>NC_091065.1:103678711-104303711 GCF_000393655.2 Nicotiana sylvestris
AAGAAACAAAACCGAGGTGATGAGTTTGTTGGGAAGACTGAACTATATCAGCAGGTTCATTGCTCAGCTCACGGCAACGTGTGAACCAATTTTCAAATTGTTAAAGAAAGATGCCGCGGTCAAATGGACTGATGAATGCCAGGAGGCTTTTGATAAGATAAAGAGGTATTTGTCAAACCCACCCGTGCTGGTCCCACCAGAACCAGGGAGACCTTTGATTCTATATCTGACAGTTGTGGACAGTTCATTCGGCTGTGTACTGGGGCAGCATGATGTTACGGGCAGAAAGGAGCAGGCTATCTACTATCTCAGTAAGAAGTTCACATCTTACGAGGTCAAGTATACTCATCTGGAAAGGACATGTTGTGCCCTAACTTGGGTGGCACAGAAATTGAAACATTACTTGTCATCTTACACCACTTACCTTATATCTCGCTTGGACCCGTTGAAGTATATTTTTCAGAAACCCATGCCCACAGGAAGGCTTGCAAAGTGGCAGATCTTACTTACAGAGTTCGACATTGTCTATGTGACACGGACTGCCATGAAAGCACAGGCATTAGCCGATCACTTGGCTGAGAACCCCGTTGATGAAGATTATGAGCCTTTGAAAACTTATTTCCCTGATGAAGAGGTAATGCACATTGAAGAATTAGAACAAGCTGAGAAGTCGGGATGGAAACTTTTCTTTGATGGGGCCAACAATATGAAAGGCGTAGGAATAGGTGCGATACTTATTTCGGAAACAGGTCAGCATTACCCCGTTACAGCTCGGCTTCGTTTCTACTGTACAAACAATATGGCAGAATATGAGGCGTGTATATTGGGATTGAGATTAGCTGTGGATATGGGTGTACGGGAAGTCTTGGTCATGGGTGACTCGGACTTACTGGTACACCAGATTCAAGGGGAATGGGAAACACGAGACTTGAAGCTTATACCGTATCGGCAATGTCTGCATGAGCTTTGCCAGTGTTTTTAGGCCATAGAATTCAGACACATTCCAAGGATTCATAATGAGGTTGGTGATGCTTTGGCTACTTTGGCATCAATGTTGCACCATCCAGATAAGGCCTATGTTGATCCATTGCAGATTCAAGTCCATGATCAGCATGCTTACTGTAATGTGATAGAAGAGGAAATCGATGGAGAGCCGTGGTTCCATGATATCAAAGAGTACATCAAAGCGGGAGTATATCCAATGCAGGCCACCAGTGATCAGAAAAGAACAATTCGATGGTTGGCAAGTGGGTTTTTCCTTAGTGGGGGAGTACTGTACAAAAGAACGCCAGAGCTCGGTTTGTTGAGATGTATAGATGCACGACAAGCCACAACTATCATGACTGAGGTGCATTCCGGAGTTTGCGGACCGCATATGAATGGGTATGTTCTAGCAAAGAAGATTCTCCGAGCAGGTTATTATTGGCTCACGATGGAGCGAGATTGTATCAGTTTTGTGCGTAAGTGTCATCAATGCCAAATACATGGAGATTTGATTCATGCTCCACCATCAGAATTACATACGATGTCCGCGCCATGGCCTTTTGTTGCATGGGGCATGGATGTTATTGGGCCAATTGATCCAGCAGCATCAAATGGGCACAGGTTTATCTTGGTAGCTATAGATTATTTTACCAAATGGGTGGAAGCGAAGTCATTCAAGTCTGTGACCAAGAAGGCTGTAGTTGACTTCGTGCATGCAAATATCATCTGTCGGTTTGGGATCCCAAAGGTAATCATCACAGATAATGGGGCTAATCTTAATAGCCATTTGATGAAGGAGACATGTGAGCAGTTTAAGATTGCTCACAGGCACTCTACTCCGTACCGTCCCAAGGCAAATGGTGCGGTTGAAGCGGCCAATAAGAACATAAAGAAAATACTCCGGAAGATGGTTGAAGGATCTAGACAATGGCACGAGAAATTGCCTTTTGCATTGTTAGGATATCGCACCACCGTGCGTACCTCGGTAGGGGCGACTCCTTACTCATTGGTATATGGTACCGAGGCAGTAATACCCGCAGAAGTGGAAATCCCATCTCTGCGAATCATTGCAGAGGCTGAGATCAATGATGATGAATGGGTGAAAAGCCGTCTTGAGCAGTTGAGTTTGATCGATGAGAAAAGATTGGCATCAGTGTGTCATGGCCAACTGTACCAACGAAGAATGGCAAGAGCATACAACAAAAAAGTACGTCCAAGGAAATTTGAAGTCGGGCAATCAGTACTGAGGCGGATCTTGCCTCATTGGGCTGAGGCAAAAGGAAAATTTGCCCCAAACTGGCAGGGACCATTTGTAGTAACCAGAGTGTTGTCTAACGGAGCGTTGTATTTGACAGATATGGAAGGAGAATGTGTAGAAATGGCCATCAATTCCGATGTTGTCAAGAGATATTATGTATGATTTCTTTATTTTCTGAATGTATCTGTTCGTATTTGGCATATCTTAAAGATTGAAATGATGAAGGCATTTTGTTCTGCTATCCAAACACTCTTATCCCTTGTTATCCCCTTCGAGCCTTACTTATTTTTCATACACCTCTTTTGGAATCAGCGGCACTATAAGAGAACTCATGTGACGAACATAAAGAAAAGAAGGAAAGAAAAGAAAAGAAAAAAAAGAAGAAAAGAAAAAGAAAAAGAAAAGAAGAAAAGGAAAAGAAAGAAAAGTGAAAAAAAAGGGAAAGAAGAGAAACATAACAACGTAGTCTCTATAAAGTGAACTACGTTTGACTTGATCCCGAAAGGGTACGTAGGCAGCCTTACTCCGAGGTTCAGTCATACCAAATAGAAATCCAAAAATCCCCAAGCAAGAAACTGGGCCAGAAGTGGTGATTGTTATGAAAGTGGGATTCCGAAAGTTGTAATTTGAACTCATTTGAATTGTTTTGAGCCTTTTATACCTTTCTTTCTAACTCAATCCAAAAGCCTACATTACGGACCAAAGAAAGACCTTATGATCAGTTTTGAGAAATGCCAAGATGAACAGGTAGGAATAACCCATGACAGGGGCAACACTCTGGTTCGAGCAAGAAGAACAAAAATAAATGAGAGAGTCTTATGGGTGAAAACCCTCACGGGCACCGTAAGGCGACGAGAGCTGAGAGAAAAATAAATGAGAGAGTCTTGTTGGTGAAAACCTTTACGGGCACCTCAAGGCGAAGGTGAGATAAGAAATGGAAAACTGAAAAGGTCTGTTGATAGAAACCGTTTCGCGGTACCGCAGGGAAACAAGGTTAAGGTCAGGATAAATCAAACAAGTGATGGAAGTTCTAGGCAATGAGGTACGGCAATTGAGAGTTGTTTGGTTGGATAGATTGGGCTGATTAATCCAAAATGCATGTCTTGACCATTGGTACTAGTTGTCTCGCTCAGATAAGTTTCTTTTCCTTCTCTTTTCAAACAGTCATCTGGTTTTGGATTCTTCTTATCCTTAACTCAAAAATCATTGCATTTCATTTTCTTTTGAGGGTTTTATCTAGCTGAGATGTTTCAGTGCCAGTTTTGTTCAATGCAAGCAGAAAGGACTTCAAAGTTCACTACCAGCTTCTAGAATTGTAAAGCACAACGTGGTCAGAGCATGTCAAAAACAACTTGATGTCAAGTGGAATACAGGGAATTAACGGAAGTTTCATCGGTGAAATGATTGGGGAATGTCGTGGGAAAGGCGAAAGCTCAAACAAAAAGGTCAGAAAAGTGAAATAACAGCAGGGGTGTAAAACATTTAGGTCGCCAGAGGTTGGGAAATTTAAAAGTTGGTCAGAAAGTCAAGCGGTTCAGGGTCAGTGCGTGGAAATTAGTCAACACAAAGCAAGGCAGTGGAAGGATTTTTCAGCAAGAATGCCATCAACTAACCACCGTTTTAAATTGAAGAAATTTTCTTTGATTGAGCAGGGGGAGAAAAGTTAGTTGTTGAAGAGGAATTCTCCAGGAGGGAAAAACAAGCACTAATCAGGATAAATGTAAGTTGTCAGGAGTCCGCCTGGAGAACAGAGACGTACTTTTCAAGTTTGACGTCAGGAGTCCGCCTGAAGAATGGAGACATACAGCTTAAATTTTAAAAGTTAGGAGTCCGCTTGGAGAATAGAGACATTCAATTTCAAATTTAGCAATCAGGAGTCCGCCTGGAGAACAGAGACGTACTTTTCAAGTTTGACGTCAGGAGTCCGCCTGAAGAACGGAGACATACAGCTTAAATTTTAAAAGTCAGGAGTCCGCCTGGAGAATAGAGACATTCAATTTCAAATTTAGCAATTAGGAGTCCGCCTGGAGAACAGAGACATACTTTTCAAGTTTGACGTCAGGAGTCCGCCTGAAGAACGGAGACATACAGTTTAAATTTCAAAAGTCAGGAGTCCGCCTGGAGAATAGAGACATTCAATTTCAAATTTAGCAATCAGGAGTCCGCCTGGAGAACAGAGACATACTTTTCAAGTTTGACGTCAGGAGTCCGCCTGAAGAACGGAGACATACAGTTTAAATTTCAAAAATCAGGAGTCCGCCTGGAGAATAGAGACATTCATTTCAAATTTAGCAATCAGGAGTCCGCCTGGAGAACAGAGACGTACTTTTCAAGTTTGACGTCAGGAGTCCGCCTGAAGAACGGAGACATACAGTTTAAATTTCAAAAGTCAGGAGTCCGCCTGGAGAATAGAGACATTCAATTTCAAATTTAGCAATCAGGAGTCCGCCTGGAGAACAGAGACATACTTTTCAAGTTTGATGTCAGGAGTCCGCCTGAAGAACAGAGACACACAGTTTAAATTTTAAAAGTCAGAAGTCTGCCTGGAGAATAGAGATATTCCATTTCAAACTTAGAAGTTGGGAGCCCGCCCAGATAACAGAGGCATACATTCAGTCTTTACATTTCAAGAGTTGAAGTTGGGAGCCCGCCCAGATAACAGAGGAATACATTTCAGTCTTTTCATTTCAAGCATTGAAGTTGGGAGCCCGCCCAGATAACAGAGGCATACATTTCAGTCTTTACATTCCAAGCGTTGAAGTTGGGAGCCCGCCCAGATAACAGAGGCATACATTCAGTCTTTTCATTTCAAGTGTTGAAGTTGGGAGCCCGCCCATAGAACAGAGGAATACATTTCAGTCTTTATATTTCAAGCATTGAAGTTGGGAGCCCGCCCAGATAACAGAGGCATACATTCAGTCTTTTCATTTCAAGTGTTGAAGTTGGGAGCCCGCCCATAGAACAGAGGAATACATTTCAGTCTTTATATTTCAAGCATTGAAGTTGGGAGCCCACCCAGATAACAGAGGCATACATTTCAGTCTTTTCATTTCAAGTGTTGAAGTTGGGAGCCCGCCCATATAACAGAGGAACACATTCAGCATTAATTTTCAAGTATTAAAGTTGGGAGCCCGCCCATAGAACAGAGGCATACATTTCGAGATCAAGTCAGAAGACAATAAAACAGAGGGTTACAACAGGAATCCCCAGCAGGAAATAATAGAAATCCCCGGCATCGGGAAACAGAAGGTGGCAACAAGAGGTCCCAGCACAAATTCAAGCGCATAAGTCAAATGGAAGAAAAGACGCGTCTTGAAAGAAGCGGCTTGTGAACATTAAATCATGCCCAGCATAACAAATCTGATGAAGAGAGCTGTACCCACTAGAGGAACCGCCAAAAAGCTTAATGAAGAAAGAAATGTCCCCAGCGGACCGAGCAAAATGATGAAAACTGGTATTAAGAAAAGCAAAGGGTCAGTATCATTCCAAAATTCAAGGAAGAAAAGCACCGGAGGAAACACAAGCCGACAAGAAAGCAAGGCAACAAGAACAAATTTCAGTCTAGCCTAGCTTCTTGTTTTATTTTAAGCATGGTGTAACAAGGAGATCGGTAAGCAGTGATAACAGCATGCAACAGCAGTAACATTGCAGTCCCACGGTAGTCCCAGCTACCAAAGCTTCCCGAACTACATTAACCTGATTCCCCTTTAGCCAGGGATATGTAGGAAACTTTGAAGCAAAGGTTCAGTTAAATCTTTTTAAAAAAAATGCTTCACACGGAGTACTCGGATGGGCAAAAATCGCTCGCTTTATCTTTGCGCGAAAACCCTTCGTGTCTTCAGGCAAAGAGGGGCAGCTGTAAGCACGTGATTTTTGCCCTATATGAGAAATACTCCCAAAAAATGCAAAATAAAATGATTTTCCATGGTGTGCAATTTTGAGTATTTTTGTGATATTTTTGGATAATTATTTGTATTTGTCTGTGTTTGCTTATTTGTTAAATTAATAAAAAATATAAAAATATGTCGCATTTTGCATGTAGGATTTAATTCTACAATTGTTAGTAATTAAATTAGTTTTACAAAAATTAAAAATTACAAAAATAGGCATCTTTTGCATTTTTAGCATTTAATGTCCAAATGAACAATTTTATGCTTAATTATTACTTAATTGTGCGTTAATTGTTATTGAGAGTTAATTTGCGCTTTTATAACTTAATTTAGTTCTTAATAATAATTTAAGTACTTTTATAATTTAGTTTTAGAAAAATAAAAGAAGAAAAGATAATAAAAATACAAAGATAAATCGGATTGGGCCACTTCTTCAAATTTCAACCTCAGGCCCAAATAATTGCCCAATCTTCCCCATGACCCAGTCTACTTCAGACCGGGTCGACCCGGTCCGCCCCATTAACCCATTAACCCAACACCCCTCTTCATTCATGACACAAAAAGAAAAACAAAAAGAAAAAAACCTAAAAAACCTAAAAAATGGTCCGCCCCCCACACCCTTTGGCTTCTTCTTCCCAAAAACTCAAGAACACCTCCCATGGCTTCTTCTCCAAACCTTCAAAACTTCAGGCTCATCCATGGCTGCCCTTAACTTCGCCATCCAAACGCTTCATTTTCTCCGAGTTGCATCGTGAACGACCTCTGCGTCGACTACCTTCCTGCTGCCCGCGTCCAGCTATGACGAGCAGCCATGGCTGCTCCGAATGGATGTCGTTGCTCCAGTTTCGGCATGGACATGGCTACCATGGCATCGCCTCAATGATGAGCAGCTGTCCGGCGACCTCCCCATCGGCTTTGTCGTGCTGCTTTTGTTTCCTTCTAAGATCCAGCTCTTCGTCGTTTGCTTCACGTCCATGGCGCCCAAACTCAGTCACAACCCCGTCGCCATCTTCTCCAAGCTGCTGCGTCGACTGCTCGCGCTGCTGCGTCGACTGCTACTGTACGTCGACCTCCCCTATCGCTTCAAGCTCGAGCTGCTTCACCATGAACGACGACAAGCAGTCCGCCATGGCTGCTGTCACTGCTCCGTCGTCACTGTAGCAGTTGCTACGTCCAACGCCTTCTTCATCTTCTTCTCGTCGCCTTCAGTCCCAAAACAAGATTCAACCATTTCGTTTGGTCAAGTTTTAGTCGAGGTCGTCGAACGTAGTTTTGAGTTCGTCAAGTTTACAAGGAAGGTGAGTTCGTCGTTGAGTTCGTCGTTGAGTCCGGACAGATTTATTCCCATTCGAGGTTTGTCGAAACAGTCCATACAATCGAATTCGTCGTTGTTCATCTCCGGTTAGTAATTTTTGAGTTTTATTTTGTCCGTATTTTGTTTTGATATTTTCGAATCTAAAATCGGCAAATGTTTGTTTTGTTCATGTCTATGGTTAGATATTTGATTTTTGGTTTTGTTCATGTTCATGTATTTTTGTTGAATTAATTTTCAGATTTCAAATGGAAGTTAATTAGTTATTTTTCATGTTTATTTCATGTTTGTATTATTGTTTAAGTGAATATTTGTTAGTTTAATGTTTGTTAGATTCAAATTGAAATTTAATTGACTATTTCTTCAATTTGTTTCATGTGTTTATGTATTTTTAGAAATTGTTAATATTGTTAAGTTCAAGCTTAAGTTCATAATTGTTTCTTCGTCGATCTTGTTATTTGTCTAAAAGAATTTAGTTGTGTTAAGGGAAATATATTGATTTAATCGTTTGAATCCATCATGTTTGTTGTTTAAAATATTTTCATTCATGTTCATACTTTGTTTGGTTGATCTTGAATCCGAAATTTGTATAGTTTGATTTCTTGTTTATCACTTATGATTATTTCTTGAATTTGTCTCATAATCTTGTTTAAGTTTAATATAGGAATTGTTTGTTGTGATGTTGTTAGAGTTGATTTTAAGTTCAATATTATTGAATTTGGAAATCTAAATATACTTGTTTGATTGTTGTTGTTGAATCTGAAAATAGGATTGTTTGTTGCTAAAAAAATATTGTTCAATCAAATTTTAGTTGTTCTTTGTTGTTCAATTTGTGTTCATGTGATTTGTTGTTGAAATATTGAAGAAATCATGTTCATGTGATTTTGTTGTTTAAACATTGTTAGAAAGTGATCATATTGTCTATATTTTGGTTAAGTTTGATTAATTGATTGTTATAGCTGATGGGGTAGTTTGGTAATTTGTAGTACGTTCGGGGTAAAATAGTAATTTGCAATAAGGTCGGAGGGGTAGTTTAGGAATTGTACATTTTGTATTTATTTATATGAAGCATGGGGGACAAAGTGTAATGGGGTGGGTTGTGATATAGTTGTTTAATATAAAGGGGGACAAGACAAAATTTAGTGGGGAGGAATCTTGTATTTATTTATGTTAGGCATGGGGGACAAAAAATAATGGGGTGGTGTGATATATTTATTTAATGTAATGGGGATAAGTGGGAAGATAATGAGTTTGGTAGAGAAAATGGATTGATTTTAATTGATTAAAGGGTTGGGATTATATATAGGAAGTCTTGAAGACAAGACACGGAGAGATACGAGAGAATACAGAAGAAAAAGAACGAATCTGAACAGAAAGAAAATAAGAGAGAAAAAAAGAGGGCTGAACATTTAAGAGAGAGAAAATTCCGAAAAAAAATATATTTAAACTTTCAAAAAAAAAACTAAAAAAAAATCTTTTGCTTTCTTTCATTGTTTGAAATCAGAATTAATTGTTTTTTATCAAAGCTTGAAGCTTTTGTTTTGAGTTTAATACTCCACCGGTTTGCAAACTCTGTTCCTGGGTTGTTTCTGCTATTGGACTTTTGTTGCTGTGCTGTATTGTTATTACTGCGTGGCTGACTTTCTTCTTCTTATATTGGCAATACCAGGTACACAACTGTAATTTTGGCATTTTGTAAGCTGAAATGAAGAACGGAATGTTAAATTTTTAATTTAGTTTTAATTTTTTTTGTATTGTATTTAGATTATTCATGTATTATTATTCTGTCAATCACTGTCATTTGGCATAATTAGACATGTTATAGCGATATATTAAATAGCCTTAACCGGATTATTAGGAAATATATTCAAGACGGATTACTAATTAAAACTGTTTAATAATCAAAATAGAAGAAATAACGTAAAAAATGGCGTTATTGAATTAGTTTGGCAAAAATTGATTAATTCCTTATTCATAAGGTTTTTTTTTGTCAACATTAAGTTAATCGGAATCATGTAGTTAATTTCAGTTAAAACATGAATTAGTTTGCGAATCAAGTATTAGGACATGATGTGAATTAAAACAAAGTTAGTTAAGTTTAAATTGTTTAACTTTTAGAAATATGGTTTAGTAATCAAGTTTTTTTTTAATTTTCAGTATTTGTAAATAATTAATTTCAATAAGCTTAAGTCATACTAACAATATGTTTTAATCCAACTATGGGATAATTAGTTTTTTTTTACTTTTTGGGCAATTCCATGTTGTTCGTAATTATCATTTTAGTAATATTACTTTCCATTAATATTTGTTTTGAATTAGTAATTAATATGTTATTTTTAAGTATGTAGAGATTGACTTCATAATTATGGACAAACTTAGTAATAATAAAGATGTAGTCATTAAAGGGTATTCATAAAATAAGGGAGGATCTCGCTAACAAATAAACAAATATAAATAATACAAAAAATTGCAGTCCTCCAATCTTATTTATTTATTTATTTTTTTTATATAAGAAAATACCTAGATTTCAAGATGGGCGATTTAGTAAAATTCACGGTCTTACCTAATAATATCATAACGCGTAGTATTTTGGCGCATATTTAATAAGGTTATTTTCTTGAATACGGGTGTACATTTATGTAACCCAAATCACGATCTTGACGAAGTCAAAATGCGTCAACAAATCACGCGTGCACTGGTTGTGGCGTGGCTCGAGATGCGTTTTCACGACGTTGCAATTTTGTATAAAATAAATAATGATAAAAGCGGTTTTTAAAAGTTAAATTTGCACATAAGTTTATAATACGTATTATATCAGATAGTCAAGCCAAATATAACAGTTGAGCGACCGTGCTAGAACCACGGAACTCGGGAATGCCTAACACCTTCTCCCGGGTTAACAGAATTCCTTATCCGGATTTCTGGTTCGCGGACTGTAATACAGAGTCATTCTTTTCCTCGATTCGGGATTAAACTGGTGACTTGGGACACCCTAAATCTCCCAAGTGGCGACTCTGAAATAAATAAACAAATCCCGTTTCGACTGTCCTTTAATTGGAAAAAACTCCTTGTACCCTCGCGGGGCGGAAAAAGGAGGTGTTGTAAGCACGTGATTTTTGCCCTATATGAGAATTACTCCCAAAAAATTCAAAAAATAAAATGATTTTTCTTGGTGTGCCATTTTGTGATATTTTGTGACATTTTGAATAATTATTTGTATTTGTATGTGCATGTTTATTTGCTAAATTAATAAATAATACAAAAATATGTCGCATTTTGCATATAGGATTTAATTCTACAATTGTAAGTGATTAAATTTGTTTTACAAAAATTAAAATTACAAAAATAGGCATCATTTGCATTTTTAGCATTTAATGTCCAAATATACAATTTTATGCTTATTTAATACTTAATTGTGCGTTAATTGTTATTGAGAGTTAATTTGCGCTTTTATAACTTAATTTAGTTCTTAATAATAGTTTAAGTATTTTTATAATTTAGTTTTAGAAAAAATAAAAGAAGAAAAGAGAGCGAAAATATAAAGAAAGTCGGAATTAGGCCTCTTCTTCAATTTCAAGACATAGGCCCAAAAAATGGCCCAATCTTCCCTACGACCCAGTCCATTTCGAACTGGGTCGACCCAGTCCATAACCCAAAAGACCCAATACCCCTATCTTGCATTTCAAAGACACAAAACAAAACAAAACAAAAAAAAAAACCAAAAACCCTAAAAATGACCTAAGTCATCCGCCCCCCCCCCATCATTCTTCTTCTTCTTTTCTTCTTTCTTCTCAAAACTCTAAAACACACATCCATGGCTGCCATGGCTAAGCTCCAGAAGCTTAATCTCCTTCGACACAAGCGCACACACCACCAAGAAGCCCATCTTCTCCATATCAAGCTCAAAAGGCACGTCCATGGCTGCGTCTTCGTCGTCAACCCATCGCCATGTTTGTTGCTTTTTCTTGCTGCCTCTGCGTCCTCCATGGCTTCCCGAATTGCTGCTCCATTTTCTCCATAAGCTGCTGAACGCAGCAGCAGTAGACGACCAGCTGCTGCCCGTGTCCAGCTGCGACGAGCAGCCATGGCTATCCGCGACGCTGCCGCTGCTCCTCCTTCCTCCGCCGCTGCTTCTACTTCTTCTTCGTCTTCGTCGTCCTTCGTTCGAGCTTTGGTCGAGGCTTGGACAGATTTGTTTACAATCAAAGTTCGTCGTTGATTCATCTCCGGTTAGTTGTTTTTGAGTTTTATTTTTGTTCATATTTTGTTTGATATTTTCCGGATCCAAAATCGTTAAATGATTTAATCCTTGTTTTGTTCGTTGTTCATCTTTGAAATAATTTTCTATTGTGTTCATGTTGTTTGTTAAATTAATTTTCAGATTTCAAAATAGAAGTTTAATTAGTTGTTTTCATGTTTATTTCATGTTTGTATTATTGTTTAAGTAAGTATTTGTTAGTTTGATGTTTGTTAGATTCAAATTGAAATTTAATCAACTATTTCTTCAATTTGTTTCATGTGTTTATGTATTGTTAGAAATTGTTAATATTGTTAAGTTCAAGTTTAAGTTCATAATTGTTTCTTCGTCGATCTTGTTATTTGTTTAAAGAATTTAGTTGTATTAAAGGAATATATTGTTTTAATCGTTTAATCCGTCATGTTTGTTGTCTTAAAATAGATTCATTCATGTTCATACTTTGTTTGGATGATCTTGAATCCGAATTTTGTATAGTTTGATTTCTTGTTTACCATTTATTATTATTGCTTGAATTGTTCTCATAATCTTGTTTTAAGTTTAATATAAGAATTGTTTGTTGTAATGTTGTTAGAGTTGATTTTAAGTTCAATATGATTGAATTTAGAAATCTTCATACTTTGATTGTTGTTGTTGTTGAATCCGAAAATAGGATTGTTTGTTGCTAAAATATTGTTCAATCAAATTTTAGTTGTTCTTTGTTGTTCAATTCGTGTTCATGTGATTTGTTGTTGAAATGTTGTTAAAATCGTGTTCATGTGATATTGTTGTTATGATGTTCATCCATGTTCATATTGTTGTTTGAACATTGTTAGAAATTGATCATATTGTCTATATTTTGGTTAAGTTTGATTAATTGATGTGTTATAGCTGATGGGTAGTTTGGTAAATTTGTAGTACGTTTAGGGGTAGTTTGGTAATTTCAGTAAGGTCGGAAGGGGTAGTTTAGGAATTGTACATTTTGAAATTGTTTATTTGAAGCATGGGGGACAAAATGAAATGGGGTGGGTTGTGATATGATTATTTAATATAAAGGGGGGACAAGATTTAAATTAAAGGGGAATCTTGCATTATTTTAATTAAAGCATGGGGGAAAAAAAGACGGACAGAAAAAAAAGAGAGATTGAAAAAAAGCTGAACATTTATTCCGAAAAAAAAACATTGAACTCTGAAGAAAAGAAAAACATACAAAGAAAAAAATTGAAAATTAGAAGAGAAAGTAGTACACACCTGATAAATATTCTGGTATACAGGTGTAGAAATTAAGGGTTGAAGATTAACTAGCCTTTCAAAAATCTGAAAATTTCCCTTGGTTTCTGTCCGTTATTTTCGGCATTCCTGGATTTTATTTTGAATTTTTCAAAGCTGTCACTGGGATTTTCGTTGACTGGTTATTGCTGGTTATTGTTGCTGTTGCTGTGTTACGTATTACGTTGCTGACTTTCTTCTTCTTATATTGACAATATCAGGTACACAACTGTAATTTTGGCATTTTGTAAGCTGAAATGAAGAATGGAGTGTTAAATTTTTAATTTAGTTTAATTTAATTTTTTGTATTGTATTTAGGTTATTCATGTATTATTATTCCGTAAATCACTGTCATCGGCATAACTAGGCATATTATAGCGACATATTAAATAACGTCTTTACCAGATTATTAGGAAATATATTTAAACCTGATTATTAATTAAAATTGTTTAAATAAAAAAAATAGAAGAAATAACGTAAAAATGGCGTTATTGAATCAGTTTGGCAAAAATTAACTAAGTTCCTTATTCATAAGGTTTTTCGTCAACGATAAGTTAATCCGAATCATGTAGTCAATTTCAGTTATAACATGAATTAGTTTGCAAACAAGTATTAGGACATGATGAATTAAAACAAAGTTAATTAATGTTAAATTGTTTAATTTTTTAGAAATATGATTTAGTACTCAAGTTTTTATTTTTATTTCTTTCAATTTTCAGTATTTGTAAATAATTAGTTTCAATAAGCTTAAGTCTTACTAATAATTTGAATTTTAATCCAACTATGGGATAATTAGTTTTTTTTATTTTTATTTTTTACTTTTCGATAATTCCATGTTGTATCTATGATTATAATTTTATTACTTTCTGCTAATATTTGTTTTTTTTTCTTCTATTTAATATGTCATTTTCAAGAATGTAGATATTGATTTTATATTTATAAAAAAAAACTTAGTAATAATAAAAAGGTAGTCATTAAAGGATATTATTAAAGGATTTCGCTAAAAATAAATAGATGTAAATAATACAAGTGTATAGGATTCTCCAATCTCATTTATTTATTTAATTATTTAAAAAAAATTACTTAGAATTTGAGATGGATTGTTTAGTGAATTTCACTTCCTTCCCCAAAGATAATGACGCGTTAAACTCTTTAGGCGCGATTTAATTAATTTTACCTTCTTAAACTCGGATGCGCATTTCATGCGACCCAAATCTAAATCCTAAAACATCAAATAAAATATGTTTCGTATTGTGGGTGCATTTCATGTGACACAATCCAAAGATATGTTTTAAGCGATGTTCATATTCCTAAAAAATAATAATTATAATAATAAGGCGGTAAAAGATAAAATTTGCACATGGTTCATAATTGTATTAAAAATCAGATAAATAAGCCGAATATAACAGTTGAGCGACCGTGCTAGAACCACGGAACTCGGGAATGCCTAACACCTTCTCCCGGGTTAACAGAATTCCTTATCCGGATTTCTGGTATGCAGACTGTAATATAGAGTCATTCTTTTCCTCGATTCGGGATTAAAATTGGTGACTTGGGACACCCTAAATCTCTCAAGTGGCGACTCTGAAATAATTAAACCAATCCCGTTTCGACTGTCCTTTAATTGGAAAAAACTCCCTACGCACCTCGCGGTGCCGGAAAAAGGAGGTGTGACAGCTCTGGCGACTCTGCTGGGGATATCCTAACCCAGAATCTCTGGTTCAGGGTTAGAAATTCGAGCTCATATAAATTGTTATATTTGGTTTTATCTGATTTTTACATGTTTGAGCCTAATGTGCTAAATGCTGCTTTTACCGCTTTGATATTACATGAACTGTGTATAAACTGTGCCGAAACCCATCTCCTCTCTGAGTCTTCTAAATCATGAAGAAGGGTGTACTTCGTACGACTTCTTTTCTGTATAGTGTAAAATCCCAATTTAGAACGAGGTTCGGACAAGTTGCTAAGCCGGTGAAGCTTCTGTATTCCCGGTACGCTACCCCCCCTCGGCTCGAGCTGTCCGCTCGGGTAAGCCAGGTCTAGAACAAACACCCAGGTTCTGAACCTAGTATAACAAAACCACATGTCGGATCCCTAGTAGGAACGTTTGTTTGCATCACGTGCATCTGACTTTGGAGGCTCAACACAGGGGTTGGGTCTGTCTAGGACAGGTGCACCAAAAATGAAAATGACCATCCTGATGCATCTTATTTGTTTTATGTGCATTTATTTGCTCGGTCTTGCATGTTGACCGGCTTCTGAGTCTCGGGAGTGTAAAAAATAAAATAAAATAAAAATAGCAAGTGAAAAGTTATTTGATTAATTTAGAAAAAATCAGTGTCCAAGTACTGTCGAAGTGCTGCCGAATTTTTTTTAAAAAAAACATATATATATTTTTACTTTTAGAATTGTTGGTTTGCCTAGAAAGCAGAAAGTGTGTAGGAATAAGTCTTTTATTTTAATTTGCTTTATTTAAAAAAAAATGAAAAATGAAAATAGTTTTTTTTTATATAAAAGGAAGAGGAAAAATTTGTTTGTTTTCAAAAAAAAAAAAATTTAGTTAGTTTATAGCCTGAACTACGCGGGTATGATTCTCACCGGATGTGAGATCAGAGGCAAACCTCTTTGGTTTCGGCTCACCATATTCAAAAAAAAATCCAAAAATATTTAACATTACTCACTTCTTTAGAAAGTTTTTCTTTTAGACCTCAATTTTTTTTAAAAAAAATATATATTTCCTTTTAATCTCAAAATCCCAATTATTTGTTTAAAAGATATTCAAAATAAAATTCAAAAATATTTTTTCTGTAGTATTTCTTTCATAAATTCAGAATATTGGTTCAAAAATATTTCCTTTCTCCTTAAAAGTTTTTCAAGAAAATTTTTTTTTATTAAAATCCAAAAAAATATTTCTTTAGAATATAGATAGTTTTTAAGTCAAATAAAAGTTTTTCCTTCTTTAATCACTATAATAAATGTGCAGGATGAGCACAAGTCAAAATGAACCATTCTCAGTGTGTAGCGAGGTCCCTTCGCAACTCCACATGTGGTGGAATGATATGGGAAAGGATAGTATAAAGATAGTGGAAAGAGTTTTGGGAGGTTTTGTCGATCTGTTGAATATCAAGCCAAGGACAGATATCATCGAGGCTCTAATACCGTTCTGGGATCCAACACGCAACGTGTTTCGTTTTGCTGACTTTGAACTTTCACCTACACTAGAGGAAGTCGCCGGATATGCGGGGTTGAATGGGAAACTAAGAGGGCAGTATTTACTTTCACCAAGACCAGTATCTCCGCACGCGTTCTTGGATTTGCTAAGCATTAGTCGGAAGGTACAGAATGATGATTTGTCGAAGGGATGTTGTACTCTCCAATTCTTGTATCAACGGTACGGAATTCCTCAGGGTTTGGAAGAACCAAACCTCGGATTAATTCACACTGGGAACAGAATCAAGTGGGAAGCAAGACGTACTTTGGCATTTATCACAGCATTTCTGGGAGTTGTGGTCTGTCCCCGCAAAGATAAAAAAATAGAGATAGGCCTTGTAGGGATGGCCGATGTTGCAATCAAAAGAACCGACAGTACTGTGGTTCCTTTGATTTTGTCTGAAATCTACCGAGCTTTAACTATATGCCGAGAAGGAGGCAAGTTCTTTCAGGGATGCAATCTGTTACTCCAGCTGTGGATGCAAGAACACCTCCATCACCGAGTGGGATACATGAACCACGGGTTGACTGAGAAAAACTGCATTAGCGGCTTTGAGAAACGAATGACAGGCGTCATATTTCCCGAAGGCGTCGAAGCATGGCTTGCACAATTGAGGTCAACAACAGCCGACCAAGTTGAATGGGCATTTGGGTGGTTGAATGATACTGAGGTAATATACATGGCGGCCGAGGAATGTCATGTTCTTTTGATGGGACTTCGTAGCATCCAACCATATGCTCCTCATCGGGTACTGCGCCAACTAGGAAGATTTCAGGTAATTCCCACTGATGAGGATCTAAGCAAGCACGCCATTGAGTTGAGTCCAGGAGTCGTGTTCCCCGAAGGAAAAATTAGAAAGTTGTGGCACGAATGTAGATTCCTTGAACCCAAGACTATGGTTCGAGAGCTGGCTAAGGGTGAGGTAGACCCAAAATACGATGTTTGGTTCGGGAAAAGGTTCCAGATTCGTCAGAGGCCTGCCAAAAGAGCTCACGTCCAACAATTTACGGATGATTCGCAGGAACAGTGGGGCTGGTTAGTGAGAGAGGAAGGCTACCGGGTTGAAATCGGGAAGCTGAAGCGACAAATTGAAAGACTTATGTTTGAAAACAACGTTCAAGTAGCCTCAGAGCAGGGTGAGAAGAACAAATTAGCCAAAGAAAACCAGGCACTGAAAGCCCGAATTCGCCAAGTCAGTAAGAGTGATAGCGACCGACAGAAACGTCGCTCTGATGAAAGGTTGATAGCGGAATTGAGAAATCAAGTCAGCCAAAGCCGAGAAGACTTGGAGAGATCCCAGGCTTGTATAACAAGAATGCGGGTCAGGTGGGCTACAGTTACAACATCACGGAGAGAGCACCTATGGAAAGTAAAAAGGGACTATGAAATGAGTGTCGCGACATTGAGAGAGATAAACTCCATTCTCAATAATCGGGTCCTCAAACAAGCCCAGGATGCTAGAACATATAGAGAACACTACCATGAGTCGATAGCCCGGATGGAAGAACAAATGGAGAGGTTCCAAGAGCAGCTCATTGACAATACTCGAATATTGGGACTAAAGAATCAACGGATAGAACAGCTGTGCATAGAGAGGGATAGAATCAGGGGTAGGATCAATGATATAGGGCGCTATATCACCACAAAGTGCCTAACATGTGAAGAGATGCCTCGTGATGTCCTATTTGCCTCAATCATGGGTTATGTCCATCAGATCATGGAGGAACTAAAAAGCTTGCAAAGAAGCCTGGCCCCCAAGCCCGCGGAAAGGCCGAATGATGCCTCGCGGGCACCAAAATTCAAAGCTTTAATGTATCCCTAGTTCAATCTTGCATTTGTTTGTTTTTCGAGTATGTTGTCTACCCATATGTTTTTTTCCTTTTCTTCAAACATTCTCAAAAAAAAAAAAAAAATATATATATATATATATATATATATATATATATATATATATATATATATATATATATATAAAGTCTGTATTTTTTGTTTTTTTTGTGATGGCTTGTAATAGCATTATTTTTGAGTAATAAAAAAAAAAAATATTTGGTCTTATGGCACGAACTACGCTTGGTCTGATTCGTGCGGGGTCACGATACGTAGGCAATCTCTATAGGATTCGACCGTAATTAAAAAGAAAAAAAAAGAAAAAAAAAGGAAGAATATATATTTGTCAGAGCAAAAATAAGCCGGGATGATGCATACGGTCGGAGCAAAAGCATGTTAGAAATGATTAACTGCCTAGGAGCATTGCATCCCCCTAACGTGCAATTACAATATCTGTTAAGACTCTAACACTGACAAGTTTGTTGTTTTTCCAATCAATATCAGTTAGTTGTTAGAGCGTACTGGCACCGTACCATTATCAGACAAGATCAAAAGGTCCTATACCAGAAAGCATGACTGGGTCAGACAACAGCGTTGAGTCAGAAAAAACGGCCAATCAGATGCTGAAAGAAGCCCTGGAGAAAATGGAAAAAATGAGGCTAGAAATGAATGAAATGCAGATAGCCTTAGCTAGAGCCCAGAAGGGGCAAGAATTACCCGTTACTCCTACCCTCCAACAAACACACACGCCGGAATACCCCTCTCCCGGTCCTTCAACAAGTTTCCCAAGCCATCACTATTATCAGGGAAGAGAGGCTTATGATTCCCAAGCTCCACCACCCACTCAAAACCCTCCTCCACCAAATGTTCCCGTCTTTGTGGCACCTCCCCCAGCCCCATTGCACAGATCATCTAGTGAGCCACTGTTTCAGGCTCACGATACACAATACTACCCCCCTGAACTCACATTCAAAGCACCCGAGCCACATACCTATAATCCCCACTTTGAGGTCCCGGCGGAGATTGAAAAGCCGGCTAAGAGCCCAGAGCAGGACGAGGTGATGCGGAAATTTAAAAGCCTGGAGCAATCCTTCAGGAACATACACGGGTTAGGTAACCAGGTCAGCGTGGCTTACAAGGATCTATGCCCTTTCCCTGACGTTCAATTACCAGCAGGGTTCAAAATGCCCAAGTTCGATTTATACGAAGGGCATGGTGATCCTATGGCACATCTACGAGGTTTTTGTAGCAAAATGAGGGGAGCAGGGGGCAAAGATGAGCTATTAATAGCTTACTTTGGCCAGAGTTTGAGCGGGTCGGCGTTAGAGTGGTATACAAGACAAGATCCGAGCAGGTGGTACACCTGGGATGACTTGGCACAGGCTTTCGCAGGACATTTCCAATACAACCTTGAGATAGTCCCAGACCGTCTCACATTGCTAAAGCTCGAGAAGAAACCCGGAGAGAGCTTCCGGGAATTTGGGTTCCGATGGAGAGAACAGGCAGCCAGAGTTGATCCCCCAATGAGAGAAGGAGAAATGGTGGATTACTTCTTACAAACTCTCGAGCCAACTTACTTTGGTCACTTGGTGACGTCAGTTGGCAAATCATTTAATGAAGTTGTGAAAATGGGAGGTATGATAGAAGAGGGACTTAAGTCCAATAAAATCCTGAGTTATTCGGCAATTAAGGCAACAACTCAGGCCATTCAGAGCGGCACGGGAGGTGCGCTAGGGAAGAAAAGGAGAGAGGAGGTCACGACATTAGAGGCCGACAATTGGTCCAGATCTAGAGGTCCTTCCCCTCATTACCAACCCAGACCCCATCGTCTAAACTACCCACACATTCCAAATTACCCTCCACAACCCTACTACCAACCACAAGAACAACATTTCACCGTCCATCAAGCCCAGACATACACCCAACCTCCGGTTCGCCCACAATGGCGCGCGCCGGTTCCCCACAGTACATACCCACCTCCACATAACACATACCCACCACCACAAAACACCTATCCACCACCAAGAGCCTACAGGAACCCTCCAGGGATGGGTTTCAGGGGAAATCCGGCCGCCAGAAATGAAAGATTGCAGAGGCAAAGAACTTTTACTGAGTTGGGGGAAACTTATATTGCCTTGTTCCACAAATTGAGGCAGTTGGGTTTATTAAATCCTGTTGAGCCTAGATTACCAAATCCCTTACCCCAAAATATGGATCACTCGGTAAGATGTGAATATTGTTCGGGAGCTCCCGGACATGATACCGAGAAATGTTGGAGGCTGAAACATGCAATACAAGATCTTATTGATACCAACAAGATCGAGGTACAGGCACCGGAGGCACCCAACATTAACCAGAACCCATTGCCAAAGCACCCTGAAGCCCACATGATCGAGCTTGTGCACGAAGGAGGGGAGACGAAGAAACCCCCACAGACAGTGATGATGATCCGTGCCACTCCAAAAGAAAAATCGATCAATGAGGAAGCAAGGGGTACAGTTGAAGGGGGAAGATGTCAAGCCAGTGGTGATATTGGGGAAGAATCCATCTGCCGCTACAAGGAAACCAGAACCAGCCAAGTTGGTAATAACGGGAGCATCATCTACACCCGTGGTTGTTGTGAAAGGGGTCTGCAGGGAACTGGTCATCATAAAACCAGTAGTCCAAACACCAATGATTGATAGCAAGGCTGTGCCTTGGAAGTATGAGAAGGCAGTGGTGATGTACAAGGGACAACAAGTGGAGGAGAATAGTTGTGAGGCGCAGGGACTGACTCGATCAGGACGGTGTTTTGCTCCGGCGGAGTTGAGAAGACCCAATCCAGCTGCAATAAAGAAACCTGTGTCAGAAGAAGAAGCTGAGGATTTCTTAAAGAAGATGAAAGTGCAGGATTACTCCGTGGTCGAACAGTTGAAGAAAACACCGGCCCAGATCTCACTGCTATCATTATTAATCCATTCGGATGAACATCGTCGGGCCCTGATGAAGATACTGAATGAAGCTCATGTGCCCAATGAGATTTCTGTAAATCACCTGGAAACGATTGCCAACAAAATTTTCGAGGTGAATAGGGTAACATTTTCAGATGATGATCTGCCAGTGGAGGGCACGGAGCATAATAAAGCTCTCTACCTAACTGTCAAATGTGAAGATTCGGCAGTTACTCGGGCATTAGTGGATAACGGCTCAAGTGCCAATATTTGTCCATTATCCACCCTGAACCAATTGAAGATCGACCACGGAAGAATCCAAAAGAATAGCATTTGCGTCCGAGGATTTGACGGAAATGGAACAGCCACCGTGGGGGATATTATACTTGAGTTGACCATCGGTCCAGTCCAGTTTACCATGGAATTCCAGGTATTAGATGCTACGGTATCTTATAACTTTCTGTTGGGACGACCGTGGATCCATGCAGCCAAAGCAGTGCCATCCACCTTGCATCAGATGGTCAAGTTCGAGTGGGATAGACAAGAGGTCGTGTTGCACGGCGAGGACACTGCGTGCACCGTAGGAGGCGCCATTGTACCCTTCATAGAGACCAATGATGACAAAGGTCCCTGGGTCTACCAGATTTTTGATGCAGTGTCGGCAAACAAGATCCCCGAGGGTGAAATCATTCAGCATCCTAGGATAGCTTCCGCAACGGTTATGATGGTTTCAGAAATGCTAGGTAATGGGTTTATGCCAGGAAAAGGCTTGGGAGCTGAACTTCAGGGAATTGTTCAACCTGTTTCCTTGCCCAAGAATTTGGAGACCTTTGGGTTGGGGTTCAAACCGACTGCGGCAGATGTAAAACGAGCGCGGAAAATGAAGAAGAAAGTTTGGTTTCTTCCCAAACCTGTGCCACGTCTCTCAAGATCTTTTGTTAGAGCAAGCGCCAAGGGGTCACCAGTCCCGAACGTTCTCGGGCCATTGATTGGGATTGACGGGGATCTGAATCAGAGTTTCGAAAGATTGTTCACTAATGTCAATATGGTAGAAGTCGGAGAGGGTTCCAGCAGAACAGACATACAGTTTATGGGGCCTGAGGCCAAAACCAACAATTGGACGGTTACTCCTCTTCCTACTCGGGGAGAGTCCTGGTAGTAGGCTTTGATTTTTGCTTTTTTATTTTTCGGATTATTCAGGGTGTAATCCAAATCTCATTTTATCTTGTAAAAGTGTGAACCCTGTTATCCCGCATTTTAATAAAATTCTTTTCTTGTCTCATTTTAATTTTGTTTTATTCTTTTCTCTTTCTGAACAGTTCTCTTTTTACTGGTTCTAATGACATGGCATGCACGACGGATCTTCGACCTAGTCTAATAAATCAATCTGGCTCTGATTTAATGATACAAGAGATCGATTATGAGTCTGAATATGATGAGGATAAAGCCTTCGAAGAAATAAACCGAGAACTATGCCAATTTGAAGAGAAACCCAAGCCTAATATGAATGACACCGAGGCTGTAAATCTAGGGGATGCGGATAATGTCCGAGAAACCAAAATCAGCATCCACATTGAGCCTAGCATCAGGGAAGAATTAATCAAAGCACTCATTGAGTTTAAAGATGTTTTTGCATGGTCGTATGACGACATGCCGGGTTTAAGCACCAAGCTAGTGGTTCACAAATTACCCATTGACCCGACATGCCTCCCCGTCAAGCAGAAACTGAGGAAGTTCAAGACAGATATGAGTGTGAAGATTAAAGAAGAAGTAACCAAGCAACTGCAAGCAAAGGTTATTCGGGTCTCTCGATATCCTGATTGGTTGGCTAATGTAGTGCCAGTACCAAAGAAAGATGGGAAGATCAGGGTATGCGTCGACTACCGTAATCTGAACAGGGCAAGCCCAAAGGATAACTTTCCATTGCCCAATATCCATATCTTGATCGACAATTGCGCCGGGCGAGAAATCGGCTCCTTTGTGGATTGCTACGCTGGGTATCATCAGATTTTGATGGATGAAGAAGATGCAGAGAAAACAGCTTTCATTACGCCATGGGGGACTTATTGTTATCGGGTAATGCCATTCGGTTTGAAGAACGCTGGGGCAACATACATGAGAGCAATGACTACTGTGTTCCATGATATGATACACAAAGAGATCGAAGTGTACGTAGATGATGTGATCATCAAATCCAAGCGTCAGGAAGACCACGTAGCAGACCTTAGGAAGTTTTTCCAAAGACTTCGAAGGTACGACATTAAGCTCAACCCAGCCAAATGTGCATTTGGTGTTCCATCTGGAAAGCTGTTAGGATTTATCGTCAGTCGGCGAGGCATTGAGTTGGATCCGTCAAAGATCAAATCCATCCAGGAATTGCCGCCACCAAGGAACAAAACAGAAGTAATGAGTCTGTTGGGAAGATTGAACTATATCAGCAGATTCATCGCTCAGCTCACAACAACTTGTGAACCCATCTTTCGATTGCTGAGGAAAGATGCCGCGATAGAATGGACGGCAGAATGTCAGGAGGCATTTGACCAGATCAAAGGTTATTTATCCAATCCACCTGTATTGGTTCCACCTGAGTCGGGGAGGCCATTAATCCTTTATCTAACGGTCCTGGATCATTCGTTTGGTTGCGTGTTGGGTCAACACGACATCACAGGAAGAAAAGAGCAAGCCATCTATTATCTCAGCAAGAAGTTTACAGTCTATGAGAATAAGTACACTCAACTTGAGAAAACATGTTGTGCTCTAACTTGGGTAGCACAGAAGTTTAAGCATTATCTGTCGTCACATACTACTTACCTTATTTCACGTCTGGATCCATTAAAGTATATTTTCCAGAAGCCTATGCCCACAGGAAGATTGGCAAAATGGCAGATATTACTCACAGAGTTCGACATTGTCTATGTGACGAGGACGGCCATGAAAGCTCAAGCATTGGCCGATCACTTGGCTGAGAATCCTATTGATGAAGAATACGAGCCTTTGAGGACGTATTTTCCAGATGAAGAAGTGATACATATAGAGGAGTTAGAACTGAATGAGGAACCAGGGTGGAAGCTTTTCTTTGACGGGGCTGCTAATGCAAAAGGAGTTGGAGTAGGAGCAGTACTTATTTCAGAAACAGGACATCACTATCCTGTTACAGCTCAGCTACGTTTCTATTGTACCAACAACATGGCTGAATATGAGGCATGTATTTTGGGCCTACGATTGGCTGCAGACATGGATGTTCAGGACGTCTTGGTCTTGGGAGACTCGGACCTCCTAGTACATCAGATCCAGGGTGAATGGGAAACACGGGATTTGAAGCTTATACCATATCGACAATGTTTGCACGATTTGAGCAAGCGATTTCGATCAGTGGAGTTCAGACACATCCCGAGAGTTCACAATGAGGTTGCCGATGCTTTGGCCACTTTAGCATCGATGTTGCACCATCCAGACAAAATCCATGTTGACCCATTGTATATTCAGGTTCGTGATCAGCATGCCTACTGCAACATAATAGAAGAAGAAATGGATGGCGAGCCATGGTTTTATGATATCAAGGAATACCTCAGGATGGGGATATACCCGGAGCAGGCAACCGGAGATCAAAAGAGAGCCATTCGACGACTGGCAAATGGATTTTTCCTCAGTGGAGGAATGTTGTACAAAAGAACCCCAGATCTGGGATTGCTGAGATGTATTGATGCAGGTCAAGCCACGATAGTGATGACAGAGGTACATGCTGGAGTCTGTGGGCCCCATATGAGCGGATATGTGTTGGCAAAGAAGATTCTGCGAGCGGGATATTATTGGCTCACTATGGAGCATGATTGTATCAGTTTCGTACGAAAATGCCATCAGTGTCAGATACACGGAGATCTGATTCATTCTCCACCAATGGAATTGCACACAATGTCCGCACCATGGCCATTTGTAGCATGGGGCATGGATGTCATTGGGCCTATCGAGCCGGCAGCTTCGAACGGTCACAGGTTCATTCTGGTAGCCATCGATTATTTCACTAAGTGGGTTGAAGCCAAAACTTTTAAGTCTGTAACCAAGAAGGCAGTGGTGGATTTCGTCCATTCCCATATCATTTGTAGATTTGGGATCCCAAATATAATAATCACGGACAATGGTGCTAATCTTAACAGCAACTTGATGAGAGAAGTATGTGAACAGTTTAAGATTACACACCGTAATTCCACTCCGTATCGGCCCAAGGCGAATGGAGCAGTTGAGGCAGCCAACAAAAATATAAAGAAGATATTGAGGAAAATGATTGAAGGATCCAGACAATGGCATGAAAAGCTACCATTTGCGTTGTTAGGATACCGCACTACTGTTCGTACTTCAATAGGTGCGACTCCTTATTTGTTGGTATACGGAACCGAAGCAGTAATACCAGCAGAAGTTGAAATTCCTTCCCTTCGAATTATCGCTGAGGCCGGGATTGACGATGATGAATGGGTCAAAACCCGACTAGAGCAGCTGAGTTTAATGGATGAAAAAAGATTGGCAGCAGTATGTCATGGCCAGTTGTATCAAAAGAGAATGGCAAGAGCATACAATAAGAAGGTGCGCCCCAGAAAATTTGAAGTAGGGCAACAAGTATTGAAACGGATCCTCCCACATCAGATTGAGGCAAAAGGCAAGTTCGCCCCGAATTGGCAAGGGCCGTATATTGTGACCAGAGTATTATCCAATGGCGCTTTACGTCTGACGGATGTTGAAGGAAGATGCGTCGACATGGCTATCAATTCTGATGCAGTCAAAAGATATTATGTGTAATTTCTTTTGTTGTTTATTTGTTTGTTTATACTTAGTGCTTATCGGATAATGAAATGACGGAGGCAATTCTTTATTCTATCCAAACACTTTTAACCTTTGCTTTACCCCTTTGAGCCATACTTATCTTTTTATACCCCTCTCTTGGAATCATTAATGAAAAAATGTATGAAAAAAAAACTTTTTGAAGGTCGCAAGAAAACAAAGGAGTCAGTGAACTACGTTCGACCTGATTCCTCAAAGAGGATACGTAGGCGCCTCACGGCTCGGTCATAAGGTAATAAAATAAAAAATAAAAAATAAAAAAATCAAAAGAAAAATCCCCAAGTAAGAAAACTGGGGCAGAAATTATGTTTCTAAATTTTGAAAAAAAAGAAAAAAAAGGAATTTGATTCCAAGAGTTGTAATACTTTACCCATCAAAGTTATTTTGAATTTTATATCCTTTTCTTCTAAAACCTATATTGATATCCAAAAAAGACCTCCCGATCAGTATCCGAGAGGTGTTAAGATAGGCAAATGAAAACCAAGAATAAAACATCGGTCCCTGACTGAATGAGGATCATGAATTGAAAGAATTTATAGCCAAAAGAATTCCCGGCAGAGATAAATCTTATCGGCAACACTCCAATCCCAAGCTGAGAAAATAAGATGAGAGAGTCTTATCGGCGAAAACCTTCACAGGCGCCATAAGGCGACGTAAGCTGAGAAATACAAAATGAGAGAGTCTTATCGGTGAAAACCTTCACAGGCACCATAAGGCGACGGGAGTTGTGAGAAATGAGAGAGCCTTGTTAGTGAAAACCCCGCGAAGGGCACTATAAGGCGACAAGATAGATTGACGGAAAAGATCCGTATTTTGCGAAAGAATTGGGCACCTATTTATCCCCAGCAAGTGAAGACATCAGAAAGTTTGATCGACACAAATAGACTGGGTTGATTAATCCGGAATGCACAACATGATCATTGGAATCGGTTGTATCACCCAGATAAGTTCATTTTTTTGTTCAGAAAGATTTTCTCATTTTTCTATCTTTTCATTTCTGTTGTTTAAAAGAATTTTTCTAGAAATTTATGTTTTAAGGAAGGTCTTTCAGAGCTTACTACCAGTTGCCAAAATGGTACAACATAAAAAGTGAAAAGGGCAGGCAAGAGACAAGGCAATAAGGCAAAAGACGTTGGTTGCTAGGCCGAATAATATTGTCCTAAAATGGCAAGGAAAGTACGGGGAAGAGCCGAAAAAAAAAAAAAAAAAGGTTGAGGAAATTGTAAGCCTAGTTCCAAGACGATCCCCAGAGTACTCCGACCGAATATCGACCAAGCTACGAGGTGGTCGGGCAACACAGAAGGGGAAGGGAAGAAGGGAAAATTCATCTTCGGCAAAATAACCTCCAGAAATTTTTGAGATACAAAATGGTGAAGGGATAAATGGAAAAACCATCCCCAGCAGAATGTTATCCCCAGCAAATAACATCATCCCCAACAAGTTTTGAGAACGCCGAACAAGAATAAGGGAAAGGGAACAATCATCCCCATCAGGAGTGACATGACCATTCGCCATATTTCAAAAAAAAAAAAAAAAAAAAACTAACTAAATTTTCTTTGATTTGAACAGGAAAATAAAGTGTTGATGATGGCCTAAAAATACGCCATAAGAAAGATCGCCAGAATTGGGGCATAAAATTTTCTGCCACAAGTGGAAATTTTCTCGGAGAATCAAGGAAACAAATTCAAATTATTCTTTACCAATTAGGCGCCCACCAGTATAATGCGGGAATACATTTCTGTCTTTTCACTTCATGTTCTAGGTCACCCACCAGTATAATGCGGGTATGCATTTATGTTTTCATTTCATGCTCTAGGTCGCCCACCAGTATAATGCGGGAATACATTTCAGTTCTAGGTTGCCCACCAGTAAAATGCGGGAATACATTTAAGTTCTAGGTCGCCCACCAGTATAATGCGGGAATACATTTCAGTTCTAGGTCGCCCACCAGTATAATGCGGGAATACATTTCAGTTCTAGGTTGCCCACCAGTAAAATGCGGGAATACATTTAAGTTCTAGGTTGCCCACCAGTAAAATGCGGGAATACATTTAAGTTCTAGGTCGCCCACCAGTATAATGCGGGAATACATTTCAGTTCTAGGTCGCCCACCAGTATAATGCGGGAATACATTTCAGTTCTAGGTTGCCCACCAGTAAAATGCGGGAATACATTTCAGTTCTAGGTCGCCCACCAGTATAATGCGGGAATACATTTAAGTTCTAGGTCGCCCACCAGTATAATGCGGGAATACATTTCAGTTCTAGGTCGCCCACCAGTATAATGCGGGAATACATTTCAGTTCTAGGTCGCCCACCAGTATAATGCGGGAATACATTTCAGTTCTAGGTTGCCCACCAGTATAATGCGGGAATACATTTCAGTTCTAGGTCGCCCACCAGTAAAATGCGGGAATACATTTCAGTTCTAGGTCGCCCACCAGTATAATGCGGGAATACATTTCAGTTCTAGGTTGCCCACCAGTAAAATGCGGGAATACATTTAAGTTCTAGGTCGCCCACCAGTATAATGCGGGAATACATTTCAGTTCTAGGTCGCCCACCAGTATAATGCGGGAATACATTTCAGTTCTAGGTCGCCCACCAGTAAAATGCGGGAATACTTTCAGTTCTAGGTCGCCCACCAGTAAAATGCGGGAATACATTTAAGTTCTAGGTCGCCCACCAATAAAATGCGGGAATACATTTAAGTTCTAGGTCGCCCACCAGTATAATGCGGGAATACATTTCAGTTCTAGGTCGCCCACCAGTATAATGCGGGAATACATTTCAGTTCTAGGTCACCCACCAGTATAATGCGGGTATGCATTTATGTTTTCATTTCATGCTCTAGGTCGCCCACCAGTATAATGCGGGAATACATTTCAGTTCTAGGTTGCCCACCAGTAAAATGCGGGAATACATTTAAGTTCTAGGTCGCCCACCAGTATAATGCGGGAATACATTTCAGTTCTAGGTCGCCCACCAGTATAATGCGGGAATACATTTCAGTTCTAGGTTGCCCACCAGTAAAATGCGGGAATACATTTAAGTTCTAGGTTGCCCACCAGTAAAATGCGGGAATACATTTAAGTTCTAGGTCGCCCACCAGTATAATGCGGGAATACATTTCAGTTCTAGGTCGCCCACCAGTATAATGCGGGAATACATTTCAGTTCTAGGTTGCCCACCAGTAAAATGCGGGAATACATTTAAGTTCTAGGTCGCCCACCAGTATAATGCGGGAATACATTTCAGTTCTAGGTCACCCACCAGTAAAATGCGGGAATACATTTAAGTTCTAGGTCGCCCACCAGTATAATGCGGGAATACATTTCAGTTCTAGGTCGCCCACCAGTATAATGCGGGAATACATTTCAGTTCTAGGTCGCCCACCAGTATAATGCGGGAATACATTTCAGTTCTAGGTTGCCCACCAGTAAAATGCGGGAATACATTTCAGTTCTAGGTCGCCCACCAGTATAATGCGGGAATACATTTCAGTTCTAGGTTGCCCACCAGTAAAATGCGGGAATACATTTAAGTTCTAGGTCGCCCACCAGTATAATGCGGGAATACATTTCAGTTCTAGGTCGCCCACCAGTATAATGCGGGAATACATTTCAGTTCTAGGTCGCCCACCAGTAAAATGCGGGAATACTTTCAGTTCTAGGTCGCCCACCAGTAAAATGCGGGAATACATTTAAGTTCTAGGTCGCCCACCAATAAAATGCGGGAATACATTTAAGTTCTAGGTCGCCCACCAGTAAATTGCGGGAATACATTTCAGTTCTAGGTCGCCCACTAGTATAATGAGGGAATACATTTTGTCTGTTCATTCCATAATTCTAGGTCGCCCACCAGTATAATGCGGGCATACATTTCAGTTTTCCATTTCCAGGTCGCCCACCAGTATAATGCGGGCATACATTTCATTTTTCCATTTCCAAGCACCCACCTGTATAACGAGAGGAATACTTTTCAGTCTTATACTACAGATTTTGAAGTCAATAACCCCACCGGAAGGTAAAGGTTACAACAAGAATCCCCAGCAGGAAACGATAAAATCCCAACACCAGAAGGCAGAAGGTGGCAACAAGAAGTCCCAGCGCAAATTCAAGCGCATGAGTCAAAAGAAAGAAAAGACGTGTCTTGATGAATCTGATGAAGATAATCGTGTCCCCCGAGGAACCGCAAAAAAGCTTAATGAAGAAAGCCATGTCCCCAGCGGACCGAACAAAATGACGAAAACTGATATTAAAAAAAAAAACCAAGGGCCAGAAGTCTTGGTAAAAAGGCACCAGAGGAAATACAAACCGACAAAAAGCAAGGCAACCAGAGCAAGGGGGAAAACAGATAAGATTCTGTAATTTCTAGCTTAGTCTAGCTTCTTATTTTGTTTTTAGGATGGTGTAATAAGGAGGTCAGCAAACAGTAAAAGTAGCATGCAACAGCAGTAACTTTGCAGTCCCATGGTAGTCCCAGCTACCAAGACTTCCCGAACTACATTGACCTGATTCCTGTTTAGCCCAGGATATGTAGGAAACCTTTGAAGCAAAGGTTCGGTCAAATCTTTTTCAAAAAATGCTTCACACGGAGTACTCGGATGGGCAAAAAATCGCTCGCTTTATCTTTGCACGAAAACCCTTCGTGTATCCGGGCAAAGAGGGGCAGCTGTAAGCACGTGATTTTTGCCCTATATGAGAATTACTCCCAAAAAATTCAAAAAATAAAATGATTTTTCTTGGTGTGCCATTTTGTGATATTTTGTGACATTTTGAATAATTATTTGTATTTGTATGTGCATGTTTATTTGCTAAATTAATAAATAATACAAAAATATGTCGCATTTTGCATATAGGATTTAATTCTACAATTGTAAGTGATTAAATTTGTTTTACAAAAATTAAAATTACAAAAATAGGCATCATTTGCATTTTTAGCATTTAATGTCCAAATATACAATTTTATGCTTATTTAATACTTAATTGTGCGTTAATTGTTATTGAGAGTTAATTTGCGCTTTTATAACTTAATTTAGTTCTTAATAATAGTTTAAGTATTTTTATAATTTAGTTTTAGAAAAAATAAAAGAAGAAAAGAGAGCGAAAATATAAAGAAAGTCGGAATTAGGCCTCTTCTTCAATTTCAAGACATAGGCCCAAAAAATGGCCCAATCTTCCCTACGACCCAGTCCATTTCGAACTGGGTCGACCCAGTCCATAACCCAAAAGACCCAATACCCCTATCTTGCATTTCAAAGACACAAAACAAAACAAAACAAAAAAAAAAAACCAAAAACCCTAAAAATGACCTAAGTCATCCGCCCCCCCCATCATTCTTCTTCTTCTTTTCTTCTTTCTTCTCAAAACTCTAAAACACACATCCATGGCTGCCATGGCTAAGCTCCAGAAGCTTAATCTCCTTCGACACAAGCGCACACACCACCAAGAAGCCCATCTTCTCCATGTCAAGCTCAAAAGGCACGTCCATGGCTGCGTCTTCGTCGTCAACCCATCGCCATGTTTGTTGCTTTTTCTTGCTGCCTCTGCGTCCTCCATGGCTTCCCGAATTGCTGCTCCATTTTCTCCATAAGCTGCTGAACGCAGCAGCAGTAGACGACCAGCTGCTGCCCGTGTCCAGCTGCGACGAGCAGCCATGGCTATCCGCGACGCTGCCGCTGCTCCTCCTTCCTCCGCCGCTGCTTCTACTTCTTCTTCGTCTTCGTCGTCCTTCGTTCGAGCTTTGGTCGAGGCTTGGACAGATTTGTTTACAATCAAAGTTCGTCGTTGATTCATCTCCGGTTAGTTGTTTTTGAGTTTTATTTTTGTTCATATTTTGTTTGATATTTTCCGGATCCAAAATCGTTAAATGATTTAATCCTTGTTTTGTTCGTTGTTCATCTTTGAAATAATTTTCTATTGTGTTCATGTTGTTTGTTAAATTAATTTTCAGATTTCAAAATAGAAGTTTAATTAGTTGTTTTCATGTTTATTTCATGTTTGTATTATTGTTTAAGTAAGTATTTGTTAGTTTGATGTTTGTTAGATTCAAATTGAAATTTAATCAACTATTTCTTCAATTTGTTTCATGTGTTTATGTATTGTTAGAAATTGTTAATATTGTTAAGTTCAAGTTTAAGTTCATAATTGTTTCTTCGTCGATCTTGTTATTTGTTTAAAGAATTTAGTTGTATTAAAGGAATATATTGTTTTAATCGTTTAATCCGTCATGTTTGTTGTCTTAAAATAGATTCATTCATGTTCATACTTTGTTTGGATGATCTTGAATCCGAATTTTGTATAGTTTGATTTCTTGTTTACCATTTATTATTATTGCTTGAATTGTTCTCATAATCTTGTTTTAAGTTTAATATAAGAATTGTTTGTTGTAATGTTGTTAGAGTTGATTTTAAGTTCAATATGATTGAATTTAGAAATCTTCATACTTTGATTGTTGTTGTTGTTGAATCCGAAAATAGGATTGTTTGTTGCTAAAATATTGTTCAATCAAATTTTAGTTGTTCTTTGTTGTTCAATTCGTGTTCATGTGATTTGTTGTTGAAATGTTGTTAAAATCGTGTTCATGTGATATTGTTGTTATGATGTTCATCCATGTTCATATTGTTGTTTGAACATTGTTAGAAATTGATCATATTGTCTATATTTTGGTTAAGTTTGATTAATTGATGTGTTATAGCTGATGGGTAGTTTGGTAAATTTGTAGTACGTTTAGGGGTAGTTTGGTAATTTCAGTAAGGTCGGAAGGGGTAGTTTAGGAATTGTACATTTTGAAATTGTTTATTTGAAGCATGGGGGACAAAATGAAATGGGGTGGGTTGTGATATGATTATTTAATATAAAGGGGGACAAGATTTAAATTAAAGGGGAATCTTGCATTATTTTAAATAAAGCATGGGGGACAAAATATAATGGGGTGGTGTGATATGTTTATTTAATGTAATGGGGATGAGTGGAAAGATAATGGGTTGGGTAGAGAAAAAGTATTGATTTAATTGATTAAAAGATTTATGGGATGGGATTATATATATGGGAAGTCTTGAAGACAAATGAAAAGAACAAGGACAGAAAAAAAAGAGAGATTGAAAAAAAGCTGAACATTTATCCGAAAAAAAAATTGAAACTCTGAAGAAAAGAAAAACATACAAAGAAAAAAATTGAAAATTAGAAGAGAAAGTAGTACACACCTGATAAATATTCTGGTATACAGGTGTAGAAATTAAGGGTTGAAGATTAACTAGCCTTTCAAAAATCTGAAAATTTCCCTTGGTTTCTGTCCGTTATTTTCGGCATTCCTGGATTTTATTTTGAATTTTTCAAAGCTGTCACTGGGATTTTCGTTGACTGGTTATTGCTGGTTATTGTTGCTGTTGCTGTGTTACGTATTACGTTGCTGACTTTCTTCTTCTTATATTGACAATATCAGGTACACAACTGTAATTTTGGCATTTTGTAAGCTGAAATGAAGAATGGAGTGTTAAATTTTTAATTTAGTTTAATTTAATTTTTTGTATTGTATTTAGGTTATTCATGTATTATTATTCCGTAAATCACTGTCATCGGCATAACTAGGCATATTATAGCGACATATTAAATAACGTCTTTACCAGATTATTAGGAAATATATTTAAACCTGATTATTAATTAAAATTGTTTAAATAAAAAAAATAGAAGAAATAACGTAAAAATGGCGTTATTGAATCAGTTTGGCAAAAATTAACTAAGTTCCTTATTCATAAGGTTTTTCGTCAACGATAAGTTAATCCGAATCATGTAGTCAATTTCAGTTATAACATGAATTAGTTTGCAAACAAGTATTAGGACATGATGAATTAAAACAAAGTTAATTAATGTTAAATTGTTTAATTTTTTAGAAATATGATTTAGTACTCAAGTTTTTATTTTTATTTCTTTCAATTTTCAGTATTTGTAAATAATTAGTTTCAATAAGCTTAAGTCTTACTAATAATTTGAATTTTAATCCAACTATGGGATAATTAGTTTTTTTTATTTTTATTTTTTACTTTTCGATAATTCCATGTTGTATCTATGATTATAATTTTATTACTTTCTGCTAATATTTGTTTTTTTTTCTTCTATTTAATATGTCATTTTCAAGAATGTAGATATTGATTTTATATTTATAAAAAAAAACTTAGTAATAATAAAAAGGTAGTCATTAAAGGATATTATTAAAGGATTTCGCTAAAAATAAATAGATGTAAATAATACAAGTGTATAGGATTCTCCAATCTCATTTATTTATTTAATTATTAAAAAAAATTACTTAGAATTTGGGATGGATTGTTTAGTGAATTTCACTTCCTTCCCCAAAGATAATGACGCGTTAAACTCTTTAGGCGCGATTTAATTAATTTTACCTTCTTAAACTCGGATGCGCATTTCATGCGACCCAAATCTAAATCCTAAAACATCAAATAAAATATGTTTCGTATTGTGGGTGCATTTCATGTGACACAATCCAAAGATATGTTTTAAGCGATGTTCATATTCCTAAAAAATAATAATTATAATAATAAGGCGGTAAAAGATAAAATTTGCACATGGTTCATAATTGTATTAAAAATCAGATAAATAAGCCGAATATAACAGTTGAGCGACCGTGCTAGAACCACGGAACTCGGGAATGCCTAACACCTTCTCCCGGGTTAACAGAATTCCTTATCCGGATTTCTGGTATGCAGACTGTAATATAGAGTCATTCTTTTCCTCGATTCGGGATTAAAATTGGTGACTTGGGACACCCTAAATCTCTCAAGTGGCGACTCTGAAATAATTAAACCAATCCCGTTTCGACTGTCCTTTAATTGGAAAAAACTCCCTACGCACCTCGCGGTGCCGGAAAAAGGAGGTGTGACAGGTGTGACAGGCAGCAAAATAACAAAGTTCCCCGATGATCACAAATAAAGAGTATCTTGTCGATGCCATATCATCCTAGTGGTAACGGACAGGCTGAATCGACAAACAAGACCATCATTCAGAATCTAAAGAAAAGGTTGAACGATGCTAAGGGAAAATAAAGAGAAATTTTGCCTGAAGTCCTTTGGGCGTATCGAACAATGACAAAATCCAGTACAGGGGCAACACCGTTCTCCTTAGTATATGGTGCCGAAGCTCTAATCCCGGTCGAGGTTGGGGAACCTAGCATCAGGTTATGATACACAACGAAAGAGTCAAATCACGAGGCTATGAATACAAGCCTCGAATTGCTAGATGAAAAATGGGAAGCCGCCCTCATCCGAATGGCCACACAAAAGCAGCGCATCAAAAGGTATTACAATCGAAGAGCCAATCTTCGCCACTTTCGAGTCGGGGACATGGTTCTGAGAAAAGTCACCCTTAATACTCGAGACCCAAATGAAGGAAAACTCAGCCTAAATTGGGAAGGACCGTATCGGGTCCTCAATATCATAAAAGGGATCTTACAAACTTGGCACGATGAACAGCGAACAGTTGCCAAATAATTGGAACATATCACTCCTCAAATGATATTATTGCTAAGATATGACCTTCTCCCTTTTTATTTGTGTTTTATACTAACTTGTTGCAGGTGTTCGATTGAAGGCATCGAGATTCTCTCCAAACACGAAGTCCTTAAGTCTAAAAGCACGCGTTGCACTCTTTTTCCCTTCGTTGGTTTTTATCCCAAATGGGTTTTTTCTGGCAAGGTTTTTAATGAGGCAATCATTGTTCGTGCTAACTTAGAGCAATTCAAAAGTATCCGAGGCTTCTTTACAATCAACCTCGAATACTGGGGGCATCACCCTCGGATGTTATGTTTTTAAAGAAAATACTTTGTGTCAACAGGGTCTCGATAGGTAAATTTTGTAAAGGGCCAAATGGTTAAATGAACCATGCCCGTGTAGATTACTCGAGCCCTAATGGCAAAACATGTACGCATAAATGATCTATTGAAAGAAGTATTTTTTCCTTATCAGATGTTCCATGCCTTAGTGAAATTTCTACTTTACAATTTCACACTTATGATCTATTGCGAAAACTGATTCAAGTGACGATCACAACTAAAAGCTCAAGCAATCAACCCCATACTCCGGGACTAGCGTCCAAAAATCAACGTGCTCGAATTATTAAACTTCGAGACGATAAGACCTTAAAAAGGCAATCCTCGATTCTTAAGGCCAAGGCCGCCCCACTCGGGGACTGATACTTCGAACAAGTTTGAAGTATAATTGAAGAAATAAGCCCAAGAGGCAAATCCTAAGGCTACGACCAAACTAACATAGTTCAGAGACGTCCGAATTCCGTAATGAAAATAGGCCTTCGAATACTTTATTAAACCGGTTAAAAAGGCTACCCTCGGCAAAATAACCAAAGGGTTTTGACAATGTCAAGCCCCCGAAGAACCCTAAGCGGTATCGAACTGTTCAAACCTTCAAACAATTTAGCACTGAATAAAATTATGCTAAGGCACAAAAAAGCAAAGGGTTTCGATAACACTAAACCCCGAAAAAACCCAACGGGTGCAGACTTACTTCATGCTAAGGCATGATAAATTTTTATACGATTAAACTTTTTAAGCCGAAATGGGAAAAAGCCACTCTTTTGAGGTCATATCGGCCCAATTCAAGAGCCTAAGGCCCATTATATTTTTTGAGTTCGAGAATCCACCCTCACTCATTTGAAACCTAAGGGTTTTCAACTTCGAGTTCTAACAAACACTCACTGGATTTTAGAGACTATATTAGTCTGACTTCGATCAAGTTGCCTAAGTTTCGAATTCACAAACAAAATTTTCGTAAGGCACGAAGTGAGTCAAAATTCTCACAAGGTATAAAGTGTATCGAAATTGTCATATGGCAAAAAGCAAATTATGATGACCCCAAAAGGTCATCTCTTATTTTAGAAGTTAAATCTGAGTTTTGAGGCTTTAAAAACCTCCTTTTATCTCACCTCGAGTTGCATGCGCAGTCTAGGCGTATATCCGGAAAGCTTTTATGTGAAAAATTTGATAAAAATGCTAATTTTGCCTTTAAAATTGAATTTAAGTTGACTTCAGTCAACATTTTGGATAAATGGACCCGAACCCATGATTTGACAGTTCTGGAGGGTCCGTAGAAAAATATGGGACTTGGGCATATGCCCGGAATTGAATTCCGAGGTCCTTAGCCCGAGAAATGAATTTTTGAAGAAAATTGTTTAACTGAAAAATATAAGGAGTTTAGAAATTGAATAATGTTTGAATTCGATGATATCGGGCCCATATTTTGGTTCTGGATCCCGGTACAGGTTTAATATGGTATATAAGTTATGTCTGTAAAATTTGGTAAGAAACGGAATTCATATGGCGTGATTCGGACCCTCGGTTGTGAAAATGGTAACTTTAAGAGTTCTTGAGATTTTCATTGATTTTGATACTAAATTTATTGTTTAAGATGCTATTTGGGCGATTTGATCGCATGAGCAAGTCCATATGATGTTTTTAGACTTGTACGCATGTTTGGTTTGGAGCCCCGAGGGCTCGGGTGAGCTTTGGATAGGCCGCAGAGTGTTTTAAAATTAGGAAAAATTGTTGGTGTATTGCAGGTCTGTGCGAAGCCTGGCTCGCAAATGCGAGCACCGCAATTGCGAAGGACCATCGCATTTGCGATGATTGGGCTGGGCAGGGGACCTTCGCATTTGCGAAGTTCAGAGTCGCAAATGCAATAAGAGCAGAGGCCGCAATTGCGAACACTGGTTCGCATTTGCGAAGGCAGCAGGTCAGGCCAATCTTTGCATTTGCGAGTTTGTATTTTCGAACCTGTGATCGCAAATGTGATACCTGCAACTGCTCAAAAACAGGTTTTGACGGGATTTCAGCTCATTCTTTCAAATTTTCAAACCCTAAGCTCCCATAGGCGATTTTTCAAAGAAAAGTTCTTCCCCGAATCATAGGTAAACAATTTCTAACTCATTTCTTTCAATCTACTTCATCTTTTTACAAGATTTCATCACAAAATCTAGGGATTTTCATGGGAAATTGGGTGTTTTTGGGTGAAATTTGGGAATTTTGAAATTTGGGGATTTAAAATTCAAATTGAGGTCGGATTCCAAAACCAATTGCATATCCGAGATCGAGGTGAATGGGTAAGCAAGTTTTGGTCTGAACTTCCCGTTTTGACCAAGCGGGTCCGGAATCAATTTTTGACTTTTTGGAAAAATGTTGAGAAAACTATAATTAGGCATTGGTTTTGAGTTCTTCAGCATTTATTGATGTCATTAAGTTAATTATGACTAGATACATGTGAATTGGAGGTGAAGTCTAGAGGGAAAGCGACATTTGAGGTTTGATTTTTGGCCGTGGAATCGAGGTAAGTGTTTGGCCTAACTTTAGCTTGAGGGAATAGGTGTTGTGTCTTATTTGCTACGTGTTAGTATTGTGTACGATGTATAGGTGTGGTGACGAGTATCTATACGTTGGTGTCGAGCATGCCCGTGAGTCTTATACTATGACTGTTGTGATTCTTATTAGGTATTATCCATGCTTAAATTGATGATTATCCATGTTGAACCAAACTTATGATATTTTCTTGGTATTTGACCATTGTTGAGTATTGGCTCAAGTTGAGATTCATTTTGTGAAGATAACTATTGGAACGAGATTGGTTATAGCTGATTCCCTTGCAGGGATATATTTGTTTCTATTGTTGATTCCCTTGCCGGGATGTTATTGTTTCTACTGTGTGGGTGAGGAAAGAGTGATAAAGCATGAAGGGTTATGCCGTGCACATTCATACTTATGTATATGGTGAGGAAAGAGTGATAAAGTACGAAGGGTGATGTCGTGCACATTTACATTTATATTGATGCATATGGTGAGGAAGAGAGATAAAGCACGACGGGTGATGCCGTGCACATTCATATTATTCACATGGTGAGGAAGAGTGATAAAGCACGAAGGGTGATGCCGTGCACATTTCCATTATTGATTGCATATTGAGGATTGAGAGTAAAAACACGAAGGGTGATGCCGTGCATTTATTTTCTGTTGCTGTGATTATTTGTTGTTATTGGTTCAAGTGCCTTAATTGTTTCATTTCTGTTATTTCTGTGTTTCCTTATTCTGGTATCCCTCATAGCATGTTGCCCCTTCCCGTAAATTTCTGATAGTTTCTATTATTGTTATTTTGTTAGATATTGTTTAACTGCACAGGTTTATGATGTTGGTCGTGTCCTAGCCTCGTCACTACTTCGCCGAGGTTAGGCTCGACACTTACCAGTACATAGGGTCGGTTGTACTGATGCTACACTCTGTACTTTTGTGCAGATCCCGATATTGGACCATACAGACCGTAGTTCGAGGTTGCTTCCTTTAGTCCAGTGGAGACCCGAGGTAGTCTTGCAGACGTCCGCAGGCCTTGGCGTCCCCTTCTATCCTGCTTCTTTTCTGTTTTATCTATTTCTGAGATAGATTTGTATTTCTTTGTTCAGACTACTATTTGTAGTATTCGTAGACAGTCTGTGAAATTATGGCACTAGTTCTGGGTGAAGTTTTATTATGGATTTCGTATTTGTATTAAGATAATTTGTTAAATTCTATTTTTCCGCATTTATTCCGCTAATTTTCTTATGATAACTCATAAATTGTTAAGGATAAAGTAAAAAGGGGTAAAGTAATTAGTAACGTTGGCTTGCCTAGCGGGTTCAATGTTAGGTGTCATCACGGTTCCGACAGTGGAAAATTCGGTTCGTGACACAAATCAGAATTTTCACAAGGCAAAAGTCGAGATAAGAAAGGAAACGTTATATATATATATATATATGAAAATATTTACATGGATCGGTCAGGATCCTACACAAAAAATTCAAAAAAAAAAGGAAAGGAAATCATAAGTGCCTAATTTTCTTCGGGAGCTGCGTCTTCATCATCAGAATCCCCTCCACTCTCGGATCCGCTCGTGCTCCCAGAATCATCGTCATAAGAGAGCAACGTTTTGGCTTCGGCCTCGAGTACTTTCGCGTTCTCGATATCGACAACAAGGTTAAAGCCACGAATCTCCTTGAGAGTCTCTCTTCGAGACTTGTACTTGGCATGCTCGACATCCTAGTATGATCGAGTCTGAGCAGTGTCAGCCACTTCCTTTGCTCGAACTTGAGCAGCTTCAGCATCAGCTCGGTAGACGGGCGCGATCGCCTCCGCGTCAGCCTTTACCTTTTCTGCCTCAGATGTGGCCTTTGCAAGCTCGGCGGCCAACTGAGCCTCGAGCTCCTCAATTGTCTTAGTTGGGGCCGACCTTTCCTCCTTCATGCTTTGGAGTTGACGTAGGTCCGATGACAGTTGGGCTCGAGCAATATCTTTCTCAGAGGCAAGGTGGTCCATGTTTTACTTTCACCCCAAACTCTCCGCCTTCATCATGTTGGCCTCCTCACGAAGCTGCTTGATCTTCTCGGCCTTCTGCTGAACCTGCAAGATTAAAGTATTAGTCGTCGTTCTCGAATTGATATATCGAGCTTCCAAAAATTTTCATTACCTACTCAATCAGGTCTGCTCTTATGAGATGTGGCCAATTCGGCTCGGAGGTCCTTGATCTCCTCTTTCTTTTGCCCACTGAGAAGTTTGAGGGCATCTCTCTCCTCCATGAGCCTTTTAAGATCGGCCTCGCACCGGCTCTGCTGTACCCAGGATTTAGAAAATGCTTCCCGATGAAGTGTCAAGGCCAATGAAGAAAGAAAGGAAATCAGACAAGAAGAAATAAAAGTAAGCGTAATATTGACAAAGGGAGCTGAGGTTTACCCAGCTCAGGAGTCGTTGAGCCTCATCGAAGAGACCCGATGCATCACCCAGGTCGATAGCATCTTCGACTCCCATGAAGCAACCACGGAAAAGGTCCTCCCCTTCCGGGCTCCTATATTAGGGGTCTCCATGGCATGGGCTTCCTGAATTTGCCCCTCGGAATATGTGGGGAGAGGCGGCAAATCGCCAATATCTATTGCCCCAAGCAAGTCACTTGGGGCATTCTCTTCGTTTCGAAGGGCCTCAAAACCGGCCCCTTCAGGCACATCCGCTGATTGCTCGTCACGGCGAGAGGCATCTTCAGCCTCCAAAGATTCAAGGACTTTGCTCGGGCCATCTTCCGAGATCTCCTCGGTCCGAGGCTGAACCTCTTCGATCATCACCGGCTCAGCGGCCTTCGGGGCCTCGACGCTCCTCTTCGTTTGAGATACTAGCTCGAAGCTAGCATCTTTATTTTCCTTTTCCACCTCCCTTAGTCACTGAAATACATCAGCAGGAAGGATATCAGTGTCTTTTTCGACCTGCGAGCCTTGCTCTTCTTGGGCCTTGGAGTATCGTAGGGTGAGACCCTTTTCCTTTTCTTTTCCTTCGACGACTTCAGGATTGGGGGCGAAACCTCCTCCTCCCTAGACGGGGGACTCATGACGACGTCTTTCCCCAGGCCTGTATGAAATGAAATCAAGTGAGTATAAGAGGGAAACATTTTAAGGCCATCAGATACGTAAAGAAAAGGCTTACCGTGATTTTTGGCCCCCCATCAGCCCCTTGCTAAATCGCGCCATGAGCACTCAGCGTACGAGGAGTTGCTAGGGTCCGAATCCAGCTCTCGAGGTTCGGAATTGCACCAAGCATCCAAGAGACCTCTACATCCTAGAAAAGGATGTCGATGAGGAGAAGTAAATGAAACAAAACAGTAAATAGAAGCTAAAGGAAGGATTGAACTTACGCTTCATATTCCATTTCTCGGAAAATGGCATCTTCTCGGCTGGAATTAGGTCGGAAGTCTTCACTCGAGCAAAATGACCCATCCACCCTCGATCTTTGTCCTCGTCTATGCTCGAGAACAACACCTTGGTGGCCCGACGCTGAAGCTTTATCAACCCACCTCGAAAGAGACAAATCGAGGGTAAAAGGCGTCCTTTCTTTTTTGCTTGCGAAAAATCGGAACAAAATGACAATCCGCCAAAAGGAAGGATGGATCTGACCTAGAGTTATTTGGTGTTGGTAGCAGAAGTCGATGATGACGGGATCGACAGGGCCCAGCGTGAAAGGGTAAGTGTAAACACTTAGAAACCCTTTCACGTGGGTAGTGATATCTTCCTCGGGAGTCAAAATCACCACCTTTTTCTTCTCCCAATAACAGTCTTTCTTGACCTGCTCAAGGTCACTCTCAGTTATCGAGCATATGTATCTCGATAACGGCTCACACTGGCCAGGGACAGATGAAGTTTTCTCAACTTTGAAGTCGAAAGTAAGATCACACACCCCCTCGGGAACGCATTCCTAGGGGCGCGGCTCCACCGGCATTTTATCTCCGGTCGGTCGCGATGAAGAGGCACCCTCCTTTTGTGGAACGTTTTTAGACGTTTTTTCCATCTCTACAAGTTGAAAGAAGGAAAAAGAGAATGAGGTTTGGTGTTTTGAGGGAAGGTTGATAACAAAACCTAGAGATTATGCAACACAAAAGGGCTTGAAGGAAGTGAAAAGCTTTGAAGATTAGGGCGGAGATTAAGAGTAAAGTTTGGACAAAAGAGAAGGAAAGCACATTTATAGGAAGAAGGCGACGATTCAAAATCAATAATGGCGGACAACAACTGACAGGCATTTAGTGCCTCGATATGCGAACCGAGAGGACGTTTCAGTCACTCTCGTCGCTTATGTCATGAAGATGACATCATGACAGGTCGAGGTGCAAAATCGAAGGCTCAGTTCGTTTCTTCTCATTACACTCTAAGAAAAGAGGGGACTATCTGTATACGGTTAAAACCAGGCCTGCTCGATTTTACTATTTGATCGAGGCTAGGGAATTGCGTCGAAGGTCAGCCTCGCAACGGACTAGACCGAGGTACGAGGACAAGGCATTGAGTTCGAGGACCGAGGCACTTATCAAAGATCGAGGCCAGTAGCAATCAAGACCAAATGAGGCAGACATCGAGCAAAGCACAATAACGGAAAGACGAGATATCCTTGACTGGCCGGAGATCATGGCATAAATCTCAAAACAGATCAAATCAAGGGCGATTATTTAGTTAATCATGTGATTTACTTCCGTAATTAGAATTGTACCACAAATAGGATTCCTCTACTATATAAAGAGGTTCCTAATCATCTTGTAACCATCTTACATTCTCGCATAACAAAGCAACACATTACTTTCGAGCTTATATTCTTGTTCATCAGTTTGCTTTTTAACTATTTTGGGCACCGATCAGTTCGAGAGCACTTAAGCTCGAGGGTTGAATCACGTTTCAAGACTAGTTTGCTTTATCTCATTGTTAATCTTTACAGCTAATTTCCACGTTTATCAATTGGTATTAGGTAAAATCAAGTATCCTTTAAACCACATTATAAGTTTAATTGTTATCCGACTTTTAGGGTAAACACAGTCAATATTAAAAACTTTAATTAAATTAAATTGTGATCATGCTTGTTTAAATATATTAGATCGTATTGCTTGAATAAATTTCAATTGTCATCTTATTTGTTAATACGATGTACTTAATAATAAAATCTCTATTAAGTCAAAAGATCCTTATACTGTCATCAAATTATAAAATAAAAAAAAGACTTGATTTCTCTCCCGAGGCGGTTTTGATGACAAATACTAATCCATTCCCTATGAATTAAGTACTAAAATATTACAGTAATTTTTTTCAGATTGAATGAAGTTGTTTCCGCACAATTTGTTGATTATCAGGATCTTTAGCAGTTTTTGGAACTTGTTCTTTAATCTGTATAATAAAGTAGGCTATCACAAAATTACTAAAATAGTAATATCATCTAAGGAAAGTATTAAACTTTCATCAGTTAATAGTAAGGCAAAATCGTATACTGGAGACGACCTAATAGTAGGTGATCCTATCTCCTAATATTAAAGCTATAACAGCTTCAAAGCTCCTGTAGTAGCAAAAGTTGCATACTGAAACTACTTTAAGACACTTTGGTAGCACTTCAAAAAACATATTTTTCCATGAAATAAGTGCTCATAGTTTTTACAAACTCAAGGTACCGTACCACTATTTTTACTATCTCAAAATACTCGTTCTCACTGACACCCTAGACAATTCTTTATCCAGTTGAGTTTTGCTTTGCTATCCAGGATACTGTAAGGAGAATCCACGATAAGTGATACAGTCCTTAAAAGTTACAGAATTTGAGGATAAAGAGGAATTTGCACAAGGGGCATCACACAGATAAAGAAACTTCAGAAAAAGAAATTCAACTTATATCCCCCTTCAACTGAACCACTGCCATCAAATATCAACCGATACATATATATATACAGGCTCTCATCCAACAAGTAGAGAATGGCCATACTGGAAAAAATGAACAATGGGCTCTCTACAGGGGATGAAGCAAACCAATAGATTTTCCAAAGCATTGCCAGATCCACTGTGCAGGGTCTCACTTCTGCCAACCCACTTCAAATTCTCCCGTTCTGCTGCATTACGATCGAAGATCAGAGTGTTTGAAGCATTGGAAGGCCTTCCCAATAATGTTCATCTTCCTTCATGAAGATCTTCTGAGAATACAGTTGCCCGAGATACGTCATTCTCGAACACACTCAAACCAGAGTAAGGACCAGAAGAAAACATAGACGAGGTACCGTCTGATTCAAATGTTGTAGATGACTGCCTTATGTTAGGTCGAGTGCCTGAATTTATATTAGTATCCTGGTACTCAGTTACCCGCTGAACCATTTTGAGAGACTGAACCACTTCTCCCATTGTAGGCCGTTGGCTAGCTTCCGGAGCAACACAAGCCGCAGCAATTGTACAAACCCGCACAAAATCCTCCTTTGGGTACTTTCCCTCAAGCCTTAAATCAGCAAGTTCTTCCAAACGATCCTTGTCTCTAAGTATTGGTCTGGCCTGAAAACAAAATACAGCCCTTTCTTTTTACAGCCTTTTCCAAAGAGAGTCCAATGACAACACAATAAGCTTCTTTGTAAAGTACCAAAAGGGGAAAAATGGAGACATGAATTCTGAAGATCACTAAGTGCACAAAAACTCTGTTACCATTTCAAAAAAAAAAGAAGGTGTGCAAGTACACTTGTATGATCTGAAGTAAGAGATGTAATAGTATAAGAAAGTACCAACAACTAACACTTACCCAAGTAACAAGATTTTCCTGTCCAGATGGTTGTGACATATCTACAGGCTTCTTTCCTGTCAACAATTCAAGGAGGACAACCCCATAGCTGTACACATCACTTTTTACCAGTAGGTGCCCAGTCATGGCATATTCAGGGGCTACATACCTGCACAAAACAGTGCTTCCAAATTAGTCAATCTTTTATCTTAGAGAAGCATGTGTTAATGAAGAAACACTAACCCAAATGTGCCCATAACACGAGTCGAGAGGTAATTCGCCTGGCCTTCCGGGGCCTGTTTTGCAAGGCCAAAATCAGCAACTTTAGCATTAAAGTTGTTCTCAAGCAATATATTTGATGCTTTGAAATCTCTATGGATAACACAAGGTTGAGAATCTTCGTGCAAATATGCAAGTCCTCTCGCTGCATCAAGCGCAATTTTCATTCTTGTGTCCCAATCCAGTGGGCAGTTTAATCCTAAAGGGCCTGCAGCAAGCAAGTGCAATTGTTAAACTCCTTGATAAGTTGAATAGGTCACAACGCTGATTTGTGCGACCACCTTGTCTAGAAACTTAAACTGTTAGAAAGAGGACACTTTTAACAGTTCACTTAAACTTCTAAATAACACCTCCCCAGGAGCAGGCTTGATTTCTTTTCCTGGGCCCAAGACACGCAAATTCGTTTATTCACGAGAATAGCAATGAGACTTGAAGGATCTGTACATACTCTAACCTGCTATAGAATCTAAATATCCACTCCAAGTTTTAGGGTAATGGTAGAATAGCTCAGAACCATTGTAATGACTTTCAAAACATATGTGAGAGTTCATATTCATCTCCAATAGACAGGCCATATAAGGAAAGCTGAATATGTTGATAGTTGGAGTTACCTTTCCTTTATGTGACTTCTTACCAGGTAAGCAAATTACAAACTAAAATAGCAAGGCAGATATTGTAGCTATTTAGTTGCAAAGTTGACAAAAGATAAAGTCACAAAAAACTTACCATGAAGCCAAGCCTCCAAACTCCCATTTGGAACAAGCTCATAACACAGTAGGTTCTGTGAGGACTCACGACTGCTATAGTAACCAATAAGTTTCACCAGATTACGGTGATGCAGCCTACTAAGCATCTCAACCTCAACTAGAAACTCTTTACCTCCTTGTTGGCCTCCACTAGTAAGTCTTTTTATTGCAACAGCAGTACCATCACTCAGCACACCCTTGAAAACTCTGCCAAAGCCGCCCTCTCCAAGTATACTAGATGGTGCAAAGTTATTTGTAGCTTCTTTCAGTTCTTCATATGGAAGGAACCGTGTACTAGTTGGATGAGGAAATGATCCCTCAGTTGGAACAGCGTCCGTACGTATCGGTTTTGCTATCAAGAAATCAAAATACAAGTGAATTTTTATAAAGTAAAGAGACTTAGGTGGTGCAACAAGTACAAACAAAAACATCTCCATTTATAGTTTCAACATCGCGCATTAAAAGAACCTATAAAAATATTTCTAGTTAGCAGAAAAATAGCTTCAATTCTAGTTTCTTCAATATATCAGCCATTTTAAGATATTTTTGGTTCAAAGGGAACTGGTAGCTCAAGTATAGCATTGTGGGTTTAAGCCACCAGTTTAAGTATAATAACCATTTTAAGTAGCTCATACAGGAAATTATGAGAGCTCAAGACGTCAGATGCAAACCAAAGTTTCGCAGATAGGGAGAACTTCGTTTTAACATTACTTCTGAACAAAAGATCAATGAAAGCTTCTGCAGAATTTTTGCTTTTTGTCTTATTTGACCAAAAGTAAGTAGTTTGCTAGAGTTATTGATCAAGCTTCTACTGCTCAAGTAACACTAGTCCAAGTTAACAAGAGAGAGCCTTTTCCATCCTTGTTTCTTCTGTTCACCAATCCAAATTTCTGTTCCTACGTGGGTTGAACTTTAAAAAGAAGACGATCCAAATTCAGGATAATTTGATAAGTCCATGGAACATACAATCACTTACCAGTTTCTTTGTGGGGTCTTTTCTTCTGTCTTTGATTAGATCCACAGAAACAAATAAAGAGTGTTGATATGATAGTGATGATTAAGATGCCAGCAACAATCCCAACAATAAGAATTAAACTTGGATGTCTCCTTTTGTTCGAAGACACTGTTACTGCAGGAGCAGAAGGCAGCCACGGAGCTGCTTGAACGGGTGACATAGCAGAACGAGGAGCTGCATATCAAAGAAACGTTAGTCAACAAATATGAAAAGACCTGTGGGATTGAGGGGTTAATAATAATCCCCCCCCCCCCAAAAAAAAACACACACACACACTCTCCGAAATATTCAGCCTGTTCTAGAGGAAATTATCTGCACATCAGGTGTGAAATATAACTAGAAGCAAGTACCTTGTGCTGAAACTGGCGGCTTAAACCAGGTAATGTTGAGCAATTGATATCCACCCACTAGTGCTGGATCTAGATGGATCTTATGCATTGATAACGAAGAGTTTATTGCAAAGGCTTCAGCAGATGATACACTAATTCCCTTATCTGGTGTGATATCCATGGATATATTTAGCTTTGATAGATCCACCAGGTAAAAGTTAATTAGCTCAATTTGAGAAACCTTTAAACTTAATTGTGAAGCAAATTCATTCAGAAACAGTTTCCAATTTGGATTTGATGAGACATTCAAGAGGAGTAGGTCGATCTTTAATGGGTAAACACACTGGCAGTCCTGGCTTCCTCGTTTGAGCACCATATCTGGCCCACAACAGTCTGCCAAAATGGGAAAGAAAAAAGATGCACATAAATGTGGAGATATATCTTCCAAGGGGGATGGCAAAGAATGAATACCTTCACTGACACATTATAAAGAGATAGGTTGTGATTCTTACATATGTTTTGCACTTATCCACACCAAATGATAGTTCGCTAATGAGTCAGTGTTTAAATGTGTCCTATAAGCTGTACCAATGGGAATATATTTGAAATATCACTCTCCCTGTATCCTTATTTATGTAACTTGGAGAATCAGCTTGTTTCTTTTGAATATTTAACATAATTTTTGGTATTTTTAAGCGGTGTTTGGTTTGAAAACCGATAGGACTGATTTTGGAAACCGAATAATAGAGTTCTTAGGATATAAAACAAATTTGGAAATCAGCGACGGTTTTGGAAATCAACTTTTGCAAAACAAAACCAACAGTGAATTCTGTTTTCTCAACATTAAACTTTTCATTAGATCCTTGCATTTCGGTATGGAACTCTTTTCAGATTTATGGCCCGTCTCCCCCTCCCCTTCACTTTTTGGTTGTTCCCTCTGTTGGATCCATATACAGAGAGAAAGTAACGTTCTATGATTTATCGGCTACTGGGAAGCAAGTTTTGCAGCAATTTAAGATATGCAGTCGATTTGTATTAGTAAATTCTAACCAAATGAAAGCGTAAAATTCCCTCTTGAGAGATTCAAACACAATCACTTTTCAAAACCAATTCTTCTAGAACCTTAATCCAATTGCTCACAGTTGTTTCCAGAAACCAATCCTAAAACTTACACATCCAAAACCAATTCCAGAACCAGTTCCAAAGCCAAATCCAACCAGCCTCTTAATTTTTAAAACAAATGGTTTATGATACTTTTTATATAGTTTTCGCTTATGAAACCTTTTTTCCCAATAAATATAATGCATAACCCTAAAACTATGACTCTCATTTTCTGCTATAGTACTACTGGCTTCTCCCTATTTTGTCTTTTTTTGTGGGAATGGAGGAAATAGGACATATATACACTAGGCCGCAGCAGGTCTTCGGTTTAAATTCATTAAAAAGAAAGATTCTTACTGGAAGTGTGAGGAGAAAGTGGTGGCTGAGTCAAACCAGCGGGTAGAGTACTAGGACTGGATTGTGTTGGAGCAATCTCTGCCGAATGGGGAGGTGCAAGGCCAGCACTAGGAGGCACCAATCCACTTTTCTTCATTGATGGAGGTGCAAGGCCAGCATTAGGAGGCACCAATCCACTTTTCTTCATTGATGGCTTGGACAAGCGCGAACTGGAAGGAGGGTGTGCAGCAGTTACTAAAGGACCATAATCAGGAGGCTGGGCAGGGCCTAGCCAAAGCCGTGATGCACCAGAAGGAAAATGATTTCTATGTTGCCTATGAAATGCAGGTACACTCGCCGGCAGGAGCAGATCAGGTAAGCCAGGTGCTTCAACAGGTTTGTTGACCGGTGAGATGGGCTGTTGTTCCAATGGCTTATCAAGCAACTCGGCATTTGTTACGCACAAGAGATAAAATAAGATGGTTAAATACTTCAGCGTCAAAGATTGGCCCCTCTCTGATACCTCTGAAATTCATATTAACCATAAATTAGAAACTGAATAACGAGCAGTCGAGCACATATTGCAGCAAAAATAGCATTAATACAACAAAGTAACATCTATCAGGGATCAAATTGCCAAGTAGGTCACAATAAATTACTCCATTCTCACTTTAAGAGTTTGCATCTAAAAGGAAGAAAAATAACAGCCGGCACAAATTTACTCAACAAAAAAGAAAGAGATTATGGCAAATGTGACAGATGGAGATGCCCAACTAAAATGTGTCTGTAGTGCACGAGTATACAAATACATATGTCTAAGTATTTCTGTTTGTTCACAATTAGGAAGGAAAATGTGACAGCGTCCTAGTCTTCTCAAAAGAAGCACACTATTTAATAAACCTTAAATTCTAAGAGGAAATTGTTACCTTCCTCAAAAGAAAAAAATTCTAAGAGGAAACACTGTTTTGAAATTGAGAAGTAACTAATTTCGCTTGACTTTTTCCTTTTATAATTAAGTAGTTCATTAACAGTGAAAACCAACACTAAGATGATTCTGGAGTGCACAAAAAATTATATACTGTCTAGTTATTAAACCTATGCCTGTGAGGAGTTGAGACATGCTATCAATGTATACACTTTGTATATGTTATCCAATTTACATCATATAGCTAATAAGTACAAGCAGATCAAACTATGACCTGCTGCTGCTTTTCCTTCAAATCCGCCTAGAATTGCTAGTCCCTCAAACTAAACACTACAGAGATAAAAACGAGCCACACGCAGATTTATATGTACGGGTAATTCCTTTTTGCACATGAATAAAAAAACACAAATCAATTGAGATTTTTCTTTCTTAGCGTTTAATTTCTCATTTTTCACGATTACAATCCCACATTTTAAGGAGGCTTATCAATAAATATTTTGGGTGACCTGATAGTGCAAAAAGTTCTTTACGCTGATGGTCTATATAACTCAAACTCTTCTAGAAATGGAATGCTACTCTTCATTGCCAGCTCAAGACTCATATTAGATGCCAATAAGGCAATAACTAGTTTCAGCAAAAAATAAAAATAAAGCAGGATATCATTTTTACCCCAAGCTTCCAGCAGCAATTTTAATACTTCCCAAATTTGAAGACAGATTTAAATTTCAGTAATTAACCCTAAATTAACCAACTAAACTAGCACCAAACTAGTAAGTTCGATGAAAAGACATCAGTAAGCAGCTCTCACTGCACAATTTATATGGAAAACTACTGCGGTAGCAACTGGCAAAAATTAGAAGGAAAAAAAAGAGACCTAAAAGACGATTAAGACCTAAGGAAGTAGAAGAACTCACTAGCACAACGGGGGAAGAACAGTAGCTTTGCCAAGTCCAACATCGCTGACAGCCAATGAAAATAAACACCGTTCGGATCTGAAGAAATTGAACAAAACCAACGGTCTAGATCGAAAAAACCAGTAGACTAAAATAACAAGAAGCAAAACTCTGAACAAAAACATGTATCAGCCATCGAATGAGGATGCAAAAACCCAACTAGAAAATTTCGCAAAGAAAAAATTTCATATTTAGCGGTGTCTTTCATCATTTTTGGGCTAAACTCCAGCTGGAGAAATCCTCACTCGTATCAGTTGGGTGGGTGCGGGAGTGGGAGTGGGGGTGGGTTGGGGGACTTGTCGTTGGCTTCACTCTGTAATTAGTACTAGTACTGAAAGCTTTACTTCCATTTTTCTTTATCTACTTTTTCTTTTATTTCTTCTTTTCTCCTTTTTTTTTCTGCTCGAGTTGTCGGTATCTGTGACGACTTTGTTGAATTTTTAACGTGCACCTATGATAGCAAAATCTTACCATAACGGTAAGTGAGAAAATAATAGACTCAATTTTGTCACTTTGAAACGTGGGTCCATTGGGTTTTTTACTCTTTACAAATTTATTTTTTGTTTTATGTTCATACCTCTTTGTTTACATACGCTAGATTTCTCTTTTACATAAAAGAGATCTAAAAAATTTATTTCCTTAAATTTAAAATTGTAAAAGAGAATGATGTACATATAACACTAAAAAAAATAGGAGTACTGTATTTGATTTTAGGGCCATTTTCATCAACAATCACGGTCTGGATTGCCAACAAAGGAGATGTAATGCGTTTTGCCCTGAAATCTTTTTGAAAAAATGTGATATTTTCTTTGAAGTTTTAACTCAAAAGTTATGTAGTTTATTGTCGTCATTTATCTTATATATGATGATGCACTTTGGTAATATCTTAATATCCTTATTTTAAAGCGCTATAACAAGTTAGAGTCTAATTATTTTTATTTTAAGTAACACCCGAAAAAGCATACGCTAAGGGGTCGTTTGGTAGAGTGCATAAGAATAATGATTAATATGGTGTATTAGTAATGATGGTATTAGTTATGCTTGCATTAGCTATGCTAGTATTAGTTATGCTGACATATTTCTTATCCATTGTTTGGTATATTAAAACATTGCACACTTTCTAAAAGAATTGCTTGTTTACAAAAATATTCTCAAAACTAGTCCATCACTCTAACTTTTTAAAAGAAACATATGTTGAGAAATGTTTTAATATGAAAAAGTTTAAAAAAAATAATTTAATTTGTCTACCTATATTGTAATATAGAACTAAATATTTATTTATAAAAAAAGAAATATGCTAAGTATTTATTTATTTACTAGAGATATAATTTTATTTCTCACTATTTGGATTATTTTAAACTTGCATTAATATAATAACTAGCACATTTTAATCAAGCATAAATTTTGAAGGATAATTTTGTCTTTAACTAAGCTAATGCATGCATTAAAAACCATTGCATTGCTAATACCATGGTTTTCTATGCATTAATTATGCATAGGATAATACCAAATAGAATGTATAACTAATGCTTGCATAACTAATGCATAAGTTCAAAATATCTACCAAACAAGGTATTATTAATACACAAAACTAATGCATGCATTATTTTATCTAATGCATCCTACCAAACGACCCCTAAGCATATCTTTACCAAAGTCATAACTCCATAAGTATTCAAAGCTACCTACTTATTGTTAGCGAAAAAAGCAACGACATAAATATGTTTGCAAAGCCAAAAACCACTCATATGAGTTAGCGGATATCACATGTATCTCTTCCCTAATGGAGCAAAGGTCTCGCACCAAGTAAAGGCGTAAATTTGACCATTCCCAGTTTTAAAAATTTCAAAAGTATATTATACTTGTTCTTCCAAAAAAAAAAGATCTACTTGTTTTGTAGAGGTAAGATGAAGAAATATTGTGGAGAGGTGTGTAGACATCAAAAATTTATCGATCAAATCCATATGAAATTTGGGTTAAGCCCTAAATTTAAGATACTACAAGTAGAGTTTGTTAGGGTTTCTTGGAGGCTACTTTACTTAAAACCCTAGCTTGGAGGATACTGTACTAAAAATCCTAGCTTTACCTATAAAAGTGGCCATATATTCCTTTTTGAAAGTATCTCGAAATTCCATAAAAATTCATGAAATATTTATAAAGAGATCAAAGACATCAAATATTGTCTTTTTCAAAGCCGCTGAAGTTAACGAATGTTCTTCGATTTCATGGGAATCAAATACATCCCAATTGAGGAAGTTCCCATCATCCTATATTCGAGAATACGTTGTTAGGGCTCTCGAATTACAGATAACAAATTGAAGGTAAGAATCAAGGGATAAACAGAATTGTTACCCGCATTGTTTATCACTAAAATTATGTTTCTTCATATTTATATTATGATTGAAGTTTATTTTTCGTATTGCAAAAACATATTGCAAACAAAGTGATTAAAAAATACACGACACATCTTCAGTTTGCTGTGGACATGGCCTTTGACATGAGGGAATAGAGGTCGAGTATTAGAGTAGTAGGGAATATAATTACTTTTCTATACCGATAGTACTAGTGTATTCTCATATTTTCTATTCTTAGATTTTTCTTACTACTCGTTGTTTCTTTTATTTCGGTTTCTTTTGTTTCTTTTGCTTCGGCTGATGATCAATATGGAGACGACCAAATCATGGAGTAGGATGGTCTAAAGCAATTGATTGCAGAATACGTGAACAGTGAAATACAGGCTTTTGTTAGAGGATTACCCAACACAGCGCAAACTCCTCCACTAGTTAATACAACAAGTAAGGAGAACCTGCATTCAAGGCTTGAGAAATTCCCGATGAATCTCACGATGGAGGGTCAGGTACAACAAATAATTCTAGTTTACAAAGTTTAGTGCTAACTTTGCAGAAACAGTTGAAGGAGCAAATCGAGCATATAGAGCAAATACCCGGCGTGCCTCCTATGATCAAAGATGTAGATATTGACAAGTATTCACAGCAACCCTGGAAGCCAAGTACGACACCTTTACCAATTTTCAAAAAGTTTAAAATATTCCCAAATATGATGGAACAACTAACCCTTGGGATCACATAACCGCGTTCATTACCAACATGAAAGGCAATAATTTAACCAAGCAGGAGATCGAATCAGTTTTGGTTAAAAAGTTTGGTGAAACACTCACAAAAGGAGCGTTAACATGGTATTCTCTTTTACCTGAAAATTCCATTGATTCTTTTGTTGAGCTTGTAGATTCATTTATAAAAGCACATTTGAGGGCTCAAAAAGATGGAAGACATCTTCAAGGTTTAATAAGGGAGTACAGAATTGCTCAGGGAATTTGTAGATAGATTTCAACGAGAGAGGATGATGTTACCTCGAGTACCTGATAATTGGGCAGCTATGGCATTCACGAGCAACTTGAACGAGAAAAATTCAGAAGCCACGAGGAGGTTGAAAGAAATTTTGCCAGAATTTCCTGCAACAACTTGGAACAATGTGTACAATCGATATAGTACAAAGTTGCGGATAGAAGAAGATACGGTCGCACAACCAAGGGCCGAAGAAAGACCAGGTTCGAGACACTCAGAATCAGAAAGGAGGTCTGGTAAAAATAGGTACGAGCCATACATGGGACCTGCAGGGCGAGACTCTCGATCTAAATAGGAGAATGCACTTTGATTCAAGATCAAGACAAAAAGACGCGAGTTCTTCATCTAGGTTCAAAAGGAGCGGGATGCCTGAAGCAATGATCCCAGTACACAAGCAAGAATAAGGGATTATAGCTTTAAAGTTAGCACCTCCGAATTGGTGGCTGTTCTAAGAGGTATGGGAGATAAGGTGCGATGGCTAAAAGAAATGAGATCAGATCCGAATAAAAGAAACCCAGATTGTTTATGCGGGTTTTATAATGATCATGGCCATAGAACAACAGATTGCAAGCTTTTACAATGAGAGGTCGAACATTTATTAAAGTAAGGCTATCTTACTGATCTATTCAGTGAAAAAGGGAGACAATCATACATGAAGAACGGTCAAGAACCCCCAAAACACTATCACCAAAGAGAACAGTCAACGTCATAACCGGGGGAGAGGAGGTTAATGGAGTAACATACACAGCCCCCAAAAAAACTTCAAATGTTACTGTCACTCATGGAAAGCGAGTCCTCCAAGTCTTGGATGGCGACAGTATAACGTTTGACGATGAAGACGCGGACGGCTTGATGATTCCTCACAATGATGCATTAATAATATCTCTTCTAGTACATGATACTAATGTAAAATGGGTTTTGATTGATCAAGGTAGCTCAGTGAACATCATTTTACTGAGGGTGGTGAATGAAATGCAAGCTAATGATAAGGTCATACCAAAAGCACGGTCCTTGTCTGGGTTTGATAATTCAAGCATTGTTACGAAAGGGGAAGTTGTACTTACCACATTCGCAGAAGGGGTCATCAAGGATATAAAGTTCCAGGTGATAGATGCAAACATGGCCTATAATATAATTTTGGGAAGACCATGGATTCATGATATGGATGTTGTCCCATCCATATTGCATCAAGTTATCAAATTCCCTTCACGGTGGGGACTCCGACGAATCCGCAGAGATCAACAAGCTTTACGAAGTATTAACTCGATGGTGATTGCAAGCATAATAGCCAATGATGTAGATGCAAAATAGCAATTGCAGAATTCAGTTGAGGACATTGTTGTTCAAACCTCAACTGAAAACACGCAAGGGCAGACTGATATGGACTTGAGACCCGATGTGATTCAAGAGCCAGAGGAGAATGAGAACATTAAAACAACCACCGAGGAGCTTGAAGCCATAATACTATTTGTCTGGTAAGACAGAAAAGTTTACATTGAAGCAAAATTGATTCAGAGATGAAAGGTAAGTTAATTGAATTTTTACGTACTAACATAGATTATTTTGCTTGGTCGCATTCAGATATGACAGGTATACCACCGGAGGTGATGACTCATAAGCTAAATGAGGATCCATTACACCCACATGTCATGCAAAAGAAAAGGAAGCAATGGTCTTTCAAATATCAAGTGATCCAGGATGATGTACAAAATCTTTTGAAAATTGGTTCAATACGAAAGGTAAATTACCCCGACCAGTTAGCTAATACCGTTGTGGTTCAAAAAAGAATGGAAAACGGCGAGTTTGTGTAGACTATACTGATTTAAATAAGGCCTGTCCTGAAGATTCATTTCCTTTACCGCATATAAATCAATTAATTGATTATACCGCAGGTCATGAGCTTTTAAGTTTTTTTTTAGATGCATATTCAAGTTATAACCAAATATAAATGGACTCTCTGGATGAAGAAAAAGCTTCGTTTATCACAAACAGGAGGACATACTATTACAAAGTCATGCCATTTGGATTGAAAAATTCTGGAGCCACGTATCAGAGATTGGTGACTAAAATGTTTCAAGAACACCTGGGAAAAACCATGGAAGTCTACATAGACGATATGTTGGTAAAGTCAACACAGGTGGGGAATCATTTTCAACATTTGTCTGAGACCTTTGAGATTCTCCGCAATTACAACATGAAGTTAAACCCGGAAAGGTGCGCTTTTGGCGTGGCTTCAGGTAAGTTTTTAGATTTTCTTATTTCTAACAGAGGTATTGAAGTAAATCCCGCACAGATCAAAGCTATTGAGGAAATACCAGATATACCCACGAGCAAAAAAGAAGTGCAGAGATTAACATGAGGGATAGCAATTTTGGGAAGTTTTATATCAAAGTCATCAAAAAGGTTTTAAATTCTTTTCAGTGTTGAAAAAGCAAAACCAGTTTGAATGGAATGACGAGTGCCAACAAGCTCAGAAGGACCTAAAGTCGTATCTATCGAATCCACCTCTATTAGCAAAACTAAAAGACGGAGAAAGATTGCTCATTTATCTCGTTGTGTTAGAAGTAGCAGTAAATGCAGTATTGGTACTTGAAGACAAAGGTAAACAATCCCCAATTTATATGTTAGTAAGTCTTTACTAGATACTGAGGCACGGTGTCAGTACCTAAAAAAGTTTGCTTTAGCTTTAATTATGGCTTCAAGAAAGTTACGACCTTACTTTCAGTGTCATCCTATTTCCGTTATAACTGCTTTCCCACTAAGGAACATATTGCATAAATAGGAATTATCTGGTATATTAGCTAAATGGACAATGGAGCTCAGTGAATATGATATCATATATCAGCCTATAACTGCAATAAAACCGCATGTGTTAGCAGATCTTGTAGCAGATTTTAGCACGAACCTAGTTCCTGAAGCAGAAAGAGAACTACAAGTGTTTACCGGAGCTAATTCGGGGACTTGGACCCTTTTTATTGACGGTTTCTCAAATGTTAAAGGAGCAAATTTGGGTATTGTTTTAATTCCACCCTCAGGTGAAGTCATAAGATAGGCAATAAAAGGTTATCTAATCACTAACAATGAGGTAGAGTATGAAGCTGTGATTGCATGCTTAGAACTGGCACGAGAACTTGATATCGAACAAACTGCGATCAAAAGTGACTCGTAGCTGGTAGTTAATCAAATGCAGAGGACTTACATGGTGAGAGAGACACGAATGCAGCAATACCTCGAAAAGGTATGAGAATTTCTTAAACAATTTCAGACATAGAAAACCGTGCAAATACCCAGGGAGGAAAATGCAGAAACAATGGCGTTGGCAAATCTCGCGTCTGTCGCAGATGCAACAAATGTAGAAAATGTTGTTGTGGTGCATTTATTTCATTCAGCACTCAATCAAACCAAGAGTGAGGTGAATTTGAATAATTTAACTTGGGATTGGAGAAACGAATTTCTGAACTTTTTGCAGTATGGTATCTTGCCCGAGAATGAGAAGAAATCCCAATTGGTACGGTTGAAAGCTGCCCAATACCGCTTTACTCGGGAAAATTTATATCGCAAAATGTTTGGTGGACCTTTAGCACGGTACCTCAGACAATGACAAATGGAATATGTAATGAGAGAAGTACATGAGGGGCATTGTGGAAATGATGCCGGGGAGAATGGGTGAAGACATTAATTAGGGCAGGATATAATTGACCAAAAATGGAAGAGGAAGCAAAAAACTTCATAGCCAGGTGTAATAAATGTCAAATATATGCCAATAATATGCATCGACCAACGAAATGGTTACATTCAGTTATATCACCATGACACTTCATGAAATGAGGCATGGATAGGACCTTTGCCTCATACTAAAGGGAAGATACGGTTTCTATTAATTTTAATGGATTATTTCTCAAAATGGGTAGAAGTAGGTGTGAGAAAAGGAAGTTACGGATTTCATTTGGAGAAATATTATATGTTGATTTGGAGTTCCAAAGGAAATCGTCTGTGACAATGGCCCACAATTCATAGGCGTAAAAGTCACCGAATTCTTTCAAAGTTGGAAAATTAAACGAAGTACTTCCGCACCTTATCATCCAGAGGCCAATGGGCTAGCTGATCGACAAATAAGGTTATCATCAATAACTTTAAAAAGCAATTGGAAGAATCAAAAAGTAAATGGCCAGAAGTACTCCCAGGGGTATTATGGGCTTACTAACAACGACAAAAACTAGTACGGGTGAGACTCCATTTTCACTTGTGTACGGAACATAAGCTTTGATTCCAATGGAAATAGGTGAACCAAGCATGAGGTACACGCATACCAATGAAGCAACAAATAAGGAAGAGTTACGGGTAAATTTGGATTTGATAGAAGAAAGGAGAGAAGCAACATTAATTCAAATGGCAGCTCAAAAGCAGATGATTGAAATATATTATAACATGAAAGCCAATTTGAGGTACTTCAAGATTGGGGAAGTCGTCCTCAAAAAGGTGTTCCGGTCAACAAAAGCGACAAACGCAGGAAAGTTGAGTCCAAATTGGGAAAGACCATATAGGGTTAGAGGCATTGCTGGAAAAGAAGCGTATGAGTTGGAAACCATGGACGGAAAGGTGTTACCATCAAATTGGAATGCAATCCATTTGAAAAAGTATTACTTCTAAACGAGGATAATACCCACGATCGGGTATCATGCAAGTTCGATTTTATTTTGTTCTTTTGAATTTTACTAACCATTTTAGATGATAGGCAAAAAGCTGAACTGTACCAAATGATGATATTAGACCCGAAAGACACGCGGAATACTGAATTATTCCCGATCTAGGTTACAACTTTTCTGATGGGAAAAAGGATTATGCAGTCATCATCTAAAAAATTGCCTACGAGTCCCGTTTGTATTTTCCTTTCAGGAAAAAGGACCAAAAGAAAGGAGTTGATCCAGTGTTCGAGATTTTATACTTCAATGCTCCAACACTGGGGGGACTATGTATATAGAAGGTTACACAAAGGAGGAAGATGTATATCAAGGGGATAGTTCAGCATGAATAAAAACCTTGAAGCAACCTGTAGTATTTCAAAAAAAAAATAATTCAAAGGCGTTCAAACTCGCAAAAAGGATGCAAGATATTCCCACGAGCTTCTAGGTTAAGGCCATAAGTTTAGTCGCGGAAAGAAATACTTGAATTTGTAAACCTGCTACAATGAAAGCAGTTATGAAAATGTTGTATGAACAGTTATGAAAACGATGACAAACTTACTTATTTCAAACTTACTTATGTGAGAGTTCAAAAAATGAAACTTCTTCAAATTACTTTTTGTTTCATATCTACTTCATGTTTCATATCTTTACACCAATATGAAGATGAGATGTCATCTTCATTAGTGTCGTTAACATAAAAAGGCCTTCATTTATGAAAATCTGTGTATAGTGAAGTCATGATCTATTAAAGCATTTTAAGTACAAGAATAAAGCTCAAAAATTAAAGAGCAGAAAGCAAAATATGCAGTACGAGAAATAAAGATATTTATAGCATTGCCCCAAAAAAGACAAGGGCGGTAAATTCTTCCAAAAAATATCCAAAAAAACACAAGGGAATTTCAACCAAAAACCAACAAACTAACACTTTCAATAAAAAGTCGAGAAAGGGGAGAGCTAAGGAGCATCATCTATGGGGGAAGAAGGATCAAATTGAGGAGAAGAGGGTTGAACATCGGCTTCACCAGGAGCAAGTCCATCTCCGTCACCCTTAGAACCATCGTCATCGGGCGTAGAGAAGCTTTGATGCTGCTGAGTATGCTCAATTGTTTCTTTAACTTTCACAATCTCAGCATTAAGGCCAAAACTTTCCTGGCTGGCTTTAGTTAAAGTCTCGAAGCGAGTGTTCAAAAAATCCCCGCTAACGTCAAGTGATGACTTATCTTTGAGGGCTTCATAATCTTTCTCCCTCTGCTCAATTTGCTTTCAATTCTTCTTTTTCTGCCTCCGAGGCTTCATAAGCTGTCTTCAAAAGAGCAAGAAATTTTTTAAGGAACTGAATCTTACTGGTAAAGGCACAAAGATGTTCTTGAGCTTGGGTAAGCATCTTCACCAGATCACCTGCGTAAACCTCTTTTTGATTAAGGTGTTCTTTCAAACTCCGTATCTCTTTAGTAGTCTTGGAATGTTGTTCCGCAAAGGAAGATTTCAGTCTGTCCTTATCCTTCTCAACTTGACTAGAAGAAGCTTTTAAATTGCTAACCCAGCGGAGACCATCCTCAATTGTTGCTTCAAAGCTTCTTTCTTCTTTGCAAGAACGTCTTTCTCCAACTGAAGGCCTTCAAATTGTTCTTTCCAGTTGTCAGCCTCAGTGCGTAACACAGTCCATGAAATCCTTTTCATGAGCTCTGTACCTGTCAAATTAATCTACAAAAAAAACAAAAGGATAAGAGTTACGAATGAGAAAAAGAAAAGAAAAGAAAGAAAGATAGGTAAAAGTATACCTTAAGATAAGAGTGAATGATGTCATTCATCAAAGTCAAAGAACTGTGACCCTCCAAATTCTTCTTTTCCATGGGTCCTAGTAAAGGTTTCAGCCACATATCAGCTTGTCAAGATTTTTTCAACAAATTCCCACAATCGGAGACTTCAATCACAACTCTTTTTATACCCCTTGCTACTAGAAGGCTCAGCTTTTACACGAGGAACAACAGCGAGGGAAACCATTGGGGCAACTCTAGGCAAGGAAATATGGGGGGTTAACAGTAGGTGTAACTGACAACACTAGAAGGGAAGCAAGTGGTAGCTCTTCGGAAACAGGCCCGAGTCTTTCATCACCCTCAAAGCCATGAGCGAATAAACTTTCAACAAGACTTGAGGAGGGGGGGTGTCTAAGTTACCAACGTCTTCATCAGAAATTTTCAAAGGGGCACTCTCCGGCTCATCAACAAGTCTAAAAGGAATTCAACTTCAAGGGGGATATTGAGAGACAAGGATTTCATCATCTGAAACCACGCATCTTCTGACAAGCGATTTTCTCACCAGGGAACCTTCTTCGATATCCTCCTCATCATCAGACCCACAGAATTTTGTGATTTTTCTCTTAGAAGAAGAAGCACTCAAAATCCTCTCTTGTGCATGTGGGAACATATGTGGGGTGATGGTAGGCTAGAATCACGTGTTTTAGTTATAGTTTGCACTCCAATTGCTGCATTTTACTTGTGTTTGAGCTTAAATATTAGTGTATTGCACTTATCATGTGTTTTATGCCTTGTAGGAAGTGATTTCAAGTTAAAAAGATATTCAGGAGCTAAATTGAACAAGTTGGAGCTTTGAAGTTTGAGTAAAAGCCCAAGGGATTAAACCGGGATCACGTTTGGGGGTTGGGGGCCAAGTATGGATGTCAAAATGCAAACAAAACAAATTGCTCTATAAGAACTCCACTGCTGCGCTGCATGGGGCAGCACAGTAGTGTATTTCTGTTGCTGCCCGTCAAAATAGGCTCTCTAAACTTCCCCACTAACGCCCCACATGGGGCAGCACATGGTGCGGCGCGCCTGTGCAATTTTGTCAGAGTATTGGTCATGTTTCGACTTGAAAAAGGTAATTTCGCCTGGGCCCACTCCTACATGGTATAAATACACCAAAAAGACATTTTTGAAGGGGCTTTTGACCTAGGAAGTTTTGGGAGAGCATTGGAGGCTACAAAACACGGGATTCCATCATCTTTCCATCAATTCAATACGAGAGTTTGGATTGTAAAGTTAGATTGATGCTTTCTTGTTTTCAATTATAATTGTGATGACTTCCTCAATTATTATGGAGTAGTTTCCTGTAGGGTTTGACGGATTCGTGTTTTGATAAATATTTGTGGATTTTAGCTCTAGTTCATGCTTAAATTCGTTTATGGAGTTTTGAATTGTTGCAACTTTATTCATCAGTTTATTTAATCGAAAGAGGAATATCTTGGTGATTAACTTTGCATTATTTTGTTTGATTTAATTCATTGATTTTTATAAGTAATCGAAGGAGCTTGTTGAATTATCGATTAAATCAAGTTAGGAGAATATTCGAGAGACGCTTTCCTAAGGATAATTCCATTAACACATGCATGATACTTCATAGTGCTTATATTGTTTCACCTCATAGAGTTAAGATTTAATCGAGAGAGGAGTCTTAACTACACATTTGAACGAATCATCGAGTGAATTTGTGAGAATTATTAGAACATTACAACAACAACAACGACCCGGTAAAATTCCACAAAGTGGGGTCTGGGGAGGGTAGTGTGTATGCAGACCTTATCCCCTACCTTGATAGGTAGAGAGACTATTTCCAATAGACCCTCGGCTTAGGAAGATGGAAATAAAACAAGAAAAGACAATTCATCAGTATCGTCATCATAACCATAGAAATAGTGATAGCATCCTAAAAACCATTAAATAGATGACGTGCAATAAAAATAACCAGCATTTAGAGTGAATTAAATTAGAATTAAATCCCAAAAATAGCTATTTTGCACATATCCTGTCAATCCCTTATTCCTCACATTGATAAGAAACCAATTCTACGAATCTCTAACTCCTTGCTATCAATTGTCAATTGCTTTATTTTAGTAGTTAAACGTAGTTCATAATTATTACAAATCAAGCTTTGGTCATCCTGAATAGTGATAAGCTAGAAATTACGTGAGCATTATTTTAATCTAATTCCTGTGGAGACTATAATTTTATTATATTATCTTTGATTAGCGAGCATCAATTTTTTATTGTGTTTTGTGCTCGTCAAATTTTGGCGCCGTTGCCGGGGGTCGAACCCGGGTCACCTGCATGACAAGAGGGAATACTCACCACTATACTACAACGACATGCGCAACAGAATGAGGAGCTCAAAATACAACACAAAATTATTGCTCTCTAGTCAAATATAGTATACTTTAATTATCGTCTCCACAAGGATTGGATTTAAATAATGTTCGAATATATTCTGGTTTAATTGCTATTCAGGAGGATCAACACTTGAGTTAAATGATTATGAACTATGTTTAACTATTAAAATAAAGTAATTGACAATTGACTGCAAAGAACTGGAAATTTTCAGAGTTGGTTTCTTATAAATGTGAGGAATAAGGGTTTTGACATGATAGGTGCAAGATAACTATTTGGGATCTAACTCTAGTTTAATTCACTCTAATGTTCTAATAATTCCCACGAATTCACTCGATGATTAGTTCAAATGTGTAGCCAAGACTCCTCCTTCGATGAAATCTTAATTCTATGAGGTGATAAGCACTGTGAAAGTATGGAAGCATTCGTTAATGGATAGTCTTTAGGAAAACGTCTCTCGAATATTCTCCTATATTGATTTAATCAACTATTCAACAAGCTCTTTAGATTACTTAGGAGAATCACTATGTCAAATCAAACAAAATAATGCAAAGATAATCACCAAAATATTCCTCTTTTGATTAAATAAATGGTGAATAAAGTTACAACAATTCAAAGCTCCGTAACAATTCAAAGCTCCATAAACGAATTCAAGCAAAGAATTAGAGTTAAAATCCACAATATTTATCAAAACACCATATCTGTCAAACCCTAAGGTAAACTACTCCATAATCATGGAGGAAGTTGTCAAAAAATATAATTAAAAAAATAAAGAAGCATCTATCTAACGTTACAATCCAAACTCCCGTATTTAGTTGATGGAAAGATGATGAGATCCTAAGTCTTGTAGCCTCCAATGATGTCTCAAAGCTTCCAAGGTCAAAAGTCCTCTCAAAGTCGTATTTTTGGTGTATTTATATCATGTAGGAACGGGCCCGGATGAAACTACCCTTTCCAAGCCGAAGTGGGACAGTTGGACAACAAAAATACACTGGCGCGGTGCCTTATGCGTCACATTAGTGAGGATCTTCAGAGAGTTAATTTTTTCACTTTGCAGGAATTTTGCACTAGCGCTATGAGCCCCGCGGCGCAGTGGTGCAATTTTGTTAGAGTAATTTTTGTTTTCTCACTTTTTGATATCCAGACTTGGTCCTCAACCTCCCAACATGATCCCGACTTAATTTCTTGGGCTTTTACTTAGACTTCAAAGCTCCACATTGTTCGATTTAGTTCCAAATTATCTTTTGACTCGGAATCACTTCCTGCAAGGCATAAATACATAATAAGTGCAATACACTAATATTTAAACTCAAACACAAGTAAAATACAGTAATTGGAGTGCAACTTATGATTAAAATATGGGTTTCTAGCCTACCATCAATACTCCACACTTAAACCATTGCTCGTCCTCGAGCAATCAAACTGCACTTCACATAGAGACGACCTTCTTTATCAGACAACATCCCTAACACATCATGCCAAGAATATTTAAAGCATACTAAGCACCCTATCATAACATTCTAGCCTCACGACTCGTCTAAACAATACCACGTATTTTTCAAAAACCTGCTCACTTACTCTAACATAGAGGCCAAAGACATTACCTTTCCTTCGCAAATCATGTGCCCTCACACCAAATATACAGAGTAGTTCCACACGCAATAAAATTCAAGAACAAATAGGAATTCAAGATAGAAAGAATTAACTCACTCCCAAAAATAAAATTCATGCCACAGAAGACGTACAATAGGCTTGTCCGTAGTGTAATACTCTAAGGGATTGAGCTCATTCAGTCAAGGATCAGCAGGACTTTAATTGGTTGTAATGTAGGCTGCAAGATGGGTAGGATACATTTGGATATTGTGACTACACCTCCCTAAGCACTTTAATACATATACATTAACAATTTAAACCCCACACTTATGTTGAACCAAACCCCAACCTTCATACATAATAACATCAAGCTCCCAATTTCTTTAAGCACAGACAAACCAAGATTTACCACTAGCAAGGAATAATTTTTTTTATTTTCTAATTTCTGATTTTTTTTTCTTTTCAAGCACACTCACTCTTTTTTTCTTTTTCAATTCCATACAAGTGGATCTCACAATTTCTTCAAATAATGCACCTTTATCCTTTTTCAATAGTTCCACTAAAAAACCCCACTTAGCTTTTACAAGATCATAACAAAATCAAGTGCTCAAGAGAGGTAAAAGATTCAAACAGATAGTCAATTCAAATAAAATGGATCAGACTTGTAGTGTGATTGCCAAAGAAGTAGGATTACGGACTCAATGAGGCAAACTAAAATACACATTCATTAGGTTGGTAAAAGCATATATGTGGATCAACAAAAAAATGTCTATATCACTTCATAAATTGAACAAGACTATTATTTCACTTTACAAACACACGGGACAAGTTCTAGACATCAACCGACATGCACAGAATATCACAAAAACCTCACACACACATTGACACATAACTCACTTAGAACCGGATCTATCCCAACTCTCTAGTCAAAGCAGTTAAGCAACGTTACAATCACACAATTTAAGGTACTTATTTAAGAGCCAAGAACTAAGCCTAGACATCACAACTAAAGCACTCACTACTTTCAAGGTACAACAAAGTCAAGAAAAGTCATCTCCATTTAATACATAGCACAATACTTCACTACTCCTACTAAAAGAAAAATTAACTACATCCAGTTCGACAAAAATCCTTGATAAAGAACCGCGGCACAAAGAAAAACCAAGAAGGAATTGTTACACTACCTAGGAAAAACAAAATATTTTTTCTTTGACTTTGATCCCTCGAGAAGACAGTTGAGGAAATCCATCGTCGGGAAAAGTAAAAAAAATCAAACAAAACACAAGAAAGCAAACATACATGTACATATTTACATCCTCCACCCCACACTTTAAATTGTGGCATGCCCTTATGACACACAAGTAAAAAGCAAGAGGTAAAGAAAGCTCCTCTGATTTTTTTTTTGAGAACTTATGAACTCCACCCCTAATTCTGAATTCATGCCTCGTTTTCGCTCCTTGGGATTCTTAATGAAGCTCATCAGGCCAAAGTCCACTAAGGATATCTGTAAGCCTCGCTCTTTTCTTTCTTTCTTGGCCTTATTTTGAGCAGTGGATTTTTCTTGTAGGATCATCCTCAACTTATTTCTGCATTCTTTCATAAGATCAATCCATGCATATTCCTGTAAATCCCAAAAATAAAATTCACATGGTCAAGGTTAGAATAAGAAAATAAAGAAGAAGGTCATGTGAGTATTCCTATGGTATATCCAAGACCATTTGTTCCTCATGCTCTTCTACTAAAGATTGTAAATGTGGGAAGGTGGGTGGGGGTTTAAGCTCTTCTTTTATTGCTTCACAATCAACCAAAACCTCATCTTCAATCATCTCAATTAAATTAGAGTCCTCTTGCGAAGTGGAAAACTCTCTTTGTAAATGCTCATCCTCTTGGATACACTCATTCTCACAGGGTATCTCCTCTATATATTCACCATTACAATGCAATGAGCTTTTTGAAAGTATACTTACTATTTGACTTACTTGCATTGTTAGGTTGTTAATGGCTTCATCATCTTGTGCAAGTCTCTCTTCCACACTATTCATGAACTTATACATAAGCTCTTCTAAATTACCATTCTGCTCTTGAGGTGATTGTCTCACTTCGCTCTCATTCCAGTCAGAATAAGGGTATTCGTTCCATCCATTGTTAAAATTTTGCCCATATGAAACTTCATACATGTACGGTCTAGAAATAGAGTGAGACTCTTCAAAAGATGAATCATAATAGGAATACTTACCTACTTGACAATCAACCCATAGATAATTTTCACTACATTTAAAACAAATAGCAGAATTGTGATAATGTTTAGCTTCTAACTTTTCAATCATTTGCTTAAGCTAATTGTGCTCCATCTTCACAACATTTAGAATTCAATATCAGGAATATTTTCTTCAAGTTTTCTCCCTAGCACTTCTCAGGTACTACAAAAGAAATCTTGAACACAAGTTAACTAAACAAAAATAAAAATAAAAGAAAAAAATAAAAGCTAATTCCTGAATTAGCACCAAAAATTATTTTGAACACTATTGATTGCCAATCCGCGACAACGGCGCCAAAATTTGACGAGCGCAAAACACAACACAAAATTATTGCTTGCTAGTCAAAGATAGTATACTTTAATTATCGCCTCCACAGGAATTGAATTTAAATAATGTTCGAATATATTCTGGTTTAATTGCTATTCAGGAGGATCAACACTTGAGTTAAATGATTATGAACTATGTTTAATTACTAAAATAAAGCAATTGACAATTTAACAACAAACCCAGTTTTATCCTCTCTACCTGCATTAGGTAATGGTAAGGTCTGCGTACAGACAACCTCCCCAGACCCCCACCTGTTGGGATCAAACTGGGTTTGTTGTTGTTGTAGAGTTGGTTTCTAATAAACGTGAGGAATAAGAGTTTTGACATGATAGATGAAAGATAACTATTTGGGATCTAACTCTAGTTTAATTCACTTTAATATTCTAATGATTCTCACAAATTCATTCGATGATAAGTTCAATTGTGTAGTCAAGACTCCTCCCTCGATTAAATCTTAACTCTACGAGGTGAACTAATATAAGAACTGTGAAAGTATGCGAGCATGCGTTAATGGATTAGTCTTTAGGAAAACGTCTCCCGAATATTCTCCTATCATGATTTAATCAACAATTCAACAAGCTCTTTCGATTACTTAGGAGAATCACTGTGTTAAACCAAACAAAATAATGTAAAGATAATCACCAAAATATTCTTCTTTCGATTAAATAAACCGGTGAATAAAGTTGCAACAATTCAAAACTCCATAAATGAATTCAAGCAAAGTACACAAATATTTATCAAAACGCCATATCCATCAAACCCTAAGGTAAACTACATAATCATGGAGGAAGTCATTACAAATATAATTAAAGAATAAGGAAGCATCTATCTAATGTTACAATTCAAACTCCCGTATTGAGTTGATGGAAAGATGATGAAACTCTGAGTCTTGTAGCCTCCAATGCTCTTCCAAAGCTTCCAAGGTCAAAAGTCCTCTCAAAATCGTGTTTTTGGTGTATAATACCATGTAGGAATGAGCCCGGATGAAACTATCCTTTTCAAACCAAAGTGAGACACTTGGACTGCTAAAATACACTGGCGCGGCCCCCCATGCACCACATTAGTGAGGATATTTAGAGAGTTGAGTTTTTTCACTTTGCAGGAATTTTGCACTAGCGCTATGAGCCCCGCAACGCGGTAGTGCAATTTTCTCAGAGTAATTTTTATTTTTTCACTTTTTGATATCCAGACTTGTTCCGCGACCCCCGAACATGATCCCAACTTAATTTCTTGGGCTTTTATTTAGACTTCAAAGCTCCAATTATTTGATTTAGTTCCAAATTATCTTTCACTCGGAATCACTTCTTACAAGGCATAAAACACATAATAAGTGCAATACACTAATATTTAAGCTCAAACACAAGTAAAATGCAGTAATTAGAGTGCAAATTATGACTAAAATAGGGGTTTCTAGCCTACCATCAAAATTTGACGAGCGCAAAATACAACACGAAATTGATGCTCGCTAATCAAAGATAGTATAGTAAAATTATCTTCTCCACATGGATTGGATTTAAGCAATGCTCAAGTAATTTCTAGCTTAACGCTATTTAGGATGACCAATGTTTGATTTGTAGTGATTATGAACTACGTTTAACTACTAAAATAAAGCAATTGACCATTGACAGCAAGGAGTTAGAGATTCGTAGAATTGGTTTCTTATCAATATGAGAAATAAGGGGTTGACAGGATAGGTGCAAGATAGCTATTTAGGATTTAACTCTAGTTTAATTCACTTGAATGTTCTAATGATTCTCACGAATTCACTCGATGATTAGTTCAAACGTGTAGTCAAGACTCGACTGTCGATTAAATCTTAACTCCACGAGGTGAACTAATATAAGCACTGTGAAGTATGCAAGCATGCGTTAATGGATTTATCCTTAGAAAAACGTCTCTTGAATATTCTCGTAACTTGATTAAATCAACAATTCAACAACCTTCTTCAATTACTTAAGTGGATCAATGAATTAAATCAAACAAAATTGTTACACCCCATATTTTCATACATGAGAGTACGTCGTAAGTCAATTTATGTAAGCCCAAAAATGAGATAGTCTTTGAAAGTACATAAAATAAGTTAATCATGTTACCTTGGATATTACAAATCTTTAAGATATGGATAACAAGTACCAAGAGGGTTTAAAGACTTAGAAGCTAAACAAATTAAGGAAAATAAATTTCGTCGAAAGTAGACAAGTTAGGAATAATATAACATGTATTTTTGGGATAAGAATAGGGCATTTAACATGATAAGGATGATATGTTATGAGTTATTTTATGTCATATGATAGTCATGTATTATTTTTTGAAGTCAATAGAGTTGTGAAACAAAAGTTGGCAAAGGTCATCACAAGTTGCATTCACAAATGTGCTGAAAATTAGGTCAAATATAGCTGCGATTTTCTCCCAATATACTTCAAATTTGTTATATCCTGTGCATCCCAAGGTGACGTATAATGAATATAAGACTTGTTAATCATGATTTAAATGAGTGTATAATCATAATATGACTATATATGATGTTTGTATATAAAATATAAAGTTTTGGGAAAATCGAATTTAAGTTGTGAAAAAACCGACTAAGGATTTGCATTGTAACGAAGCTTTTTGAGCAATACATTTCATGTGTTATATGAGGTCTTTTTTGGACATATTATATATACCAATTAAAGGTCTTGGAATTTAGTTTTCGAAACTCTTAACCGTGCATTCATACGACGTCCGAATAAAAAGATATGAGCATCTGAAGAAAGGCCAATTCTAGGGTGCCAAGCTAGCTGTAACGACCCGACCGATCGTTTTGAGCTTCTGCACTTCACTCGCCAATTCTTGGGCATGACTAGCCCAGTGTGATGCATTATGACTTATGTAAATCATCGATTTTGGTTTTAGGGTAATCAGAATGAATTTGGAAGAACAGTTCTCAGTTTGAAGCTTAAAATTTGAAAGGTTTGACCAAGTTTTGACTTGTTAGTATATGATCTCGGATTGGAATTTTTATGATTTGGATAGCTCCATTAGGTGATTTGGGACTTAGGAGCGTGATCGGAATGTATTTTGGAGGTCAGTGGAAGGTTTAGGCTTGAATTGGCGAAATTGGAATTTTGGCATTTTTCGGTTGATAGGTGAGATTTTGATATAGGGGTCAGAATGGAATTCCAAAAGTTGGAGTAGGTCCGTTGTATCATTTTTGATTTGTGTGCAAAAGTTCAGGTCATTCAGACGAGGTTTGATGGACTTTTTGATCGAATTTGGAATTTGGAAGTTTTTGGAATTTATAGGTTTAAATCCGATGATGATTTGATGTTTTGATGTTGTTTTGAGTGTTCTGAAGGTTGGGACAAGTTTGAATGATGTTATGGGATATGTTGGCAGTTTGGTTGAGGTCCCGAGGGCCTCGAGTGAGTTCGGATGGTTAACGGACTAGTTTTGGACTTGTTGGAATTGCAAAAAAATTTGATGTTCAATTGCTGGTTTCCTCCTTCGCGTTCGCGAGGGGAGATTCGCGTTCGCGAAGGGGAGCTGGGGGCAAGGTAGGATTTGTGCTCGGCGTTCGGGTAGTGTGAGCCGCAATTGTGAAGGTTCGTTCAGTGGTGCATCGCGTTCGCGAGATGGTCCTCGCGTCCGCATAGGAGGATCTTTGGTTAGTAGCTAATTGTGCTACGCGAATGCGAGTGTGAGGCCGAGTTCGCGATGAAGAATACCTGGGCATTCAGTTTATATTTTAAAAATTGAGGGTTTGGTCCATAATTTCGAAATTCCATTAGAGAGCTCGGGAGAAGGTGAACTTTGTGGAGATTTTCAGTGGAGATATTGGGGTAAGTATTCTTCACTCATATTTGGTTTAATTCCATGATTTTGTCTTGAATTTCATCATTTTATTTGAGAAATTAGAGTGGAAATTGGGGAAAATAGAATAAGAGTTTTAGAATTTCTTTTGGGGATTTGAATGGACATTTGATGTCGGATTTTGATGATTTTGGTATGTATAGACTCGTGAGAGGATAAGGATTCTATTGATGTAATTTTTATCGGATTCCGAGATGTGGGCCCGGGGGCGAGGTTTGGCCAATTTTGGGATTTTTGATATAAATTAGATATATTCGAATGGGCTTTGTTCCCTTAGCATTTTTTGATGGTATGAATCTGCTTTTGGCTAGATTTGGAGCATTCGGAGGCCGAATCGAGAGGCAAAGGCATCGCGGGCTAGAGTTTGGACCAGATTGAGGTGAGTAATGATTGTAAATGTTGTCCTGAGGGTATGAAACCCCGAATTTCACATCGTTGTGCTATATTGAGGTGACGCACACGCTAGTTGACGAGTGTGGGGTCGTGCACCATTGGGGATGGTCACTTAGTCCATCTCGAATGATTGTTTTACCGCATATTTGATTGAAAAATGTTTGCTATCATCATGTTTTAGGCTAAATGCCTTATTTGGGCCTCGTGCCAACTGTTTTAGACCTTTAGTGGATTTTTACTGCTATTTCCTCACTGTTTTGATTTTATATCTGTACTTAGTCATGCTATATTCTACTGTTTTTATAACTCAGCCATGTTTACTCTATTTTAACACTTTAAATGATATTTTGGGCTGAGCATCATGTTTTACTGTGCTCGAGTGGCTTTTAGGGATTTCTGATTGGGTAGGGCCGAGGGCTTGTGTTGTGAGTTTATTATGGGATCGGGATGCACGCCGCAACAGTGTTGTACTGATTTATGATTATGAGGCCGAGAGCCTTAGTTGTTATGCCACGAAATGGCTTGATATGAGGTCGAGAGCCTATTGATTATGCCACGAGATGGCTTGATATTGTGCTTGGTCCGTAAGGGGACCCTCCCGGAGTCTGTACACCCTCAGTGAGCATGGATATCCAGTGTGTGAGGTGATTAGCCCGAGGATTTAAGGTTGTTCCATGTTATTGCCCGAGGTGCTGATACGAGTAATTGTGAGATAGCCCGAGGGGCTGGTTTTACGTGTTTACCTTTTCTCACTGTTTTCATTCACTCGTTTAACTTTTAAAAGATGTTTTAAAGAAACTTTTACTGAACTAAGGTGTTTTACAAGTTCTCACTGTTTTATTGCATTGTATTGGTTTACATTCTCTTTGTAGCATTTTGCTGCATTTTACGAGTTTGCTTATCTCTCAACTGCTTTTACTTTTATTACTCACTGAGTTGGCGTACTCACATTACTCCCTGCACCTCGTGTGCAGACTCAGGTAGTTCTAGACCCGGTAGCGGGTGTTGATTGCTTAGTGGCAGAGTCATTGGAGTTAGCAAGGTAGCTGCCTGACGTTCGCAACACTGCTTATTCTCCCTTTTGTCTTCCTTAGACTGTATTTAGTACATTCTTAGACTCTTGTTGTACTTAGACCTTAGTAGATGCTCATGACTTGTGACACCCCGATGTTGGGCTTGTACATTATTTCCGCACTGTTCATTTAGACTTATATTTTGAGATATTTGATTAATTAAAAGCTTAAAAATGAATTATTATTGATTAAATGGTTATCTCGGGAGTTGTGTCAGCCGGCCTAGTTTCATGATAGGCACCATCGCGACCGGGTCAGTTTTAGGGTCATGACAAGTTGGTATCAGAGCCTAGGTGACATAGGTCTCATGAGTCATGAGCAGGTTTAGTAGAGTCTCGCGGATCGGTACAGAGACATCTGTACTTATCCTCGGAAGCCTACAGAACCTTTCGAAAAAACTTCACATTCTTGAATTCTTATCGTGCCTCCTTGATTCAGCTTGAAATGTAACTCTTTGAATTCCTTCCATGCGTTCGTATGCGCGCATGAGCACTCAGTATCAGATGTGCATCGATGGCTTGTGATTCCCTGATCGAGGGGCGAGATGTAATCTTTGTGTGTTGATGTTGGGCCAGTCTAGAGGACTTGAGGCCAGGTTTTGCCTACAACTTGAGCATTGAGGCGTTGATTGTGTGAGCACATGCTTTTGAATTTGTATGTCCAATAGTGTCCCTATTGGATAGCTATGTGATGAGTCTGATGTGACTGCGAGATGTGTGCATTTGATTTGAACGAGACAAGAAGGGTTTGCTTGGGGGTAGTAAGAACTATCCGGTGCTTGGTTTCCATTGTGATTTGATGTTTAGCCGAGTTGTGGGCATGTTGAGGGACCTTTTTCATGTTGCCTAGTTGGGAAGTGAAGTAGATTTCACGTTGTGAGATGAGCTCAGACTCAGGAAGATTAAGTGACTGCATAATTTTTATGACGGTGGAAGGGTATAAGGAGATGTTAGTTGAGGCGAAACAAGTAGGTTATCTCCTGCGGAGTATTCTGAAGTTTGTGTGACCCTTATGCTGATTGTTGGAAGATCTCTGTTAACCAGTAAAAAATATGTGTTGTAATTTGAATTTGGGCCGCTTAAGAGAGTGGGACTGATTGTTACGAGGGTGGTGAAAGCAAGATTTGCAGAAGATTTGAAGTACTAGATGATTTGTGTTGCACGAGCTTATGAAGGATTGAGTTTAATCTTCTATGGTATTATGGCAGTGATAGAGTATATGCATTATGAGTTATTGTGTGTTTTGATCTATGGCTTTGAGCCAAGTGGGGAAGTCTGCTATTGAGTAGTTGATTGCACGGTTATGTGCTATGTTGGTCCTAGTTTGAGGCGTATGGGTGAGTCAGTTATGAATTACGGAGGTTGAGACCGAGGATGGCTTGAGTAAAAGAAATTTCAATAAAGGTTATGTTATGCTTTATGGGTGTATGAGAATCATGGAATGGCTTGGGTTGTTATTGGTAAAGGATGTACGGTGCATAGAGTAGGAAGTTGCTTGGTTGTAGGTGAGGTCACATTCTGCGGTGTTAGAGTGCTAATGGAGCACAGGTCATCCGATTCGTTTGATCGGTCTAATTGCGGTTTGAGTAAAGTGGAGGACTCTCGAGAATGGTTCTTATGGATTCAAGATTTTACATGTAATAATTGGAGATTTTCAAGTTGTATAATTGGCTAGAAACTGAGGTTTGCATTGGAGGGTGTCAAGGCTTGTGGCATTTCTATATCAATTATGGGATTCCATATATCAGTATCAAGAAGGTGGAGGTAATGGCTTCAGATTCGCAGAAAGTCTCTTCGAGTTAAGTATTTTGAATGTGGTGCTTTTGGAAACATTTAAGAGTACTTCAGCGGCTTGTGAGCCTTAGACGGTGTGATTTTATGCTTGGGTCTTGTGTGGCGAGTTTGGGTCGAGGATTGTGGTGTTATAGCGAGAAAAAATATCAAGTTGAAAGAAAATCAGAAGGAACTTGGATAGATGGGATAGCTTGGTAGTAGGCCAGATTGGCATGGTAAGGATATGATTAGCTCTTTGGATGCTTACGACGTAATGAGTTTCTACAGGTGTTTCGCGACAATGCTCTTAGGTTTAGTGGTCTGTGTAGCTTGGTTAAGTTAGAAGGATTCAGTCGTGACAGTTTATTTTTATGCAAATGAAATTCGGAGAGTTCTTGATGGTTTCTACCACGGTTAGAGATGTGTATTTTCTACGAGCGTGAGGAGCATGGGATGTGTAGTGATTTTCTTCTAGATAGGATCAAATGGAAAGTTCTTGACTAGTTGAGTACATAGCTGCTTGTGGCTCGGAAGGGGTTATAAAGTCCTTATATTTATCATAGGATGACATGGTATATGAGGTATGTTGTGTAGGGTTGAAATTTGCATGTGTAAGGTCACGATTCAGTTTTGAAAGGAAGAGTCATAAATTCTTAGATAGCACGAGTAGCTTCAGATGATTGGGGAAATGATATTACTAAGTGGTGTAGCTTGATGAGGGTATACGCTTCAGAAAAAGGGCAATGTGATTTAGTTGATGATACTACATTAGTATTGCGGCACTCTCTTGTTGGATCGACTGCTGATATTCGAGTTTGCTTAGTGGCACAGAAGAATTATAGGAGTACCTCTCATGGGATCATTCGATATTAGAGGCGTGTTGTATATTTGGGCGGTGTAGTTGGGATCAGATATGGTGATTCACGTGCTGTATGGATTTGGAGACTGGGAGTTCTCATAAACAGGTTAGGTCGTGGTTGTGGACCGCATATATCGGTCTTGTATGGTAACTATTGGAGGTTTGGAGATCCGAGTGGATTCTTATTGCTTAGTATGCTAGATTTTGGTGTGATATTGGGTATGGACTGGTTGTCTCTGTGTCGTGTTAATCTGGACTATCGTGCTAAGGCGGTGACGTTGGCTATGCCGGGAATGCCACGAATTGAGTGGTGAGGTTTGACGCATTATGTTTCCAGTAGGGTGGTTTCATTTTGAAGACCCAACGAATATTGGGAAGGGTTGTCTTTCTTATTTGGCCTTCGTAATGGATGTTAGTGTAGAGACTCCTACCATTGATTCAGTTCCGGTGGTGAGGGGTTTTTTGGATGTGTTTCCTACTGCCGATCATGTCACCAGACATGGTTGTCGATTTCGGTATTTATTTAGTGCCGGGCACCGTATCGTATGGCACCGACAGAGTTAGAGGAGTTGAAGGAACAACTTCAGGAACTCCTTGATAAAGGGTTTATTGTTAGGCCAATATGGATGTGTGTTCTGCATCGAGTCGGCTTGGTTGACTCCGAGTTGTTATTGTTGAGAGATGTGTTGATTCGATTGTTATTGAGCTTATTAGTGATTTGGGGATCTCTATGAGTTACCTTTCCGTGTTGCGAGGCATTAGGATTTGTTGGTTATAGGCACATGTGGTGTGGTTTTATTGGGGTCTCTCAGTGGAGTTCGAGCGGGAAGAATATTGGGTATTGCTCGGCGGATGGCATATTAGTTGTGTCCTTTCAGGTTTATGTAATGTTATGTCAATTGCTTCGCCGTGGTTATGATGATTTTCTTTGGTTCTAGACGTCAAATTGTACGCGGTTGTCGATTTTGAGCATAGTGACTTGAGGTGTTTCAAGTGGACCAGTGTTTGGATAGGGTTGCGTATTGCAGCGAAGTTATGTGGAGGTATGAACCTTTGGGTTAGATTCATGTGTTCTATTTCTACGATGTGTGATAGGTTCTCAGCATTTTGTTGTGGTGGTATTGGTGAGCTTGCGGTATAGCCCTCTCATTTGAGTCATTTTTTTCATGATTGGAGTACGTTCAGATTGTTGCTTATTGGTGCGCGGATTGCACGAGTTGTGGCTTTAAATTATGTTAATGTGTCATGTCACCAGAGTAGTTGTGTTGGATTAGATGAGATCGTGGGATCTAGAATGAATACAAATGGGATCTAGAATGAATACAAACGGATTCAGTTTCGGCATGTTGGAAGAATAATATCGAGGTTCGACTCAAGAATTTGCTATGGTCCTTGCCAAAGGAGAGGTGGCTTCACGAATGGTTGATCTGAGGAGTGGTTATGACTTTCTACGTGTTTCACTTATCATTTACATTATACAGAAGTGTTGGAATGAGGCTTTATTTGATAAAAGGCTTATTATCGAAATTCAGATGCTTTGAGCAACTGCTGTTATTAGAAGTTATCGCTACAAGTGTTTGAGTTATGTGGTATGTCATGTAATTGCACTTGAGGTTGCAGGTATGGGTTATTACAGCTGGTTCGGGCTTATTCAGAGTATAGATGTGAGATTCTGATCTGGTAGATGCTTTCAGAAGTGGAAATGTGGTTCTAAGGTTTATGGGCTAGGTTGGATTGTGAAATTTCAGTTACATTGTGTTATCGAACCTATATGAGATAGGGTGATGTGGGATCACCCCTGGGTATCTACATGGTAAGGTTATACAACGACTTGTTGGCTTTTGGAACAATTATGGGCACATTCGAGGACGAACGTATGTTTAAGTGGGGGAGGATGTAACAACCCGACCGGTCATTTTGAGCTTTTGCACTTCGCTCGCAAGTTCTCTGGCATGACTAGCCTCGTGTGATGTATTATGACTTATGTAAATCGTCGGTTTTGGTTTTCAGGGTAATCAGAATGAATTTGGAAGAACAATTCTTAGTTTGAAGCTTAAAATTTGAAAGGTTTGACCAAGTTTTGACTTGTTAGTATATGATCTCGGATTGGAATTTTTATGATTTGGATAACGTTGTTAGGTGATTTGGGACTTAGGAGCGTGATCGAAATGTATTTTGGAGGTCAGTGGAAGGTTGAGGCTTAAATTGGTGAAATTGGAATTTCAGCGTTTTCCGGTTGATAGATGAGATTTTGATATAGGGGTCGGAATGGAATCACAAAAGTTGGAGTAGGTCCTTTGTGTCATTTTTGATGTGTGTGTAAAATTTCAGGTCATTCGGATAAGGTTTGATAGACTTTTTGATCGAATTCGGAATTTGGAAGTTTTTGGAATTTATAGGTTTAAATCTGATGATGATTTGATGTTTTGATGTTGTTTTGAGTGTTCCGAAGGTTGGGACAAGTTTGAATGATGTTATGGGATATGTTGACATGTTTAGTTGAGGTCCCGAGGGCCTCGACTGAGTTTCGGATGGTTAACAGACTAGTTTTGGACTTGTTGGAATTGCAGAAAAATCTGATGTTCAGTTGCTGGTTTCCCCCTTCGTGTTCGCGAGGAGAGATTCGCGTTCACGAAAGGGAACTAGGGGCAAGGGATGATTTGTTCTATGCGTTCGCGAAATGTGAGTCGCGATTGCTAAGGTTCGTTTAGTGGTGCATCGCGTTCGCGAGATGGTCCTCGCATCCGCGTAGGAGGATCTTTGGTCAGTAGCTAATTGTGCTACGAAAATGCGAGTGTGAGGCCGCGTTCGCGATGAAGAATACCTGGGCAGTCAGTTTATATTTTAAAAATCGAGGGTTTGGTCCATAATTTCGAAATTCCATTAGAGAGCACGGGAGAAGGTGGACTTTGAGGAGATTTTCAGTGGAGCTATTGGGGTAAGTATTCTTCACTCATATTTGGTTTAATTCTATGATTTTGTCTTGAATTTCATCATTTTATTTGAGAAATTAGAGTGGAATTTGGGGAAAAATGGAAGAAGAGTTTGAGAATTTCTTTTGGGGATTTGCATGGGCATTTGATGTCGGATTTTGATGATTTCGATATGTATAGACTCGTGAGAGGATAGGGATTCTATTGATGTGATTTTTATCGGATTCTGAGATGTGGGTCCAGGGGCCGGGTTTGGCCAATTTCGGGATTTTTGGTATAAATTGGATATTCGAATGGGCTTTGTTCCCTTAGCATAGTTTGATGGTATGAATCTGCTCTTGGCTAGATTTGGAGCATTCGGAGGCCGAGTCGAGAGGCAAAGGCATCGCGGGCTAGAGTTTGGACCGGATTGAGGTGAGTAATGATTGTAAATATTGTCCTGAGGGTATGAAACCCCAGATTTCACATCGTTGTGCTATATTGAGGTGACACACACGCTAGATGACGAGCATGGGGTCGTGCACCGTTAGGGATGGTGACTTAGTCCATCCCGAATGACTGTTTTACCACGTATTTGATTGAAAACTGTTTGCTATCATCATGTTTTGGGCTGAATGCCATATTTGGGCCTCGTGCCAACTGTTTTGGATCCTTAGGGTATTTTTACTGCTATTTCCTCAATGTTTTGATTTTATATCTGTACTCAGTCATGCTATATTCTACTATTTTCATAACTCAGCCATGTTTACTCTGTTTTAACACTTAAAATGATATTTTGGGCTAAACACATGTTTTACTATGCCCGAGTGGCTTTTAGGGATTTCTGACTGAGTAGGGCCGAGGGCCTATGTTGTGAGATTATTATGGGTTCGAGCTACGCGCCGCAATAGTGTTGTACTAATTTTTGATTATGAGGCCGAGAGCCTGAGTTGTTATTCCATGAGGTGGCTTGATATGAGGTCGAGAACCTATTGATTATGCCACGAGATGACTTGATATTGCGCTTGGGCCGTAAGGGGCCCCTCCCGGAGTCTGTACACCCCCAGTGAGCGCGGGTACCCAGTGTGTGATGTGATTAGCTCGAGGGGCTGAGGTTGTTCCATGTTATTGCTTGAGGGGCTGATACGAGTGATTGTGAGATAGCCCGAGGGGCTGGTTCTGTTGGTATTTGCCCTAGGGGCTGGTTTTATGTGTTTACCTTTTCTCACTGTTTTCGTTCACTCGTTTAACTGTTAAAATACGTTTTAAAGAAGCTTATACTGAACTAAGGTGTTTTACAAGTTCTCACTGTTTTATTGCATTGTATTGGTTTACATTGCCTCTTTGTAGCATTTTGCTGTGTTTTACGAGTTTTTTTTATCTCTCAACTGCTTTTACTTTTATTACTCACCGAGTTGGCGTACTCACATTACTCCCTGCACCTTGTGTGCAGACTCAGATAGTTCTGGACCCGGTAGCGGGTGTTGATTGCTCAGTGGCAGAGTCATTGAAGTTAGCAAGGTAGCTGCCCGACGTTTGAAGCATTGCTTTTTCTCCCTCTTGTCTTCCTTAGACTGTATTTAGTACATTCTTAGACTCTTGTTGTAATTAGACCTTAGTAGATGCTCGTGACTTGTGACACCCCGATGTCAGGCTTGTATATTATTTCCGCACTATTCATTTAGACTTACATTTTGAGATATTTGATTAATTAAAAGCTTAAAAATGAATTATTATTGATTAAATGGTTAACTCGGGAGTTGTGTCGGCTGGCCTAGTTCATGATAGGCGCCATCACAACCGGGTCGATTTTAGGGTCGTGACACTAGCACCTCTTTGACTTTTCAAAAGTTGATATAGATAGTTTTTAAGTCGTTTTTCTCTTCATTTTTCATAGAACACAAACTGAGAACCCCCATAAACCTATCCTTAAGTTATCTACAAGGGTTTAAAAAAAGATTAATATCCCGGGTACGAAATCAAGAAGCGATAATATTAGAACGATCCCTATGACGTAAGTATCATTATACCGCCTCTCTTTTTCTTTGTAGTTTGAGTTTTGGAAGGTACTTCATAGTTAAAAAAACACATACTTTCTATATTTAAGCTTTTATTTATCAAGGAAGGTTGATAAATTTGTTTCTTAATAGTTAGAACTCACGCGACGGTGATAGAAAGCCGTGAGTTTGATTTATTCCACTTTTAGCGAACTGTTTTGTAGTACACATGTGTTGGCCTCTTGTGCTGCTGATTTATGAAGTTTGTAAGGATAAAAGGCGTGGAGAAATGCCACATGTGGTAGGATAGTGGGCTGGTCGCTCGTTGTTGCAGTTTCAACATACTTGATAACTTATTGATTTGGTGTGTTATGGTATATTTGGGGTTTTTGTTGTATTAAAGGTCCCCGAATTATAGTTAGGTTATTTTTGAGTAGCTGATTGTATTGTGTTGTTGTCTTGCCTATAGTAGGCTTGAGGGAGCAGTAAAATCAGGGGAAATGCTGCCCACTTTTTTGGTACAGATTAAGTTACTTTCGTTATATAAATGAGAAAGTCATTCGTAACTTGACAATAGCTTCACTATCATTGTTGTAGATTAAGGTGCAGTGAGCTGAGTTTAGCATTATTATTGGACAAGTTTCTATAAGGTATATTAAGGTTATCCCTTCTTTCCTTTTGGCATGATCCATACGATACAAACGAAACGAGCAAACGCACAACTTTCAGAAATGCCTCTATTCATAGAAGAACTAGGGGTGCCTATGTTCTTAATTCCCCATGTATCATATTATTATATCATATGTTTGTGGGTCTTAGAAAAATATGTAGCTAATAAAGTTTATCTGAAGGCATATTGATCTTCTGACATTCCGAGAGATCTTATTGACTTACTTCATTATACATTACATTCATTTATACATATACATTGACCCATGACCAGATGAAATTATATACGCGTATATTATATGTATATGGGGTACATGGAAAGGTTACAGTGTTATGCACCACCACCTGATCAGTTGGTATACATTGATGATTTCGCCCATAGAGGCTGAGATGACATGATAGGATGCCCTCAGAGGCTTGATGATGTTATGTACGCATATACTATGCATGATATGACATTTATATGCATATGCATGACATTATAAATATTTCATGATTCACGAAGCTATTCAGACTTACAGGTTGAGTTCTTTACTCCCATGTTTCTTTCATGTCTTTTATACACTACTTTCATGCCTTACATACTCAGTACTTTATTTGTGCTGACGTCCCTTTTGCCCGGGGATGCTGCGTTTCATACCCTCGAATCCCGATAGATAGGTTGACAGTCCTCCTAGTAGACTATCAACTCAGTAGAAGGTGTTGGTGCACTCCACTTGCTCTAGAGTTGCCTATTTGGGTAGTATGATTTGGACATATATTGATTGATATGGTGGGGCCCTGTCCCAACCTTTATGATATTTATGTACTCTTAGAGGCTTGTAGATAGTTGTCATGTATATGGGTATTTGTATGGCCTTGTCGGTCTATGTTTCCAAATGATTATGTCGGCCCTATAGGCCCGTCTGTCACAGTATAAGTTTCTATATCATATTGGGTCATCCTATGTCTAGTATTCCCTTATGTTTTATTTTGGTTATCTCATGATGGACCTTCTGCCCATGATGGTGTGGTAAGAAAGATACGTTACATTGATACTCGGCTGAATAAGGCATCGGGTGCCCATCGTGGCCCTCCTATTTGGGTCATGAACAAAGTGGTATCATAGCAGTTCTTTCCTAGGGAGTCTACAAGCCATGTCTAGTAGAGTCTTGTTTATGGATGTGTTGTACACCACACTTATAAGTAGGAGGCTACATGACATTTAGGACTGTTACTCTTTCTTCTTACTCTAGATCATTTGGTAGAGCTCATTTGTAAGAATTCAAACTCATAAATTCTATTTTATTCGTAATACAATGATACCTTCATCCAGAAAGACGGTTGGTAAGAGATTTAATGTGGATGTTGAAGAGTTGAGTAAGAGGAACTCGATTTTGGATCATGCTTATGATAAGTAAATGTGAGGTCTTCAGCAGATCATGTGTGGACTAAATGTGTAAGCTTCTTGATAAGGAACCCTAAGGCATGAATATCCATCCACCCATATGGTATAAAGCAATAAGAGAATCAGAATGTAGATACAAGTTTCAAGAAGTAAAAGAAGTAAGGTGAAGAAGGGTACGAGGTACCTAGTTAGTAAAGATTACCATTATTTACAATTCAGGCAAGGAAATATAAGCATTCTGAGTTACTTTCAACAGTAACAGAGATATATACAATTGGCCACACCCATCTTAATTATGCTCTATGAGAGCTAACATATATAACTTAAGAGAAAAATGGGATATCAAGATCCAGCTGGGGTTAGAGTAACCCAAATTGATGGATGATATTGTTATCATTAGCTAACATGTCCGAAGGATAGTGCAAACGTGGTAATAGATCTCCTTGTGAGGTACCCAGATGGTGCACTCTAGAATAGAACAGTCAGATACGAATACTAGAATATTCAGAAATTTTAGAAGATAGGTAGTGAAATCCTAGAAGGGATAAATATTTACCTTAGTATGACTCCCGCCCCTAGGAAAAAAGAGAATGCTAGGCGACCTAGAGATGAAGCAGGTGGACCTTAAAGTGAAAGAATGTTTTGTTGAAGTTTTCAGAATAAAGTGATAGACAGAAATATTAGCAGGAGAATAAGAAGAGAGTAAATGAATGTAACGACCCAATCGGTCGTTTTGAGCATTTGCACTTTGCTCGCCAGTTCTCGGGCATGACTTGCCCCGTGTGATGTATTATGACTTATGTAAATCGCCGGTTTTGGTTTTCAGAATGAACGAAATAGATTTGGAAGAACAATTCTCAGTTTGAAGCTTTAAATTTGAAAGGTTTGACCAAGTTTTGACTTTTTGGTATTCGATCTCGGATTTGAATTTTTATGATTTGGTTAGCTCCTTTGGGTGATTTTGGACTTAGGAGCGCTTGTGATTTGGAGGTCCGTAGTAGAATTTGGCTTGAAATGGCGAAAGTGAGAATCCTGCAAAGTTTGACTGGGAGTGGACTTTTTGATATCGGGGTCAAATTCTGATTCTGGAAGTTGGAGCAGGTCCGTAATGTCAAATGTGGCTTGTGTGCAAAATTTGAGGTCAATCGGACGTGATTTGATAGGTTTCGGCATCGGTGGTGGAAGCTAAAGTTTCAAAGTTTATTAATTTTGAATTGAGGTATGATTCGTGTTTTTAGCATTGTTTGATGTGATTTGAGGCCTCCACTAAGTTCGTGATATGTTTTGAGACTTGTTGGTATGTTCGGGCGAGGTCCGGAGGGGCTCGGGTGAGTTTCGGGGTGGTTTCAGACCATTTCTAGGCCATTTCTAGTTGTTAGTTTTTGGCTTCAGGGGTGTACAGTGCGTTAGCATAGATCTAGCCGCATTAGCATGAATATCTATCCACCCATATGGTATAAAGCAATAAGAGAATTAGAATGTAGATACAAGTTTCAACAAGTAAAAGGAGCAAGGTGAAGAAGGATACGAGGTACCTAGTTAGTGAATATTACCAGTATTTACAATTAAGGCAAGGAAATATAAGCATTTCGAGTTACTTTCAACAGTAACAGAGATATATACAATTGGCCACACCCATCTCAGTTATGCTCTATGAGAGCTAACATATATAGCTTAAGAGAAAGATGGGATATCAGGATCCAGCTAAGGTTAGAGTAACCCAAATTGGTGGATGATATTGTTATCATTAGCTAACATGTCCGAAGGATAGTGCAAATGTGGTAATAGATCTCCTTGTGGGGTACCCAGATGGTGCACTCTAGAATAGAATAGTCATATACGAATAGCAGAATATCCAGAAATTTCAGAAGATAGGTAGTGAAATCCTAGAATGGATAAATATTTACCTTAGTATGACTCCCGCCCCTAGGAAAAAAGAGAATGTTAGGCGACCCGAAGAGCAAATGAGATGAAGCAAGTGGACCTAAAAGTGAAAGAATGTTTTGTTGAAGTTTTCAAAATATAGTGCTAAACAGAAATATTAGCAGGAGAATAAGAAGTGAGCAAATGAATGTAACGACCTGACCGGTCGTTTTGAGCATTTGCACTTCGCTCGCAGTTCTCGAGCATGACTAGCCCCGTGTGATGTATTATGACTTATGTAAATCGTCGGTTTTGGTTTTCAGGATGAACGAAATAGATTCTCAGTTTGAAGCTTTAAATTTGAAAGGTTTGACCAAGTTTTGACTTTTTAATATTCGATCTCGAATTTGGATTTTTATGATTTGGTTAGCTCCGTTGGGTGATTTTGGAGGAGCGCGTCCGGATTATGATTTGGAGGTCCGTAGTAGAATTTGGCTTGAAATGGCGAAAGTGGAAATTTTGAAAAGTTTGATCGGTAGTGGACTTTTTGATATCGGGGTCAGATTCCAATTCCAAAAGTTGGAGCAGGTCTGTAATGTCAAATGTGACTTGTGTGCAAAATTTGAGGTCAATCGGACGTAATTTGATAGGTTTCGGCATCAGTGGTGGAAGTTAAAGTTTCAAAGTTCATTACTTTTGAATTGAGGTATGATTCGTATTTTGAACGTTGTTTGATGTGATTTGAGGCCTCCAATAAGTCCGTGATATGTTTTGATACTTGTTGGTATGTTCGGGCGGGGTCCCGAGGGGCTTGGGTGAGTTTTGGGGTGATTTCGAACCATTTCTAGTTGCTAGTTTTTGGTTTCAGGAGTGTACGGTGCGTTAGCATAGATCTGGCCGCGTTAGCATAGAGAAAATTTGGAAAAATGGAGCTGTGCTATGCGATTGCGTAAGTCTTCCCGCGATCGCATAGAGTAAAATCTCTGCTGCATTGACCCGACTTTGGAAGCCTATATCTCACAATTTATAAGGAATTTGAAGATGATCCAAAAATAAAAGTTATAGCCCTTGATGTCTTGTTTTCAGAAAGGTAAACCAATCATAATTTGGAGTTTTGTACAAAAAGTTATGACCATTATACTAGAGACTATCCGGAAGAGTTGGAGAAGACTGTTGGAAAAATTTGTTCTACGCGATCGCGAGGCAATGGCCGCGATCGCATAGGGTAAAAGAAGGGATGGAAAATTTTGTGCTTCACCATTGCATTAGTTTGTCCGCAATAGCATAGGGTAAATTACTTGGCAGATTATAAAGTACTCTATTTCGAGGATTTCGGCCATTTTTGCATTTTTGGAGCTATGGAGCTCAGATTGAGGCGATTTTTGAAGGGATTTTCAAAGGATTGATTGGGGTATGTGTTCTTCACTCAAATTTGGTTAAATTCCATGATTATATCTTGATTCTTATCATTTAATTTGGGAATTTGAGGTGAAAATTGGGGAAAATGGAAGAAAATTTGGAGAGTTGATTTTGGGGATTTGGATAGCCATTTAATGTCGTATTTTGGTGAATTTGATATGGGTAGACTCGTGAGCGAATGAGTTTTCCATTTTAGTAATTTTTATTGGATTTCGAGACGTGGGCCCGGGGGCCGAGTTTGAGCTAATTTCGGAATTTTTGAGTTAATTAGATTATTTTCGCTTGGGCTTTGTTCCTTTAGCGTATATTGATGATAGTATACTGATTTTGGTTAGATTTGGTGCATTTGGAGGCCGAGTCGAGAGGCAAAGGCATCGCGGGCTAGAGGTTGGACCGGTTTGAGGTAAGTAATGATTGTAAATATTGTCATGATGGTATAAAACCCCGAATTTCACATCGTTTTACTACTTTGAGGTGATGCACATGCTAGATGACGAGCGTGGGGGAGTGCACCATTGGGGATTATGACTTGGTTCGTCCCGTACGACTATTAAGTCGCGTATTTGATTGAAAACTATTTGATACTATTGTGTTTTGGAAAATAATTATTATGTTTTGAGTTGCATGCCATATTTGGGCCTCGTGCCAACTGTTTGGACCCTTAGGGGCTTTTTACTAGTATTCCTTACTGTTTTGACTTAATATTTGTACTCGGTCAAGCTGTGTTTTACTGATTTCATAACTCAGCTTATTTACCAGTTTTGATGCTGTAAATGATATTTTGGGCTGAACGCCTTGTTTTACTGATAGTCCGAGTGGCCTGTGAGGTTGATGGATGAGAGAGGCCAAGGGCCTAATTGTGAGATTGATGACTGAAAGAGGTCGAGGGCCTAGTTGTGAGGATTATTATATATTTATGGATCGGGCTGCACGCCGCAGTATATATATATATATATATATATATATATATATATATATATATATATGTATGTATGTATGTATGTATGTATGTATGTATATATATGTATGTATGTATGTATATATGTATGTATGTATGTATGTATGTATGGATGGATGGATGGATGGATGGATCGGGCTGCACGCCGCAGCGATATAGCGCTTGGGCTGTAGGAGCCCTTCCGGAGTCTGTATACCCCTAGTGAGCGTAGTCGATTATATATATTTATGGATCGGGCTGCACGTCGCAACAATTATTATAAGGTACCTATTAAGCGTGAGTGCTGAGTGTGAGCGCTGATTGATGAGAGTTGAGTCTCGAGTGACTGAGAGGCTTGCCCGAGGGGATACATACATACATATATATAAGGACAGGATCGAGTAGGCGGGCGGTAGTCCGCACGGCCATCCAGATCTAGCTGTTTAGTACCCTTTAAAGGTTGGCGGTAGTCCGCACGACCAGTAAATATTCGAAATATACAAGGATTTTAATATAGCTTTAATGACTGTATGGAAGAATCCATTCTTTTACCCAAACAAGGGGCCTGTCAAAATCTAATACATACTCTTATTGAGCCCATGTGTCCAGCAATTCTAACTATGAAAGAGAATGCCCATTTAACAACTTCAGCGGGTTTTAGTGTCACAGCTGGCTTGACGAAGCCATTAAGGCAAAGCCAATAAGAGTAGTACTAGATTCGATTGTACCACCATCTTGGAACCAAACCAAGAAACTATATTAAAATTCATTTATATTTTGATAGAGTCTGGATCTTTCATGGTTAATATGAAAGAGAAGTTAGACATTCAACATAGATATGAATATGTTTAGCTGGACATAGTTGCGGCTGGAGAGAAATGAAATATAAAATAAAATAAAATAAAATAAATACCTCTTAAGGTCGGGACGCAAGGACTGAAGGTGATGAAATGGAAACCTTTATTTACTTCAAATGAGTAATAACAATTGAGAGAGAGATTTACAGTAGAGAGAGATGAATTCAAGAGAGAGAGTGGGTTTCTTCTGATGCCTCTCTAAATGAGAGAAGGCTTCTACTTATAGAAAAAATAAAAACATAAAGAATCTATGTACAGTAAAGTGGGTCCCATATGTGGGTCCCTTACATAGTGTATTTACTATGTATACAGTGTATCTACTATGTATACAGTATATCTACTGTTGTAGTAGGGTCCTTAGTAGCTTTTCTGTTGATTACAACCCTCTTTCGTCTAATCTTTTCATCTGTCGGAGGAAATCTTCCGCCTTGTCTATAGCTTTACCAGATAATATTTCTTCTGGTTGTATAGGCTGGGAATCATCTTCCGCAATATCCTTGCCGCTTGTTTCACTTTGCATTGAAGTGTTTGATCTCTCATATTGATTTAGAGACTGAAGTAAATTTCTTTTTACTTCTTCTAAATATTGATTTATCATTTTATTTTTGTCTCCTTCTTGCACTGAGATCCTTCTGGCAATGTGTTTGACCGAGTTATCATCGATCATCTCTTTTGAGGACTGGTTGAATATTCTTGGATTTTTACTTTAATGGAATCCAAGAGTTCTTGCCCGTATAATACTTTAGTTTTGGGATCTATCTTCATCAACTTGTCCCAGAAATTATTGTAGAATTCCCTGTATAAGCATGGAATTTGCTCTTTGGTAAATCCCAGTTCTGGAGTCCACTTATGAATCCATGGGATAGAGAATTCAATAAAAAGTATACTTGGTTAATCCTTTCTAGGTGACAGACATGATCAGTGTTGTATAATTTGTTCAAATATGGTAAAACCTTAGCCCATTCTTTGTATAACCCAAGAAATGGATCAGGCAAAATTTTTATTGTTGGACCATGGTATAACCACCAATTTAGGAACCAATTAGGAATTGGTCCTGCAAATATCTTTGCACATACCTTTATAAACCAAGTATGTTTATGTCTTTCATTGTTGTAATAAAGCACTTTATCAAAGACTTGGATATAATCCCACTACGTAAAGTTCATCAAAGATTTATTAAGGCTTATCTGCCTTTCTTTCATCGTGGAAATTCCCCAATCTTCAACAGATATAATCTATTTAATAATGATCTTTGAGAAGTTATAAACATTCTCATTGGTGTTATAACCAGAGAAGTGCTGAAATTCTGCACTGCCTGTACTGGTGAGAATAGTCTCATAATACGAACGGGTTTTGTATGACTCACCCGGATAGTATAATCCATTAATCAAATATCTTTGGAATATTTTTCATGGCTCATTTTTTCTCTGAATCTCTGAGTTTTCCAAAAGAAATATCATTTCTTTGTTTGCTAGCTTTTCATAGGACTTGATATCATCAGGGTCCTCTTCTTTAGCAACTGAAACAAATGTATCACTTTGCTTTTGAGCGGCTATATATGCTTGCAGATGACCGTATAACAGACTATCTTCTGGAATATCTTCTAGGTGAATGGAAGGTGTTGACGAAGATTCTCCTTTAAGAGGAACCTTTTAATCAAGCTCCTATTTCCCCTTTGTATTACTGGGGAATTAGATGAGGATCCATATGACGATCCTTGAGACTATGATCTTTCTGAGGAGGAGGATGATCTTCCTCCTTTTCCTCTGCCTCTGGCCCACGAAGGGTCCATTCTGCACATATAATAATTCATTTTACTCAGAGAGGTAATAATCATGCATATCATCCCTGATTTCTACAGAATAATCATGAATTGAAAATTCATCTTCAACTATACTATCAATGATTCTTTCAATTATGAGACCTTGTAAGTCTCTGTTTAACTTAACCACCTTTAAAATAGCGATTAACAATTCATCATCGAGAAAAGTTGTGTAGAAATTCATAATCAATCTAAGTATTCACGGGATAAGAAATCCGGAAGAGAATTATCAATTCCCCTTTTATACATAATTTCAAAATCAAAAGGCACTAGTTGAGCCTGCCATCTAGCAAATATTAATTTTGAAGCATCATGTTTAAAATCTTTGTCAAACATATACTTAACAGATTGAGCATTAGTTTTTATCAAAAACTTTTGATTATATAAATCATCTTGAAATTTCAAAACATATTTAACAATATTCGACATTTCATAAGCCACAGTAGCATATTTTTTCTGTGATTCAGTCCATTTGCCAGAGTGAAATCTTATCAGATATTCATAATTATTGTGTCACGACCCAAAAATCCCTCCGAAGGAGTCGTGCTGGCACCTAGTCTCTAAACTAGGTAAGCCTAACATTTACTGAAATAACATTGATATTTATCAACTTCAAATGAAATTTTTCTAAATAATTTATAATTCCCAAAACCAGTAGTACAAGTCATAAGCTTTTCTAAGAGTAGTTATACAAAATAAATACATCACTGTTCCGAACAAAAGGAACATATGAAAATAAGTACAATTGAAGGTGACTCCGAGGACCGCGAATGCTGCAGTAGGTTTACCTTGAGTCTCCACCGCAACGAACAACTACTATCGATCAAATACCTGTATCTGTACATAAAATGTACAGAAGTGTAGTATCAGCACAACCGACCCCATGTGCCGGTAAGTGCCTAGCCTAACCTCGGCGAAGTAGTGACGAGGCTAGGACCAGACTACCAAATAAACCTGTACAATATAGCATACTAAATAATAGGAAGCAGATAATAATGATGGAAACAACGATCAACCAGTGATATAAATAGCAGGAAACAAGAACACCATAAATGCTTTTCAACAAATAATAAATACAAGTGCAGTCAATTAATCGAGTCGTTCAAATATAAATCTTTCGCCTATAAATCCTTCAAGTAATAACCTCTAAGATAATATGCTTTTCAATAAATATATTTCGAATATATTTCCTTCAAATAAGTATCTTCCAAGTAAGCATCTTCGAATATAATTCTTTCGAGTAAAGGTCACCTTGTGACGCCTCATTTCATAATCATAAATAATATAGGTCTCAGCCCACTTTCATATTTTCACGGCACCTCGTGCCCACATATTTGTGTCTCATATTGCACAACAATATCCTCGCATTACTCAGTTCATAGGTTCCATAACCCAATACAATTAAGAATGTTCAAGGAATATCATTCACTTAACATAAAGTAGAGTACAACTCCCAACCCAAATAGGAAATCAACCAGAAAAGATGAAGTTATTTTTAGAAATCATTTGATAAAGAAAATATCCTTTTCAATTAAAGTACAATATCGAATGAATTATTACCTTTAATACGAGAAATCAATAAATCAAAACATAGAAGAAATTCCTTTTTAAGTAAAGTATAACCTCAAACGGTTTAAGGAAAATTTAGCTGAGAAATAAATTGAGTTAAAAATATAAAAATTGTTGAAATTTGAAGTATTGAATATATATAAAACAAATAGGGCGATGTATTGTCAACACTATGGATTCCCACACAAAGGGTCACAACCGTAAAGGAATTTAAACCATTAAAACACTTGAATTGATAACAACAATTACAATGGAGACAAAATAATCGCGGAAGGAGTACAACTCAGCACAGAGATAACAACCGGGGATCTCCCAGGATACCATCCTGTAGTCCCCAAATATAAATCTCCAGTGAATCTTCCGAGTGCAGTCCCGTAGTATAAGTCATAATGCGCGGGGATCTACCGGAAATCCCGATCCGTAGTCCCAAATAAAAATACCCAGTACTAGAGGAAACTACCAGATGCATTCCCCTAGTTCCATATAACTGTGCAGGGGGATCTCCCGGGAATCTAACCCGTAGTCCCAAAGTAAATGTGCAGGGGGATCTCCCGGGAATCTAACCCGTAGTATCCCCATGGGAATCTAACCCGTAGTCCCAAAGTAAATGTGCAGGGGGATCTCCCGGGAATCTAACCCGTAGTATCCCCCTAGGAATCTAACCCGTAGTCCCAAAGTAAATGTGCAGGGGGATCTCCCGGGAATCTAACCCGTAGCCCCAAAGTAAACAAACAAGGGGGAGCTACCGGAATCCCACATCCGTAGTCCCAAAATAAATACACAACGCAACCAACAGAATCAACAGTTACATCACAACTAAAGGATCGAATATCACCGCAATATATATAACAACAACAAATGACAATAATACAAGGTAAGACAAGTAAATCAACTCAGGGGCTGTAAATCACGAGAAAATGGTAGAACCAGCTCAAAGGAATAACCACAGAAAAGAATACTGACATAAAAGAAACATTTTAATAACGGAAAAACTAACACGTAGCAACAATCCCACAATATACAAGTCAATAATAAGGAAATCAACACGAGTCAAGTAGTTATGAAAATATAACATATCAATAGGAGAGGCAACACTCTTCAGTTAAGTCAAATAGGAGTCACATTAATCAAAGTATAAGACTCACGGGCATGCTTGACACTAACGTATAAATACTCGTCACCATGCCTATACGTCGTACTTGACAAATAACACATAACAATTATGACACAACTCCTAATCCCTCAAGCTAAGGTTAGACGAAACACTTACCTCGATCCGGCTCAATAATAAATCCAAAACCTTCTTGCCACGTGTATCCGTCTCCAAATGGCCCAAATCTATCCAATTAAATTGCATAACATAAATAACACTTCAATCATTCTAAAATTAAATTCTAAGTTACGTGAAATTAGGTAAAATGACCAAAATGCCCCTCGGGCCCACGTCTCGGAATCGGATAAAAATTTACAAAACCGAATACCCATTCCGATACAAGTTCACCCATATAAAAATTATCCAATTTCGATACCATTTGGTCCTTCAAATCATCATTTTACATTTTTGAAAGATTTCACAATTTTCTTCCCAAATTCCATCCCAAATCACGAATTAAAAGATGGATTCAAAGATAGATTCATGTACTCTAGCCAAATCTGAGTTAGAATCACTTATCCTGATGAATTTCTTGAAAAATCTTCGAAAAATCTCCAAAATCCAAGCTCCCTAGGTCAAAATGTTAAATAAAACCAAAACCCCCGTATTTATAGAGTACCCCACTGATTTCCACCTCTGCGGACCGCACAAAAACGACCGCGGTCCGCAGAAGACCAATGCGGTCCGCACAAAAACGACTGCGGCTGCACAGGTTTTTCCTCTGCAGTGGTAGTCTTTAGTATTTTGGTCATAACTTTCGCTACAGATGTCCAGATGCCTATTATAATATGTTTCTGAAATCTAGATTCAAAGATCTACAACTTTCGTTTTTGAATCATCTCAAAATTCCTTGTAGATCAAAAGATATGAGCTTCCGAAATTGGACCAACGACCTGCGGATTCTTCATGACCGCGGACCACGGACCATTTTCCGCGGCCGCACTAAAATCACCGCGCCCAGCGCTAAAACTTCTGCGCCCATCCATTTTCTAAGTTTCGGAATGTCCGGACTCACTCAAAACACACACAAGGCCCCCGGGCCCTTAACCAAATATACCAACACATCCCATAGCATCATCAAAATTTAGTCGATCCTTCGAATTACTCCAAACAAAACCAAAATACCAAATCCACCTCGGATTCAAGCCTAAGGACTAAGGAACTTTCAAATTCCACCAACAATGCCGAAATCTATCAAATCAAGTCCGATTGAACCCAAATCTTGCACACAAGCCATAAATGACATAATGGAGCTATTCCAACTTCTTGAGCCGGATTTTGATCTCGATATCAAAAAGTCAACCCCTTGGTCAAACTTCCAACTGTGACTTCCCGTTTTTGCCGTTTCAAGCCTAATTAAACTACAACTTCCAAATAGTTTTTTCCAGGCACACTCCTAAATCCAAAATCACCATACGGAGCTATTGGAATCATCAAAAATCTATTTCGGATTTGTTTACTCATATTTAACCTTCTGGTCAATTTAATTCAACTTAAGCTCTCTTCTTGGAGACTAAGTGTCTCAATTCCTTTCAAAAACCTTTCCGAACCCGAACCAATTTCCCCCGACAAGTTACATAAGAACCGTGAAGCATGAATTTAGCAGTATACGGGGAAACGAGGTTGTACTTATTCAAAACGACCGGTCGGGTCGTTACATTCTCCACCTCTTAAACAAACGTTCGTCCTCGAACGTACTAAGATTATTCTGAGGTTTCAAATTTGATGTTTCTAATTTTACACATATACTCGTGGTTGATCCCATATTACCACATTCGAAATAAGTCTGACATCACCATTTCAATTGAGATTATTCCCTTTACCCATCTTTGTAAACTTTAAGACGAAATTTCTTACGCTCCGAACATTTTCAAAGTGGTCCAATTTTCACATCAACACACGGTATTAGTCTCGATTGTATATAGCAACCCATGCCTATGCACACATGAACTTTTAATAGCGCTTAAATACTTTGAGATTTTTCGTGGTGTACATTCTCTCCACTTAGGGTTATTCATCCTCATTGAGAAGTAGAGTCCGCCCTCAAACATATAACGTAGCTTATTTCTTTCTTTGCACATCTTAATATCCCAAATTTTTCTAACTCCCAAATTTTTCAGAAATTTTGGCAGAGTCTCCCCTGCAATTGGGACTATCCACCTGTCAGAGTAATACCAAAAGAACTCCTAACAACACTCCCACAACTCAACAATGCACCACAATGTATATATCAATAATACTAATCTCCGCATTACAAGCACTGCATTATCAGAATGATATCTTGACATGAACCACGTCATATGTATGACCATAACCACATCTCTGATCTTATTAGTTGTACATAATCGATTACAAAATCGCCAATTAACGTCATGTCAACAAAATCTTGTTTCAAACCTCCATTTACTAACAACGAGGCATGGAGACCTCATAATAACTTACCCAGATTAAGAAGTCACATTTAACGCCACCTAGACACTCATCTTGTAGGCTAAAACTCAATAATTGCAATACAATTTGGCAAATTATGCACAGAGATATTCATACAAGAAATTTCAAATAAGCCTCATAGGCATGACTCCCTATAAGTACTATAGTACAAATTTTTAATTTTACAAGGGAGAATTTAAACACATAATTTTCTCACCACAAGGACCTCGTCCTTATATAATATCCACCGCAGCTTGTAGCCCAGTTTAAATATTTCATATCATATAAAAATGTGAGGATCTCATCCTCAACTCTGAATCATAAGTATGTTGCACATTGTGCCAACTAAATTTTTTCATTTCCTTTCTTCCTTCTTTCAAATAATTTCCATAAAAAAAAATCACACACTTAATGAACCCTCATACTGGTAGGACATATAATTCACAATTGAAATTAATGATTTAGAAATTACATCAAAATCACCAAAATGATTAACAAAAGTCACTTTTGGGCTCACAACTTTTTTTTAGTGACCAACACATAATAATAGACATAGCTATCTCCATATAATCTCCCAACATAAGTATTCACATACGTAAATTTTAGGATTACAAAGCTCACTCATGAGCGGAGCATATTAGGAGGACTTGCCTCGATACTCAGAACCGAATCAAGTTAATGAAATTGTTACTTTATAATAACTCGAGATCGTACTTGTAACGACTCCATCTAGTGTAGCGACCTCAGCTATACTATAGCAAACATATCAATGGGTCGGGCCTCCACCTCTTAGGTTCCATCTACCCGCTTTTCCTCCAACCCTAATTGGTAGTGTAAGTAGAGTATTACACTGTAATGGAGTACGTGGCTCATGTGCTCTGATGGAACAACTTTCTCCCAAGTTTAGGACAATTTCTCAAGATGTTCCTAGTATCACCATATTCATAACAACCCATCCGCAGTTCGACTGCTCATACTGAGTTCGTACCGGATAACTTAAATAACTATTGCAGGAAATTCCATGCCACTGGTACATTAAAAGATGACTGCCCCTCGCGAGTGTTGTGATTAACTTAAACACTACGAGTATACTGAATATGTTTCCATGACCCCCCTGATACTGAAATGTAGAATTATTAAGGACGTGGGAATACCAAAAGTCCCATCATCATCCCATTCAAATCTCAGCTCTTAATCATATACAAGTTTCAACAAACCTTTCAATACCACATATGTACAGCTCAAGCCAAAACTAATATAATACATGACCCCGCGATCTGATCGTTGGTAGTGGACTCCCTTCACTTGGTGCGAAATCATAGGACACGTTTTCAATGATCCACCATACTAACCTTTACCGCTCGTACGACACCAGTCATAAGACACCTCAATCCATTTACTTGGCACTTGTCATCCTCATGATAGTTAAACTCACTTCCTCCAGTGACTCGACTTGCTAGTAAATATCATTCGCTAAATAGGAATCCCATACGAAACACATAGCCTCTAATACGACCAATTATATTTTTAGATCTACATCCACCTGCGATGATTAGGCAAACAATTAAAACTTCTTAATATTGTACTTATCAACCAAATGTCAAAAATCTGATGCACCCCCATGCGCACGACTGAAAGATCTCCTTGCATTCCCATATCCTCCATTCTGAACGACACATGGTAATAATGGTTGAGCAACCCTGGCTCTCTTATAACCCTTTTACGATATCACAAACCATTGGCGTAGTGCGCAATTCCATACATGAGGGGATGCAAATGAACATAAGATATATGCTTTAAGTTGAATAAATGCCGCACGATAAGGAATGAATGAAGTGGAAATTTTTCCTACTAGTTCTGTAGCCTCTCGAAGATAAGTATAGACGTCTCCATACCAATCCGCAAGACTCTACTAAACTCGCTTATGACTTGTAGCACCTATGAACCTAGAGCTCTGATACTAACTTGTCACGACCCAAAAATCCCTCCGAAGGAGTCGTGATGGCACCTAGTCTCTAAACTAGGTAAGCCTAACATTTATTGAAATAACATTAATAATTATCAACTTCAAATGAAATTTGTCTAAACAATTTACAATTCCCAAAACTGGTAGTACAAGTCATAAGCTTTTCTAAGAGTAGTTATACAAAATAAATACATCACTGTTCCGAACAAAAGGAACATATGGAAATAAGTACAATTGAAGGTGACTCCGAGGACCGCGAACGCTGCAGTAGGTTTACCTTGAGTCTCCACCGCAATGAACAGCTACTATCGATCGAATACCTGGATCTGTACATAAAATGTACAGAAGTGTAGTATCAGCACAACCGACCCCATGTGCCGGTAAGTGCCTAGCCTAACCTCGGCGAAGTAGTGACGAGGCTAGGACCAGACTACCAAATAAACCTGTACAATATAGCGTACTAAATAATAGGAAGCAGATAATAATGATGGCAACAACGATCAACCAGTGATATAAATAGCAGGAAACAAGAACACCATAAATGCTTCTCAACAAATAATAAATACAAGTGCAGTCAATTAATCGAGTCGTTCTAATATAAATCTTTCGCCTATAAATCCTTTAAGTAATAACCTCTAAGATAATATGCTTTTCAATAAATATATTTCGAATATATTTCCTTCAAATAAGTTTCTTCCAAGTAAGCATCTTTCGAATATAATTCTTTCGAGTAAAGGTCACCTTGTGACACCTCATTTCATAATCATAAATAATATAGGTGTTAGCCCACTTTCATATTTTCACGGCACCTCGTGCCCACATATTTCTGTCTCATATTGCACAACAATATCCTCGTATTACTCAGTTCATAGGTTCCATAACCCAATGCAATTAAGAATGTTCAAGGAGCCTCATTCACTTAACATAAAGTAGAGTACAGCTCCCAACCCAAATAGGAAATCAACCAAAAAAGATGAAGTTATTTTTAGAAATCATTTGACAAAGAAAATACCCTTTTCAATTAAAGTACAATATCGAATGAATTATTAACTTTAATACGAGAAATCAATAAATCAAAACATAGAAGAAATTCCTTTTTAAGTAAAGTACAACCTCAAACGGTTTAAGGAAAATTTAGCTGAGAAATCAATTTAGTTAAAAATGTAAAAATTGTTGAAATTTGAAGTATTGAATATATATAAAACAAATAGGGCGAAGTATTGTCAACACTATGGATTCCCACACAAAGGATCGCAACCGTAAAGGAATCTAAATCATTAAAACACTTAAATTGATAACAACAATTGCAATGGAGACAAAATAATCGCGGAAGAAGTACAACTCAACACAGAGATAACAACCGGGGATCTCCCAGGATACCGTCTTGTAGTCCCCAAATATAAATCTTCAGTGGATCTCCCGGGTGCAGTCCCGTAGTACAACTCATAATGCGCGGGGATCTACCGGAAATCCTGATCCATAGTCCCAAATGTAAATACCAGTACTGGGGGAATCTACTGGGTGTATTCCCGTAGTTCCATATAACTGTGTAGGAGAATCTCCCGGGAATCTAACCTGTAGTCCCAAAGTAAATGTGCGGGGGGGTCTCCCTGGAATTTAACCCATAGTCCCAAAGCAAATGTGCTGGGAGATCTCTCGGGAATCTAACCTTAGTCCCAAAGTAAATGTGCAGGGGGATCTCCCGGGAATCTAACCCCGTAGTCTCAAAGTAAACAAACAATGGGGAGCTACCGAAATCCCACATCCGTAGTCCCAAAATAAATACACAACGCAACCAACAGAATCAACAGTTACATCACAACTGAAGGATTGAATATCACCGCAATACATATAACAACAACAAATGACAATAATACAAGGTAAGACAAGTAAATCAACTTAGGGGCTGTAAATCACGAGAAAATGGTAGAACCAGCTCAAAGGAACAACCACAGAAAAGAATACTGGCATAAAGGAAACAGTTCAATAACGGGAAAACTAATACGTAGCAACGATCCCACAATATACAAGTCAATAATAAAGAAATCAACACGAGTCAAGTAGTTATAAAAATATAACATATCAATAGGAGTGGCAAAACTCTTCAGTTAAGTCAAATAGGAGTCACATTAATCAAAGTATAAGACTCACGAGCATGCTTGACACCAACGTATAGATACTCGTCACCATGCCTATACGTCGCACTCAACAAATAACACATAACAATTATGACACAACTCTTAATCCCTCAAGCTAAGGTTAGACCAAACACTTACCTCGATCCGGCTCAATAATCAATCCGAAATCTTGCCACGCGTATCCGACTCCAAATGGCCCAAATCTATCCAATTAAATTGCATAACGTAAATAACACTTCAAGTAACTCATTCTACAATTAAATTCTAAGCTAATACGCGAATTAGGTAAAATGACCAAAATGCCCCTCGGGCCCATGTCTCGGAATCAGATAAAAATATACAAAACCGAATATCCATTCCGATACGAGTTCACCCATACAAAAATTATCCAATTTCGATACCATTTGGTCCTTCAAATCTTCATTTTACATTTTTGAAAGATTTCTTAATTTTCTTCCCAAATTCCATCCCAAATCACGAATTAAATGATGGATTTAATGATAGATTCATGTACTCTAGCCAAATCTGAGTTAGAATCACTTTCCCCGATGAATTTCTTGAAAAACCTTCGAAAAATCCGAGCTCCTTAGGTCAAAATGTTAAATAAAACCAAAAGCACGGGGATTTATAGAGTACCCCACTGATTTCCACCTCTGCGGACCACACAAAAACGACAGCGGTCCGCACAAAACCAGTGCGGTCTGCACAAAAACGAATGCGGCCGCACATATTTTTCCTCTGCAGTGACAGGCTTTAGTATTTTGGCCATAACTTTCACTAAAGATGTCCAAATGCCTATTATAATATGTTTCTGAAAATTAGATTCAAGGATCTACAACTTTCGTGTTTGAATCATCTCGAAATCCCTTGTAGATCAAAGGATATGAGCTTTTGAAGTTGGACCAACGACCTGTGGATTCTTTATGACCGCGGACCGCAGACCATTTTCCGCGGCTGCACTAAATCCACCGCGCCCAGCGCTAAAACTTCTGCCCCCATCCATTTTCTAAGTTCCGAAATGTCCGGACTCGCTCAAAACTCTTTTGAAACACACACGAGACCCCTGGGACCTCAACCAAATGTACCAGCACATCCCATAACATCATCAAAAATTTGTCGAGCCTTCGTATTACTCCAAACAAAACCAAAACACCAAATCCACCTCAGATTCAAGCCTAAGGACTAAGGAACTTTCAAATTCCACCAACAACGCCGAAATCTATCAAATCAAGTCCGATTGACCCCAAATCTTGCACACAAGTCATAAATGACATAATGGAGCTATTCCAACTTCTTGAGTCAGATTTTGATCTCGATATCAAAAAGTCAACCCCTCGGTCAAACTTCCAAATTGCGACTTCCCGTTTTCGCCATTTCAAGCCTAATTAAACTATAAGTTCCAAATAATTTTTTCCAGGCACACTCCTAAATTCAAAATTACCATACGAAGCTATTGGAATCATTAAAAATCCATTCCGGATTCGTTTACTCATATTTCACCTTCCAGTCAATTTAATTCAACTTAAGCTCTCTTCTTGGAGACTAAGTGTCTCAATTCCTTTCAAAAACCTTTCCGAACCCGGAACAATTTCCCCCGGCAAGTTACATAAGAACCATGAAGCATGAATTTAGCAGTATATGGGGAAACGAGGTTGTACTTATTCAAAACGACCGGTCGGGTCATTACTATTGTTGGGATTTACTTGTTTCAAAATACCATCGTAGCTAATATTGGACACATCTGTCTCAATAATCTTCTACCATGCAGGATTAGCAAGAGTTAAACAAGGTAGAGACTTAACACGTTGCTTAATAGTTTTGACTAACATAGTATGACTGTCAGTCCACGGTTGTTTATAGCCTTTTTTTAGTCTGTTGTATAAAGGGGCTAAATCTCGAGATAGACTCTTATAGAAAGGGGATATGTGGTTAAGACTTCCCAAAAATCTTTGTAATTGAGTCTTGTCAGTAATAATATCAGGAAATTTTGATGCAAAGTCAATTGATCCTTGAATATGAGTAATTTTTTCTTGGCAAATATTATGGCCTAAAAATCGAATGTCAGTTTGGAATAAACTCATTCTTTGTTTCGAAATAACTAAACCATTTTGTATAACAATTTTTTTAAAAATATAAAGATACGTAATATGCATCTCAAAGGTTTTAGAAAACTCCAAGATATCATCCAAATAAATGATGATAAAATCCAAGTAAGGATTAAAAATATCATTTATTATTTTCTGAAATTCAGAAGGAGCGTTTTTCAAACCAAAGGGCATGACATTCCGTTTATATTGACTAAATGGAACATTGAAAGTAGTCCTATAAGTATGCTCTTTAAAAATTTGAATCTGCCAATATTCAGATTTTAAATCAAATTTTGAAAACATATTGGCACCAAATAATCTAGATAACAAATCTCTTTTATTGGGGATAAGATATCTAATCCATTTCAAATATTTATTCAAAGGTTTGTAATTTATAACCAATCTAGGAACGCCATGTTCCTTTTCTGCTGCATTATTCACATAAAACGCAGAGCAAGACCAGGGAGATTTTGAAGGTTTTATCAAACCCTTTGTAACAAATTATCAATTTTTTTTTGCAGAATTCGACCAATTCAACGTTCATCTGGCAAGGTCGAGATTTAGTAGGAATATCATCCTCGGAGAAGTTTTCTTCGTAAGGAAGTGTGACAATATGATAGCATCCTAGGAAGCTCAACTCTATTCAAGGACAAGGATGAAGCTTTTGAATCTCAAAGATGGCCTTTAATAAGACATCAAGCTAAAGAATTACAAAACAAGATCATTAGACTTCAAGTGCAAATGAAGAAGTTATTAATTGGGAGGAAGAGCTCAAGGATAAATGATGTGAATTGGCTAGGTGATAGCATCAAGGACAAGGATAGAGTTTTGGAAGCTCCAAGGCCATATACAAGATCTCAAGCTAAAGAGTTTCAAACTAAGGTTGCTAGACTTCAATGGCAAATAAAGAAGCTTTTAATTGTAGAGGAAGAGCTCAAGCCCAAAGGAGATGAATTGTCCAAGTTTTACAATTATTTGGTAGTCCAAATTGAAGTCCAAGAGGAGGAAGATTGGGTTACCAAATCAGCCCTTGAAGTCCACCAATAGGGCTCAAAATGACCTTAAAAGAGGTCCAAAAGGGGGTGTTTCAAAAGGAGCCCAATTGGAGTCCAAACCAATGGCCCAAACTAATAGTTTTAAGGCCCAAATCTGCCCCAAAAGGATTTGGCCGCCCCCCACTTAATTTTGATGGCTTTTGTTACCCCTTAGGAGCCACCTACCTAAGTTTGATGGCTATTGTGACCCCTAGCAGCCCCCTACCTAATTTAGATGACTTTTTAGCAACCCCCTACATTATTTTAAGTGCTTTTAACTCCTATAAATAAGGAGTTCTTCTCATTCATAAGACACAACATTTATTGATTAAGTATATCATACTTTGAGAGTTCTTTTGAACCTTTGTTACTTGTGCTTTGAGATTTATCTTTCAACCTTTACTAGTTCTTAGTTCAAGGTAGTAAGATTACTTCTCTTTTATGATATCTTTGATTCCTTTGTGGTATTCTTAGAAGGCGATTAATACTAGTTATTAATTGTTGTCTCAAGTTACTCGTAAAGTGGTCAAGATCCGAATCTATTGTTTTGATTTGCTTTTTAAGTAAAGGCATTTGATTTCTTCCATAAATCAAGACGTTGTTACTTTGATCTTGTCAAGGCTATAGAACTTGCGTTCTTGGAAGTTCTTGGAATTCTTTCCTTGAATTCTTCTCATATCCTTTATTTTCATCTCTTTAATTCTAGTTGTTCAATTCCTTGTTGTTATTGCTTCTGCATTTACTTCTCAAATTCTTACTCTAATTTGGATTCCTGACCTAGTTGTTATCATAATATGCCTTTTCCAATTCCAAAAGGCACTATGATAATCAGCACAAATATTAACAGCCATTTGTTCAGCAATCAATTTAATCTTTTACTAAACTTTAGTAGATTGTAAAGTATCGAATATATCAGGAGCCCACATAGAGAATAAGGGAATACAGTTCAAGTTTTGGCAATCAGGCACCAACCTGGGAGAACAAGGGAATACAAATCAAGTCTGGGTAATCAGGCGCCCATATAGAGAACAAGGGAATACAGTTAAAGTTTTGGCAATCAGGCGCCTACCTAGAGAACAAGGGAATAGGCAATCAGGCGCCCACCTGGAGAACAAGGGAATACAGTTAAAGTTTTGGCAATCAGGTGCCCACCTGGAGAACAAGGGAATACAGTTTCAAGTTTTGGCAATCAGGCGCCTACCTGGAGAACAAGGGAATACAGTTAAAGTTTTAACAATCAGGCGCCCACCAGGAGAATAAGGGAATACAGTTCAAGTTTTTGCAATCAGGCGCTCTCCAGGAGAACAAGGGAATACAGTTCAAGTTTTCGCAATACGGTGTCCACCTGGAGTACAAGGGAATTTAGTTCACGTTTTGGTAACCAGGCACCTACCTGGAGAACAAGGGAATACAGTTTCATGTTTTGGCAATCAGGCGCCCACCTGGAGAACAAGGGAATACAGTTCAAGTTTGGGCAATCAGGCACCCACCTGGAGAACAAGGGAATACAATTCAAATTTTGGCAATCAGGCACCCACCAGGAGAACAAGGGAAAACAGTTTCAAGTTATGGCAATCAGGCGCCCACCTGGAGAACAAGGGAATACAGTTAAAGTTTTGGCAATCAGGCTCCCACCTAGAGAATAAGGGAATAGGCAATCAGGCGCCCACCTGGAGAACAAGTGAATACAGTTCAAGTTTTGGCAATCAGGCGCCCACCTGGAGAACAAGGGAATGCAATTCAAGTTTTGATAATCAGGCACCCACTTGGAGAACAAGGGAATACAGTTCAAGTTTTGGTAATCAAGAACCCACTTGGAGAACAAGGGATTACAGTTCAAGTTTTGGCAATCAGGAGCCCACCTGGAGAACAAGGGAATACAATTTTAAGTTTTGGCAATCATGCACCCATCTTGAGAACAAGGGAATACAGTTAATGTTTTGGCAATCAGGAGCCCACATAGAGAACAAGGGAATACAGTTCAAGTTTTGGCAATCAGGCGCCTACCTGGAGAACAAGGGAATATAGTTAAAGTTTTAACAATCAGGCGCCCACCGGGAGAATAAGGGAATACAGTTCAAGTTTTTGCAATCAGGCGCTCTCCTGGAGAACAAGGGAATACAGTTCAAGTTTTCGCAATACGGTGTCCACCTGGAGTACAAGGGAATTTAGTTCACGTTTTGGTAATCAGGCACCTACCTGGAGAACAAGGGAATACAGTTTCATGTTTTGGCAATCAGGCGCCCTCCTGGAGAACAAGGGAATACAGTTCAAGTTTTGGCAATCAGGCGCCCACCTGGAGAACAAGGGAATATAGTTCAAGTTTTGGCAATCAGGCACCCACCTGGAGAACAATGGAATACAGTTCAAGTTTTGGGTAATCAGGCGCCCACATAGAGAACAAGGGAATACAGTTCAAGTTTTGGCAATCAGGCACCAACCTGGAGAACAAGGGAATACAGTTCAAGTCTGGGTAATCAGGCGCCCACATAGAGAACAAGGGAATACAGTTCAAATTTTGGCAATCAAGCGCCCACTTGGAGAACGAGAGAATACAGTTCAAGTTTGGGCAATCAGGAGCACACCTGGAGAACAAGAAAATACAGTTAAAGTTACGGCAATCAGGCGCCCACCTGAAGAATAAGGGAATACAATTCAAGTTTTGGTAATCAAGAACCCACTTGGAGAACAAGGGATTACAGTTCAAGTTTTGGCAATCAGGAGCCCACCTGGAGAACAAGGGAATACAATTTCAAGTTTTGGCAATCAGGCACCCACCTTGAGAACAAGGGAATACAGTTAATGTTTTGGCAATCAGGCGCCCACCTGAAGAACAAGGGAAAACAGTTCATGTTTTTACAATCAGGCGCCCTCCTGGAGAACAAGGGAATACAGTTCAAGTTTTCGCAATACGGTGCCCACCTGGAGAACAAGGGAATACAGTTTCAAGTTTTGGCCATCAGGCGCCTACCTGGAGAACAAGGGAATACAGTTTCAAGTTTTGGTCATCAGGCGCCCACCTGGAGAACAAGGGAAAACAGTTTCAAGTTTTGGCAACGAGGCGCCCACCTGGAGAACAAGGGAATACAGTTCAGGTTTTGGCAATCAGGCGCCCACCTGGAGAACAAGGGAATACAGTTCAAGTTTGGGTAATCAGGCACCCACATGGAGAACAAGGGAATACAGTTCAAATTTTGGCAATCAGGCGCCCACAAGGAGAACAAGAGAATACAGTTCAAGTTTGGGCAATCAGGACCCAACCTGGAGAATAAGGGATTACAGTTCAAGTTTGTCAATCAGGCACCAACCTAGAGAACAAGGGAATACAGTTCAAGTTTGGGTAATCAGGCGCCCACATGGAGAACAAGGGATTACAATTCAAATTTTGGCAATCAGGCGCCCACTTGGAGAGCAAGAGAATACAGTTCAAGATTTAGCAATCAGGCGCACACCTGGAGAACAAGGAAATATAGTTAAAGTTTCGGCAATCTGGTGCCCACCTGAAAAACAAGGGAATATAGTTCAAGTTTTGGCAATCAAGAACCCACTTGGAGAACAAAGGATTACAGTTCAAGTTTTGGCAATCAGGAGCCCACCTGGAAAACAAAGGAATACATTTAAAGTTTTGGCAATCAGGCGCCCACCTGGAAAACAAGGGAATATAGTTCAAGTTTTTGCAATCAGGCGCCCTCCTGGAGAACAAGGGAATACAGTTCAAGTTTTGGAAATCAGGCGCCCACCTGGAGAATAATTGAATACAGTTCAAGTTTTTGCAATCAGGCGCCCACATAGAGAACAAGGGAATACAATTCAAATTTTGGCAATCAGGCGCCCACTTGGAGAACGAGAGAATACAGTTCAAGTTTGGGCAATCAGGAGCACACCTGGAGAATAAGAAAATACAGTTAAAGTTACGGCAATCAGGCGCTCACCTGAAGAACAAGGGAATACAATTCAAGTTTTGGTAATCAAGAACCCACTTGGAGAACAAGGGATTACAGTTCAAGTTTTGGCAATCAGGAGCCCACCTGGAGAACAAGGGAATACAATTTCAAGTTTTGGCAATCAGGCACCCACCTTGAGAAAAAGGGAATACAGTTAATGTTTTGGCAATCAGGCGCCCACTTGAAGAACAAGGGAAAACAGTTCAAGTTTTTACAATCAGGCGCCCTCCTGGAGAACAAGGGAATACAGTTCAAGTTTTTGCAATACGGTGCCCACCTGGAGAACAAGGGAATACAGTTTCAAGTTTTGGCCATCAGGCGCCTACCTGGAGAACAAGGGAATACAGTTTCAAGTTTTGGTCATCAGGCGCCCACCTGGAGAACAAGGGAAAACAGTTTCAAGTTTTGGCAACGAGGCGCCCACCTGGAGAACAAGGGAATACAGTTCAGGTTTTGGCAATCAGGCGCCCACCTGGAGAACAAAGGAATACAGTTCAAGTTTGGGTAATCAGGCACCCACATGGAGAACAAGGGAATACAGTTCAAATTTTGGCAATCAGGCGCCCACAAGGAGAACAAGAGAATACAGTTCAAGTTTGGGCAATCAGGACCCAACCTGGAGAACAAGGGATTACAGTTCAAGTTTGTCAATCAGGCACCAACCTAGAGAACAAGGGAATACAGTTCAAGTTTGGGTAATCAGGCGCCCACATGGAGAACAAGGGATACAATTCAAATTTTGGCAATCAGGCGCCCACTTGGAGAGCAAGAGAATACAGTTCAAGATTTAGCAATCAGGCGCACACCTGGAGAACAAGGAAATATAGTTAAAGTTTCGGCAATCAGGTGCCCACCTGAAAAATAAGGGAATATAGTTCAAGTTTTGGCAATCAAGAACCCACTTGGAGAACAAAGGATTACAGTTCAAGTTTTGGCAATCAGGAGCCTACCTGGAAAACAAAGGAATACATTTAAAGTTTTGGCAATCAGGCGCCCACCTGGAAAACAAGGGAATACAGTTCAAGTTTTTGCAATCAGGCGCCCTCCTGGAGAACAAGGGAATACAGTTCAAGTTTTTGCAATCAGGCGCCCACATAGAGAACAAGGGAATACAGTTAAAGTTTTAGCAATCAGGCGCCTACCTGGAGAACAAGGGAATGCAATTCAAGTTTTGGTAATCAGGCACCCACCTGGAGAACAAGGGAATACAGTTCATGTTTTGGCAATCAGGCACCCACCTGGAGAACAATGGAATACAGTTCAAGTTTTGGGTAATCAGGCGCCCACATAGAGAACAAGGGAATACAGTTCAAGTTTTGGCAATCAGGCACCAACCTGGAGAACAAGGGAATACAGTTCAAGTCTGGGTAATCAGGCGCCCACATAGAGAACAAGGGAATACAGTTCAAATTTTGGCAATCAGGCGCCCACTTGGAGAACGAGAGAATACAGTTCAAGTTTGGGCAATCAGGAGCACACCTGGAGAACAAGAAAATACAGTTAAAGTTTCAGCAATCAGGCGCCCACCTGAAGAACAAGGGAATACAATTCAAGTTTTGGTAATCAAGAACCCACTTGGAGAACAAGGGATTACAGTTCAAGTTTTGGCAATCAGGAGCCCACATGGAGAACAATGGAATACAATTTCAAGTTTTGGCAATCAGGCACCCACCTTGAGAACAAGGGAATACAGTTAATGTTTTGGCAATCAGGCGCCCACCTGGAGAATAAGGGAATACAGTTCAAGTTTTTACAATCAGGCGCCCACCTGGAAAACAAGGGAATACAGTTCAAATTTTGGTAATCAGGCACCCACCTGGAAAACAAGGGAATACAGTTTCAAGTTTTTGCAATCAGGCACCCACCTGGAGAATAAGGGAATACAGTTTCAAGTTTTGGCCATCAGGCGCCTACCTGGAGAACAAGGGAATACAGTTTCAAGTTTTGTCATCAGGCGCCCACCTGGAGACTAAGGGAAAACAGTTTCAAGTTTTGGCAATGAGGCGCCCACCTGGAGAACAAGGGAATACAGTTCAGGTTTTGTCAATCAGGCACCCACCTGGAGAACAAGGGATTACAGTTCAAGTTTGGCAATCAGGCACCAACCTAGAGAACAAGGGAATACAGTTCAAGTTTGGGTAATTAGGCGCCCACATGGAGAGCAAGGGAATACAATTCAAATTTTGGCAATCAGGCGCCCACTTGGAGAGCAAGAGAATACAGTTCAAGATTTAGCAATCAGGCGCACACCTGGAGAACAAGGAAATATAGTTAAAGTTTCGACAATCAGGTGCCTACCGGAAAAACAAGGGAATATAGTTCAAGTTTTGGCAATCAAGAACCCACTTGGAGAACAAGGGATTACAGTTCAAGTTTTGGCAATCAGGAGCCCACCTGGAAAACAAAGGAATATATTTAAAGTATTGGCAATCAGGCGCCCACCTGGAAAACAAGGGAATACAGTTCAAGTTTTTGCAATCAGGCGCCCTCCTGGAGAACAAGGAAATACAGTTCAAGTTTTGTCAATCAGGCGCCCACCTGGAGAATAAGGGAATACAGTTCAAGTTTTTGCAATCAGGCGCCCACATAGAGAACAAGGGAATACAGTTAAAGTTTTAGCAATCAGGCACCCACCTGGAAAACAAGGGAATACAGTTCAAGTTTTGGCAATCAGGCGCCCACCATGAGAAAAGGGATTATAGTTCAAGTTTTCGCAATACGGTACCCACCTGGAGAACAAGGGAATTTAGTTCACGTTTTGGTAATCAAGCGCCTACCTGGAGAACAAGGGAATACAGTTTCATGTTTTGGCAATCAGGCGCCCACCTGGAGAACAAGTGAATACAGTTCAAATTTTGGCAATCAGGCGCCCACCTGGAGAACAAGGGAATGCAGTTCAAGTTTTGGTAATCAGGCACCCACCTGGAGAACAAGGGAATACAGTTCAAGTTTTGGCAATCAGGCGCCCACCTTGAGAAAAGGGAATACAGTTAAAGTTTCGGCAATCAGGCGCCCACCTGAAGAACAAGGGAATACAATTCAAGTTTTGGTAATCAAGAACCCACTTGGAAAACAAGGGATTACAGTTCAAGTTTTGGCAATCAGGAGCCCACCTGGAAAACAAGGGAATACATTTAAAGTTTTGGCAATCAGGCGCCCACTTGGAAAACAAGGGAATACAGTTCAAGTTTTTTCAACCAGGCGCCGTCCTGGAGATCAAGGGAATACAGTTCAAGTTTTGGCAATCAGGTGCCCACCTGGAGAACAAGGGAATATAGTTCAAGTTTTGGCAATCAGGCGCCCACCTGGAGAACAAAGGATTACAGTTAATGTTTTCGCAATCAGGCGCCCACCTGGAGAATAAGGGAATGCAGTTCAAGTTTTGGCAATCAGGCGCCCACCTAGAGAACAAGGGAATACAGTTCAAGTTTTGGAAATCAGGTGCCCAACTGGAGAATAAGGGAATACAGTTAAAGTTTTCATAATCAGGCGCCCACCTGGAGAACAAGGGAATACAGTTCAAGTTTGGGCAATCAGGTACCCACCTGGAGAACAAAGAATACAGTTCAAATTTTGTCAATCAGGCGCCCACCAGGAGAACAAGAGAATACAGTTTCAAGTTATGGCAATCAGGCGCCCACCTGGAGAATAAGCGAATACAGTTAAAAGTTTTGGCAATCAGGCACCCACCTAGAGAACAAGGGAATATAGTTCAAGTTTTGGCAATCAGGCGCCCACCTGGAGAACAAGGGAATACAGTTAAAGTTTTGGCAATCAGGCGCCCACCTGGAGAATAAGGGAATACAGTTTCAAATTTGGCAATCAGGCGCCCACCTGGAGAACAATGGAATACAATTAAAGTTTTGGCAATTAGGCGCCCACCTGGAGAATAAGGAAATACAGTTCAAGTTTTCGCAATACGGTGCCAACCTGGAGAACAAGGGAATTTAGTTCACGTTTTGGTAATCAGGCGCCTACCTGGAGAACAAGGGAATACAGTTTCACGTTTTGGCAATCAGGCGCCCACCTGGAGAACAAGGGAATACAGTTCAAGTTTGGTCAATCAGGCACCCACCTGGAGAACAAGGGAATACATTTCAAATTTTGGCATTCAGGCGCCCACTAGGAGAACAAGGGAATACAGTTTCAAGTTATGGCAATCAGGCGCCCACCTGGAGAACAAGGGAATACAGTTAAAGTTTTGGCAATCAGGCGCCCACCTAGAGAACAAGGGAATATAGTTCAAGTTTTGGCAATCAGGCGCCCACCTGGAAAATAAGGGAATACAGTTCAACTTTTGGTAATAAGGCACCCACCTGGAAAACAAGGGAATACAGTTTCAAGTTTTGGCAATCAGGCGCCCACTTGGAGAACGAGAGAATACAGTTCAAGTTTGGGCTACCAGGAGCACACCTGGAGAACAAGGAAATATAGTTAAAGTTTCGCCAATCAGGCGCCCACCTGAAGAAATAGGGAATACAATTCAAGTTTTGGTAATCAAGAACCCACTTGGAGAACAAGGGATTACAGTTCAAGTTTTGGCAATCAGGAGCCCACCTGGAGAACAAGGGAATACAATTTCAAGTTTTGGCAATTAGGCACCCACCTTGAGAACAATGGAATGCAGTTAATGTTTTGGCAATCAGGCGACCACTGGAGAATAAGGGAATACAGTTCAAGTTTTTACAATTAGGCGCCCTCCGGGAGAATAAGGGAATACAGTTCAAGTTTTCGCAATACGGTGCCCACCTGGAGAACAAGGGAATAAAGTTTCAAGTTTTGGCCATCAGGCGCTTACCTGGAGAACAAGGGAATACAGTTTCAAGTTTTGGCCATCAGGCGCCCACCTGGAGAACAAGGGAAAACAATTTCAAGTTTTGGCAATGAGGCGCCCACCTGGAGAACAAGGGAATACAGTTCAGGTTTTGGCAATCAGGCGCCCACCTGGAGAACAAGGGAATACAGTTCAAGTTTGGGTAATCAGGCACCCACATGGAGAACAAGGGAATACAGTTCAAATTTTGGCAATCAGGCGCCCACAAGGAGAACAAGAGAATACAGTTCAAGTTTGGGCAATCAGGACCCAACCTGGAGAACAAGGGATTACAGTTCAAGTTTGGCAATCAGGCACCAACCTAGAGAACAAGGAAATACAGTTCAAGTTTTGGTAATCAGGCGCCCACATGGAGAACAAGGGAATACAATTCAAATTTTGGCAATCAGGCGCCCACTTGGAGAGCAAAAGAATACAGTTCAAGATTTAGCAGTCATGCGCACACCTGGAGAACAAGGAAATATAGTTAAAGTTTCGGCAATCAGGTGCCCACTTAAAAAACAAGGGAATACAATTCAAGTTTTGGTAATCAAGAACCTACTTGGAGAACAAGGGATTACAGTTCATGTTTTGGCAATCAGGAGCCCACCTGGAAAACAAGGGAATACATTTAAAGTTTTGGCAATCAGGCGCCCACCTGGAAAACAAAGGAATACAGTTCAAGTTTTTGCAATCAGGCGCCCTCCTGGAGAACAAGGGAATACAATTCAAGTTTTGGCAATCAGGCGCCCACCTGGAGAACAAGGGAATATAGTTCAAGTTTTGGCAATCAGGCGCCCACATAGAGAAGAAGGGAATACAGTTAAAGTTTTAGCAATCAGGCGCCCACCTGGAGAATAAGGGAATATAGTTCAACTTTTCGCAATACGGTGCCCACCTGGAGAACAAGGGAATTTTGTTCACGTTTTGGTAATCAAGCGCCTACCTGAAGAACAAGGGAATACAGTTTCAAGTTTTGGCAATCAGGCGCCCACCAGGAGAACAAGTGAATACAGTTCAAGTTTTGGCAATCAGGCGCCCACCTGGAGAACAAGGGAATACAGTTCAAGTTTTGGTAATCAGGCACCCACCTGGAGAACAAGGGAATACAGTTCAGGTTTTGGCAATCAGGCACCCACATGGAGAAAAGGGAATACAATTAAAGTTTCGACAATCAGGCACCCACCTGAAGAACAAGGAAATACAATTCAAGTTTTGGTAATCAAGAACCCACTTGGAGAACAAGGGATTACAGTTCAAGTTTTGGCAATTAGGAGCCCACCTGGAGAACAAGAGAATACAGTTTCAAGTTTTGGCAATCAGGCGCCCACCTGGAGAACAAGGAAAAACAGTTTCAAGTTTTAGCAATGAGGCGCCCACCTGGAGAACAAGGGAATACAGTTCAGGTTTTGGCAATCAGGCGCCCACCTGGAGAACAAGAGAATACAGTTCAAGTTTGGGTAATCAGGCACCCACATGGAGAACCAGGGAATACAGTTCAAATTTTGGCAATCAGGCGCCCACCAGGAGAACAAGAGAATACAGTTCAAGTTCGGGCAATCAGGACCCGACCTGGAGAACAAGGGATTACAGTTAAAGTTTGGCAATCAGGCACCAACCTAGAGAACAAGGGAATACAGTTAAAGTTTGGGTAATCAGGCGCCCACATGGAGAACAAGGGAATACAATTCAAATTTTGGCAATCAGGCGCCCACTTGGAGAGCAAGAGAATACAGTTCAAGATTTAGCAATCAGGCACACACCTGGAGAACAAGGAAATACAGTTAAAGTTTCGGCAATCAGGCGCCCACCTGAAAAACAAGGGAATACAATTCAAGTTTTGGTAATCAAGAACCCACTTGGAGAACAAGGGATTACAGTTCAAGTTTGGGCAATCAGGAGCCCACCTGGAGAACAAGAGAATACATTTAAAGTTTTGGCAATCAGGCGCCCACCTGGAAAATAAGGGAATGCAGTTCATGTTTTTGCAATCAGGCGCCCACATGGAGAACAAGGGAATATAGTTCAAGTTTTGGCAATTTGGCACCCACCTGGAAAACAAGGGAATACAGTTCAAATTTTGGTAATCAGGCACCCACCTGGAAAACAAGGGAATACAGTTTCAAGTTTTTGCAATCAGGCACCCACCTGGAGAATAAGGGAATACAGTTTCAAGTTTTGGCAATCAGGCGCCCACCTGGAGAACAAGGGAATACAGTTAAAGTTTTGGCAATCAGGCGCCCACCTGGAGAATAAGGGAATACAGTTCAAGATTTTGCAATCAGGCGCCCACATAGAGAACAAGGGAATACAGTTAAAGTTTTCAATCAGGCGCCCACATGGAGAATAAGGGAATACAGTTCAAGTTTTTGCAATTAGGCACCCACATAGAGAACAAGGGAATATAGTTCAAGTTTTCGCAATACGGTGCCCACCTGGAGAACAAGGGAATTTAGTTCACGTTTTGGTAATCAAGCGCCTACCTGGAGAAAAAGGGAATACAGTTTCAAGTTTTGGCAATCATGCGCCCACCTGGAGAACAAGTGAATACAGTTCAAGTTTTGGCAATCAGGCACCCACCTGGAGAACAAGGGAATACAGTTCAAGTTTTGGCAATCAGGCGCCCACCTTGAGAAAAGGGAATACAGTTAAAGTTTTGGTAATCAGGTGCCCACCTGAAGAACAAGGGAATACAGTTCAAGTTTTGGAAATCAGGAGCCCACCTGGAGAACAAGAGAATACAGTTTCAAGTTTTGGCAATCAGGCGCCCACCTGGAGAACAAAGGAATACAGTTAATGTTTTTGCAATCAGGCGCCCACCTGGAGAATAAGGGAATGCAGTTCAAGTTTTGGCAATCAGGCACCCACCTAGAGAACAAGGGAATATAGTTCAAGTTTTCGCAATCAGGCGCCCACCTAGAGAATAAGGGAATACAGTTCAAGTTTTGGAAATCAGGTGCCCACCTGGAGAACAAAGGAATACAGTTAAAGTTTTCGCAATCAGGCGCCCACCTGGAGAACAAGGGAATACAGTTCAAGTTTGGGCAATCAGGCACCCACCTGGAAAACAAGGGAATACAGTTCAAATTTTGGCAATCAGGCGCCCACCAGGAGAACAAGGGAATACAGTTTCAAGTTATGGCAATCAGGCGCCCACCTGGAGAATAAGCGAATATAGTTAAAAGTTTTGGCAATCTGGCGCCGACCTAGAGAACAAGGGAATATAGTTCAAGTTTTGGCAATCACGCGCCCACCTGGAAAATAAGGGAATACAGTTCAACTTTTGGTAATAAGGCACCCACCTGGAAAACAAGGGAATACAATTTCAAGTATTGGCAATCAGGCGCCCACCTGGAGAACAAGGAAATACAGTTAAAGTTTTGGCAATTAGGCGCCCACCTGGAGAATAAGGGAATACATTTTCAAATTTGGCAATCAGGCGCCCACCTGGAGAACAAGGGAATACAATTAAAGTTTTGGCAATCAGGCGCCCACCTGGAGAATAAGGGAATACAGTTCAAGTTTTCGCAATACGGTGCCAACCTGGAGAAAAAAGGAATTTAGTTCACGTTTTGGTAATCAGGCGCCTACCTGGAGAACAAGGGAATACAGTTTCAAGTTTTGGCAATCAGGCGCCCACCTGGAGAACAAGGGAATATAGTTCAAGTTTGGGCAATCAGGCACCCACCTAGAGAACAAGGGAATACATTTCAAATTTTGGCATTCAGGCGCCCACTAGGAGAACAAGAGAATACAGTTTCAAGTTATGGCAATCAGGCGCCCACCTGGAGAACAAGGGAGTACAGTTAAAGTTTTAGCAATTAGACGCCCACCTAGAGAATAAAGGAATATAGTTCAAGTTTTGGCAATCAGACGCCCACCTGGAGAACAAGGGAATACAGTTCAAATTTTGGTAATCAGGCACCCACCTGGAAAGTAAGGGAATTCAGTTTCAAGTTTTGGCAATTAGGCGCCCACCTGGAGAACAAGGGAATACAGTTAAAATTTTGGCAATCAGGCGCCCACCTGGAGAATAAGGGAATACAGTTTCAAGTTTTGGCAATCAGGCGCCCACCTGGAGAACAAGGGAATACAGTTAAAGTTTTGGCAATCAGGCGCCCACCTGGAGAATAAGGGAATACAGTTCAAGTCTTTGCAATCAGGCGCTCTCCTGGAGAACAAAGGAATACAGTTCAAGTTTTCGCAATACGGTGCCCACCTGGAGAACAAGGCAATTTAGTTCATGTTTTGGTAATCAGGTGCCTACCTGGAGAACAAGGGAATACAGTTTCAAGTTTTGGCAATCAGGCGCCCACCTGGAGAACAAGTGAATATAGTTCAAGTTTTGGCAATCAGGCGCCCACCTGGAGAACAATGAAATACAGTTAAAGTTTGGGCAATCAGGCACCCACCTGAAGAACAAGGGAATACAATTCAAGTTTTGGTAATCAAGAACCCACTTGGAGAACAAGGGATTACAGTTCAAGTTTTGGCAATCAGGAGCCCACCTGGAGAACAAGGGAATATAGTTTCAAGTTTTGGCAATCAGGCGCCCACCTTGAGAACAAGGGAATACAGTTAATGTTTTGGCAATCAGGCGCCCATTTGGAGAATAAGGGAATACAGTTCAAGTTTTTGCAATCATGCTCCTGGAGAACAAGGGAATACAGTTCAAGTTTTCGCAATACGGTGCCCACCTAGAGAACAAGGGAATTTAGTTCAAGTTTTGGTAATCAAGCGCCTCCATGGAGAACAAGAGAATACAGTTTCAAGTTTTGGCAATCAGGCGCCCACCTGGAGAACAAGGGAAAACAGTTTCAAGTTTTGGCAATGAGGCGCCCACCTAGAGAACAAGGGAATACAGTTCAAGTTTTGGCAATCAGGCGCACACCTGGAGAACAAGGAAATACAGTTAAGTTTCGGCAATCAGGCGCCCACCTGAAAAACAAGGGAATACAATTCAAGTTTTGGTAATAAAGAACCCACTTGGAGAACAAGGGATTACAGTTCAAGTTTTAGCAATCAGGAGCCCACCTGGAGAACAAGGGAATACAATTCACGTTTTGGCAATCAGGCGCCCACCTGGAGAATAAGGGAATACAGTTCAAGTTTTTGCAATCAGGCGCCCTCCTGGAGAACAAGGGAATACAGTTCAAGTTTGGGTAATCTGGCGCCCACATGGAGAACAAGGGAATACAGTTCAAATTTTGGCAATCAGGCGCCCACCAGGAGAACAAGAGAATACAGTTCAAGTTTGGGCAATCAGGTGCACACCTGGAGAACAAGCAAATACAGGTAAAATTTCGGCAATCAGGAGCCCACCTGAAGAACAAGGGAATACAATTTAAATTTTGGTAATCAAGAACCCACTTGGAGATCAAGGGATTACAGTTCAAGTTTTGGCAATCAGGAGCCCACCTGGAGAACAAGGGAATACAGTTTCAAGTTTTGGCAATCAGGCGCCCACCTTGAGAAAAAGGGAATATAGTTAAAGTTTCGGCAATCAGGCGCTCACCTGAAGAACAAGGGAATACAATTCAAGTTTTGGTAATCAAGAACCCACTTGGAGAACAAGGGATTACAATTCAAGTTTTGGCAATCAGGAGCCCACCTGGAGAACAAAAGAATACAGTTTCAAGTTTTGGCAATCAGACGCGCACCTGGAGAACTTGGGAATACAGTTATAGTTTTGGCAATCACGCGCCCACTTGGAGAATAAGGGAATACAGTTCAAGATTTTGCAATCAGGCGCCCTCCTGGAGAACAAGGGAATACAGTTCAAGTTTTCGCAATACGGTGCCCACTTGGAGAACAAGGGAATTTAGTTCAAGTTTTGGTAATCAAGCGCCTACCTGGAGAACAAGGGAATACAATTTCAAGTTTTGGCAATCAGGCGTCCACCTGGAGAACAAGGGAATATAGTTCAAGTTTTTGTAATCAGGCACCCACCTGGAGAACAAGGGAATACAGTTCAAGTTTTGACAATCAGGACCCAACCTGGAGAACAAGGGATTACAGTTCAAATTTGGCAATCAGGCACCAACCTTGAGAACAAGGGAATACAGTTCAAGTTTTGGCAATCAGGACCCAACCTGGAGAACAAGGGATTACAGTTCAAATTTGGCAATCAGGCACCAACCTTGAGAACAAGGGAATACAGTTCAAGTTTGGGTAATCAGGCGCCCACATGGAGAACAAGGGAATACAGTTCAAATTTTGGCAATCAGGTGCCTAGTTGGAGAACAAGAGAATACAGTTCAAGTTTTGGTAATCAAGCGCACACCTGGAGAACAAGGAAATACAGTTAACGTTTCGGCAATCAGGCGCCCACCTGAAAAACAAGGGAATACAATTCAAGTTTTGGTAATCAAGAACCCACTTGGAGAACAAGGGATTACAGTTCAAGTTTTGGCAATCAGGAGCCCACCTGGAGAACAAGAGAATACAGTTTCAAAATTTGGCAATCAGGCGCCCACCAGGAGAGCAAGAGAATACAGTTCAAGTTTGGGCAATCAGGTGCACACCTGGAGAACAAGGAAATACAGTTAAAATTTCGGCAATCAGGCGCCCACTTGAAGAACAAGAGAATACAATTTAAATTTTGGTAATCAAGAACCCACTTGGAGATCAAGGGATTACAGTTCAAGTTTTGGCAATCAGGAGCCCACCTGGAGAACAAGGGAATACAGTTTCAAGTTTTGGCAATCAGGCGCCCACCTTGAGAACAAGGGAATATAGTTAAAGTTTCGGCAATCAGGCGCTCACCTGAAGAACAAGGGAATACAATTCAAGTTTTGGTAATCAAGAACCCACTTGGAGAACAAGGGATTACAGTTCAAGTTTTGGCAATATGGAGCCCACCTGGAGAATAAGAGAATATAGTTTCAATTTTTGGCAATTAGACGCGCACCTGGAGAACAAGGGAATACAGTTAAAGTTTTGGCAATCAGGCGCCCACCTGGAGAATAAGGAAATACAGTTGAAGTTTTTGCAATAAGGAGCCCTCCTGGAGAACAAGGGAATACAGTTCAAGTTTTCGCAATACGGTGCCCACCTGGAGAACAAGGGAATTTAGTTCAAGTTTTGGTAATCAAGCGCCTACCTGGAGAATAAGGGAATACAGTTTCAAGTTTTAGCAATCAGGCGCCCACCTGGAGAACAAGGGAAAACAATTTCAAGTTTTGGCAATTAGGCGCCCACCTGGAGAACAACGGAATACAATTCAAGTTTTGGAAATTAGGCGCCCATCTGGATAACAAGGGAATGCAGTTCAGGTTTTGGCAATTAGGCACCCACCTGGAGAACAAGGGAATACAGTTCAAGTTTGGACAATTAGGCACCCACTTGGAGAATAAGGGAATACAGTTCAAGGAGAACAAGGGAATACAGTTCAAGTTTTGGAAATCAGGTGCCCACCTGGAGAACAAGGAAATACAGTTAAAGTTTTGGCAATCAGGCGCCCACCTGGATAACAAGGGAATACAGTTAACGTTTTGGCAATCAGGCGCCCACTTGGAGAACAAGGGAATACAGTGAAAGATTTGGCAATAAGGCACCCACTTGGAGAACAAGTGAATACAATTCAAGTTTTGGCAATCGGGCACCCACCTGGAGAACAAGGGAATACAGTTCAAATTTTGGTAATCAGGCGACCACCTGGAGAACAAGGGAATACAGATCAAATTTTGGCAATCAGGCGCCCACTTGGAGAACAAGAGAATACAGTTCAAGTTTTGGGAATCAGGCGCACACCTGGAGAACAAAGAAATACTGTTACTGTTTCGGCAATCAGGCGCCCACCTGAAAAACAAGGGAATACAATTCAAGTTTTGGTAATCAAGAACCCACTTGGAGAACAAGGGATTACAGTTCAAGTTTTGGCAATTAGAAGCCCACCTGAAGAACAAGGGAATACAGTTTCAAGTTTTGGCAATCAGGCGCCCACCTTGAGAACAAGGGAATATAGTTAAAGTTTCGGCAATTAGGCGCTCATCTGAAGAACAAGGGAATACATTTCAAGTTTTGGTAATCAAGAACCCACTTGGAGAACAAGGGATTACAGTTCAAGTTTTGGCAATCAGGAGCCCACTTGGAGAACAAGAGAATACAGTTTCAAGTTTTGGCAATCAGGCGCCCACCTGGAGAACAAGGGAATACAGTTAATGTTTTGGCAATCATGCGCCCACCTGGAGAATAAGGGAATACATTTCAAGTTTTTGCAATCAGGCGCCCTCCTGGAGAACAAGGGATTACAGTTCAAGTTTTCGCAATACGGTGCCCACCTGGAGAACAAGGGAATTTAGTTCAAGTTTTGGTAATCAAGCGCCTACCTGGAGAACAAGGGAATACAGTTTCAAGTTTTGGCAATCAGGCGCCCACCTGGAGAACAAGGGAATATAGTTAATGTTTTGGCAATCAGGCGCCCACCTGGAGAATAAGGGAATACAGTTCAAGTTTTGGCAATCAGGCGCCCACTTGGAGAACAAGGGAATATAGTTCAAGTTTTCACAATCAGGCGCCCACCTGAAGAATAAGGGAATATAGTTCAAGTTTTGGAAATCAGGTGCCCACCTGGAGAACAAGGGAATACAGTTCAAGTTTTTGCAATCAGGCGCCCTCCTGGAGAACAAGGGAATACAGTTCAAGTTTTCGCAATAAGGTGCCCACCTGGAGAACAATGGAATTTAGTTCAATTTTTGGTAATCAAGCGCCTACCTGGAGAACAAGGGAATACAGTTTTAAGTTTTGGCAATCAGGCGCCCACCTGGAGAACAAGGGAAAACAGTTTCAAGTTTTGGCAATCAGGCGCCCACCTTGAGAACAAGGGAATACAGTTAAAGTTTCAGCAATCAGACGCCCACCTGGAGAACAAGGGAATACAGTTCAAGTTTTGGCAATCTAGCGCCCACCTGGAGAAGAAGGGAATACAGTTCAAGTTTTTGCAATCAGGCGCCCTCCTGGAGAACAAGGGAATACAATTCAAGTTTTCGCAATACGGTGCCCACTTGGAGAACAAGGGAATTTAGTTCAAGTTTTGGTAATCAAGCACCTACCTGGAGAACAAGGGAAAACAATTTCAAGTTTTGGAAATCAAGCGTCTACCTGGAGAACAAGGGAATACAGTTCAAGTTATGGCAATCAGGCGCCCACCTGGAGAATAAGGGCATACAGTTCAAATTTTGGTAATCAGGCACCCACCTGGAGAACAAGGGAATACAGTTCAAGTATTGGCAATCAAGACCCAACCTGGAGAACAAGGGATTACAATTCAAGTTTGGCAATCAGGCACCAACCTGGAGAACAAGGGAATACAGTTCAAGTTTGGGTAATCAAACGCCCATATGGAGAACAAGGGAATACAATACAAGTTTTTGCAATCAGGCGCCCTCCTAGAGAACAAGAGAATACAGTTCAAGTTTTGGCAATTAGGCGCACACCTCGAGAACAAGGGAATACAGTTCAAATTTTGGCAACCAGGCACCCACTAGGAGAACAAGAGAATACAGTTCAAGTTTGGGCAATCAGGTGCATACCTGGAGAACAAGGAAATAAAGTTAAAGTTTCGGCAATCAGGCGCCCACCTGAAGAACAAGGGAATACAATTTAAATTTTGGTAATCAAGAACCCACTTGGAGAACAAGGGATTACAGTTCAAGTTTTGGCAATCAGGAGCCCACTTGGAGAACAAGAGAATACAGTTTCAAGTTTTGGCAATCAGATGCCCACCTGGAGAACAAGGGAATACAGTTCAAGTTTTGGCTATCTAGCGCCCACTTGGAGAAGAAGGGAATACAGTTCAAGTTTTTGCAATCAGGCACCCTCCTGGAGAACAAGGGAATACAGTTCAAGTTTTCGCAATACGGTGCCCACTTGGAGAACAAGGGAATTTAGTTCAAGTTTTGGTAATCAAGCGCCTACCTGGAGAACAAGAGAAAATAATTTCAAGTTTTGGCAATCAGGCACCCACCTGGAGAACAAGAGAATACAGTTCAAGTTATGGCAATCAGGCGCCCACCTGGAGAACAAGGGCATACAGTTCAAATTTTGGTAATCAGGCACCCACCTGGAGAACAAGGGAATACAGTTCAAGTTTTGGCAATCAAGACCCAACCTGGAGAACAAGGGATTACAGTTCAAGTTTGGCAATCAGGCACCAACCAGGAGAACAAGGGAATACAGTTCAAGTTTGGGTAATCAGGTGCCCACATGGAGAACAAGGGAATACAGTACAAGTTTTTGCAATCAGGCGCCCTCCTGGAGAACAAGAGAATACAGTTCATGTTTTGGCAATCAGGCGCACACCTGGAGAACAAGGGAATACAGTTCAAATTTTGGCAACCAGGCGCCCACCAGGAGAACAAGGGAATACAGTTCAAGTTTGGGCAATCAGGTGCACACCTGGAGAACAAGGAAATATAGTTAAAGTTTCGGCAATCAGGCGCCCACCTGAAGAACAAGGGAATAAAATTTAAATTTTGGTAATCAAGAACCCACTTGGAGATCAAGGGATTACAGTTCAAGTTTTGGCAATCAGGAGCCCACATGGAGAACAAGGGAATACAGTTTCAAGTTTTGGCAATCATGCGCCCACCTTGAGAACAAGGGAATACAATTAAAGTTTTGGCAATCAGGCGCCCACCTGAAGAACAAGGGAATACAATTCAAGTTTTGGTAATCAAGAACCCACTTGGAGAACAAGGGATTACAGTTCAAGTTTTGGCAATCAGGAGCCCACCTGGAGAACAAGAGAATACAGTTTCAAGTTTTGGCAATCAGGCGCCCACCTGGAGAACAAGGGAATACAGTTAATGTTTTGGCAATCATGCGCCCACCTGGAGAATAAGGGAATACATTTCAAGTTTTTGCAATCAGGCGCCCTCCTGGAGAACAAGGGATTACAGTTCAAGTTTTCGCAATACGGTGCCCACCTGGAGAAAAAGGGAATTTAGTTAAAGTTTTGGTAATCAAGCGCCTACCTGGAGAACAAGGGAATACATGTTCAAGTTTTGGCAATCAGGCGCCCACCTGGAGAACAAGGGAAAACAGTTTCAAGTTTTGGCAATTAGGCACCCACATGGAGAATAAGGGAATACAGTTCAAATTTTGGCAATCAGGCGCCCGCTTGGAGAACAAGAGAATACAGTTCAAGTTTGGGCAATCAGGCGCACACCTGGAGAACAAGGAAATACAGTTAAAGTTTCGGCGATCAGGCGTCCACCTGAAGAACAAGGGAATACAATTCAAGTTTTGGTAATCAAGAACCCACTTGGAGAATAAGGGATTACAGTTCAAGTTTTGGCAATCAGGAGCCCACCTGGAGAACAAGAGAATACAGTTTCAAGTTTTGGCAATCAGGCGCCCACCTGGAGAACAAGGGAATACAGTTAATGTTTTGGCAATCAGGCGCCCACCTGGTGAATAAGGGAATACAGTTCAAGTTTTTGCAATCAGGCGCCCTCCTGTAGAACAAGGGAATACAGTTCAAGTTTTCGCAATACGGTGCCCACCTGGAGAACAAGGGAATTTATTTTAAGTTTTGGTAATCAAGCGCCTACCTGGAGAACAAGGGAATACAGTTTCAAGTTTTGGCAATCAGGCGCCCACCTGGAGAACAAGGGAAAACAGTTTCAAGTTTTGGCAATTAGGCGCCCCCTGGAGAACAAGGGAATACAATTCAAGTTTTGGAAATTAGGCGCCCACCTGGATAACAAGGGAATGCAGTTCAGGTTTTGGCAATTAGGCACCCACCTGGAGAACAAGGGAATACAGTTCAAGTTTGGGCAATCAGGCACCAACCTGGAGAACAAGGGAATACAGTTCAAGGAGAACTAGGGAATACAGTTCAAGTTTTGGAAATTAGGTGCCCACCTTGAGAACAAGGGAATACAGTTAAAGTTTTGGCAATCAGGCGCCCACCTGGAGAACAAGGGAATACAATTCAAGTTTTGGAAATTAGGCGCCCACCTGGAGAACAAGGGAATACAGTTCAACTTTTAGCAATCAGTACCCAACCTGGAGAACAAGGGATTACAGTTCAAGTTTGGCAATCAGGCACCAACCTGGAGAACAAGGGAATACAGTTCAAGTATGGGTAATGAGGCTCCCACATGGAGAACAAGGGAATATAGTTCAAATTTTGGCAATCAGGCGCCCACAAGGAGAACAAGAGAATACGGTTCAAGTTTGGGCAATCAGACGCACACCTGGAGAACAAGGAAATACAATTAAAGTTTTGGCAATCAGGCGCCCACTTGGAGAACAAGGGAATACAATTCAAGTTTTGGTAATCAAGAACCCACTTGAAGAATAAGGGATTACAGTTCAAGTTTTGGCTATCAGGAGCCCACCTGGAGAACAAGGGAATACAGTTTCAAGTATTGGCAATCAGGCGCCCACATAGAGAATAAGGGAATACAGATCAAGTTTTGGCAATCAGGCGCCCACTTGGAGAACAAGAGAATACAGTTCAAGTTTGGGCAATCAGGCGCCCACATGGAGAACAAGGGAATACAGTTCAAATTTTGGCAATCAGGCGCCCACTTGGAGAACAAGAGAATACAGTTCGAGTTTGGGCAATCAGGCGGACACCTGGAGAACAAGGAAATACAGTTAAAGTTTCATCAATCGGGCGTCCACCTGAAGAATAAGGGAATACAATTCAGGTTTTGGTAATGAAGAACACACTTGGGGATCAAGGGATTACAGTTCAAGTTTTGGCAATCAGGAGCCCACCTGGAGAACAAGGGAATACAGTTTCAAGTTTTGGCAATCAGGCGCCCACCTTGAGAACAAGGGAATACAATTAAAGTTTTGGCAATCAGGCGCCCACCTGAAGAACAAGGGAATACAATTCAAGTTTTGGTAATCAAGAACCCACTTGGAAAACAAGGGATTACAGTTCAAGTTTTGGCAATCAGGAGCCCACCTGGAGAACAAGAGAATACAGTTTCAAGTTTTGGCAATCAGGCGCTCACCTGGAGAACTAGGGAATATAGTTAATATTTTGGCAATCAGGCGCCCACCTGGAGAATAAGGGAATACAGTTCAAGTTTTTGCAATCAGGCGCCCTCCTGGAGAACAAGGGAATACAGTTCAAGTTTTCGCAATACGGTGCCCACCTGGAGAACAAGGGAATTTAGTTCAAGTTTTGGTAATCAAGCGCTTACCTGGAGAACAAGGGAATACAGTTTCAAGTTTTGGCAATCAGGCGCCCACCTGGAGAACAAGGGATAACAGTTTCAAGTTTTGGCAATTAGGCGTCCACCTGGAGAACAAGGGAATACAATTCAAGTTTTGGAAATTAGGCGCTCACCTGGATAACAAGGGAATACAGTTCAGGTTTTGGCAATTAGGCACCCACCTGGAGAACAAGGGAATACAGTTCAAGTTTGGGCAATCAGGCACCAACCTGGAGAACAAGGGAATACAGTTCAAGGAGAACAAGGGATTACAGTTAAAGTTTTGGAAATCAGGTGCCCACTTGGAGAACAAGGGAATACAGTTAAAGTTTTGGCAATCAGGCGCCCACCTGGAGAACAAGGGAATACAATTCAAGTGTTGGAAATTAGGCGCCCACCTGGAGAACAAGGGAATACAGTTCAAGTTTTGGCAATCAGTACCCAACCTGTAGAATAAGGGATTACAGTTCAAGTTTGGCAATCAGTCACCAACCTGGAGAACAAGGGAATACAGTTCAAGTTTGGGTAATCAGGCGCCCACATGGAGAACAAGGGAATACAGTTCAAATTTTGGCAATCAGGCGCCCACCAGGAGAAGAAGAGAATACATTTCAAGTTTGGGCAATCATGCGCACACCTGGAGAACAAGGAAATACAATTAAAGTTTTGGCAATCAGGCGCCCACCTGGAGAACAAGGGAATACAATTCAAGTTTTGGTAATCAAGAACCCATTTGGAGAATAAGGGATTATAGTTCAAGTTTTGGCTTTCAGAAGCCCACCTGGAGAACAAGGGAATACAGTTTCAAGTATTGGCAATTAGGCGCCCACATAGAGAATAAGGGAATACAGTTCAAGTTTTGGCAATCAAGCGCCCACTTGGAGAACAAGAGAATACAGTTTGGGTTTAGGCAATCAGGCGCACACCTGGAGAACAAGGAAATACAATTAAAGTTTCGTTAATCGGGCGTCCACCTAAAGAACAAGGGAATACAATTCAAGTTTTGGTAATCAAGAACACACTTGGAGAACAAGGGATTACAGTTCAAGTTTTGGCAATTAGGAGCCCACCTGGAGAACAAGGGAATACAGTTTTAAGTTTTGGCAATCAGGCGCCCACCTTGAGAACAAGGGAATACAGTTAAAGTTTTGGCAATCAGGCGCCCACCTGAAGAACAAGGGAATACAATTCAAGTTTTGGTAATCAAGAACTCACTTGGAGAACAAGGGATTATAGTTCAAGTTTTGGCAATCAGGCAGCCCACCTGGAGAACAAGAGAATACAGTTTCAAGTTTTGGAAATCAGGCGCCCACCTGGAGAACAAGGGAATACAGTTAATGTTTTGGCAATCAGGTGCCCACCTGGAGAATAAGGGAATACATTTGAAGTTTTTCCAATCAGGAGCCCTCCTGGAGAACAAGGGAATACAGTTCAAGTTTTCGCAATACGGTGCCCACCTGGATAACAAGGGAATTTAGTTTAAGTTTTGGTAATCAAGCGCCTACCTGGAGAACAAGGGAATACAGTTTCAAGTTTTGGCAATCAGGCGCCCACCTGGAGAACAAGGTAATACAGTTCAAGTTTTGGCAATCAGGCGCCCACCTGGAGAACAAAGGAATGCAGTTCAAGTTTTGGTAATCAGGCACCCACCTGGAGAACAAGGGAATACAGTTCAAGTTTTGGCAATCAGGACCCAACCTGGAGAACAAGGGATTACAGTTCAAGTTTGGCAATCAGGCACCAACCTGGAGAATAAGGTAATATAGTTTATTTTTTTTGGCAATCAGGCGCCAACCTGGAGAACAAGGGAATACAGTTCAAGTTTTGGCAATCAGGCGCCCACCTGGAAAACAAGGGAATATAGTTCAAGTTTTGGCAATCAGGCGCCCACTTGGAGAACAAGGGAATACAGTTAATGGTTTTGCAATCAGGCGCCCACCTGGAGAATAAGGGAATATAGTTCAACTTTTTGCAATCAGGCGCCCTCCTGGAGAACAAGGGAATACATTTCAAGTTTTCGCAATCAGGTGCCCACCTGGAGAACAAGGGAATTCAGTTCAAGTTTTGGTAATCCAGCACCTACCTGGAGAACAAGGGAATACAGTTTCAAGTTTTGGCAATCAGGCACCCACCTGGAGAACAAAAGAATACAGTTCAAGTTTAGGCAATCAGGCGCACACCTGGAGAACAAGGAAATACAATTAAAGTTTTGGCAATCAGGCGCCCACCTGGAGAACAAGGGAATACAATTCAAGTTTTGGTAATCAAGAACCCACTTGGAGAATAAGGGATTATAGTTCATGTTTTGGCTTTCAGGAGCCCACCTGGAGAACAAGGGAATACAGTTTCAAGTATTGGCAATTAGGCGCCCACATAGAGAATAAGGGAATACAGTTCAAGTTTTGGCAATCAGGCGCCCACTTGGAGAACAAGAGAATACAGTTCAAGTTTGGGCAATCAGGCGCCCACATGGAGAACAAGGGAATACAGTTTAAATTTTGGCAATCAGGCGCCTACTTGGAGAACAAGAGAATACAGTTTGGGTTTAGGCAATCAGGCGCACACCTGGAGAACAAGGAAATACAGTTAAAGTTTCGTTAATCGGGCGTCCACCTAATGAACAAGGGAATACAATTCAAATTTTGGTAATCAAGAACACACTTGGAGAACAAGGGATTACAGTTCAAGTTTTGGCAATTAGGAGCCCACCTGGAGAACAAGGGAATACAGTTTTAAGTTTTGGCAATCAGGCGCCCACCTTGAGACCAAGGGAATACAGTTAAAGATTCGGCAATCAGGCGCCCACCTGAAGAACAAGGGAATACAATTCAAGTTTTGGTAATCAAGAACTCACTTGGAGAACAAGGGATTATAGTTCAAGTTTTGGCAATCAGGAGCCCACCTGGAGAACAAGAGAATATAGTTTCAAGTTTTGGAAATCAGGCGCCCACCTGGAGAACAAGGGAATATAGTTAATGTTTTGGCAATCAGGTGCCCACCTGGAGAATAAGGGAATACAGTTGAAGTTTTTGCAATCTGGCGCCCTCCTGGAGAACAAGGGAATACAGTTCAAGTTTTCGCAATACGGTGCCCACCTGGATAACAAGGGAATTTAGTTTAAGTTTTGGTAATCAAGCGCCTACCTGGAGAACAAGGGAATACAGTTTCAAGTTTTGGCAATCAGGCGCCCACCTAGAGAACAAGGTAATACAGTTTAAGTTTTGGCAATCAGGCGCCCACCTGGAGAACAAGGGAATGCAGTTCAAGTTTTGGTAATCAGGCACCCACCTAGAGAACAAGGGAATACAGTTCAAGTTTTGGCAATCAGGACCCAACCTGGAGAACAAGGGAATACAGTTCAAGTTTGGCAATCAGGCACCAACCTGGAGAATAAGGTAATATAGTTTATGTTTTGGCAATCAGGCGCCAACCTGGAGAACAAGGGAATACAGTTCAAGTTTTGGCAATCAGACTCCCACCTGGAAAACAAGGGAATATAGTTCAAGTTTTGGCAATCAGGCACCCACTTAGAGAACAAGGGAATACAGTTAAAGTTTTGGCAATCAGGCGCCCACCTGAAGATTAAGGGAATATAGTTCAACTTTTTGCAATCAGGCGCCCTCCTGGAGAACAAGGGAATACATTTAAAGTTTTCGCAATCAGGTGCCCACCTGGAGAACAAGGGAATTCAGTTCAAGTTTTGGTAATCCAACACCTACCTGGAGAACAAGGGAATACAGTTTCAAGTTTTGGCAATCAGGCGCCCACCTGGAGAACAAGGGAAAACAGTTTCAAGTTTGGGCAATTAGGCGCCCACCTGGAGAACAAGGGAATACAATTCAAGTTTTGGAAATTAGGCGCCCACCTGGATAACAAGGGAATGCAGTTTAGGTTTTGGCAATTAGTCACCCACCTGGAGAATAAGGGAATACAGTTCAAGTTTGGGCAATCGGGCACCCACCTGGAGAACAAGAGAATACTGTTCAAGGAGAATAAGGGAATACAATTCAAATTTTGGAAATCAGGTACCCACCTGGAGAACAAGGGAATACAGTTAATGTTTTGGCAATCAGGCGCTTACCTGGAGAACAAGGGAATATAATTCAAGTTTTGGAAATTAGGCGCCCACCTGGATAACAAGGGAATACAGTTAACGTTTTGGCAATCAGGCACCCACCTGGAGAACAAGGGAATACAGTGAATGTTTTGGCAATAAGGAACCCACTTGGAGAACAAGTGAATACTATTCAAGTTTAGGCAATCAGGCGCCCACCTAGAGAACAAGGGAATACAGTTAACGTTTTGGCAATCTGGCGCCCACCTGGAGAACAAGGGAATACAGTGAAAGTTTTGGCAATAATGCACCCACTTGGAGATCAAGTGAATATAGTTCAAGTTTTGGATATCAGGTGCCCACCTGGAGAACAAGGGAATACAGTTAAACTTTTGGCAATCAGGATCCCACTTGGAGAACAAGGGAATACAATTCAAGTTTTTGGAAATCAGGCACCAACCTGGAGAACAAGGGAATACAGTTCAAGTTTGGGTAATCATGCGCCCACATGGAGAACAAGGGAATACAGTTCAAATTTTGGCAATCAGGCGCCCACCAAAAGAACAAGAGAATACAGTTCAAGTTTGGGCAATCAGGCGCACAGTTGGAGAACAAGGAAATACTGTTAAAGTTTTGGCAATCAGGCGCCCACCTGGAGAACAAGGGAATACAATTCAAGTTTTGGTAATCAAGAACCCACTTAGAGAATAAGGGATTACAGTTCAAGTTTTGGCAATCAGGAGCCCACCTGGAGAACAAGGGAATACAGTTTCAAGTATTGGCAATTAGGCGCCCACATAGAGAAAAAGGGAATACAATTCAAGTTTTGGCAATCAGGCGCCCACTTGGAGAACAAGAGAATACAGTTCAAGTTTGGTCAATCAGGCACCCACATGGAGAACAAGGGAATACAGTTCAAATATTGGCAATCAGGCGCCCGCTTGGAGAACAAGAGAATACAGTTTAAGTTTGGGCAATCAGGCGAACACCTGGAGAACAAGGAAATACAGTTAAAGTTTCGGCAATCAGGCGTCCACCTGAAGAACAAGGGAATACAATTCAAGTTTTGGTAATCAAGAAGCCACTTGGAGAACAAGGGATTACAATTCAAGTTTTGGAAATTAGGAGCCCACCTGGAGAACAAGGGAATACAGTTTTAAGTTTTGGCAATCAGGCGCCCACCTTGAGAACAAGGGAATACAGTTAAAGTTTCGGCAATCAGGCGCCCACCTGAAGAACAAGGGAATACAATTCAAGTTTTGGTAATCAAGAACTCACTTGGAGAACAAGGGATTATAGTTAAAGTTTTGGCAATCAGGAGCCCACCTGGAGAACAAGAGAATACAGTTTCAAGTTTTGGAAATCAGGCGCCCACCTGGAGAATAAGGGAATACAGTTAATGTTTTGGCAATCAGGCGCCCACCTGGAGAATAAGGGAATACAGTTCAAGTTTTTGCAATCAGGCGCCCTCCTGGAGAACAAGGGAATACAGTTCAAGTTTTCGCAATACGGTGCCTACCTGGAGAACAAGGGATTTTAGTTTAAGTTTTGGTAATCAAGCGCCTACCTGGAGAACAAGGGAATACAGTTTCAAGTTATGGCAATCAGGCGCCCACCTGGAGAACAAGGGAATACAGTTCAAGTTTTGGCAATCAGGCGCCCACCTGGAGAACAAGGGAATGCAGTTCAAGTTTTGGTAATCAGGCACCCACCTGGAGAACAAGGGAATACATTTCAAGTTTTGGCAATCAGGACCCAACCTGGAGAACAAGGGATTACAGTTCAAGTTTGGCAATCAGGCACCAACCTGGAGAACAAGGTAATATAGTTTATGTTTTGGCAATCAGGCGCCAACCTGGAAAACAAGGGAATACAGTTCTAGTTTTGGCAATCAGACGACCACATGTAAAACAAGGGAATATAGTTCAAGTTTTGGCAATCAGTCGCCCACCTGGAGAACAAGGGAATACAGTTAAAGTTTTGGCAATCAGGCGCCCACCTGGAGAATAAGGGATTACAGTTCAAGTTTTTGCAACCAGGCGCCCTCCTAGAGAACAAGGGAATACAATTCAAGTTTTCCTAATCAGGTGCCCACCTAGGGAGCAAGGGAATACAGTTAAACTTTTGGCAATCAGGCGCCCACTTGGAGAACAAGGGAATACAATTCAAGTTTTTGGCAATCAGGCACCAACCTGGAGAACAAGGGAATACAGTTCAAGTTTGGGTAATCAGGCACCCACATGGAGAACAAGGGAATACAGTTCAAATTTTGGCAATCAGGCGCCCACCAAGAGACCAAGAGAATACAGTTCAAGTTTGGGCAATCAGGCGCACACTTGGAGAACAAGGAAATACAGTTTGGGCAATCAGGTTCAAGTATTGGCAATTAGGCGCCCACATATAGAATAAGGGAATACAGTTCAAGTTTTGGCAATCAGGCGCCCACTTGGAGAACAAGAGAATACAGTTCAAGTTTCGGCAATCAGGCGCCCACATGTAGAACAAGGGAATACAGTTCAAATTTTGGCAATCAGGCGCCCCCTTGGAGAACAAGAGAATACAGTTCGAGTTTGGGCAATCAGGCGCACACCTGGAGAACAAGGAAATACAGTTAAAGTTTCGTCAATCGGGCGTCCACCTGAAGAACAAGGGAATACAATTCATGTTTTGGTAATCAAGAACACACTTGGAGAACAAGGGATTACAGTTCAAGTTTTGGCAATTAGGAGCCCACCTGGAGAACAAGGGAATACAGTTTTAAGTTTTGGCAATCAGGCGCCCACCTTGAGAACAAGGGAATACAGTTAAAGTTTCGGCAATCAGGCGCCCACCTGAAGAACAAGGGAATACAATTCAAGTTTTGGTAATCTAGAACTCACTTGGAGAACAAGGGATTATAGTTCAAGTTTTGGCAATCAGGAGCCCACCTGGAGAACAAGAGAATACAGTTTCAAGTTTTGGATATCAGGCGCCCACTTGGAGAATAAGGGAATACAGTTAATGTTTTGGCAATCAGGTGCCCACCTGGAAAACAAGGGAATACAGTTCAAGTTTTTGCAATCAGGCGCCCTCCTGGAGAACAAGGGAATACAGTTCAAGTTTTCGCAATACGGTGCCCACCTGGAGAACAAGGGATTTTAGTTTAAGTTTTGGTAATCAAGCGCCTACCTGGAGAACAAGGGAATACAGTTTCAAGTTATGGAAATCAGGCGCCCACCTGGAGAACAAGGGAATACAGTTTAAGTTTTGGCAATCAGGCGCCCACCTGGAGAACAAGAGAATGTAGTTCAAGTTATGGTAATCAGGCACCCACCTGGAGAACAAGGGAATACAGTTCAAGTTTTGGCAATCAGGACCCAACCTGGAGAACAAGGGATTACAGTTCAAGTTTGGCAATCATGCACCAACCTGGAGAACAAGGAAATATAGTTTATGTTTTGGCAATCAGGCGCCAACCTGGAGAACAAGAGAATACAGTTCAAGTTTTGGCAATCAGGCGCCCACCTGTAAAACAAGGGAATATAGTTCAAGTTTTGGCAATTAGGCGCCCACCTGGAGAACAAGGGAATACAGTTAAAGTTTTGGCAATCAGGCGCCCACCTGGTGAATAAGGCAATACAGTTCAAGTTTTTGCAACCAGGCGCCCTCCTGGAGAACAAGGGAATACAGTTCAAGTTTTCGCAATCAGGTGCCCACCTGGAGAACAAGGGAATACAGTTAAACTTTTGGCAATCAGGCGCCCACTTGGAGAACAAGGGAATACAATTCAAGTTTTTGGCAATAAGGCACCAACCTGGAGAACAAGGGAATACAGTTCATGTTTGGGTAATCAGGCGCCCACATGGAGAACAAGGGAATACAGTTCAAATTTTGGCAATCAGGCGCCCACCTGGATAACAAGGGAATGCAGTTCAGGTTTTGGCAATTAGGCACCCAGCTGTAGAACAAGGGAATACAGTTCAAGTTTGGGCAATCAGACACCCACCTGGAGAACAAGGGAATACAGTTCAAGGAGAATAAGGGAATACAATTCAAGTTTTGGAAATCAGGTGCCCACCTGGAGAACAAGGGAATACAGTTAATGTTTTGGCAATCAGGCGCCCACCTGGAGAACAAGAGAATACAATTCAAGTTTTTGGAAATTTGGCGCCCACCTGGAGAACAAGGGAATACAGTTCAAGTTTTTTCAATCAGGATCCAACCTAGAGAACAAGGGATTACAGTTCAAGTTTGGCAATCAGGCACCAACCTGGAGAACAAGGGAATACAGTTCAAGTTTGGGTAATCAGGCGCCCACATGGAGAACAAGGGAATACAGTTCAAATTTTGGCAATCATGCGCCCACCAGGAGAACAAGAGAATACAGTTCAAGTTTGGGCAATCAGGCGCACACTTGGAGAACAAGGAAATACCGTTAAAGTTTTGGCAATCAGGCGCCCACCTGGAGAACAAGGGGATACAATTCATGTTTTGGTAATCAAGAACCTACTTAGAGAATAAGGGATTACAGTTCAAATTTTGGCAATCAGGTGCCCACCTGGAGAACAATAGAATACAGTTCAAGTTTGGGCAATCAGGCACACACCTGGAGAACAAGGAAATACAATTAATGTTTTGGCAATCAGGCGTCCACCTGAAGAACAAGGGAATACAATTCAAGTTTTGGTAATCAAGAATCCACTTGGAGAACAAGGGATTACAGTTCAAGTTTTGGCAATCAGGAGCCCACCTGGAGAACAAGAGAATACAGTTCAAGTTTGGGCAATCAAGCCCACGCCTGGAGAACAAGGAAATACAGTTAAAGTTTCGGTAATCAGGCATCCACCTGAAGAACAAGGGAATACAATTAAAGTTTTGGTAATCAAGAACCCACTTGGAGAACAAGGGATTACAGTTCAAGTTTTGGCAATTAGGAGCCCACCTGGAGAACAAGGGAATACCGTTTTAAGTTTTGGCAATCAGGTGCCCACCTTGAGAACAAGGGAATACAGTTAAAGTTTCGGCAATCAGGCGCCCACATGAAGAACAAGGGAATACAATTCAAGTTTTGGTAACAAGAACCCACTTGGAGAACAAGGGATTATAGTTCAAGTTTTGGCAATCAGGAGCCCACTTGGAGAACAAGAGAATACAGTTTCAAGTTTTGGCAATCAGGCGCCCACCTGGGAACAAGGGAATACAATTAATGTTTTGGCAATCAGGCGCACACCTGGAGAATAAGGGAATACAGTTCAAGTTTTTACAATCACGCGCCCTCCTGGAGAACAAGGGAATACAGTTCAAGTTTTCGCAATACGGTGCCCACCTGGAGAACAAGGGAATTTAGTTCAAGTTTTGGTAATCAAGCGCCTACCTAGAGAACAAGGGAATACAGTTTCAAGTATTGGCAATCAGGCGCCCACCTGGAGAACAAGGGAATACAGTTCAAGTTTTGGCAATCAAGCGCCCACCTGGAGAACAAGGGAATGCAGCTCAAGTTTTGGTAATCAGGCACCCATCTGGAGAACAAGGGAATACAATTCATGTTTTGGCAATTAGGACCCAACCTGGAGAACAAGGGATTACAGTTCAAGTTTGGCAATCAGGCACCAACCTGGAGAACAACGGAATACAGTTTAAGTTTTCGCAATCAGGCGCCAACCTGGAAAACAAGGGAATACAGTTCAAGTTTTGGCAATAAGGCGCCCACCTGGAAAACAAGGGAATATAGTTCAAGTTTTGGCAATCAGGCGCCCACCTGGAGAATAAGGGAATACAATTCAAGATCTTGCGATCAGGCGCCCTCCTGGAGAACGAGGGAATACAGTTCAAGTTTTCGCAATCAGGTGCCCACCTGGAGAACAAGGGAATTCAGTTCAAGTTTTGGTAATCCAGCGCCTACCTGGAGAACAAGCGAATACAGTTTCAAGTTTTGGCAATTTTGCGCCCACCTGGAGAACAAGGGAAAACAGTTTCAAGTTTTGGCAATTAGGCGCCCACCTGGAGAACAAGGGAATACAATTCAAGTTTTGGAAATTAGGCGCCCACCTGGATAACAAGGGAATGCAGTTCAGGTTTTGGCAATTAGTAACCCACCTGGAGAACAAGGGAATACAGTTCAAGTTTGGGCAATCAGGCACCCACTTGGAGAACAAGGGGATACAGTTCAAGGAGAACAAGGGAATACAGTTCAAGTTTCGGAAATCAGGTGCCCACCTAGAGAACAAGGGAATACAGTTAAAGTTTTGGCAATCAGGCGCCCACTTGGAGAACAAGGGAATCCAATTCAAGTTTTGGAAATTAGGCTCCCACCTGGATAACAACGGAATGCAGTTAACGTTTTGGCAATCAGGCGCCCACCTGGAGAACAAGGGAATACAGTGAAAGTTTTGGCAATAAGACACCCACTTGGAGAACAAGTGAATACAATACAAGTTTTGGCAATCTGGCGCCCACCTGGAGAACAAGGGAATACAATTCAAGTTTTGGCAATTAGGACCCAACCTGGAGAACAAGGGATTTCAGTTCAAGTTTGGCAATCAGGCACCAACCTGGAGAACAAGGGAATACAGTTTAAGTTTGGGTAATCACGCGCCCACATGGAGAACAAGGGAATACAATTCAAATTTTGGCAATCAGGCGCCCACCTGAAGAACAAGGGAATACAATTCAAGTTTTGGTAATCAAGATCCCACATGGAGAACATGGGATTACAGTTCAAGTTTTGGCAATCAGGAGCCCACCTGGAGAACAAGGGAATACAGTTTCGAGTTTTGGCAATCAGGCGCCCACCTTGAGAACAAGGGAATACAGTTAAAGTTTCGGCAATCAGGCGCCCACCTGAAGAACAAGGGAATACAATTCAAGTTTGGTAATCAAGAACCCACTTGGAGAACAAGGGAATACAGTTCAAATTTTGGCAATCAGGCGCCCACTTGGAGAACAAGAGAATACAGTTCAAGTTTGGGCAATCAGGCGCACACCTGGAGAACAAGGAAATAAAAATAAAGTTTCAGCAATCAGGCGTCCACCTGAAGAACAAGGGAATACAATTCAAGTTTTGGTAATCAAGAACCCACTTAGAGAACAAGGGATTACAGTTCAAGTTTTGGCAATTAGGAGCCCACTTGGAGAACAAGGGAATAAAGTTTCAAGTTTTGGCAATCAGGCGCCCACCTTAAGAACAAGGGAATACAGTTAAAGTTTCGGCAATCAGGCACCCACCTGAAGAACAAGGGAATAAAATTCAAGTTTTGGTAATCAAGAACCCACTTGGAGAACAAGGGATTACAGTTCAAGTTTTGGTAATCAGGAGCCCACCTGGAGAACAAGAGAATACAGTTTCAAGTTTTGGAAATCAGGGCGCCCACCTGGAGAACAAGGAAATACTGTTAAAGTTTTGGCAATCAGGCGTCCACTTGGAGAATAAGGGAATAAAGTTCATGTTTTTGCAATCAGGCACCCTCCTGGAGAACAAGGGAATACAGTTTAAATTTTCGCAATACGGTGCCCACCTGGAGAACAAGGGAATTTAGTTAAAGTTTTGGTAATCAAGCGCCTACTTGGAGAACAAGGGAATACAGTTTCAAGTTTTGGCAATCAGGCGCCCACCTGGAGAACAAGGGAATACAGTTCAAGTTTTGGAAATCAGGCGAACACCTGGAGAACAAGGGAATGCAGTTCAAGTTTTGGTAATCAAGCACCCACCTGGAGAACAAGGGAATACAGTTCAAGTTTGGCAATCAGGCACCAACCTGGAGAATACGGGAATACAGTTTAAGTTTTGGCAATCAGGCGCCAACCTGTAGAACAAGGGAATACACTTCAAGTTTTGGCAATCAGGCGTCCACCTGGAGAACAAGAGAATACAGTTTTAAGTTTTGGCAATCAGGCGCCCACCTGGAGAACGAGGGAATACAGTTAAAGTTTTGGCAATCAGGCGCCCACCTGGAGAATAAGGGAATACAGTTCAAGTTTTTGCAATCAGGCGCCCTCCTGGAGAACAAGGGAATACAGTTCATATTTTTGCAATACGGTGCCCACCTGGAGAACAAGGGAATACAGTTCAAATTTTGGCAATCAGGCGCCCACCTGGAGAACAAGGGAATGCAATTCAAATTTTGGTAATCAGGCACCCACCTGGAGAACAAGGGAATATAGTTCATGTTTTGGCAATCAGGACCCAACTTGGAGAACAATGGATTACAGTTCAAGTTTGGCAATCAGGCACCAACCTGGAGAACAAAGGAATACAGTTCAAGTTTGGGTAATTAGGCGCCCACATAGAGAACAAGGGAATAAAATTCAAATTTTGGCAATCAGGTGCCCACCAGGAGAACAAGATAATACAGTTCAAGTTTGGGCAATCAGGCACACACCTGGAGAGCAAGGAAATACAGTTAATGTTTTGGCAATCAGGCGCCCACCTGAAGAACAAGGGAATACAATTCAAGTTTTGGTAATCAAGAACCCACTTGGAGAACAAGGGATTACAATTTAAGTTTTGGCAATCAGGAGCCCACCTGGATAACAAGGGAATACAGTTTCAAGTTTTGGCAATCAGGCGCCCACCTGGAGAATAAGGGAATACAGTTCAAGTTTTTGCAATCAGGCGCCCTCCTGGAGAACAAGGGAATACTATTCAAGTTTTCGCAATACGGTGCCCACCTGGAGAACAAGGGAATTTAGTTCAAGTTATGCTAATCAAGCGCCTACCTGGAGAACAAGGGAATACAGTTTCAAATTTTGGCAATCAGGCGCCCACCTGGAATACAAGGGAATACAGTTCAAGTTTGGGTAATCAGGCGCCCACATGGAGAACAAGGGAATACAGTTCAAATTTTGGCTATCAGGCGCCCACCAGGAGAACAAGAGAATACAATTCAAGTTTGGGCAATCAGGACCCAACCTGGAGAACAAGGGATTACAGTTCAAGTTTGGCAATCAGGCACCAACCTGGAGAACAAGGGAATACAGTTTAAGTTTGGATAATTAGGCGCCCACATGGAGAACAAGGGAACACAGTTCAAGTTTTCGCAATCAGGTGCCAACCTGGAGAACAAGGGAATTCAGTTCAATTTTGGTAATCCAGCGCCCACCTGGAGAAAAAGGGAATACAGTTCAAGTTTGGGTAATCAGGCGCCCACATGGAGAACAAGGGAATACAGTTCAAATTTTGGCTATCAGGCGCCACCAGGAGAACAAGAGAATACAGTTCAAGTTTGGGCAATCAGGACTCAACCTGGAGAACAAGGGATTACAGTTCAAGTTTGGCAATCAGGCACTAACCTGGAGAACAAGGGAATACAGTTTAAGTTTGGGTAATCAGGCGCCCACATGGAGAACAAGGGAATACAATTCAAATTTTTGCAATCAGGCGCCCACTTGGAAAACAAAAGAATACAGTTCAAGTTTTGGCAATCAGGCGCACACCTGGAGAACAAGGAAATACAGTTAAAGTTTCGGCAATCAGGCGCCCACCTAAAAAATAAGGGAATACCATTCAAGTTTTGGTAATCAAGAACCCACTTGGAGAACAAGGGATTACAGTTCAAGTTTTGGCAATCAGGAAACCACTTGGAGAACAAGGGAATACAGTTTTAAGTTTTGGCAATCAGGCGCCTATCTGGAGAACAAGGGAATACAGTTAAAGTTTTGGCAATCAGGCGCCCACCTGGAGAATAAGGGAATACAGTTCAAGTTTTTGCAATCAGGCACCCTCCTGGAGAACAAGGGAATACAGTTCAAGTTTGGGTAATCAGGCGCCCACATGGAGAACAAGGGAATACAGTTTAAGTTTTGGCAATCAGGCGCCAACCTGGAGAATAAGGGAATACAGTTCAAGTTTTGGCCATCAGGCGCCCACCTGGAAAACAAGGAAATATAGTTCAAGTTTTGGCAATCAGGTACCCACCTGGAGAATAAGGGAATAGTTCAAGTTTTTGCAATCAGGCGCCCTCCTAGAGAACAAGGGAATACAATTCAAGTTTTCGCAATCAGGTGCCCACATGGAGAACAAGGGAATTCAGTTCAATTTTGGTAATCCAGCGCCTACCTGGAGAACAAGGGAATACAGTTTCAAGTTTTGGCAATCAGGCGTCCACCTGGAGAACAAGGGAATACAATTCAAGTTTTGGAAATTAGGCGCCCACCTGGATAACAAGGGAATGCAGTTCAGGTTTTGGCAATTAGGCACCCACCTGGAGAACAAGGGAATACAGTTCAAGTTTGGGCAATCAGGCACCCATATGGAGAACAAGGGAATACAGTTCAAGGAGAATAAGGGAATACAGTTTCATGTTTTGGCAATCAGGCGTCCACCTGGAGAACAAGGGAATACAGTTCAAGTTTTGGAAATCAGGTGCCCACCTGGAGAACAAGGGAATACAGTTAAAGTTTTGGCAATCAGGCGCCCACCTGGAGAACAAGGGAATACAGTTCAAGTTTTTGCAATCAGGCGCCCACCGAAGAACAAGGGAATACAGTTCAAATTTTTGTAATCAGGCTCCCACCTGGAGAACAAGGGAAATACAGTTCAAGTTTTGGCAATCAGGACCCAACCTTGAGAACAAGGGATTACAATTCAAGTTTGGCAATCAGGCACCAACCTGGAGAACAAGGGAATACAGTTCAAGTTTGGGTAATTAGGCGTCCAGATGGAGAACATGGGAATACAGTTCAAATTTTGGCAATCAGTCGCCCACCAGGAGAACAAGAGAATACAGTTCAATTTTGGGCAATCAGGCGCACACCTTGAGATCAAGGAAATACAGTTAAACTTTTGGCAATCAGGCGCCCACCTGAAGAACAAGGGAATACAATTCAAGTTTTGGTAATCAAGAACCCACTTGGAGAACAAGGGATTACAGTTCAGGTTTTGGCAATCAGGAGCCCACCTGGAGAACAAGGGAATACAATTTCAAGTTTTGGCAATCAGGCACCCCCTTGAGAACAAAGGAATACAGTTAAAGTTTCGGCAATCAGGCGCCCACCTGAAGAACAAGGTACAATTCAAGTTTTGGTAATCAAGAACCCACTTGGAGAACAAAGGATTATAGTTCAAGTTTTGGCAATCAGGAGCCCACCTGGAGAATAAGGGAATACAGTTTCAAGTTTTGGCAATCAGGCGCCCACCTGGAGAACAAGGGAATACAGTTAAAGTTTTGGCAATCAGGCGCCCACCTGGAGAATAAGGGAATACAGTCCAAGTTTTTGCAATCAGGCGCCCTCTTGGAGAACAAGGGAATATAGTTTAAGTTTTGGCAATCAGGCGCCAACCTGGAGAATAAGGGAATACAGTTCAAGTTTTGGCCATCAGGCGCCCACCTGGAAAACAAGGAAATATAGTTCAAGTTTTGGCAATCAGGTACCCACCTGGAGAATAAGGGAATAGTTCAAGTTTTTGCAATCAGGCGCCCTCCTAGAGAACAAGGGAATACAATTCAAGTTTTCGCAATCAGGTGCCCACATGGAGAACAAGGGAATTCAGTTCAATTTTGGTAATCCAGCGCCTACCTGGAGAACAAGGGAATACAGTTTCAAGTTTTGGCAATCAGGCGTCCACCTGGAGAACAAGGGAATACAATTCAAGTTTTGGAAATTAGGCGCCCACCTGGATAACAAGGGAATGCAGTTCAGGTTTTGGCAATTAGGCACCCACCTGGAGAACAAGGGAATACAGTTCAAGTTTGGGCAATCAGGCACCCATCTGGAGAACAAGGGAATACAGTTCAAGGAGAATAAGGGAATACAGTTTCATGTTTTGGCAATCAGGCGTCCACCTGGAGAACAAGGGAATACAGTTCAAGTTTTGGAAATCAGGTGCCCACCTGGAGAACAAGGGAATACAGTTAAAGTTTTGGCAATCAGGCGCCCACCTGGAGAACAAGGGAATACAGTTCAAGTTTTTGCAATCAGGCGCCCACCGAAGAACAAGGGAATACAGTTCAAATTTTTGTAATCAGGCTCCCACCTGGAGAACAAGGGAAATACAGTTCAAGTTTTGGCAATCAGGACCCAACCTGGAGAACAAGGGATTACAATTCAAGTTTGGCAATCAGGCACCAACCTGGAGAACAAGGGAATACAGTTCAAGTTTGGGTAATTAGGCGTCCAGATGGAGAACATGGGAATACAGTTCAAATTTTGGCAATCAGTCGCCCACCAGGAGAACAAGAGAATACAGTTCAATTTTGGGCAATCAGGCGCACACCTCGAGATCAAGGAAATATAGTTAAACTTTTGGCAATCAGGCGCCCACCTGAAGAACAAGGGAATACAATTCAAGTTTTGGTAATCAAGAACCCACTTGGAGAACAAGGGATTACAGTTCAGGTTTTGGCAATCAGGAGCCCACCTGGAGAACAAGGGAATACAATTTCAAGTTTTGGCAATCAGGCGCCCCCCTTGAGAACAAAGGAATACAGTTAAAGTTTCGGCAATCAGGCGCCCACCTGAAGAACAAGGTACAATTCAAGTTTTGGTAATCAAGAACCCACTTGGAGAACAAAGGATTATAGTTCAAGTTTTGGCAATCAGGAGCCCACCTGGAGAATAAGGGAATACAGTTTCAAGTTTTGGCAATCAGGCGCCCACCTGGAGAACAAGGGAATACAGTTAAAGTTTTGGCAATCAGGCGCCCACCTGGAGAATAAGGGAATACAGTTCAAGTTTTTGCAATCAGGTGCCCTCTTAGAGAACAAGGGAATATAGTTTAAGTTTTCGCAATACGGTGCCCACCTGGAGAACAAGGGAATTTAGTTCAAGTTTTGGTAATCAAGCGCCTACCTGGAGAACAAGAGAATACAATTTCAAGTTTTGGCAATCAGGCGCCCACCTGGAGAACAAGGGAATACAGTTAAAGTTTTAGCAATCAGGCGCCCACCTGGAGAATAAGGGAATACAGTCCAAGTTTTTGCAATCAGGCGCCCTCTTGGAGAACAAGGGAATATAGTTCAAGTTTTCGCAATACGGTGCCCACCTGGAGAACAAGGGAATATAGTTCAAGTTTTCGCAATACGGTGCCCACCTGGAGAATAAGGTAATTTAGTTCAAGTTTTGGTATCAAGCGCCTACCTGGAGAACAAGGGAATACAGTTCCAAGTTTTGGCAATCAGGCGCCCACCTGGAGAACAAGGGAAAACAATTTTAAGTTTTGGCAATTAGGCGCCCACCTGGACAACAAGGGAATACAGTTCAAGTTTTGGCAATCTGGCGCGCACCTGGAGAACAAGGGAATACAATTCAAGTTTGGGTAATCAGGCGCCCACATGGAGAAGAAGGGAATACAGTTCAAATTTTGGCAATCAGGTGCCCACCAAGAGAACAAGAGAATACAGTTAAAGTTTGGGCAATCAGGACCCAACCTAGAGAACAAGGGATTACAGTTCAAGTTTGGCAATCAAGCACCAACCTGGAGAACAAGGGAATACAGTTCAAGTTTGGGTAATCAGGCGCCCACATGGAGAAGAAGGGAATACAGTTCAAATTTTGGCAATCAAGCACCCACTTGGAGAACAAGAGAATACAGTTCAAGTTTTGGCAATCAGGCGCACACCTGGAGAAAGAGGAAATACAGTTAAAGTTTCGGCAATCAGGCGCCCACCTGAAAAACAAAAGGGAATACAATTCAAGTTTTGGTAATCAAGAACCCACTTGGAGAACAAGGGATTATAGTTCATGTTTTGGCAATCAGGATCCCACCTGGAGAACAAGGGAATACAGTTTCAAGTTTTGGCAATCAGGCATCCACCTGGAGAACAAGGGAATACAGTTAAAGTTTTGGCAATCAGGCGCCCACCTGGAGAATAAGGGAATATAGTTCAAGTTTTTGCTATCAGGCACTCTCCTGGAGAACAAGGGAATACAGTTCAAGTTTGGGTAATCAGGCGCCCATGATAACTGTGATTTCTACATGTTTTATACCCATTCTTACCTAAGCTTTGTGCATTAACTGCCAGAAATTAATTCCAAAATGCTTACAAGTTGCGCTTGATTGCAGGTTTGAGCGACAAGATGACAAATACTAAATATCGGCTCAAAAAGGAGTGAAATCTGCCAAGTGTCAAAAGACAACTTAAAGGGGGGATCAAAAGGACCTGCGCGGTCTGCACTGTTTTGTCACGCGACCGCGCAGGAGAGTTCAGAAGCTGGACATCTTCAAGTTCAACCTGCGCGGTCCGCACTATTCTGCCACGCGGCCGCGCAGGAAAGTTCAGAGGCCATGATATCTTCAAGTCAAGCTACGCGGTCCGCACCCCTTTTCACGCGGTCCGCGCCTAAGAGTATCAGAGACTAAATCGTTCAAGGCAAAAGCCCAAGCGGCCGCACACCTAATCAGTGCGGTCCGCATGGATGAAGTTCACGCGACCGCACGTCATTTGTGCGCGGTCCGCGCCAGACCCTCAGGGGTATTTTTGTCCGGTTTTTCCTGTGTAGTATAAATAGAACATTTTACTTTTTAGCAGCAGTTTTTTTAGATCTATTTTGAGAGCATAGAGCAGCTGAACTTGGGATTTCATGATTTATCCTATTTTGGGCAATCTCTTCTAGTATTAACGTGGATTTGAGTAGATTAACATTGTAGTTAATTGTTATGTCAATTTCATCTATTATTTCTTCAATTTCTGTTCCTATTATGGCTAGCTGAACCCATTAGCTAGGGTTGTGGCTCAACCCTAGTGTGGGTAATTAATAGGTGTGATTGTTTAGTGCATGAATGATGTTGGGTATTTGTTATTTGAATTAATCTTATGTTTTCATTAAGATTAATGAGATGGGTGCTTCTTCTTCAAAAATTTGATTTGGAGATTGTTGATAGAAAGGGTAGTGAAAATCAAGTGGCGGACCACTTGTCTCGATTGGAGGAAGAAGGGAGGCCTTTGGACGGCCTTGAGATAAATGATGCTTTTCCGGATGAACAACTCCTCTCGGTTTCTATGCTAGACATGCCATGGTTTGCCGACATTGCCAATTATCTTGTTACCGGTGTGGTTCCGTATGAGCTCTCTTCTAACCAAAGGAAGAATCTCAAGCGGGATTGCTTGGACTACTATTGGGATGAGCCGTATCTTTTCAAAATTTGCACCGATGGTGTAATTCGCCGGTGTGTTTCCGAAGAAGAGAAATTGAGTATTGTGGAAGCTTGTCACTCTTCGCCCTATGGTGGCCATCATGGCGAGGCGAGGACGGCGTCTAAAGTGTTGAGCTGTGGTTTCTATTGGCCTTCATTGTTCAAGGATGCCGGTGACTTTGTGAAAAGATGTGATGAATGCCAACGTGCCGGAGGGATTTCGAAGAGAGATGAGATGCCCCTTAACACGATTCTAGAGGTTGACATTTTTTATATTTGGGGGATAGACTTTATGGGACCATTCGTAAGTTCTTGTGGCAACACTTACATCTTGGTAGCGGTTGATTATGTGTCGAAATGGGTTGAGGCCATAGCTCTGCCAAATAATGAAGCTCGAAGTGTGGTGGCGTTCTTGAAAAAGAGTATCTTCACGAGGTTTGGCACTCCACGTGCTATCATCAGTGACGGGGGTTCTCATTTTTGCAACCGGGCTTTTGACTCTTTGCTAGCCAAGTATGGGGTAAATCACAAGGTGACCACTCCTTATCATCCTCAAGCGAGTGGCCAAGTCGAAGTGTCCAACCGTGAGATCAAGAGTATTTTGTCCAAGACTGTCAATGCAAATAGGACTGACTGGTCGAAGAAATTGGATGATGCTTTTTGGGCTTATCATACAGCTTTCGAAACTCCGATTGGTATGTCGCCGTATCATGTGGTGTTTGGGAAGGCTTGTCATCTTCCGGTAGAATTGGAACATAAGGCTATGTGGGCTCTGAAAAAGTTGAACTTAGAATGGGATGTAGCTGCAAATCTCCGGGTTGAGCAATTGAATGAACTTGATGAGTTTAGGTTTCATGCTTACTCTAGCTCGTCCTTGTATAAGGACAAAATGAAATACCTTCATGACAAGTATGCCCGAGGGAAGGAATTCAAAGTTGGTGACATGATTCTTCTTTTCAATTCCCGGTTGAGGTTATTTCCGGGCAAGCTGAAGTCTAAGTGGAGCGGCCCTTTTGAAGTGGTTGGTGTAACTTCCTTTGGTGCCATTGATCTCAAAAATAAAAATGGTGAAGTTTTCCGAGTCAATGGGCATCGTGTCAAGCACTATTTGGGAAAGATTGATGATAGCCACGTGGTGGCACGCATTCATTTGAAATGACTGTGATGGTCACATGCGTCGTGCCGCGACGTTAAATCAGGCGCTTCTTGGGAGGCAACCCATGTCTTTTCCTTTTCTTTGTTTTTCTGTTGTAGAATAAGATTTTTGAGCTGATAATTTGTGAAGTGTTGCAGGGAATAATGTTGCACCAGTGCAGGGCAAAAGTGCAAAAAATGGCCAGTCCCTGAAAATGGCCTACGCGGCCGCGCACCAAAGCAGTGCGGTCCGCATGGGCTTGAGCAGCTGAAAGTTCATTCTCAAAAGATTCAACGCGGTCCGTGTCCCTTGCTGTGCAGTCCGCGTGTAGAAACTTAAAATGGCATGCTCTCTGATAAAATTCATACGCGACCGCGGTCCAAAGCAGTGCGGTCCGCGTGGGTAAAGCTGAAATCACCAAGCCTCTGATAACTTCCACAAGGCCGTGCACCAAAACAGTGCGGTCCGCGTGGGCTGAGCAGTCAAATGTGAAGGAATGAAAACCAGCGCGGACCGCGGCCATTTTCGCGCGGCCGCGCTGGTAGGTAAGTTGTGAGTTCCCAGGGTTTTTCTATAAATAGAAACCTTGGACCTCATTTGAACCTTTTCGCAAATTTTCATTTGGAGCTTTAATTTTCACTGTACATCCGCATCTCCTGCTCAGTTAGTTGATTTCTCATTACTCCCTGGTAACAACTCTTGTTTATTTCATTCATAGCCTAATTTTTGTTTCTTTTAATCACTCCCTACTTGTATAACTTCTTATTTTCGTCCTTTTTCTTCTTAGTTAACTGTTAGTTTAGATTTTTATTGTTTTGGTTGAATCATGGGGCATAAATGCATGTTAATTAATTGAGTAGGGACACTTAGGACGCAAATTGTGAACAAAAATGGTACTTAATGGAAGAATATCCCGGCTCAGTTATATTTGCCCTACGCGGCCACGCAACATTCTTGCGCGGTCCGCGTGGCCCCTTGTGTGCAAGGACAAACCTTCTCAGCGCGATCCGCGTGCCAGTTCTATGCGGTCCGTGCTAAAGCCACGCGGCCGCGGTCCAAAATAGTGTGGACCACGTCGGCTTATTCAGAGAAACATGTGTGGGTACCAGTATACTGCGCGGACCGCGTGCCTTTTGTTGTGGTCCGCGCCCTTCTGTCTGTGTAATTGTGTCTGCAACTGTGCATTCAACTGAAATGTTTATTTCATATTATATGCTTCTACTAACAATGTTAGACACGTATTCCTTGTAGACAATGGTTCAAAAGCAAGTGGCTAAAAAATGAGCGGGCAAACAAATACCACCAGGGAGATGTGGTTTCTCCCGTGGGGGAAAAGGAAAAAGAATTGTAAAGTTGAATCCTCAAACCCGGGAAGCTGATAGAGCTGCAGCTCACTCCACGGGGAGTGAGTATGCACCTTCGAGGAGTGTCACTTCAGAGTCTGCCCCCACACACATGTCCACATCTTTTCAGCTACGGGATTCCCTATCTCCTGGTCGTGCTGATGTAGCCACTTCCAAAAGGCCGGTAAATGTCATCTCGGACTCGTTTGATGAGTCCGGAGCAGAAAAAGCAAATGAGAACACCTACTCCACCTCTCCCACAGCTTCACTATCAGGGGAAAGTGGAGGATATGCCGAAGGAGGTGCACCACAGGTTGGAGGCATAGAGAAGACCAGGCGACCGGGGGCATGGGAAGATAGGTTTGTCAGTGAGGTCGCTTTCCACAAATTCAGGGAATGGTGGCCCAAGAGAAAGTTGATTCCGGAAAGGCGGTTCATTGATAGCATCAAGAACAAGGATATAGTTAAGGACAACATTTATTGATTAAGTATATCATACTTTGAGAGTTCTTTTGAACCTTTGTTACTTGTGCTTTGAGATTTATCTTTCAACCTTTACTAGTTCTTAGTTCAAGGTAGTAAGATTACATCTCTTTTATGATATCTTTGATTCCTTTGTGGTATTCTTAGAAGGCGATTAATACTAGTTATTAATTGTTGTCTCAAGTTACTCGTAAAGTGGTCAAGATCCGAATCTATTGTTTTGATTTGCTTTTTAAGTAAAGGCGTTTGATTTCTTCCATAAATCAAGACGTTGTTACTTTGATCTTGTCAAGGCTATAGAACTTACGTTCTTGGAAGTTCTTGGAATTCTTTCCTTGAATTCTTCCCATATCCTTTATTTTCGTCTCTTTAATTCTAGTTGTTCAATTCCTTGTTGTTATTGCTTCTGCATTTACTTCTCAAATTCTTACTCTAATTTGGATTCCCAACCTAGTTGTTATCATAGGCTTCCCTCAACTCAAGATCATATAGGGCTTTTGTGGAGTCATTGTGAAGGCTTTGGTTAAAGGTAGGACGTGTTTTTGTTCAAATCTTCCCTCAAGCACTTCTTTTGATTTATTTTGGCACACTTTCTTGACTCAATTGAGTAATTCACTTCTCTCAAGGGGTTGGAGACACGCATTGTCACTCTTTCTTTTGCAATTAAAATCTTTTCTCCCTTTTTTTATGGATTTCCTTTTTTTGTTCTTATTCATTTTTGTCTTTCTTTTTGTCTTTTTCTCTTCTTCATTGCCTTCCTTTTCTTTTGTTTTTGCGCCTTTTACCACATTGATGCCTTTCTTGTCTCTCCCCCCAAACTTAGACATTTGCCATTTACTCAAGGGAAAATTTTGGTGCCAAGAGAGGGTTTCGTTAAGAACGGGTATAGGCTTGTAGCTTGGTTCATGAACGAAAAAGGTTTAAGGCTCAAAAGGGTTGAACTAGGGATTATTTCATTGGTAGGTCATGGAAATTGTTCAAATTTTGCATTTTAGATCAAGGAGAGCCTATAATCACGTCTCAAGGCAAGTTCCACCTATGATTTTGCCTCAACAAACATTCAGGGCTAGTTCTAGACCATTGGCTCGGTACTTGGGCTCACGATTCGAATTCTCACTACACACACTCAAGGATTGCCTAAGACGGAGTCGAGGGCCCACAACGACCTTAGATATGATTCAAGCGCACAATGGCCCAAAATGACCACATGATGATTGTTTGGTCAACACAAGAGTCTCAAGGCCACAACTTTCACCATCCTACACACAACATAATGTCTTTGACCATAGGATCAAAGGCAAATGTGCTAGGCCCAAGTGAAGCTTTGCCTGAGGTACCCTTAACTACAAAAACTTGAAAATCAAAAAGAAAAATCAAAAACGGACTCAAACCCTTAAGAAGGTTGTCACGACATCTATCATTGGGAAGAGCCACCCGGTTCGCACAACCTCTACCCTTGGAAAGAACCATGGCATTAAGAAAACCAAGGGCTTATTGCAAACGCCAAAACAAGACAAAAAGGCTCCGAGCCTAACTTTGCAACTAAGACGAAGAATTTTAACGAGAAATAGAAAAACAAAATGAAAACCGAATGAATATGTACAAAAGGGGAGTAGAATATACAACCAAGGGGGAGTGAATATATACATTGAATCTAAAGAGCATCTGGAATGAACAGTTATATACAAACCATCTACCAATTACTAATGTCAACAAGCTAAATGTAAAGATAATATGTACAGTAATCCAGCAGTTAATCAAAATAGTAGGGCCACACCCCCACGAATAAAAGCTAGCATTGTCCCCAATGCTAACTACCAAATAAAACATCAAAAATCAGCAAAGGATATAGAGCGGCCCTTCAAGCCTCATCAAACTGGTCCCCAGCCTGCTGCTGCTGTGCTACTGGGACAGGTGTCTGCTCCTGATCCAGCTCATCAACTGGTGGAACTGAAGAGGGCTCAACATCTGCATTACTAGACAGGCCCACCTGAGTTGGAGCCACCTCGATCACTATTCCCTCTGTGCTAGGGAGCTTTCTCTTCTTCCTTGGCCTATCCTCCTCTGCCTGTGGCTGCATTGCTGCTGGCTCTCCAGCTGGATCTCCAAATAGTAAGTCGAGTGGCATCTGATCCGCTAGCAGCTTGTCCACATCCACTCTCAACTATGCAACTGACTCCTTGGAAGCTTTCTACTTCCTTAACTTCTTGTACTCCCGAGCCAACTTTTCCAACGCCTTTCCATGTGCCCCAACCGCCTTAGTCAAGGCATCCTGCGTCGCCATCATCTTTTCCTGGTTGGCCAGGATCTTCTTCAATGATCCTCAATGGAGGAGGGAATATCAACAGTAGCTGGTGCTCCCTGTGCCTGCACAACAATGGTCAAAGTAGACAACTTGGATGTCGCAACTGACATCCAGTTGTTCAAATTGGCAAGGGAGTGAGTGAGCTGGTTGGCAGTGAACCAGTGAGTCTTTGATGAAGGAATCACCGGATCAGCTGCGACAGATGGATCAGCTGTGGAGGAAGGGCCTGGGGGCAGTGCCTCATCAGTAGTGGGTTCAGGGGGCTGCTCAGTAGCAACTGGCTCTTCAGACTGGCCAGGTGCGGAGGGGGTGGAAGCTTGAGTCTTTTTGCCTCTCTTTGGGTTGTCTGGACCCAACTGATCATACCACGAGTAGGGGGCCACTGGAGGTACCGTAACATCATATCTTTTCTTATTCACTTTCAACTCTCTGAAGTAAAGGGAGAGTGTGTTCGGAAAAGGGTAGTTTGTTTTTGTCTCATTACCGACAGTAGAAATCACTCTCGACATTATATTACCTACATTCAGAGGGAAACCCGCCATGATAGATGCTACCAAGACAGCCCGAGGAAGGGGAACGGAGTGATCGTGTGTAGACGGGTCAAGTCAACTACACACGAAGGTCAACCACCCTTTTGCTTCAAAGTTGAGGGTGTTCCGAAAAATCTTTTCCTGTGCTTTCAACCACACAGGGACTGTACCTGGAGTTGCTAAATTCTCGGCCAACCACGGACGAACCTCCTCTTTCATTGCCAGCTTCTCAAGATACTAAGACTCGTCCTCTTCTTCAAACCCCAAGAAGTCATTCAGCGCCTTCCCATCAAATATCACGATCTTGTCCCTCACTTTTGTTGCTTTGGAGTCCCGAACTGTGTGGTGGACATTGCAATAAAACTCCTTCACCATGTGCTCGTTTGCAATTTCAACTCGCTCTTTGAAGAATCCCCACCCCTCTCTAGTGCGGAATTGTGCTTGCACATGAGGGTTGATAAAAACCGCTCTGATACCACTTGATAACAACTAGGTCGGGAATCCAAATTAGAGTAAGAATTTGAGAAGTAAATGCGGAAGCAATAACAACAAGGAATTGAACAACTAGAATTAAAGAGATGAAAATAAAGGATATGGGAAGAATTCAAGGAAAGAATTCCAAGAACTTCCAAGAACGTAAGTTCTATAGCCTTGACAAGATCAAAGTAACAACGTCTTGATTTATGGAAGAAATCAAACGCCTTTACTTAAAAAGCAAATCAAAACAATAGATTCGGATCTTGACCACTTTACGAGTAACTTGAGACAACAATTAATAACTAGTATTAATCGCCTTCTAAGAATACCACAAAGGAATCAAAGATATCATAAAAGAGAAGTAATCTTACTACCTTGAACTAAGAACTAGTAAAGGTTGAAAGATAAATCTCAAAGCACAAGTAACAAAGGTTCAAAAGAACTCTCAAAGTATGATATACTTAATCAATAAATGTTGTATCTTATGAATGAGAAGAACTCCCTATTTATAGGAATTCGTCCTCGAATTCGATCCTACATCAAACAAAGATAAGTCAGCAACATTAAATGTGGCACTTACTTGGAACTCACCAGGAAGGTCCAACTTGTAAGCATTGTCTCCAATCCTTTCAAGGACTTGAAATGGGCCATCTCCTCTAGGATGCAACTTTGACTTCCTTTTGGAAGGAAATCTCTCCTTTCTAAAGTGAACCCAAACTAAATCTCCAGGTTTAAAAATAACTTGCTTTCGTCCCTTATTCTTTCTCAAGGCAGTTTGCTCATTTTTCTTCTCAATTGCAAGCCTTGTTTGTTCATGAATTTTTTTCATCATCTCAGCCTTTGTCCTACCATCAAGATTAGCAATATCATTAGTTTGTAATGGTAATAAATCAAGGGGAGTGAAGGGATTAAAACCATAAACAACCTCAAAAGGAGACATACCTGTAGAAGAATGGATTGTTCTATTGTAAGCAAATTCAATCATAGGTAAGTGATCTTCCCATGAAGTTAATTTACCTTTCAAAACAGCCCTCAACATGTTTCCTAAGGTTCTATTAACTACTTCAGTTTGTCCATCAGTTTGTGGGTGACAAGAAGTAGAAAACAACAATTTAGTACCTAACTTCCCCCAAAACACACGCCAAAAGTGGCTCAAAAACTTAGCATCCCTATCACTAACAATAGTTCTAGGTATACCATGAAATTTGACAACCTCTTTTACAAAAAGATCAGCAACATGTGAGGCATCATTAGTCTTTAAACAAGGAATAAAATGAGCCATTTTGGAGAACCTATCTACCACAACAAATATACTATCCTTACCATATCTTGTTCTAGGCAAACCTAACACAAAATCCATGGAAATATCAATCCAAGGCGAAGTAGGAACAGGTAATGGCGTGTAAAGACCATGTGGTAACACTTTAGATTTAGCTTGTTTACATTCCAAACACTGTGCGCACATTCTTTCAACATCTTTTCTCATTCCAGGCCAAAAGAAATTTTCGGCCAGTATGTCTAGTGTCTTTGGGACTCCAAAGTGTCCCATAAGCCCTCCACAATGTGCTTCCCTTACAAATACTTCACGTAAAGAGCAATTAGGAATACACAACTTATTTTCCTTAAAGAGAAAGCCATCTTGGAGGTTAAACCTCTCAAAAGGACTCAACTTACAATCTGCAAAAAATTTTGCCAAAATCAACATCATTAGCATAAAGTCCCTTGATTTGATCAAAACCCATTAATTTAGAAGTCAGGGTAGAAACTAAGACATACCTCCTTGAAAGTGCATCAGCAACAACATTTTCTTTCCCTTGTTTGTAAGAAATTACATAAGGAAACATTTCAATGAATTCAACCCACTTAGCATGCCTTCTACTAAGCTTACCTTGACTCTTCAAGTATTTCAAGGATTCATGATCAGTTTTAATGACAAACTCTCTTGGCCACAAGTAATGTTGCCATGTGGCTAAAGCCCTTACCAAAGCATATAGCTCTTTGTCATAAGTGGAATAGTTCAATGTGGCTCCACTTAACTTTTCACTAAAGTAGGCAATAGGTTTAGAATCTTGCATCAAAACAGCACCTATTCCTTTGCCCGAAGCATCACATTCAATTTCAAAAGATTTAGAAAAATCAGGCAATTGTAACAATGGAGCAGAACATAACTTTTCTTTCAACAAGTTAAAAGCATCATCTTGTTCTTTTCCCCATTTAAAAATCTTATCCTTTTTAATAACTTCAGTTAAAGGAGAAGCAATGGTACTAAAGTCTCTCACAAACCTCCTATAAAAACTAGCAAGTCCATGAAAACTCCTAACTTCAGTTACACTCTTAGGTTTAGGCCATTCTTTTATTGCTTTGATTTTCTCTTCATCAACCTCAACTCCTTTAGAACTAACTACAAAACCCAAGAAAATCACACGATCCACATAAAAAGTACACTTTTTAAGATTAGCAAATAAAAATTGCTTTCTAAGAACTTCAAAAACTTGTTTTAGGTGTTCTACATGCTCTTCTAAAGTGTTAGAAAAGACCAAGATATCATCGAAGTACACCACAACAAATTTTCCATGAAAATCCTTAAAAACATGATTCATTAATCTCATGAAAGTACTAGGTGCATTAGTCAAGCCGAAAGGCATAACTAACCACTCATAAAGCCCATATTTGGTCTTAAAAGCAGTTTTCCATTCATCTCCAGGATTCATTCGAATCTGATGGTAACCACTTTTTAGATCAATTTTAGAAAAGATTTTGGATCCATGTAATTGATCCAACATGTCATCAAGACGAGGAATAGGGTGGCGATACTTTACCGTAATCTTGTTGATTGCTCTACAATCCACGCACATCCTCCAAGTTCCATCCTTTTTTGGTACCAATAGGACGGGAACCGAGCAAGGGCTCATGCTCTCTCTCACAAAACCTTTCTCAAGCAACTCCTCAACTTGCCTTTGAAGTTCTTTTGTCTCTTCTGGATTACTCCTATAGGCTGGCCTATTTGGGATTTGTGATCCAGGTACAAAATCAATTTGATGCTCAATGCCACGTAAAGGTGGCAATCCATTAGGAATATCTTCTGGAAAGACATCTTCAAAATCCTGCAAAAGAGAAGAAATACTACTTGGCAAAGAAGAAGTTAGCAACTCAGAATTAATCAAAGTCTCTTTGTAAGTAAGTAGTATTATGGGCAGCCCCTCTTTTCTTGCATTTAAACACTCTTTGGTTTTTATATAAAAACTCTCTTTTTTTCTTTCCTTAACCTCTTTCCTCTCACCAAGACTGTCTATTTTTTCATTCAAACCCTTTTTTATCTCTTCTCTCAAATTGCTGCCCTCTCTCTCTTTCTCTCGGCCATCTCTCTTTTTTTCTAATTCTTGGCCTTCTTTCTTTTCTTTTTCCTCAAGCTCACTTTTTATCTCTCCCCTTGGTTTTCCCATTGTTTCTCTTAATCTCTTTTGATCTTCAAACACTTGAGAAGGAGATAAAGGTGCAAGAGTAAATTTCCTGCCATTTAGTTCAAGAGAATATCTATTCTTTCTTCCATCATGAAAAACATTCCTGTCATACTGCCAAGGACGACCCAGTAAGATATGACAAGCTTGCATAGGTATTATGTCACAAAGAATATCATCCTCATATCTACCAACATTAAATGAAATCATGCACTGTTTGTTTACCTTTAGTTCACCACTATCATTTAACCATTGGAGTCTATATGGAGTAGGGTGTTTCATGCATGCAAGTCCCAATTTTTCCACAAAGTATGAACTCACCACATTAGCACAACTACCACTATCAATGATCATAGAGCAAGTTTTTCCCTTTATCCCACACCTAGTATGGAATATATTCTCCCTTTGTTCTTCACTATTGCTTGCCAAATTGATAGTCATAATCCTTCTAACTACCCCAATCATGCCCTCATTAGGTAGTTCTACATCATCTTCATCACTCACATCTCCCTCTTCTTCTCCCTCACCTTTTTCACTCTCATATCCTCCATCTTCTCTAAGAATGATGTTTCTTCTACTTGGACATTCATGCATCATATGTCCCCTTCCTTTACATTTATGACATTGAATAGAACTAGAAGGTGTAAAAGGTTTAGGGTTAAAGGTTTTACCTCCCTCTTTGTTCTCAAATTTACCTTTACCCTTGTCTTCTTGAGGTCTAGAAGAACTCTTCATCTCATGATATGGCCATGGCTTCTTGGAGATGGTGCTTGTCCGACCTTTCCACGAGCTAGTCTGCTTTCTTTTATTTTGATTTTCTATCTTTACAGACAAATCAACTAACTCATCTATTGTTACATATTGTTGTAATTCTACTACATCAGCTATTTCCTTATTTAAACCATTTAAAAACCTAGCCATTGTAGCCTCTTCTTCCTCTGTACAATTAGCTTGGATCATAGCCATATCCATAGCCTTAAAGTACTCATCCACAGACATGGACCCTTGCTTCAATGTTTGAAGACGTTGTTGTAGCTCTCTTTGAAAGTGTGATGGCACGAATCTCTTCCTCATCACCCTCTTCATCTCAGCCCAAGTAGCAACTGGTGCTTGTCCTTCTTGCAATTTGTCCCTAGCAAGCTTTTTCCACCAAATAGCAGCATAGTCAGAAAACTCAACAACAACAAGTTTAACTTTCTTACCCTCAGAGTAGTTGTGACAATCAAAGATGGCTTCAACCTTTCTCTCCCAATCAAGGTACAAGTCTGGGTCCCTTGCTCCCTTGAATGATGGCATCTTCATCTTTATACTACTTATATTGTCATCTTCTACTCTACCTCTTTGTCCCCTCCTATCTCTTCCCACCCTATCAAAATCAATATCATTAAAATCATCTATAGGGTTTTCTTGATTTACAATGGGAGCATGGGGTACATTTCTCCTAGCTTGGGGTCTAACATTATTTTCCCTCCTAAGTTCAGCTATTGTATCATTTTGATCAGCAATGGTATCCCTCATCTCTTGGAGTTGCAAATTCAACCTTTCAAATTGTTGATGCATAGCTTGCAAGGTAAAATCATTTCTTGCTTTGATTTCAGCTTCTTGGAGAACCCTTCGTTCATCATCACTACCTGTACGCGACATCTTTAAAAAAAGTGTAAATTGTATCACAAAACTTAGCTCTTTTTTTTCTCGGAATAACCTTTGAACAAAATACTTTGTAGATTTATAATTAAACCCAACTCGTATGAAATTCTTAGTAGTAAAATTCAGATTTTTGGGGAACTAATGAAAGAAAAACCAAATCCTAGAACTATTAGGCTCGGTTGAAACATGACGCGAACAAAAAGGAAAGGATTATATGTTTAGATTAGAAAGAGTAAGAAAATCTAGGATCCCCTCTTCTTGTTTCCTTTGTTAATTTTTGGTAACAAATTAGATACAAAAGAAATATCCCGGAGAGCACGCAATTCTATTTTTTGTTCTAAAAATTGATTTTCGCTTTTTTTTTTTAATTTTTTTTTTCTTTTCTTTGCTCTTAGTATTCAAGAAATCCCAAGACTTACCAAGAACGAAATCCTGATAAAACCGCTCTGATACCACTTGATAACAACTAGGTCGGGAATCCAAATTAGAGTAAGAATTTGAGAAGTAAATGCGGAAGCAATAACAACAAGGAATTGAACAACTAGAATTAAAGAGATGAAAATAAAGGATATGGGAAGAATTCAAGGAAAGAATTCCAAGAACTTCCAAGAACGCAAGTTCTATAGCCTTGACAAGATCAAAGTAACAACGTCTTGATTTATGGAAGAAATCAAACGCCTTTACTTAAAAAGCAAATCAAAACAATAGATTCGGATCTTGACCACTTTACGAGTAACTTGAGACAATAATTAATAACTAGTATTAATCGCCTTCTAAGAATACCACAAAGGAATCAAAGATATCATAAAAGAGAAGTAATCTTACTACCTTGAACTAAGAACTAGTAAAGGTTGAAAGATAAATCTCAAAGCACAAGTAACAAAGGTTCAAAAGAACTCTCAAAGTATGATATACTTAATCAATAAATGTTGTATCTTATGAATGAGAAGAACTCCCTATTTATAGGAATACTAAGGCATAAAAGTCCTTAAAGCCGGACTTGGGGCCATTTATTTGTGAGAGATGAGAGAGAAGTCCATTCACCTCGGTTTGTGTGCGAATACTCTAAAAGGTGAGGATCACTTAGGAAAGTCGAGGATGTGTGAGTTTGGGTTTCACAATGACCAAAGAAATTGAGAAAGGTTCCTTGATGAAATGTGTCAACTCTTGATGCTCTTGTGTCACACTTGATCCACAAGTTTGCAAAGTTTAAATGTGTTAATGATGCATTCGCATTGAGGGCAATTGTTAGTCCCAAATGAGGCTTGTTGAAGTTATTTTAGGATAAACAGGAATTTCTCGAGTGTTGTCCATTGAGGGGTAGGTCTCATTTTATTTGCTTGAGGACAAGCAAAGGTTTAAGTTTGGGGGAGTTGATAACTGTGATTTCTACATGTTTTATACCCATTCTTACCTAAGCTTTGTGCATTAACTGCCAGAAATTAGTCCCCAAATGCTTACAAGTTGCGCTTGATTGCAGGTTTGAGCAACAAGATGACAAATACTAAAGATCGGCTCAAAAAGGAGTGAAATCTGCCAAGTGTCAAAAGACAACTGAAAGGGGGGTCAAAAGGACCTGCGCGGTCCGCACTGTTTTGTCACGCGACCGCGCAGGAGAGTTCAGAAGCTGGACATCTTCAAGTTCAACCTGCGCGGTCCTCACTGTTCTGCCATGCGGCCGCGCAGGAAAGTTCAGAGGCCATGATATCTTCAAGTCAAGCTATGCGGTTTCACGCGGTCCGCGCCTAAAAGTATCAGAGACTAAATCGTTCAAGGCAAAAGCCCACTCGGCCGCGCACCTAATCAGTGCAGTCCGCGTGGATGAAGTTCACGCGACACCGCGTCATTTGTGCGCGGTCCGCGCCAGACCCTCAGGGGTATTTTTGTCCGATTTTTCCTGTGTAGTATAAATAGAACATTTTACTTTTTAGCAGCAGTTTTTTTAGATCTGTTTTGAGAGCATAGAGCAGCTGAACTTGGGATTTCATGATTTTAGCCTATTTTGGGCAATCTCTTCTAGTATTAACGTGGATTTGAGTAGATTAATATTGTAGTTAATTGTTATGTCAATTTCATCTATTATTTCTTCAATTTCTGTTCCTATTATGGCTAGCTGAACCCATTAGCTAGGGTTGTGGCTCAACCCTAGGGTGGGTAATTAATAGGTGTGATTGTTTAGTGCATGACTGATGTTGGGTATTTGTTATTTGAATTAATCTTATGTTTTCATTAAGATTTGGTGGTTGCAAACACTAAGTCTAGCTTAGTGAGTCTTGACTCTTCTTGAGAAAGAAAGTCTATGACCCCAAGATTAATTCTAACAAGGAATTGGGATGGACCCATGAGAATGGTAGTCCCAATTAACGGGTTAAACCTCGAGAGAGTAATTACCCAACTTGAACCATAAGTTTCTTGGGCAAATTGGCCTACCCAATTGGTCTCGAGAGAGTCAATTGGGAAAAATCACTCTCTCTACCGAGAGGTGTGAGAGTGAGTGCAAAAGTGAAATGGTTATAGCATAAGTCCCATAGTCATCATTCTTGCATTAGGAATCTCTACCCATTAGTTGACCACCTAGGTACATGCCACGGCCCTAGTGCCTTTCTCTATATTGCATACAACTTAGAATCATAATTTTAGCATAACTTAGCTTTACAATTGTAGTTGATAAATTGTAGCTATTAATCAAGAGAAAACCAAAAATGTTAGAAGATTAATTAGGAGCTAAAACATAGTCCTAGACTATACAAACACGCAACTCCAAATTGAAATTCCCTGTGGAAAATTGACCCCGATACCGCTATTGGGTAAAAGTATTAGCGCCCACTCTTCCTCAGGTCGAGTCTGCTGCGATCAGCCCACATGGAGAACAAGGAAATACAGTTCAAATTTTGGCAATCAGGCGCCCACCAGGAGAACAAGAGAATACAGTTCAAGTTTGGGCAATCAGGCGCACACCTGGAGAACAAGGAAATACAGTTAAAGTTTTGGCAATCAGGCGCCCACCTGAAGAACAAGGGAATACAATTCAAGTTTTGGTAATCAAGAACCCACTTGGAGATCAAGGAATTACAGTTCAAGTTTTGGCAATCAGGATCCTACCTGGAGAACAAGGGAATACAGTTTCAAGTTTTGGCAATCAGGTGTCCACCTGGAGAACAAGGGAATATAGTTAAAGTTTTGGCAATCAGGAGCCCACCTGGAGAATAAGGGAATACAGTTCAAGTTTGGGTAATCAGGCGCCCATGATAACTGTGATTTCTACATGTTTTATACCCATTCTTACCTAAGCTTTGTGCATTAGCTGCCAGAAATTAGTCCCAAAATGCTTACAAGTTGCGCTTGATTGCAGGTTTGAGCAACAAGATGACAAATACTAAAGATCGGCTCAAAAAGGAGTGAAATCTGCCAAGTGTCAAAAGACAACTGAAAGGGGGATCAAAAGGACCTGCGCGGTCCGCACTGTTTTGTCACGCGACCGCGCAAGAGAGATCAGAAGCTGGACATCTTCAAGTTCAACCTGCGCGGTCCGTACTGTTTTGCCACGCGGCCGTGCAGGAAAGTTCAGAGGCCATGATATCTTCAAGTCAAGCTACGCGGTCTGCATCCCTTTTCACGCGGTCCGTGCCTAAGAGTATCAGAGACTAAATCGTTCAAGGCAAAAGCCCACGCAGCCGCGCACCTAATCAGTGTGGTCCGCGTGGATGAAGTTCACGCGACCGCGCGTCATTTGTGCGCAGTCCGCGCCAGACCCTAAAGGGTATTTTTGTCCGGTTTTTCCTGTATAGTATAAATAGAACATTTTACTTTTTAGCAGCAGTTTTTTTAGATCTATTTTGAGAGCATAGAGCAGCTGAACTTGGGATTTCATGATTTTATCCTATTTTGGGCAATCTCTTCTAGTATTAACGTGGATTTGAGTAGATTAACATTGTAGTTAATTGTTATGTCAATTTCATCTATTATTTCTTCAATTTTTGTTCCTATTATGGCTAGCTGAACCCATTAGCTAGGGTTGTGGCTCAACCCACCTGAAGTTTCGGCAATCAGGCGCCTACCTGATGAACAAGGGAATACAATTCAAGTTTTGGTAATCAATAACCCACTTGGAGAACAAGGGATTACAGTTCAAGTTTTAGCAATCAGGAGCCCACCTGAAGAACAAGAGAATACAGTTTTAAGTTTTGGCAATCAGACGCCCACCTGGAGAACAAGGTAATACAGTTAAAGTTTTGGCAATCAGGCGCCCACCTGGAGAATAAGGGAATACAGTTAAAGTTTTGGCAATCAGATGCCCACCTGGAGAATAAGGTAATACAGTTCAAGTTTTTGCAATCAGGCGCCCTCCTGGAGAACAAGGGAATACAATTCAAGTTTTCGCAATACGGTGCCCACCTGGAGAACAAGAGAATTTAGTTCAAGTTTTGGTAATCAAGTGCCCACCTGGAGAACAAGGGAATACAGTTCAAGTTTTGGCAATTAGGCGCCCACCTGGAGAACAAGGGAATACAGTTCAAGTTTTGGTAATCAGGCACCCACCTGGAGAATAAGGGAATACAGTTTAAGTTTTGGCAATCAGGACCCAACCTGTAGAACAAGGGATTACAGTTCAACTTTGGAAATCAAGCACTAACCTGGAGAACAAGGGAATACAGTTCAAGTTTGGGTAATCAGGCGCCCACCTGGAGAACAAGGGAATACAGTTCAAATTTTGGCAATCAGGCGCCCACTTGGAGAACAAGAGAATACAGTTCAAGTTTTGGCAATCAGGCGCAGACCTGGAGAACAAGGAAATACAGTTAACGTTTCGGCAATCAGTCGCCCACCTGAAAAACAAGGGAATACAATTCATGTTTTGGTAATCAAGAACCCACTTGGAGAACAAGGGATTACAGTTCATGTTTTGGCAATCAGGAGCCCACCTAGAGAACAAGGGAATATAGTTTCAAGTTTTGGCAATCAGGCGCCCACCTGGAGAACAAGAGAATACAGTTAAAGTTTTGGCAATCAGGCGCCCACCTGGAGAATAAGGGAATACAGTTCAAGTTTTTGCAATCAGGCACCCTCCTGGAGAACAAGGGAATACAATTCAAGTTTTCGCAATCAGGTGCCCACCTGGAGAACAAGGGAATTCAGTTCAAGTTTTGCTAATCAAGCGCCTACCTGCAGAACAAGGGAATACAGTTTCAAGTTTTGGTAATCAAGCGCCCACCTGGAGAACAAGGGAAAACAGTTTCAAGTTTTGGCAATTAGGCGCACACCTGGAGAACAAGGGAATACAATTCAAGTTTTGGAAATTAGGCGTCCACCTGGATAACAAGGGAATGCAGTTCAGGTTTTGGCAATTAGGCACCCACCTGGAGAACAAGGGAATACAGTTCAAGTTTCGGACATCAGGCACCCACCTAGAGGACAAGGGAATACAGTTCAAGGAGAACAAGGGAATACAGTTTAAGTTTTGGAAATCAGGAGCCCACCTGGAGAACAAGGGAATACAGTTAAAGTTTTGGAAATCAGGCGCCTACCAGGAGAACAAGGGAATACAATTCAAGTTTTGGAAATTAGGCGCCCACCTGGATAACAAGGGAATACAGTTAACGTTTTGGCAATCAGGCGCCCACCTGGAAAACAGGGGAATACAGTGAAAGTTTTGGCAATAAGACACCCACTTGGAGAACAAGTGAATACAATTCAAGTTTTGGCAATCAGGCGCCCACCTGGAGAACAAGGGAATACAGTTCAAGTTTTGGAAATCAGGCGCCCACCTGGAGAACAAAGGAATACAGTTCAAATTTTTGTAATCAGGCACTCACCTGGAGAACAAGGGAATACAGTTCAAGTTTTGGCAATCAGGACCCAACCTGGAGAACAAGGGATTACAGTTCAAGTTTGGCAATCAGGCTCCAACCTGGAGAACAAGGGAATATAGTTCAAGTTTGGGTAATCAGGCGCCCACATGGAGAACAAGGGAATACAGTTCAAATTTTGGCAATCAGGCGCCCACCTGGAGAACAAGAGAATATAGTTCAAGTTTGGGTAATCAAGCGCACACCTGGAGAACAAGGAAATACAGTTAAAGTTTCGGCAATCAGGCGCCCACCTGAAGAACAAGGGAAAACAATTCAAGTTTTGGTAATCAAGAACCCACTTGGAGAACAAGGGATTACAGTTCAAGTTTAGGCAATCAGGAGCCCACCTGGAGAACAAGGGAATACAGTTTCAAGTTTTGGCAATCAGGCACCCACCTTGAGAACAAGGGAATAAAGTTAAAGTTTCGGCAATCATGCGCCCACCTGAAGAACAAGGGAATACAATTCAAGTTTGGGTAATCAAGCACCAACCTGGAGAACAAGGGAATTCAGTTCAAGTTTGGGTAATCAGGCGCCCACCTGGAGAACAAGGGAATACAGTTCAAATTTTGGCAATCAGGCGCCCACTTGGAGAACAAGAGAATACAGTTCAAATTTTGGCAATCAGGCGCAGACCTGGAGAACAAGGAAATACAGTTAACGTTTGATAGCATCCTAGGAAGCTGAACTCTATTCAAGAACATGGATGAAGATTTTGAATCTCAAAGATGACCTTTAATAAGAGTTCAAGCTAAAGAATTACAAAACAAGATCATTAGACTTCAAGTGCAAATGAAGAAATTATTAATTGGGAGGAAGAGCTCAAGGATAAAGGATGTGAATTGGCTAGGTGATAACATCAAGGACAAGGATAGAGTTTTGGAAGCTCCAAGGCCATATACAAGATCTCAAGCTAAAGAGTTGCAAACTAAGGTTGCGAGACTTCAATGGCAAATAAAGAAGCTTTTAATTGTAGAGGAAGAGCTCAAGCCCAAAGGAGATGAATTGTCCAAGTTTTACAATTATTTGGTAGTCCAAATTAAAGTCCAAGAGGAGGAAGATTGGGTTACCAAATCAGCCCTTGAAGTTCACCAATAAGGCTTAAAATGACCTTAAAAGAGGTCCAAAAGGGGGTGTTTCAAAAGGAGCCCAATTGGAGTCCAAACCAATGGCCCAAACTAATAGTTTTAAGGCCCAAATCTGCCCCAAAAGGATTTGGCCGCCCCCCACTTAATTTTGATGGCTTTTGTTACCCCTTAGGAGCCACCTACCTAAGTTTGATGGCTATTGTGACCCCTAGCAGCCCCCTACCTAATTTAGATGACTTTTTTAGCAACCCCCTACATTATTTTAAGTGCTTTTAACTCCTATAAATAAGGAGTTCTTCTCATTCATAAGACACAACATTTATTGATTAAGTATATCATACTTTGAGAGTTCTTTGAACCTTTGTTACTTGTGCTTTGAGATTTATCTTTCAACCTTTACTAGTTCTTAGTTCAAGGTAGTAAGATTACTTCTCTTTTATGATATCTTTGATTCCTTTGTGGTATTCTTAGAAGGCGATTAATACTAGTTATTAATTGTTGTCTCAAGTTACTCGTAAAGTGGTCAAGATCCGAATCTATTGTTTTGATTTGCTTTTTAAGTAAAGGCGTTTGATTTCTTCCATAAATCAAGACGTTGTTACTTTGATCTTGTCAAGGCTATAGAACTTACGTTCTTGGAAGTTCTTGGAATTCTTTCCTTGAATTCGTCCCATATCCTTTATTTTCATCTCTTTAATTCTAGTTGTTCAATTCCTTGTTGTTATTGCTTCCGCATTTACTTCTCAAATTCTTACTCTAATTTGGATTCCCGACCTAGTTGTTATCAAGTGGTATCAGAGCGGTTTTTATCAAGATTTCGTTCTTGGTAAGTCTTGGAATTTCTTGAATACTAAGAGCAAAGAAAAGAAAAGAAAAAAATTAAAAAAAAACGAAAATCAGTTTTTAGAACAAAAAATAGAATTGCGTGCTCTCCGGGATATTTCTTTTGTATCTAATTTGTTACCAAAAATTAACAAAGGAAACAAGAAGAGGGGATCCTAGATTTTCTTACTCTTTCTAATCTAAACATATAATCCTTTCCTTTTTGTTCGCGTCATGTTTCAACCGAGCCTAATAGTTCTAGGATTTGGTTTTTCTTTCATTAGTTCCCCAAAAATCTGAATTTTACTACTAAGAACTTCATACGAGTTGGTTTAACTATAAATCTACAAAGTATTTTGTTCAAAGGTTATTTCGAGAGAAAAAAAGGATAAAGTGTGTGAGAGAACAATTGAAAAAAAAACAAAGAAGCCAAATTTGAGAGATACATATTTCCTTTAATCTATGTCAAGATATCTCAAATAGGTAGTTGCAGTGGAAGGAGTAGATCTATGACTCTTGAAAGGTCGATATTACAATATATCGAATGGAAAGAAGACAATGGTAAAGTTATTTTTCAAACAAGAGCTAAAGTGATGTCTACAATTTATACCCTTAGAATTGACAAAGCATTTAACTATAACTTAATTAGCACTTATATGGTTGAGAAATTGAACTTGCCTTGTGTTGAACATATTGATCCCTACATGTTGAAAGGAGTAAAGGTAGATAAAAGAGTGTTATTACCATTCTCTATTGGAAGGTATGAGGATGTGATTTGGTGTGATGTCATTCCCATGAATCGTTTTCATATCTTGTTGGGAAGGCCATGGAATATCTATAGAAGTGCTTCATATAGTATCGAAAAAAATAGATACTCTTTTGAGGTTAATGGGAAGAAACTCAGTCTTGGACCTTTGACTCCCTCACAAATTTGTGCAGATGAAAAGATTGTTAAAAAGAATATGGAAAAATACGAGAGAGAAAAGAATGAGAGGAGTAAGGGAGTGCATGTTGACATTCCAAGAGAGGAAAAAGGAGAGGTTGTCTTGAGTAAAAAGAGTGGGATGTCAAGTGAGGTAAACAATGATCTTGAGAAAAAAGAAAAGAGAGAAAGCAATAAGAGAAACAAAGTTTGTAAGGTAGAGAGAGAGAAACAAGAGAGATTGAGTGAAGGAAAAGAACTCTTTAGTGAGAGAAAAGAGGCTAAGGGTGAGGAAAACATTAGTCTTGCGATAAAAGCCAAAGAGAGTGTAAGCAAGAAAAACGTTTCTTTACTTCCTAACCCATTAACTCTTTCTTGTTTTAGTTCTTGTGATTTTGTGCAGCCACGTGATGAAATACCTTTTGAAAGGAGTGGTGAGGCGCAAGAGATGGTGGCAAAAGATCCAATTGGATTCCAACATAAATTCGGCAATATCAATTCTTGTTGGATGGTGGAAGACAAAAGCTTGATTAAATTCTTTGTTATTAAACCTTTTGACTATTTCGATTCTTATTTACAGGGTTATGACATGGAGTTGCCTAAAAGCATTGCTAAGGTGGAGCCATTGCATAAAAGAATACAAGGTGATGATGTTCCATTGGTAAATAAGTCCAAGTATGGTATGTATAATTGGTTTATTTGCATTCTTGGTCTTTCTAGAACACCTAAGGTATTTTTGGAGGTAATGAATTACACTCTTATTTCTTATATTGGTGACTTTATAATTTTTGTAGATGATGATATTTTGATGCACATCAAGTCATTAACTATAATATCTAAGTTAATGTGTAAGAGTAATTCGCTTCCTTTTGAAATTGTGTATGACATAGATGATTACTTATTCCAACTTGGTGGAAAGAGGCATGGAATTTCTGTGAAGAGGCTTGCAAATGAGTTAAATATTTCTTCTTATCTTATTCAAGTGGCTAATGAGTTTTCATGTGCTAAAGAATGTGATCTTTGTTATGTGATGGGGAGTCATTCTTCAAGTCATGTTCATTGTAAGCTTGTAAAAGTATTTGTTTCTAGTAAAGAGGATATGCATGATTGTTGTAATACTGGTGATCAAATACTCTTTCATGTAGAGGAATCCATGAGATTTGTAATTGTAGTTAGTAGTCTATATCATGAATGTATCTTGTTTGATAAATGTGGTAAAGGTACTTATATTAAATGGATGTGTAGTCACTCTTTTATAATTTCTTTGTCATGTATACTCATGGACTGCCGTACCGACAAGATCGAATTGCAAGTTCCATTGCATGGTGCATCTAAGAGAGGTTTTTATTGTATTAATCTAGGTAGACATAAATTTTATTGGGATGATGATGTCCATATTCTTTATAAGGGAGTATTTATACCTATTAGGATTGATTGGGTTAAATGGACACATTGTCACTATCTTATTTTATTCCTACTATTTTTTCAGATTAGTGGATACCATTTACTAGTGCGTGTTTTCTTTTTCTTGCAAGGTCAAAATTCGAGGACGAATTTTCTTCAAGAAGAGGGGAATGATAGCATCCTAGGAAGCTCAACTCTATTCAAGGACATGGATGAAGCTTTTGAATCTCAAAGATGGCCTTTAATAAGAGTTCAAGCTAAAGAATTACAAAACAAGATCATTAGACTTCAAGTGCAAATGAAGAAGTTATTAATTGGGAGGAAGAGCTCAAGGATAAAGGATGTGAATTGGCTAGGTGATAGCATCAAGGACAAGGATAGAGTTTTGGAAGCTCCAAGGCCATATACAAGATCTCAAGCTAAAGAGTTGCAAACTAAGGTTGCTAGACTTCAATGGCAAATAAAGAAGCTTTTAATTGTAGAGGAAGAGCTCAAGCCCAAAGGAGATGAATTGTCCAAGTTTTACAATTATTTGGTAGTCCAAATTGAAGTCCAAGAGGAGGAAGATTGGGTTACCAAATCAGCCCTTGAAGTCCACCAATAGGGCTCAAAATGACCTTAAAAGAGGTCCAAAAGGGGGTGTTTCAAAAGGAGCCCAATTGGAGTCCAAACCAATGGCCCAAACTAATAGTTTTAAGGCCCAAATCTGCCCCAAAAGGATTTGGCCGCCCCCCACTTAATTTTGATGGCTTTTGTTACCCCTTAGGAGCCACCTACCTAAGTTTGATGGCTATTGTGACCCCTAGCAGCCCCCTACCTAATTTAGATGACTTTTTTAGCAACCCCCTACATTATTTTAAGTGCTTTTAACTCCTATAAATAAGGAGTTCTTCTCATTCATAAGACACAACATTTATTGATTAAGTATATCATACTTTGAGAGTTCTTTGAACCTTTGTTACTTGTGCTTTGAGATTTATCTTTCAACCTTTACTAGTTCTTAGTTCAAGGTAGTAAGATTACTTCTCTTTTATGATATCTTTGATTCCTTTGTGGTATTCTTAGAAGGCGATTAATACTAGTTATTAATTGTTGTCTCAAGTTACTCGTAAAGTGGTCAAGATCCGAATCTATTGTTTTGATTTGCTTTTTAAGTAAAGGCGTTTGATTTCTTCCATAAATCAAGACGTTGTTACTTTGATCTTGTCAAGGCTATAGAACTTACGTTCTTGGAAGTTCTTGGAATTCTTTCCTTGAATTCGTCCCATATCCTTTATTTTCATCTCTTTAATTCTAGTTGTTCAATTCCTTGTTGTTATTGCTTCCGCATTTACTTCTCAAATTCTTACTCTAATTTGGATTCCCGACCTAGTTGTTATCAAGTGGTATCAGAGCGGTTTTTATCAAGATTTCGTTCTTGGTAAGTCTTGGAATTTCTTGAATACTAAGAGCAAAGAAAAGAAAAGAAAAAAAATTAAAAAAAAACGAAAATCAGTTTTTAGAACAAAAAATAGAATTGCGTGCTCTCCGGGATATTTCTTTTGTATCTAATTTGTTACCAAAAATTAACAAAGGAAACAAGAAGAGGGGATCCTAGATTTTCTTACTCTTTCTAATCTAAACATATAATCCTTTCCTTTTTGTTCGCGTCATGTTTCAACCGAGCCTAATAGTTCTAGGATTTGGTTTTTCTTTCATTAGTTCCCCAAAAATCTGAATTTTACTACTAAGAACTTCATACGAGTTGGTTTAACTATAAATCTACAAAGTATTTTGTTCAAAGGTCATTTCGAGAGAAAAAAAGGATAAAGTGTGTGAGAGAACAATTGAAAAAAAAAACAAAGAAGCCAAATTTGAGAGATACATATTTCCTTTAATCTATGTCAAGATATCTCAAATAGGTAGTTGCAGTGGAAGGAGTAGATCTATGACTCTTGAAAGGTCGATATTACAATATATCGAATGGAAAGAAGACAATGGTAAAGTTATTTTTCAAACAAGAGCTAAAGTGATGTCTACAATTTATACCCTTAGAATTGACAAAGCATTTAACTATAACTTAATTAGCACTTATATGGTTGAGAAATTGAACTTGCCTTGTGTTGAACATATTGATCCCTACATGTTGAAAGGAGTAAAGGTAGATAAAAGAGTGTTATTACCATTCTCTATTGGAAGGTATGAGGATGTGATTTGGTGTGATGTCATTCCCATGAATCGTTTTCATATCTTGTTGGGAAGGCCATGGAATATCTATAGAAGTGCTTCATATAGTATCGAAAAAAATAGATACTCTTTTGAGGTTAATGGGAAGAAACTCAGTCTTGGACCTTTGACTCCCTCACAAATTTGTGCAGATGAAAAGATTGTTAAAAAGAATATGGAAAAATACGAGAGAGAAAAGAATGAGAGGAGTAAGGGAGTGCATGTTGACATTCCAAGAGAGGAAAAAGGAGAGGTTGTCTTGAGTAAAAAGAGTGGGATGTCAAGTGAGGTAAACAATGATCTTGAGAAAAAAGAAAAGAGAGAAAGCAATAAGAGAAACAAAGTTTGTAAGGTAGAGAGAGAGAAACAAGAGAGATTGAGTGAAGGAAAAGAACTCTTTAGTGAGAGAAAAGAGGCTAAGGGTGAGGAAAACATTAGTCTTGCGATAAAAGCCAAAGAGAGTGTAAGCAAGAAAAAAGTTTCTTTACTTCCTAACCCATTAACTCTTTCTTGTTTTAGTTCTTGTGATTTTGTGCAGCCACGTGATGAAATACCTTTTGAAAGGAGTGGTGAGGCGCAAGAGATGGTGGCAAAAGATCCAATTGGATTCCAACATAAATTCGGCAATATCAATTCTTGTTGGATGGTGGAAGACAAAAGCTTGATTAAATTCTTTGTTATTAAACCTTTTGACTATTTCGATTCTTATTTACAGGGTTATGACATGGAGTTGCCTAAAAGCATTGCTAAGGTGGAGCCATTGCATAAAAGAATACAAGGTGATGATGTTCCATTGGTAAATAAGTCCAAGTATGGTATGTATAATTGGTTTATTTGCATTCTTGGTCTTTCTAGAACACCTAAGGTATTTTTGGAGGTAATGAATTACACTCTTATTTCTTATATTGGTGACTTTATAATTTTTGTAGATGATGATATTTTGATGCACATCAAGTCATTAACTATAATATCTAAGTTAATGTGTAAGAGTAATTCGCTTCCTTTTGAAATTGTGTATGACATAGATGATTACTTATTCCAACTTGGTGGAAAGAGGCATGGAATTTCTGTGAAGAGGCTTGCAAATGAGTTAAATATTTCTTCTTATCTTATTCAAGTGGCTAATGAGTTTTCATGTGCTAAAGAATGTGATCTTTGTTATGTGATGGGGAGTCATTCTTCAAGTCATGTTCATTGTAAGCTTGTAAAAGTATTTGTTTCTAGTAAAGAGGATATGCATGATTGTTGTAATACTGGTGATCAAATACTCTTTCATGTAGAGGAATCCATGAGATTTGTAATTGTAGTTAGTAGTCTATATCATGAATGTATCTTGTTTGATAAATGTGGTAAAGGTACTTATATTAAATGGATGTGTAGTCACTCTTTTATAATTTCTTTGTCATGTATACTCATGGACTGCCGTACCGACAAGATCGAATTGCAAGTTCCATTGCATGGTGCATCTAAGAGAGGTTTTTATTGTATTAATCTAGGTAGACATAAATTTTATTGGGATGATGATGTCCATATTCTTTATAAGGGAGTATTTATACCTATTAGGATTGATTGGGTTAAATGGACACATTGTCACTATCTTATTTTATTCCTACTATTTTTTCAGATTAGTGGATACCATTTACTAGTGCGTGTTTTCTTTTTCTTGCAAGGTCGAAATTCGAGGACGAATTTTCTTCAAGATGAGGGGAATGATAGCATCCTAGGAAGCTCAACTCTATTCAAGGACATGGATGAAGCTTTTGAATCTCAAAGATGGCCTTTAATAAAAGTTCAAGCTAAAGAATTACAAAACAAGATCATTAGACTTCAAGTGCAAATGACGAATTCTTTTCAAGAAGGGGGGAATGATAGCATCAAGAACAAGGATATAGTTAAGGACAATGATAGAGATGATAGAGTTTTGGAAGCTCCAAGGCCATTTACAAGATCTCAAGCTAAAGAGTTGCAAGCTAAGGTTGCTAGACTTCAATGGCAAATAAAGAAGCTTTTAATTGTAGAGGAAGAGCTCAAGCCCAAAGGAGATGAATTGTCCAAGTTTTACAATTATTTGGTAGTCCAAATTGAAGTCCAAGAGGAGGAAGATTGGGTTACCAAATCAGCCCTTGAAGTTCACCAATAGGGCTCAAAATGACCTTAAAAGAGGTCCAAAAGGGGGTGTTTCAAAAGGAGCCCAATTGGAGTCCAAACCAATGGCCCAAACTAATAGTTTTAAGGCCCAAATCTGCCCCAAAAGGATTTGGCCGCCCCCACTTAATTTTGATGGCTTTTGTTACCCCTTAGGAGCCACCTACCTAAGTTTGATGGCTATTGTGACCCCTAGCAGCCCCCTACCTAATTTAGATGACTTTTTAGCAACCCCCTACATTATTTTAAGTGCTTTTAACTCCTATAAATAAGGAGTTCTTCTCATTCATAAGACACAACATTTATTGATTAAGTATATCATACTTTGAGAGTTCTTTTGAACCTTTGTTACTTGTGCTTTGAGATTTATCTTTCAACCTTTACTAGTTCTTAGTTCAAGGTAGTAAGATTACTTCTCTTTTATGATATCTTTGATTCCTTTGTGGTATTCTTAGAAGGCGATTAATACTAGTTATTAATTGTTGTCTCAAGTTACTCGTAAAGTGGTCAAGATCCGAATCTATTGTTTTGATTTGCTTTTTAAGTAAAGGCGTTTGATTTCTTCCATAAATCAAGACGTTGTTACTTTGATCTTGTCAAGGCTATAGAACTTACGTTCTTGGAAGTTCTTGGAATTCTTTCCTTGAATTCGTCCCATATCCTTTATTTTCATCTCTTTAATTCTAGTTGTTCAATTCCTTGTTGTTATTGCTTCCGCATTTACTTCTCAAATTCTTACTCTAATTTGGATTCCCGACCTAGTTGTTATCAACGTTTCGGCAATTAGGCGCCCACCTGAAAAACAAGGGAATGCAATTCAAGTTTTTGCAATCAGGCGCCCTCCTGGAGAACAAGGGAATACAGTTCAAGTTTTCGCAATCAGGTGCCCACCTAGAGAACAAGGGAATTCAGTTCAAGTTTTGGTAATCAAGCGCCTACCTGGAGAACAAGGGAATACAGTTTCAAGTTTTGGCAATCAAGCGCCCACATGGAGAACAAGGGAAAACAGTTTCAAGTTTTGGCAATTAGGCGCCCACCTGGAGAACAAGGGAATACAATTCAAGTTTTGGAAATTAGGTGTCCACCTGGATAACAAGGGAATGCAGTTCAGGTTTTGGCAATTAGGCACCCACCTGGAGAAGAAGGGAATACAGTTCAAGTTTCGGCGATCAGGCACCTACCTAGAGGACAAGGGAATACAGTTCAAGGAGAACAAGGGAATACAGTTCATGTTTTGGAAATCAGGTGCCCACCTGGAGAACAAGGGAATACAGTTAAAGTTTTGGCAATCAGGCGCCCACCTGGAGAACAAGGGAATACAATTCATGTTTTGGAAAGTAGGCGCCCACCTGGATAACAAGGGAATACAGTTAACGTTTTGGCAATCAGGCGCCCACCTGGAGAACAAGGGAATACAGTGAAAGTTTTGGCAATAAGGCACCCACTTGGAGAACAAGTGAATACAATTCAAGTTTTGGCAATCAGGCGCCCACCTGGAGAACAAGGGAATACAGTTCAAGTTTTGGCAATCAGGCGCCCACCTGGAGAACAAGGGAATACAGTTCAAATTTTTGTGATCAGGCACCCACCTGGAGAACAAGGGAATACAGTTCAAGTTTTGGCAATCAGGACCCAACCTGGAGAACTAGGGATTATAGGTCAAGTTTGGCAATCATGCACCAACCTGGAGAACAAGGGAATACAGTTCAAGTTTGGGTAATCAGGCGCCCACATGGAGAACAACGGAACACAGTTCAAATTTTGGCAATCAGGCCCCCAATTGGAGAACAAGATAATACAGTTCAAGTTTGGGTAATTAGGCGCACACCTGGAGAACAAGGAAATACAGTTAAAGTTTCGGGAATCAGGCGCCCACCTAAAGAAAAAGGGAATACAATTCAAGTTTTGGTAATCAAGAACCCACTTGGAGAACAAAGGATTACAGTTCAAGTTTTGGCAATCAGGAGCCCACCTGGAGAACAAGGGAATACAGTTTCAAGTTTTGGCAATCAGGCGCCCACCTTGAGAACAAGGGAATACAGTTAAAGTTTCGGCAATCAGGTGCCCACCTGAAGAACAAGGGAATACAATTCAAGTTTTGGTAATCAGGAACCCACTTAGAGAACAAGGGATTACAGTTCAAGTTTTGGCAATCAGGAGCCCACCTGGAGAACAAGAGAATACAGTTTCAAGTTTTGGCAATCATGCGCCCATCTGGAGAACAAGGGAATACAGTTAAAGTTTTGGCAATCAGGCGCCCACCTGGAGAATAAGGGAATACAGTTCAAGTTTTTGCAATCAGGCGCCCTCCAGGAGAACAAAGGAATACAATTCAAGTTTTCGCAATCAGGCGCCCACCTGGAGAACAAAGGAAAACAATTTCAAGTTTTGGCAATTAGGCGCCCACCTGGAGAACAAGGGAATACAGTTCAAGTTTTGGTAATCAGGCTCCCACCTGGAGAACAAGGGAATACAGTTCAAGTTTTGGCAATCAGGACCCAACCTGGAGAACAAGGGATTACAGTTCAAGTTTGGCAATCAGGCACCAACCTGGAGAACAATGGAATACAGTTCAAGTTTGGGTAATCAGGCACCCACATGGAGAACAAGGGAATATAGTTCAAGTTTTGGCAATCAGGCGCCCACTTGGAGAACAGGAGAATACAGTTCAAGTTTTGGCAATCAGGTGCCCACCTGGAGAACAAGGAAATTCAGTTCAAGTTTTAGTAATCAAGTGACTACCTCGAGAACAATTGAATACAGTTTCAAGTTTTGGCAATCAGGCGCCCACTTGGAGAACAAGGGAATACAATTCAAGTTTTGGAAATTAGGCGCCCACCTAGATAACAAGGGATTACAGTTCAAGTTCTAGCAATTAGGAGCCCACCTGGAGAACAAGGGAATACAGTTTCAAGTTTTTGCAATTAGGCACCCACCTGGAGAACAAGGGAAAACAATTTCAAGTTTTGGCAATTAGGCGCCCACCTGGAGAACAAGGGAATACAGTTCAAGTTTTGGTAATCAGGACCCAACCTGGAGAACAAGGGATTACAGTTCAAGTTTGGCAATCAGGCACCAACCTGGAGAACAATGGAATACAGTTCAAGTTTGGGTAATCAGGCACCCACATGGAGAACAAGGGAATACAGTTAAAGTTTTGGCAATCAGGTGCCCACCTGGAGAATAAGGGAATACAGTTCAAGTTTTTGCAATCAGGCGCCCTCCAGGAGAACAAGGGAATACAATTCAAGTTTTCGCAATCAGGCGCCCACCTGGAGAACAAAGGAAAACAATTTCAAGTTTTGACAATTAGGCGCCCACCTGGAGAACAAGGGAATACAGTTCAAGTTTTGGTAATCAGGCTCCCACCTGGAGAACAAGGGAATACAGTTCAAGTTTTGGCAATCAGGACCCAACCTGGAGAACAAGGGATTACAGTTCAAGTTTGGCAATCAGGCACCAACCTGGAGAACAATGGAATACAGTTCAAGTTTGGGTAATCAGGCACCCAGATGGAGAACAAGGGAATATAGTTCAAGTTTTTGCAATCAGGCGCCCACTTGGAGAACAGGAGAATACAGTTCAAGTTTTGGCAATCAGGTGCCCACCTGGAGAACAAGGAAATTCAGTTCAAGTTTTAGTAATCAAGTGAATACCTCGAGAACAATTGAATACAGTTTCAAGTTTGGCAATCAGGCGCCCACTTGGAGAACAAGGGAATACAATTCAAGTTTTGGAAATTAGGCGCCCACCTAGATAACAAGGGATTACAGTTCAAGTTCTAGCAATTAGGAGCCCACCTGGAGAACAAGGGAATACAGTTTCAAGTTTTTGCAATTAGGTACCCACCTGGAGAACAAGGGAAAACAATTTCAAGTTTTTGCAATTAGGCGCCCACCTGGAGAACAAGGGAATACAGTTCAAGTTTTGGTAATCATGACCCAACCTGGAGAACAAGGGATTACATTTCAAGTTTGGCAATCAGGCACCAACCTGGAGAACAATGGAATACAGTTCAAGTTTGGGTAATCAGGCACCCACATGGAGAACAAGGGAATACAGTTAAAGTTTTGGCAATCAGGTGCCCACCTGGAGAATAAGGGAATACAGTTCAAGTTTTTGCAATCAGGCGCCCTCCTGGAGAACAATGGAATACAGTTCAAGTTTTCGCATTCAGGTGCCCACCTAGAGAACAAGGAAATTCAGTTCAAGTTTTGGTAATCAAGTGACTACCTCGAGAACAAGGGAATACAGTTTCAAGTTTTGGCAATCAGGCGCCCACTTGGAGAACAAGGGAATACAATTCAAGTTTTGGCAATTAGGCGCCCACCTGGATAACAAGGGAATGCAGTTTAGGTTTTGGCAATTAGGCACCCACCTGGAGAACAAGGGAATACAGTTCAAGTTTGGGCAATCAGGCACCTACCTGGAGAACAAGGGAATACAGTTCAAGGAGAACAAGGGAATACAGTTCAAGTTTTGGAAATCAGGTGCGCACCTGGAGAACAAGGGAATACAGTTAAAGTTTTGGCGATCAGGCGCCCACCTAGAGAACAAGGGAATACAATTAAAGTTTTGGCAATCATGCGCCCACCTGGAGAACAATGGAATACAATTCAAGTTTTGGCAATCCGGCGCCCACCTGGAGAACAAGGGAATTCAGTTCAAGTTTTGGTAATCAGGCGCCCACCTGGAGAACAAGGAAATACAGTTAACGTTTCGGCAATCAGGTACCCACCTGAAGAACAAGGGAATACAATTCAAGTTTTGGTAATCAAGAACCCACTTGGAGAACAAGGGATTACAGTTCAAGTTTTGGCAATCAGGAGCCCACCTGGAGAACAAAAGAATACAGTTTCAAGTTTTGGCAATCAGGCGCCCACCTGGAGAACAAGGTAATACAGTTAAAGTTTTGGCAATCAGGCGCCCACCTGGAGAATAAGGGAATACAGTTCAAGTTATTGCAATCAGGCGCCCTCCTGGAGAACAAGGGAATACAATTCAAGTTTTCGCAATACGGTGCCCACCTGGAGCACAAGGGAATTCAGTTCAAGTTTTGGTAATCAAGCGCCAACCTACAGAACAAGGGAATACAGTTTTAAGTTTTGGCAATCAGGCGCCCACCTGGAGAACAAGGGAAAACAGTTTCAAGTTTTGGTAATTAGGCGCCCACATAGAGAACAAGGGAATACAATTCAAGTTTTGGCAATCAGGCACCCACATGGAGAACATGGGAATACAGTTCAAGTTTTGGTAATCAGGCACCCACCTGGAGAACAAGGGAATACAGTTCAAGTTTTGGCAATAAGGACCCAACCTGGAGAACAAGGGATTATAGTTCAAGTTTGGGTAATCAGGCGCCCACATGGAGAACAAAGGAATACATTTCAAATTTTGGCAATCAGGCGCCCACTTGGAGAACAAGAGAATACAGTTCAAGTTTTGGCAATCAGGCGCAGACTTGGAGAACAAGGAAATACAGTTAAAGTTTCGGCAATCAGGCGCCCACCTGAAAAACAAGGGAATACAATTCAAGTTTTGGTAATGTAGAACCCACTTGGAGAACAAGGGATTACAGTTCAAATTTTGGCAATCAGGAGCCCACCTGGAGAACAAGGGAATACAGTTTCAAGTTTTGGCAATCAGGCGCCCACCTGGAGAACAAGGGAATACAATTAAAGTTTTGGCAATCAGACGCCCACCTGGAGAATAAGGGAATACAGTTCAAGTTTTTGCAATCAGGCGCCCTCCTGGAGAACAAGGGAATACATTTCAAGTTTTCGCAATCAGGTGCCCACCTGGAGAACAAGGGAATTCAGTTCAAGTTTTGGTAATCAAGCACCTACCTGGAGAACAAGGGAATACAGTTTCAGCTTTTGACAATCAGGCGCCCACTTGGAGAACAAGGGAAAACAATTTCAAGTTTTGGCAATTAGGCGCCCACGTCGAGAACAAGGGAATACAATTAATGTTTTGGCAATTAGGCGCCCACCTGGATAACAAGGGAATGCAGTTCATGTTTTGGCAATTAGGCACTCACCTGAAGAACAAAGGAATACAATTCAAGTTTTGGCAATCAGGCACCCACCTGGAGAACAAGGGAATACAGTTCAAGGAGAACAAGGGAATACAGTTCAAGTTTTGGAAATCAGGTTCCCACTAGGAGAATAAGGGAATACAAGTAAAGTTTTGGCAATCACGCACTCACCTAGAGAACAAGAGAATACAATTAAAGTTTTGGCAATCACGCGCCCACCTGGAGAACAATGGAATACAGTTCAAGTTTTGGCAATTCGGCGCCCACCTGGAGAACAAGGGAATTCAGTTCAAGTTTTGGCAATCAGGCGCCCACCTGGAGAACAAGGGAATACAGTTCAAGTTTTGGCAATCAGGCACCCACCTGGAGAACAAGGGAATATAGTTCAAGTTTGGGTAGTCAGGCACCCACCTGGAGAACAAGGGAATACAGTTAAAGTTTGGCAAATCAGGCACCTACCTAAAGAACAAGGGAATACAGTTAAGATTTGGCAATCAGGCGCCAACTTGGAGAACAAGGGAATACATAAGTTTTGGCAATCAGGCGTCCACCTGGAGAATAAGGGAATAAAGAAGTTTTGGCAATCAGGCGACCACCTGGAGAACAAGGGAATACAGTTCAAGTTTTGGCTATCAGACGCCCACCTGGAGAACAAGGGAATACAGTTAAAGTTTTTGCAATTAGGCGCCCACCTGGAGAACAAGGGAATACAGTTCAAGTTTTGGTAATCAGGCACCCACTTGGAGAATAAGGGAATACATTTCAAGTTTTCGCAATCAGGCACCAACCTTGAGAACAAGGGATTACAGTTCAAGTTTGGCAATCAGGCACCAACCTGGAGATCCAGGGAATACATTTCAAGATTGGGCAATCAGGCGCCTACCTGGAGAACAAGGGCATACAATTCAAGTTTTGGCAATCAGGCGCCACCTAGAGAACAAGAGAATACAGTTAAAGTTTTGGCAATTAGGCACCCACCAGAGAACAAGGGAATACAGTTAAAGTTTTGGCCATCAGGCGCCCAAACTAGAGAATAAGGGAGTACAATTAATGTTTTGGCAATTAGGCGCCCACCTGGAGAACAAGGGAAATATAGTTCAAGTTTTGGCAATCAGGCGCCAACATAGAGAACAAGGGAATACAATTCAAGTTTGGTAATCAGGCACCAACCTAGAGAACTAGGGAATACAGTTCAAGTTTGGGCAATCAAACGCCTACCTGGAGAACAAGGGCATACAATTCAAGTTTTGGCAATTAGGCGCCACCTAGAGAACAAGGAAATACAATTAAAGTTTTGGTAATCAGGCACCCACTAGAGAACAAGGGAATACAGTTAAAGTTTTGGCCATCAGGCGCCCAAACTAGAGAATAAGGAAGTAGAATTAATGTTTTGGCAATCCGGCACCTACTTGGAGAACAAGAGAATACATTTAAAGTTTTGGCAATCCGGCGACCTGGAAAATAAGGGAAAACAGTTAAAGTTTTGGCAATTAGGCGCCCACCAGGAGAACAAGAGAATACAATTCAAATTTTGGCAATCGGGTGCCCACCTAAAGAACAAGGGAATACAATTCAAGTTTTGGCAATCAGGCGCCCACCTGGAGAACAAGGGAATACAGTTCAAGTTTTGGCAATCAGACACCCACCTGTTTTGGCAATCAGATGCCCACCTAGAGAACAAGGGAAAATAGTTTCAAGTTTCGGCAATCAGGCGCCCACCTAGAGAACAAGGGAATACAGTTAATGTTTTGGCAATCAGGCGCCCACCTGAAAACAAGGGAATACAGTTAAAGTTCTGGCAATTAGGCACCCACCTGGAGAATAAGGGAATACAATTCAAGTTAATGCAATCGCGCCCTCTTGGAGAACAAGGGAATACAGTTCAAGTTTTCTCAATACGGTGCCCACCTGGAGAACAAGGGAATTCAGCTCAAGTTTTGGTAATCAAGCGCCTACCTGGAGAACAAGGGAATACAGTTTCAAGTTTTGGCAATCAGGCGCTCACCTGGAGAACAAGGGAAAACATTTTCAAGTTTTGGTAATTAGGCGTCCACTTGGAGAACAAGGGAATACAATTCAAGTTTTGGCAATCAGGCACCCACCTGGAGGACAAGGGAATACAATTCAAGTTTTGGTAATCAGGCACCCACCTGGAGAACAAGGGAATACTGTTCAAGTTTTGGCAATAAGGACCCAACCTGGAGAACAAGGGATTACAGATCTAGTTTGGCAATCAGGCACCAACCTGGAGAACAAGGGAATACAGTTCAAGTTTAGGTAGCCCACATGGAGAACAAGGGAATACAGTTCAAATTTAGTTTTGGCAATCAGGCGCAGACCTAGAGAACAAGGAAATACAGTTAACGTTTTGGGAATCAGGCGCCCACCTGAAAAACAAGGGAATACAATTCAAGTTTTGGTAATCAAGAACACACTTGGAGAACAAGGGATTACAGTTCAAGTTTGGCAATCAGGCACCAACCTGGAGAACTAGGGAATACAGTTCAAGTTTGGCAATCAGGCACCAACCTGGAGAACAATGGAATACAGTTCAAGTTTGGGTAATCAGGCACCCACATGGAGAACAAGGGAATATAGTTCAAGTTTTGGCAATCAGGCGCCCACTTGGAGAACAGGAGAATACAGTTCAAGTTTTGGCAATCAGGTGCCCACCTGGAGAACAAGGAAATTCAGTTCAAGTTTTAGTAATCAAGTGAATACCTCGAGAACAATTGAATACAGTTTCAAGTTTGGCAATCAGGCGCCCACTTGGAGAACAAGGGAATACAATTCAAGTTTTGGAAATTAGGCGCCCACCTAGATAACAAGGGAATATAGTTAAAGTTTTGGTAATCAGGCACCCACCAGAGAACAAGGGAATACAGTTAAAGTTTTGGCCATCAGTTGCCCAAACTAGAGAATAAGGGAGTACAATTAATGTTTTGGCAATCAGGCACCTACTTGGAGAACAAGGGAATACATTTAAAGTTTTGGCAATCAGACGACCTAGAGAATAAGGGAATACAGTTAAAGTTTCGGCAATTTGGCGCCCACCTGGAGAACAAGAGAATACAATTCAAATTTTGGCAATCGGGTGCTCACCTAAAAAAAGGGGAATATAATTCATGTTTTGGCAATCAGGCGCCCACCTGGAGAACAAGGGAATACAGTTCAAGTTTTGGCAATCAAACACCCACCTGTTTTGGCAATCAGATGCCCACCTAGAGAACAAGGGAAAATAGTTTCAAGTTTTGGCAATCAGGCGCCCACCTGGAGAACAAGGGAATACAGTTCATGTTTTGGCAATCAGGCGCCCACCTGAAAACAAGGGAATACAGTTAAAGTTTTGGCAATTAGGCACCCACCTGGAGAATAAGGGAATACAGTTCAAGTTATTGCAATCGGCGCCATCCCGGAGAACAAGGGAATACAGTTCAAGTTTTCGCAATACGGTGCCCACCTGGAGAACAAGGGAATTCAGTTCAAGTTTTCGTAATCAAGTGCCTACTTGGAGAACAAGGGAATACAGTTTCAAGTTTTGGCAATCAGGCGCCCAACTGGAGAACAAGGGAAAACAGTTTCAAGTTTTGGTAATTAGGCGTCCACCTGGAGAACAAGGGAATACAATTCAAGTTTTGGCAATCAGGCACCCACCTGGAAAACAAGGGAATACAGTTCAAGTTTTGGTAATCAGGCACCCACCTGGAGAACAAGGGAATACAGTTCAAGTTTTGGCAATAAGGACCCAACCTGGAGAACAAGGGATTACAGTTCAAGTTTGGCAATCAGGCACCAACCCGGAGAACAAGGGACTACAGTTCAAGTTTGGGTAATCAGGCGCCCACATGGAGAACAAGGGAATACAGTTCAAATTTTGGCAATCAGGCGCCCACTTGGAGAACAAGAGAATACAGTTCAAGTTTTGGCAATCAGGCGCAGACCTGGAGAACAAGGAAATACAGTTAACGTTTCGGCAATCAGGCGCCCACCTGAAAAACAAGGGAATACAATTCAAGTTTTGGTAATCAAGAACCCACTTGGAGAACAAGGGATTACAGTTCAAATTTTGTCAATCAGGAGCCCAACTGGAGAACAAGTGAATACAGTTTCAAGTTTTGGCAATCAAGCGCCCACCTGGAGAACAAGGGAATACAGTTAATGTTTTGGCAATCAGGCACCTACTTGGAGAACAAGGGAAAATAGTTTCAAGTTTTGGCAATTAGGCGCCCACGTGGAGAACAAGGGAATACAATTCATGTTTTGACAATTAGGCGCCCACCTGGATAACAAAGGAATGCAGTTCAGGTTTTGGCAATTATGCACCTACCTGGAGAACAGGGGAATACAGTTCAAGTTTGGGCAATCAGGCGCCAACCTGGAAAACAAGGGAATACAGTTCAAGGAGAACAAGGGAATACAGTTCAAGTTTTGGAAATCAGGTGCGCACCCGGAGAACAAGGGAATACAGTTAAAGTTTTGGCGATCAGGCGCCCACCTAGATAACAAGGGAATACAATTAAAGTTTTGGCAATCACGCGCCCACCTGGAGAATAATGGAATACAGTTCAAGTTTTTGCAATCAGGCACCCTCCTGGAGAACAAGGGAATACAGTTCATGTTTTCGCAATCAGGCGCCCACCAGGAGAACAAGGGAAAACAATTTCAAGTTTTGGCAATTAGGCGCCCACCTGGAGAACAAGGGAATACAATTTAAGTTTTGGCAATCAGGCGCCCACCTGGAGAACAAGGGAATACAGTTCAAGTTTTGTTAATCAGGCTCCCACCTGGAGAACAAGAAAATATAGTTCAAGTTTTGGCAATCAGGACCCAACCTGGAGAACAAGGGATTACAGTTCAAGATTGGCAATCAGGCACCAACCTGGAGAACAATGGAATACAGTTCAAGTTTCGGTAATCAGGTGCCTACATGGAGAACAAGGGAATACAGTTCAAATTTTGGCAATCAGACGCACACTTGGAGAACAAGAGAATACAGTTCAAGTTTTGGTAATTAGGCGCACACATGGAGAACAAGGAAATACAGTTAAAATTTCGGCAATCAGACGCCCACCTGAAAAACAAGGGAATACAATTCAAGTTTTGGTAATCAAGAACCCACTTGGAAAACAAGGGATTACAGTTCAAGTTTTGGCAATTAGGAGCCTACCTAGAGAACAAGGGAATACAGTTTAAAATTTTGGCAATCAGGCGCCCACCTGGAGAATAAGGGAATACAGTTAAGTTTTGGCAATCAGGCGCCCACCTGGAGAATAAGGGAATACAATTCAAGTTTTTGCAATCAGGCGCCCTCCTGGAGAACAAAGGAATACAATTCAAGTTTTCGCAATCAGGTGCCCACCTGGAGAACAAGGGAATTCAGTTCAAGTTTTGGTAATCAAGCGACTACCTGGAGAACAAGGGAACACAGTTTCAAGTTTTCGCAATCAGGCGCCCATTTGGAGAACAAGGGAAAACAATTTCAAGTTTTGGAAATTAGGCGCCCACGTGGAGAACAAGGGAATACAATTCATGTTTTGACAATTAGACGCCCACCTGGATAACAAAGGAATGCAGTTCAGGTCTTGGCAATTATGCACCTACCTGGAGAACAGAGGAATACAGTTCAAGTTTGGGCAATCAGGCGCCCACCTGGAGAACAAGGGAATACAGTTCAAGGAGAACAAGGGAATATAGTTCATGTTTTGGAAATCAGGTGCGCACCCAGAGAACAAGGGAATACAGTTAAAGTTTTGGCGATCAGGCGCCCACCTAGAGAACAAGGGAGTACAATTAAAGTTTTGGCAATCATACGCCCACCTGGAGAACAATGGAATACAGTTCAAGTTTTTGGTCTCAGGCGCCCTCCTGGAGAACAAGGGAATACAGTTCATGTTTTCACAATCTGGCGCCCACCAGGAAAACAAGGGAAAACAATTTCAAGTTTTGGCAATTAGGCGCCCACCTGGAGAACAAGGGAATACAATTCAAGTTTTGGCAATCAGGCACCCACCTGGAGAACAAGGGAATACAGTTCAAGTTTTGATAATCAGGCACCCACCTGGAGAACAAGGGAATACAATTCAAGTTTTTGCAATAAGGACCCAACCTGGAGAACAAGTGATTACAGTTCAAGTTTGGCAATCAGGAACCAACCTAGAGAACAAGGGAATATAGTTCAAGTTTGGGTAATCAGGCGCCCACATGGAGAACAAAGGATTACAGTTCAAATTCTGGCAATCAGTAGCCCACCTGGAGAACAAGGGAATACAATTTCAAGTTTTGGTAATCAGGCGCCCACCTGGAGAACAAGGGAATACAGTTAAAGTTTTGGCAATGAGGCGCCCACCTGGAGAATAAGGGAATACAGTTCAAGTTTTTGCAATCAGGCTCCCTCCTGCAGAACAAGGGAATACATTTCAAGTTTTCGCAATCAGGTGCCCACCTGGAGAACAAGGGAATACAGTTCAAGTTTTGGCAATCAGACGCCCACCTATTTTGGAAATCAGATGCCCACTTGGAGAACAAAGGAATACATTTCAAGTTTTTGCAATCAAGCACCAACCTGGAGAATAAGGGAATACAGTTCAAGTTTCGGCAATCTGGCGCCCACATGGAGAACAGGGGAAAACAGTTTCAAGTTTCGGCAATCAGGTTCCTATTTGGAGGACAAGGAAATACAGTTCAAGTTTCGGCAATCAGGCACCCACCTAGAGAACAAGGGAATACAGTTCAAGTTTCGGCAATCAGGCGCACACCTGGAGAACAAGGGACAACAGTTCAAGTTTGGGCAATCAGGCGCCCACCTAGAGAACAAGGGCATACAGTTAAAGTTATGGCAATCAGGAGCCCACCTGGAGAACAAGGGAATACAGTTAAAGTTTTGGCAATTAGGTACCCACCTGAGAACAAGGGAATACAGTTAAAGTTTTGGCAATCAGGCGCCCAACTAGAGAACAAGGAAATACAATAAATGTTTTAGCAATCAGGCACCCACCTGGAGAACAAGGGAATACAATTCAAGTTTTGGCAATCAGGCGCCTACCAGGAGAACAAGGGAATAAAGTTTAAGTTTTGGCAATCAGGAGCCCACCAGGAGAACAAGGGAATACAGTTCAAGTTTGGGCAATCAAGCGCCCACCTGGAGAACAAGGGCATACAGTTCATGTTTCGGAAATCAGTCGCCCACCTAAAGAAAGAGGGAATACATTTAAAGTTTTTACAATCAGGCGCCCACGTGGAGAACAAGGGAATATAGTTCAGGTTTTATTAATCAAGCGCCCACCTGGAGAACAAGGGAATACAGTTCATGTTTTGGTAATCAGGCACCCACCTGGAGAATAAGGGAATACAGTTCAAGTTTTGGCAATCAGGCACCAACCTGGAGAACAAGGGAATACAATTTCAAGTTTTGGCCATCAGGCACCCACCTAGAGAACAAGGGAATACAGTTAAAGTTTTGGCAATCAGGCGCCCACCTGGAGAATAAGGGAATACAGTTCAAGTTTTTGCAATCAGGCTCCCTCCTGCAGAACAAGGGAATACATTTCAAGTTTTCGCAATCAGGTGCCCACCTAGAGAACAAGGGAATACAGTTCAAGTTTTGGCAATCAGACGCCCACCTATTTTGGAAATTAGATGCCCACTTGGAGAACAAGGGAATACAGTTCAAGTTTTGGCAATCAGCCACCAACCTGGAGAACAAGGGAATACAGTTCAAGTTTCGGCAATCTGGCGCCCACATGGAGAACAGGGGAAAACAGTTTCAAGTTTCGGCAATCAGGTGACCACTTGGAGAACAAGGGAATACAGTTCAAGTTTTGGCAATCAGGCACCCACCCAGAGAACAAGGGAATACAGTTCAAGTTTCGGCAATCAGGCGCACACCTGGAGAACAAGGGAAAACAGTTCAAGTTTGGGCAATCAGGCGCCCACCTAGAGAACAAGGGCATACAGTTAAAGTTATGGCAATCAGGCGCCCACCTAGAGAACAAGGGAATACAGTAAAAGTTTTGGCAATTAGGCACCCACCTGAGAACAAGGTAATACAGTTAAAGTTTTGGCAATCAGGCGCCCAACTAGAGAACAAGGAAATACAATAAATGTTTTGGCAATCAGGCAGCCACCTGGAGAACAAGGGAATACAATTCAAGTTTTGGCAATCAGGCGCCTACCTGGAGAACAAGGGAATACAGTTAAAGTTTTGGCAATTAGGCGCCCAGCTGGAGAACAAGGGAATACAAGTAAAGTTTCGGCAATCCGGCGCCCACCTAGAGAACAAGAGAATACAATTCAAGTGTTGGATATCGGGTGCCCACCTAAAGAACAAGGGAATACAGTTCAAGTTTTGGCAATTATGCGCCCACCTGGAGAACAAGGGAATACAGTTCAAGTTTTGGCAATCAGACGCCCACCTATTTTGGCAATCAGATGCCCACCTGGAGAACAAGGGAATACAGTTCAAGTTTTGGCAATCAGACGCCCGACTGTTTTGGCAATCAAATGCCCACCTGGAGAACAAGGGAATACATTTCAAGTTTTGGCAATCAGGCACCCACCTGGAGAACAAGGGAATAAAGTTCAAGTTTCAGCAATCAGGCTCACACCTGGAGAACAAGGGAAAACAGTTCAAGTTTGGGCAATCAGGCGCCCACCTAGAGAACAATGGCATATAGTTAAAGTTTCAGCAATCCGGCGCCCACCTGGAGAACAAGGAATACAATTCAAGTTTTGGAAATCAGGTGCCCACCTGGAGAACAAGGTAATACAATTCAAGATTCGGCATTCAGGCACCTACCTGGAGAACAAGGGAATAAAGTTTATGTTTTGGCAATCAGGCGCCCACCAGGAGAACAAGGGAATACAGTTCAAGTTTGGGCAATCAAGCGCCCTTCTGGAGAATAAGGGCATACAGTTCATGTTTCGGAAATCAGGCGCCCACCTAGAGAAAGAGGGAATACATTTAAAGTTTTGGCAATCAGGCGCCCACGTGGAGAACAAGGGAATATAGTTCAGGTTTTGTTAATCAAGCGCCCACCTGGAGAACAAGGGAATACAGTTCAAGTTTTGGTAATCAGGCACCCACCTGGAGAACAAGGGAATACAGTTCAAGTTTTGGCAATCAGGCACCAACCTGGAGAACAAGGGAATACAATTTCAAATTTTGGCAATCAGGCGCTCACCTGGAGAACAAGGGAATACAGTTAAAGTTTTGGCAATCAGGCGCCCACCTGGAGAATAAGGGAATACAGTTCAAGTTTTTGCAATTAGGCTCCCTCCTGCAGAACAAGGGAATACAGTTCAAGTTTTAGCAATCAGACGCCCACCTATTTTGGAAATCAGATGCCCACTTGGAGAACAAAGGAATACATTTCAAGTTTTTGCAATCAAGCACCAACCTGGAGAATAAGGGAATACAGTTCAAGTTTCGGCAATCTGGCGCCCACATGGAGAACAGGGGAAAACAGTTTCAAGTTTCGGCAATCAGGTGCCTATTTGGAGGACAAGGGAATACAGTTCAAGTTTCGGCAATCAGGCACCCACCTAGAGAACAAGGGAATACAGTTCAAGTTTCGGCAATCAGGCGCACACCTGGAGAACAAGGGACAACAGTTCAAATTTGGGCAATCAGGCGCCCACCTAGAGAACAAGGGCATACAGTTAAAGTTATGGCAATCAGGAGCCCACCTGGAGAACAAGGGAATACAGTTAAAGTTTTGGCAATTAGGTACCCACCTGAGAACAAGGGAATACAGTTAAAGTTTTGGCAATCAGGCGCCCAACTAGAGAACAAGGAAATACAATAAATGTTTTAGCAATCAGGCACCCACCTGGAGAACAAGGGAATACAATTCAAGTTTTGGCAATCAGGCGCCTACCTGGAGAACAAGGGAATACAATTAAATTTTTGGCAATTAGGCGCCCACCTGGAGAACAAGGGAATACAAGTAAAGTTTCGGCAATCCGGCGCCCACCTAGAGAACAAGAGAATACAATTCAAGTTTTGGAAATCAGGTGCCCACCTAAAGAACAAGGGAATACAGTTCAAGTTTTGGAAATCATGCGCCCACCTGGAGAACAAGGGAATACAATTCAAGTTTTGGCAATCAGACGCCCACCTATTTTGGCAATCAGATGCCCACCTGGAGAACAAGGGAATACAGTTCAAGTTTTGGCAATCAGACGCCCAACTGTTTTGGCAATCAAATGCCCACCTGGAGAACAAGGGAATACATTTCAAGTTTTGGCAATCAGGCACCCACCTGGAGAACAAGGGAATAAAGTTCAAGTTTCAGCAATCAGGCTCACACCTGGAAAATAAGGGAAAACAGTTCAAGTTTGGGCAATCAGGCGCCCACCTAGAGAACAATGGCATATAGTTAAAGTTTCAGCAATCCGGCGCCCACCTGGAGAACAAGGAATACAATTCAAGTTTTGGCAATCAGGCGCCCACCTGGAGAACAAGGTAATACAATTCATGATTCGGCATTCAGGTGCCTACCTGGAGAACAAGGGAATAAAGTTTAAGTTTTGGCAATAAGGCGCCCACCAGGAGAACAAGGGAATACAGTTCAAGTTTTGGCAATCAAGTGCCCACCTGGAGAATAAGGGCATACAATTCATGTTTCGGAAATCAGGCGCCCACCTAGAGAAAGAGGGAATACATTTAAAATTTTGGCAATCAGGCGCCCACGTGGAGAACAAGGGAATATAGTTCAGGTTTTGTTAATTAAGCGCCCACCTGGAGAACAAGGGAATACAGTTCAAGTTTTGGCAATCAGGCACCAACCTGGAGAACATGGGATTACATTTCAAGTTTGGCAATCAGGCACCCACCTGGAGAACAAGGGAATACAGTTCAAGTTTTGGCAATCAGACGCCCACCTATTTTGGCAAACAGATGCCCACCTGGAGAACAAGGGAATACAGTTCAAGTTTTGGCAATAAGGAAGGGAATACAGTTCAAGTTTCGGCAATCAGGCGCCCACATGGAGAACAAGGGAAAACAGTTTCAAGTATCGGCAATCAGGCGCCCACCTGGAGAACAAGGGAATACAATTCAAGTTTCGGCAATTAGGCACCCACCTGGAGAACAAGGGAATACAGTTCAAATTTCAGCAATCAGGCTCACACCTGGAGAATAATGGAAAACAATTCAAGTTTGGGCAATCAGGCGCGCACCTAGAGAACAATGACATATAGTTAAAGTTTCGGCAATCCGGCGCCCACCTAGAGAACAAGAGAATACAATTCATGTTTTGGAAATCTGGTGCCCACCTAAAGAATAAGGGAATACAATTCAAGTTTTGCCAATCAGGCGGCCACCTATAGAACAAGGGAATACCGTTCAAGTTTTGGCAATTAGACGCCCACCTGTTTTGGCAATCAGATGCCCACCTAGAGAACACGGGAATACAGTTAAAGTTTTGGCAATCAGATGCCATACTGTTTTGGCAATCAAATGCCCACTTGGAGAATAAGGGAATAGAGTTCAAGTTTTGGCAATCAGGCACCCACCTGGAGAACAAGGGAATACAGTTAAAGTTTTGGCAATCAGGCGCCCACTGAGAGAACAAGGGAACACAATTAAAGTTTTGGCAATCAGGCGCCCACCTGGAGAACAAGGGACTACAGTTAAAGTTTTGGCAATCAGGCACCCACCTGGAGAACAAGGGAATACAGTTCAAATTTTGGCAATCAGGCGCCTACCTGGAGAACAAGGGAACACATTTAAAGTTTTAGCAATTAGGCGCCCACCTGGAGAACAAGGGAATACAGTTCAAGTTTCGATAATCAGGCGCCCACTTGGAGAACAAGGGAATACAGTTCAGGTTTTGGCAATCAAGCGCCCACCTGGAGAACAAGGGAATACAGTTCAAGTTTCGGCAATCAGGCGCCCACTTGGAGAACAAGGGAATACAATTCAGGTTTTGGCAATCAAGCGCCCACCTGGAGAACAAGGGAATACAGTTCAAGTTTTGGTAATCAGGCACCCACCTGGAGAACAAGGGAATACAGTTCAAGTTTTGGCAATAAGGCACCAACTTAGAGAACAAGGGATTACAGTTCAAGTTTGGCAATCAGGCACCAACCTGGAGAACAAGGGAATACAGTTCATGTTTGGGTAATCAGGCGCCCACCTGGAGAACAAGGGAATACAGTTGAAGTTTCGGCAATCAGGCGCCCACCTGGAGAACAAGAGAATACAATTCATGTTTTGGCAATCAGACGCCCACCTGGAGAACAAGGGAATACAGTTCAAGTTTTGGCAATCAGGCACCAACCTGGAAAACAAGGGAATATAGTTTCAAGTTTCGGTAATCAGGCGCCCACTTGGAGAATAAGGGTATACAGTTCATGTTTCGGCAATCAGGCACTCACCTAGAGAACAAGGGAATACAGTTCCGGTTTCGGCAATCAGGCGCACACCTGGAGAACAAGGGAAAATAGTTCAAGTTTGGGCAATAAGGCGCCCACCTAGAGAACAAGGGCATACAGTTAAAGTTTTGGCAATCAGGCGCCCACCTGGAGAACAAGCGAATATAGTTAAAGTTTTGGCAACTAGGCACCCAACTGAGAACAAGGGAATACAGTTAAAGTTTGGGCAATTAGGCACCCAACTAGAGAACAAGGAAATACAATTAATGTTTTGGCAATCAGGCACCCACCTGGAGAACAAAGGAATACAAATCATGTTTTGGAAATCAGGCACCTACCTGGAGAACAAGGGAATACAGTTAAAGTTTTGGCAATGAGGAGCCCACCTGGAGAACAAGGGAATACAGTTAAAGTTTCGGCAATCCGGCGCCAACCTAGAGAACAAGAGAATACAATTCAAGTTTTGGAAATCGGGTGCCCACCTAAAGAACAAGGGAATACAATTCAAGTTTTGGCAATCAGGCGCCCACCTGGAGAACAAGGGAATACAATTCAAGTTTTGGCAATCAGACGCCCACCTGTTTTGGCAATCAGATGCCCACCTGGAGAACAAGGGAATACAGTTCAAGTTTTGGCAATCAGGCACCAACCTGGAGAACAATGGAATACAGTTCAAGTTTCGGCAATCAGGCGCCCACATGGAGAACAAGGGAAAACAATATCAAGTTTCGGCAATTAGGCGCCCACCTGGAGAACAAGGGAATACAGTTCAAGTTCGGCAATCAGGCACCCACCTGGAGAACAAGGGAAAACAATTCAAGTTTCAGCAATCAGGCTCACACCTGGAGAATAAGGGAAAATAGTTCAAGTTTGGGCAATCAGGCGCCTACCTAGAGGACAATGGCATATAGTTAAAGTTTCGGCAATCTGGCGCCCACCTAGAGAACAAGAGAATACAATTCAAGTTTTGGAAATCGGGTGCCCACCTAAAGAACAAGGGAATACAATTCAAGTTTTGGCAATCAGACGCCCGCCTGGAGAACAAGGGAATACAATTCAAGTTTTGGCAATCAGGCGCCCACCTAGAGAACAAGGGAATACAATTCATGTTTTGGCAATCAGACGCCCACCTGTTTTGGCAATTAGATGCCCACCTGGAGAACAAGGGAATACAGTTCAAGTTTTGGCAATCAGGCACCAACCTGGAGAACAATGGAATACAGTTCAAGTTTCAGCAATCAGGAGCCCACATGGAGAACAAGGGAAAACAATTTCAAGTTTCGGCAATCAGGCGCCCACCTGGAGAACAAGGGAATACAGTTCAAGTTTCGGCAATCAGGCACCCACCTGGAGAACAAGGGAATACAGTTCAAGTTTTGGCAATCAAACGCCCACCTATTTTGGCAATCAGATGCCCACCTGGAGAACAAGGGAATACAGTTCAAGTTTTGGCAATCAGACGCCCAACTGTTTTGGCAATCAAATGCCCACCTGGAGAACAAGGGAATACATTTCAAGTTTTGGCAATCAGGCACCCACCTGGAGAACAAGGGAATAAAGTTCAAGTTTTAGCAATCAGGCTCACACCTGGAGAACAAGGGAAAACAGTTCAAGTTTGGGCAATCAGGCGCCCACCTAGAGAACAATGGCATATAGTTAAAGTTTTGGCAATCCGGCGCCCACCTGGAGAACAAGGGAATACAATTCAAGTTTTGGCAATCAGGCGCCCACCTGGAGAACAAGGTAATATAGTTCAAGATTCGGTAAACAGGCGCCTACCTGGAGAACAAAGGAATAAAGTTTAAGTTTTGGCAATCAGGCGCCCACCAGGAGAACAAGGGAATACAGTTCAAGTTTGGGAAATCAGGCGCCCACCTGGAGAACAAGGACATACAGTTCATGTTTCGGCAATAAGGCGCCCACCTAGAGAAAGAGGGAATACATTTAAAGTTTTGGCAATCAGGCGCCCACGTGGAGAACAAGGGAATACAGTTCAGGTTTTGGCAATCAAGCGCCCACCTGGAGAACAAGGGAATACAGTTCAAGTTTTGGTAATCAGGCACCCACCTAGAGAACAAGGGAATACAGTTCAAGTTTTGTCAATCAAGCACCAACCTGGAGAACAAGGGATTACAGTTCAATTTTGGCAATCAGGCACCCACCTGGAGAACAAGGGAATACAGTTAATGTTTTGGCAATCAAACGCCCACCTATTTTGGCAATCAGATGCCCACCTGGAGAACAAGGGAATACAGTTCAAGTTTTGGCAATCAGGAAGGGAATACAGTTCAAGTTTCGGCAATCAGGTGCCTACATGGAGAACAAGGGAAAACAGTTTCAAGTTTCGGCAATAAGGCGCACACCTGGAGAATAAGGGAATACAGTTCAAGTTTTTGCAATCAGGCACCCTCCTGCAGAACAAGGGAATACATTTCAAGTATTCGCAATCAGGTGCCCACCTGGAGAACAAGGGAATACAGTTCAGGTTTTGGAAATCAGACGCCCAACTGTTTTGGCAATCAAATGCCCACCTGGAGAACAAGGGAATACATTTCAAGTTTTGGAAATCAGGCACCCACCTGGAGAACATGGGAATAAAGTTCAAGTTTTAGCAATCAGGCTCACACCTGGAGAACAAGGGAAAACAGTTCAAGTTTGGGCAATCAGGCACCCACCTAGAGAACAATGGCATATAGTTAAAGTTTCAGCAATCCGGCGCCTACCTGGAGAACAAGGGAATACAATTCAAGTTTTGGCAATCAGGCGTCCACTGGAGAACAAGATAATATAGTTCAAGATTCGGCAATCAGGCGCCTACCTGGAGAACAAGGGAATAAAGTTTAAGTTTTGGCAATCAGGTGCCCATCAGGAGAATAAGGGCATACAGTTCAAGTTTCGGAAATCAGGCGCCCACCTAGAGAAAGAGGGAATACATTTAAAGTTTTGGCAATCAGGCGCCCACGTGGAGAACATGGGAATATAGTTCAGGTTTTGGCAATCAAGCGCCCACCTGGAGAACAAGGGAATACAGTTCAAGTTTTGGTAATCAGGCACCCACCTGGAGAACAAGGGAATACAGTTCAAGTTTTGGAAATCAGGCACCAACCTGTAGAACAAGGGATTACAGTTCAAGTTTGGCAATCAGGCACCCACCTGGAGAACAAGGGAATACAGTTCAAGTTTTGGCAATCAGACGCCCACCTATTTTGGCAATCAGATGCCCACCTGGAGAACAAGGGAATACAGTTCAAGTTTTGGCAATAAGGAAGGGAATGCAATTCAAGTTTCGGCAATCAGGCACCCACATGGAGAACAAGGGAAAACAGTTTCAAGTTTCGGCAATCAGGCACCCACCTGGAGAACAAGGGAATATAGTTCAAGTTTCGGCAATCAGACACCCACCTGGAGAACAAGGAAATACAGTTCAAATTTCAGCAATCAGGCTCATACCTGGAGAATAAGGGAAAACAATTCAAGTTTGGGCAATCAGGCGCCCACCTATAGAACAATGGCATATAGTTAAAGTTTCGACAATCCGGCGCCCACCTAGAGAACAACAAAATACAATTCAAGTTTTGGAAATCGGGTGCCCACCTAAAGAATAAGGGAATACAATTCAAGTTTTGGCAATCAGGCGCCCACCTGGAGAACAAGGGAATACAGTTCAAGTTTTGGCAATTACACACCCACCTGTTTTGGCAATCATATGCCCACCTAGAGAACAAGGGAATACAGTTCAAGTTTTGGCAATCAGATGCCCACCGAGAGAACAAGGGAACACAATTAAAGTTTTGGCAATCAGGCGCCCACCTGGAGAACAAGGGAATACAGTTCAAGTTTTGGCAATTAGACACCCACCTGTTTTGGCAATCATATGCTCACCTAGAGAACAAGGGAATACAGTTCAAGTTTTGGCAATCAGATGCCATACTGTTTTGGCAATCAAATGCCCACCTGGAGAATAATGGAATAGAGTTCAAGTTTTGGCAATCAGGCACCCACCTGGAGAATAAGGGAATACAATTAAAGTTTTGGCAATCAGGCGCCCACCGAGAGAACAAGGGAACACAATTAAAGTTTTGGCAATCTGGCGCCCACATGGAGAACAAGGGAATACAATTCAAGTTGTGACAATCAGGCGCCCACCTGGAGAACAAGGGAATACAATTCAAGTTTTGGCAATCAGGCACCCACCTGGAGAACAAGGGAATACAGTTCAAGTTTTGGCAATCATGCGCCTACCTGGAGAACAAGGGAATACAGTTCAAGTTTCGGCAATCAGACGCCTACTAGGAGAACAAGGGAATACAGTTCAGGTTTTGGCAATCAGGCGCCCACCTGGAGAACAAGGGACTACAGTTAAAGTTTTGGCAATCAGGCACCCACCTGGAGAACAAGGGAATACAGTTCAAGTTTTGGCAATCAGGCGCCTACCTGGATAACAAGGGAAAACATTTAAAGTTTTAGCAATTAGGCGCCCACCTGGAGAACAGGGGAATACAGTTCAAGTTTCGACAATCAGGCGCCCACTTGGAGAACAAGGGAATACAATTCAGGTTTTGGCAATCAAGCGCCCACCTGGAGAACATGGGAATACAGTTCAAGTTTTGGCAATCAGGCGCCCACTAGGAGAACAAGGGAATACAGTTCAGGTTTTGGCAATCAAGCGCCCACCTGGAGAACAAGGGAATACAGTTCAAGTTTTGGCAATAAGGCACCAACTTAGAGAAAAAGGGAATACAATTCAAGTTTTGGCAATCAGACGCCCACCTGTTTTGGCAATCAGATGCCCACCTGGAGAACAAGGGAATACAGTTCAAGTTTTGGCAATCGGGCACCAACCTGGAGAACAATGGAATACAGTTCAAGTTTCGGCAATCTGGCGCCCACATGGAGAACAAGGGAAAACAGTTTCAAGTTTCGGCAATCAGGCGCCCACCTGGAGAACAAGGGAATACAGTTCAAGTTTAGGCAATCAGGCACCCACCTGGAGAACAAGGGAATACAGTTCAAGTTTCAGCAATCAGGCTCACACCTGGAAAATAAGGGAAAACAGTTCAAGTTTGGGCAATCAGGCGCCCACCTAGAGAACAATGACATATAGTTAAAGTTTCGGCAATCCGGCGCCCACCTAGAGAACAAGAGAATACAATTCAAGTTTTGGAAATCGGGTGCCCACCTAAAGAACAAGGGAATACAATTAAAGTTTTGGCAATCAGGCGCCCACATGGAGAACAAGGGAATACAATTCAAGTTGTGGCAATCAGGCGCCCACATGGAGAACAAGGGAATACAATTCAAGTTTTGGCAATCAGGCACCCACCTGGAGAACAAGGGAATACAGTTCAAGTTTTGGCAATCAGGCGCCTACCTGGAGAACAAGGGAATACAGTTCAAGTTTCGGCAATCAGACGCCCACTAGGAGAACAAGGGAATACAGTTCAGGTATTGGCAATCAAGCGTCCACCTGGAGAACAAGGGAATACAGTTCAAGTTTTGGCAATAAGGCACCAACTTAGAGAACAAGGGAATACAATTCAAGTTTTGGCAATCAGACACCCACCTGTTTTGGCAATCAGATGCCCACCTGGAGAACAAGGGAATACAATTCAAGTTTCGGCAATCAGGCGCCCACATGGAGAACAAGGGAAAACAGTTTCAAGTTTCGGCAATCAGGCGCCCTCCTAGAAAACAAGGGAATACAATTCAAGTTTAGGCAATCAGGCACCCACTTGGAGAACAAGGGAATACAATTCAAGTTTCAGCAATCTGGCTCACACCTGGAGAATAAGGGAAAACAATTCAAGTTTGGGTAATCAGGCGCCCACCTATAGAACAATGGCATATAGTTAAAGTTTCGACAATCCGGCGCCCACCTGGAGAACAAGGGAATACAATTCAAGTTTTGGAAATCGGGCACCCACCTGGAGAACAAGGGAATACAGTTCAAGTTTTGGCAATCAGGCGCCCACCTGGAGAACAAGGGAATACAGTTCAAGTTTCGGCAATCAGACGCCCACTAGGAGAACAAGGGAATACAGTTCAGGTTTTGGCAATCAAGCGTCCACCTGGAGAACAAGGGAATACAGTTCAAGTTTTGGCAATAAGGCACCAACTTAGAGAACAAGGGAATACAATTCAAGTTTTGGCAATCAGACACCCACCTGTTTTGGCAATCAGATGCCCACCTGGAGAACAAGGGAATACAATTCAAGTTTCGGCAATCAGGCGCCCACATGGAGAACAAGGGAAAACAGTTTCAAGTTTCGGCAATCAGGCGCCCACCTGGAAAACAAGGGAATACAATTCAAGTTTAGGCAATCAGGCACCCACTTGGAGAACAAGGGAATACAGTTCAAGTTTCAGCAATCAGGCTCACACCTGGAGAATAAGGGAAAACAGTTCAAGTTTGGGCAATCAGGCGCCCACCTAGAGAACAATGGCATATAGTTAAAGTTTCTGCAATCCGGCGCCGACCTAGAGAACAAGAGAATACAATTCAAGTTTTGGAAATCGGGTGCCCACCTAAAGAACAAGGGAATACAATTAAAGTTTTGGCAATCAGACGCCCACCTGGAGAACAAGGGAATACAATTCAAGTTCTGGCAATCAGGCCCCCCCTGGAGAACAAGGGAATACAATTCAAGTTTTGGCAATCAGACGCCCACCTGTTTTGGCAATCAGATGCCCACCCGGAGAACTAGGGAATACAGTTCAAGTTTTGACAATCAGGCACCAACCTGGAAAACAATGGAATACAGTTCAAGTTTCGGCAATCAGGCGCCCACATGGAGAACAAGGGAAAACAGTTTCAAGTTTCGGCAATCAGGCGCCCACCTGGAAAACAAGGGAATACAATTCAAGTTTCGGCAATCAGGCACCCACCTGGAGAACAAGGGAATACAGTTCAAGTTTTGGCAATCAGACGCCCACCTATTTTGGCAATCAGATGCCCACCTGGAGAACAAGGGAATATAGTTCATGTTTTGGCAATAAGGAAGGGAATACAGTTCAAGTTTCGTTAATCAGGCGCCCACAGGGAGAACAAGGGAAAACAGTTTCAATTTTCGGCAATCAGGCACCCACCTGGAGAACAAGGGAATATAGTTCAAGTTTTGGCAATCAGGCACCTACATGGAGAACAAGGGAATACAGTTCAAATTTCAGCAATCAGGCTCACACCTGGAGAATAAGGGAAAACAATTCAAGTTTGGGCAATCAGGCGCCCACCTAGAGAACAATGGCATATAGTTAAAGTTTCGGCAATCCGGCGCCCACCTAGAGAACAAGAGAATACAATTCAAGTTTTGGAAATCGGGTGCCCACCTAAAGAATAAGGGAATACAATTCAAGTTTTGGAAATCAGGCGCCCACCTGGAGAACAAGGGAATACAGTTCAAGTTTTGGCAATTAGACACCCACCTGTTTTGGCAATCAGATGCCCACCTAGAGAACAAGGAAATACAGTTCAAGTTTTGGCAGTTAGATGCCATACTGTTTTGGAAATCAAATGCCCACCTGGAGAATAAGGGAATAGAGTTCAAGTTTTGGCAATCATGCGCCCACCGAGAGAACAAGGGAACACAATTAAAGTTTTGGCAATCAGGCGCCCACCTGGAGAACAAGGGAATACAATTCAAGTTTTGGCAATCAGGTGCCCACCTGGAGAACAAGGGAATACAGTTAAAGTTTTGGCAATCAGGCGCCCACCGAGAGAACAAGGGAACAAAATTAAAGTTTTTGCAATCAGGCGCCCACCTGGAGAACAAGGGAATACAATTCAAGTTGTGGCAATCAGGCGCCCACCTGGAGAACAAGGGAATACAATTCAAGTTTTGGCAATCAGGCACCCACCTGGAGAATAAGGGAATACAGTTCAAGTTTTGGCAATCAGGCGCCTATCTGGAGAACAAGGGAATACAGTTCAAGTTTCGGCAATCAGACGCCCACTAGGAGAACAAGGGAATACAGTTCAGGTATTGGCAATCAAGCGTCCACCTGGAGAACAAGGGAATACAGTTCAAGTTTTGGCAATAAGGCACCAACTTAGAGAACAAGGGAATACAATTCAAGTTTTGGCAATCAGACACCCACCTGTTTTGGCAATCAGATGCCCACCTGGAGAACAAGGGAATACAATTCAAGTTTCGGCAATCAGGCGCCCACATGGAGAACAAGGGAAAACAGTTTCAAGTTTCGGCAATCAGGCGCCCATCTGGAAAACAAGGGAATACAATTCAAGTTTAGGCAATCAGGCACCCACTTGGAGAATAAGGGAATACAGTTCAAGTTTCAGCAATCAGGCTCACACCTGGAGAATAAAGGAAAACAATTCAAGTTTGGGCAATCAGGCGCCCACCTATAGAACAATGGCATATAGTTAAAGTTTCGACAATCCGGCACCCACCTGGAGAACAAGGGAATACAATTCAAGTTTTGGAAATCGGGCACCCACCTGGAGAACAAGGGAATACAGTTCAAGTTTTGGCAATCAGGCGCCCACCTGGAGAACAAGGGAATACAGTTCAAGTTTCGGCAATCAGACGCCCACTAGGAGAACAAGGGAATACAGTTCAGGTTTTGGCAATCAAGCGTCCACCTGGAGAACAAGGGAATACAGTTCAAGTTTTGGCAATAAGGCACCAACTTAGAGAACAAGGGAATACAATTCAAGTTTTGGCAATCAGACACCCACCTGTTTTGGCAATCAGATGCCCACCTGGAGAACAAGGGAATACAATTCAAGTTTCGGTAATCAGGCGCCCACATGGGGAACAAGGGAAAACAGTTTCAAGTTTCGGCAATCAGGCGCCCACCTGGAAAACAAGGGAATACAATTCAAGTTTAGGCAATCAGGCACCCACTTGGAGAACAAGGGAATACAGTTCAAGTTTCAGCAATCAGGCTCACACCTGGAGAATAAGGGAAAACAGTTCAAGTTTGGGCAATCAGGCGCCCACCTAGAGAACAATGGCATATAGTTAAAGTTTCTGCAATCCGGCGCCCACCTAGAGAACAAGAGAATACAATTCAAGTTTTGGAAATCGGGTGCCCACCTAAAGAACAAGGGAATACAATTAAAGTTTTGGCAATCAGACGCCCACCTGGAGAACAAGGGAATACAATTCAAGTTCTGGCAATCAGGCCCCCCCTGGAGAACAAGGGAATACAATTCAAGTTTTGGCAATCAGACGCCCACCTGTTTTGGCAATCAGATGCCCACCCGGAGAACAAGGGAATACAGTTCAAGTTTTGGCAATCAGGCACCAACCTGGAAAACAATGGAATACAGTTCAAGTTTCGGCAATCAGGCGCCCACATGGAGAACAAGGGAAAACAGTTTCAAGTTTCGGCAATCAGGCGCCCACCTGGAGAACAAGGGAATACAATTCAAGTTTCGGCAATCAGGCACCCACCTGGAGAACAAGGGAATACAGTTCAAGTTTTGGCAATCAGACGCCCACCTATTTTGGCAATCAAATGCCCACCTGGAGAACAAGGGAATATAGTTCATGTTTTGGCAATAAGGAAGGGAATACAGTTCAAGTTTCGTTAATCAGGCGCCCACAGGGAGAACAAGGGAAAACAGTTTCAATTTTCGGCAATCAGGCACTCACCTGGAGAACATGGGAATATAGTTCAAGTTTTGGCAATCAGGCACCTACATGGAGAACAAGGGAATACAGTTCAAATTTCAGCAATCAGGCTCACACCTGGAGAATAAGGGAAAACAATTCAAGTTTGGGCAATCAGGCGCCCACCTAGAGAACAATGGCATATAGTTAAAGTTTCGGCAATCCGGCGCCCACCTAGAGAACAAGAGAATACAATTCAAGTTTTGGAAATCGGGTGCCCACCTAAAGAATAAGGGAATACAATTCAAGTTTTGGAAATCAGGCGCCCACCTGGAGAACAAGGGAATACAGTTCAAGTTTTGGCAATTAGACACCCACCTGTTTTGGCAATCAGATGCCCACCTAGAGAACAAGGAAATACAGTTCAAGTTTTGGCAGTTAGATGCCATACTGTTTTGGAAATCAAATGCCCACCTGGAGAATAAGGGAATAGAGTTCAAGTTTTGGCAATCATGCGCCCACCGAGAGAACAAGGGAACACAATTAAAGTTTTGGCAATCAGGCGCCCACCTGGAGAACAAGGGAATACAATTCAAGTTTTGGCAATCAGGCGCCCACCTGGAGAACAAGGGACTACAGTTAAAGTTTTGGCAATCAGGCACCCACCTGGAGAACAAGGGAATACAGTTCAAGTTTTGGCAATCAGGCGCCTACCTGGATAACAAGGGAATACATTTAAAGTTTTAGCAATTAGGCGCCCACCTGGAGAACAGGGGAATACAGTTCAAGTTTCGACAATCAGGCGCCCACTTGGAGAACAAGGGAATACAATTCAGGTTTTGGCAATCAAGCGCCCACCTAGAGAACATGGGAATACAGTTCAAGTTTTGGCAATCAGGCGCCCACTAGGAGAACAAGGGAATACAGTTCAGGTTTTGGCAATCAAGCGCCCACCTGGAGAACAAGGGAATACAGTTCAAGTTTTGGCAATAAGGCACCAACTTAGAGAAAAAGGGAATACAATTCAAGTTTTGGCAATCAGACGCCCACCTGTTTTGGCAATCAGATGCCCACCTGGAGAACAAGGGAATACAGTTCATGTTTTGGCAATCAGGCACCAACCTGGAGAACAATGGAATACAGTTCAAGTTTCGGCAATCTGGCGCCCACGTGGAGAACAAGGGAAAACAGTTTCAAGTTTCGGCAATCAGGCGCCCACCTGGAGAACAAGGGAATACAGTTCAAGTCTAGGCAATCAGGCACCCACCTAGAGAACAAGGGAATACAGTTCAAGTTTCAGCAATCAGGCTCACACCTGGAGAATAAGGGAAAACAGTTCAAGTTTGGGCAATCAGGCGCCCACCTAGAGAACAATGACATATAGTTAAAGTTTCGGCAATCCGGCGCCCACCTAGAGAACAACAGAATACAATTCAAGTTTTGGAAATCGGGTGCCCACCTAAAGAACAAGGGAATACAATTCAAGTTTTGGCAATCAGACGCCCACCTGGAGAACAAGGGAATATAATTCAAGTTCTGGCAATCAGGCGCCCCCCTGGAGAGCAAGGGAATACAATTCAAGTTTTGGCAATCATACGCCCACCTATTTTGGCAATCAGATGCCCACCTGGAGAACAAGGGAATACAGTTCAAGTTTTGGCAATCAGGCACCAACCTGGAGAACAATGCAATACAGTTCAAGTTTTGGCAATCAGGCGCCCACATGGAGAACAAGGGAAAACAGTTTCAAGTTTCGGCAATCAGGCGCCCACTTGGAGAACAAGGGAATACAGTTCAAGTTTCGGCAATCAGGCACCCACCTGGAGAACAAGGGAATACAATTCATGTTTTGGCAATCAGACGCCCACCTGGAGAACAAGGGAATACAGTTAAAGTTTTGGCAATCAGGCGCCCACCGAGAGAACAAAGGAACACTGTTAAAGTTTTTGAAATGAAGCGCCCTCCTGGAGAACAAGGGAATACAATTCAAGTTTTGGCAATCAGGCGCCCACCTGGAGAATAAGGGACTATAGTTAAAGTTTTGGCAATCAGGCACCCACCTGAGAACAGGGGAATACAATTAAAGTTTTGGCAATCAGGCGCCCAATTAGAGAACAAGGAAATACAATTAATGTTTTGGCAATCAGGGACCCACCTGGAGAACAAGGGAATACAGTTCAAGTTTTGGCAATCAGGCGCCTACCTAGAGAACAAGGGAATACATTTAAAGTTTTGGCAATCAGGCAACCACCTGGAGAAGAAGGGAATATTGTTCAAGTTTTGGCAATCAGGCGCCTACCTGGAGAACAAGGGAATACATTTAAAATTTTAGCAATTAGGCGCCCACCTGGAGAACAAGGGAATACAGTTATAGTTTGGGTAATCAGGCGCCCACCTGGAGAACAAGGGAATACAGTTAAAGTTTCGGCAATCAGGCGCCCACCTGGAGAACAAGAGAATACAATTCAAGTTTTGGCAATCAGGTTCCCACCTGGAGAACAAGGGAATACAGTTCAAGTTTTGGCAATCAGACGCCCAACTATTTTGGCAATCAGATGCCCACCTGGAGAACAAGGGAATACAGTTCAAGTTTTGGCAATCAGGAACCAACCTGGAGAACAAGGGAATACAGTTTCAAGTTTCGGCAATCAGGCACCCACTTGGAGAACAAGGGAATACAGTTCAAATTTAGGCAATAAGGCGCCCACCTAGAGAACAAGGGCATACAGTTAAAGTTTTGGCAATCAGGCGCCTACCTGGAGAACAAGGGAATACAGTTAATGTTTTGGCAACTAGGCACCCACCTGAGAACAAGGGAATACAGTTAAAGTATTGGCAATCAGGCGCCCAACTAGAGAACAAGGAAATACAATTAATGTTTTGGCAATCAGGCACCCCCCTGGAGAACAAAGGAATACAGTTCAGGTTTTGGCAATCAGGCACCTACCTGGAAAACAAGGGAATACAGTTAAAGTTTTGGCATTGAGGCGCCCACCTGGAGAATAAGGGAAGACAATTCAAGTTTTGGAAATCGGGTGCCCACCTAAAGAACAAGGGAATACAATTCAAGTTTTGGCAATCAGGCGCCCACCTGGAGAACAAGGGAATACAATTCAAGTTTTGGCAATCAGGCGCCCACCTGGAGAACAAGGGAATACAGTTCAAGTTTTGGCAATCAGGCACCAACCTGGAGAACAATGGAATACAGTTTAAGTTTCGGCAATCAGGCGCCTACATGGAGAACAATGGAAAACAGTTTCAACTTTCGGCAATCAGGCGCCTACTTGGAGAACAAGGGAATACAGTTCAAGTTTCGGCAATCAGGCACCCACCTGGAGAACAAGGGAATACAGTTCAAGTTTCAGCAATCAGGCTCACACCTGGAGAATAAGGGAAAACAGTTCAAGTTTGGGCAATCAGGCGCCCACCTAGAGAACAATGGCATATAGTTAAAGTTTCGGCAATCCGGCGCCCACCTAGAGAACGAGAGAATACAATTCAAGTTTTGGAAATCAGGTGCCCACCTAAAGAATAAGGGAATACAATTCAAGTTTTTGCAATCAGGTGCCCACCTGGAGAACAAGGGAATACAGTTCAAGTTTTGGCAATTAGACGCCCACCTGTTTTGGCAATCAGATGCCCACCTAGAGAACAAGGGAATACATTTCAAGTTTTGGCAATCAGATGCCATACTGTTTTGGCAATCAAATACCCACCTGGAGAATAAGGGAATAGAGTTCAAGTTTTGGCAATAAGGCAGCCACCTGGAGAACAAGGGAATACAGTTAAAGTTTTGGCAATCAGACACCCACCGAGAGAACAAAGGAACACATTTAAAGTTTTTGCAATCAGTCGCCCACCTGGAGAACAAGGGACTACAGTTAAAGTTTTGGCAATCAGGCACCCACCTGAGAACAGGGGAATACAGTTAAAGTTTTGGCAATCAGGCGCCCAATTAGAGAACAAGGAAATACGATTAATGTTTTGGCAATCAGGCGCCCACCTGGAGAACAAGGGAATACAGTTCAAGTTTTATCAATCAGGTGCCTACCTAAAGAACAAGGGAATACATTTAAAGTTTTAGCAATTATGCACCCACCTAGAGAACAAGGGAATACAATTCAAGTTTCGGCATTCAGGCACCCACTTGGAGAATAAGGGAATACAGTTCAGGTTTTGGTAATCAAGCACCCACCTGGAGAACAAGGGAATACAGTTCAAGTTTTGGTAATCAGGCACCCACCTGGAGAACAAGGGAATACAGTTCAAGTTTTGGCAATAAGGCACCAACTTGGAGAACAAGGGATTACAGTTCAAGTTTGGCAATCAGGCACCAACCTGGAGAACAAGGGAATACAGTTCAAGTTTGGGTAATCAGGTGCCTACCTGGAGAACAAGGGAATACAGTTAAAGTTTCGGCAATCAGGCGCCCACCTGGAGAACAAGAGAATACTATTCAAGTTTTGGAAATCAGGTGCCCACCTGGAGAACAAGGGAATACAGTTCAAGTTTTGGCAATCAGACGCCCACCTATTTTGGCAATCAGATGCCCACCTGGAGAACAAGGGAATACAGTTCAAGTTTTGGCAATCAGGCACCAACCTGGAGAACAAGGGAATACAGTTTCAAGTTTCGGTAATCAGGCTCCCACTTGGAGAACAAGGGAATACAGTTCAAGTTTTAGCAATCAGGCACCCACCTAGAGAACATGGGAATACCGTTCAAGTTTCGGCAATCAGGCGCACACATGGAGAACAAGGGAAAATAGTTCAAGTTTGGGCAATAAGGCACCCACCTAGAGAACAAGGGCATACAATTAAAGTTTTGGCAATCAGGCGCCCACCTGGAGAACAAGGGAATACTGTTAAATTTTGGCAACTAAGCACCCACCTGAGAACAAGGGAATACAGTTAAAGTTTGGGCAATCAGGCGCCCAACTAGAGAACAAGGAAATACAATTAATGTTTTGGCAATCAGGCACCCATCTGGAGAACAAAGGAATACAGTTCATGTTTTGGCAATCAGGCGCCTACTTGGAGAACAAGGGAATACCGTTAAAGTTTTGGCAATGATGCGCCCACCTGGAGAACAAGGGAATACAATTAAATTTTCGGCAATCCGTCGCCCACCTAGAGAACAAGAGAATACAATTTAGTTTTGGAAATCGGGTGCCCACCTAAAGAACAAGGGAATACAATTCATGTTTTGGCAATCAGGCGCCCACCTGGAGAACAAGGGAATACAATTCCAGTTTTGGCAATCAGGTGCCCAGTTGGAGAACAAGGGAATACAGTTCAAGTTTTGGCAATCAGGCACCAACCTGGAGAACAATGGAATATAGTTCAAGTTTCGGCAATCAGGCGCCCACATGGAGAACAAGGGAAAACAGTTTCAAGTTTCGGCAATCAGGCGACCACCTGGAGAACAAGGGAATACAGTTCAAGTTTCGGCAATCAGGCACCCACCAGGAGAACAAGGGAATACAGTTCAAGTTTCAGCAATCAGGCTCACACCTGGAGAATAAGGGAAAACAGTTCAAGTTTGGGCAATCAGGCGCCCACCTAGAGAACAATGGCATATAGTTAAAGTTTTGGCAATAAAGGCGCCCAATTAGAGAACAAGGAAATACAATTAATGTTTTGGCAATCAGGCACCCACCTGGAGAACAAGGGAATATAGTTAATGTTTTATCAATCAGGCGCCCACGGAAGAACAAGGGAATACAGTTAAAATTTCAGCAATCAAGCGCCCACCTGGAGAGCAAGAGAATACAATTCGTTTTGGCAATTAGGCGCCCACCTGGAGAACAAGGGAATACAGTTCAAGTTTTGGCAATCAGGCGCCTACTTAGAGAACAAGGGAATACAGTTCAAGTTTTGGCAATCGGGCGCCCACCTAGAGAACAAGGAAATACAGTTCAAGTTTTGGTATTCTGACGCCCACCTATTTTGGCAATCAGATGCCCACCTGGAGAACAAGGGAATACAGTTCAAGTTTTGGCAATCAGACGCCTAACTGTTTTGGCAATCAAATGCCCACCTGGAGAACAAGGGAATACAGTTCAAGTTTTGGCAATTAGGCACCCACCTGGAGAACAAGGGAATAAAGTTAATGTTTTGGCAATCAGGCGCCCACCGAGAGAACAAGGGAATACAGTTCAAGTTTTGGCAATCAGGCGCCCACCTGGAGAACAAGGGAATACAATTAAAGTTTTGGCAATCAGGCGCCCACCTGAGAACTAGGGATATAATTAAAGTTTTGGCAATCAGGTGCCCACCCAAAGAAAAAGGGAATACAATTAAAGTTTTGGCAATCAGGCGCTCACCTGGAGAACAAGGGAATATAGTTCAAGTTTTGGCAATCAGGCGCCCACATGAAGAACAAGGGAATATAGTTCAAGTTGTAGCAATCAGGCACCCACCTAGAGAACGATGGAATACAGTTCAAGTTTTGACAATCGGGCGCCCACCTGGAGACCAAGGGAATACAATTCAAGTTTCGGCAATCAGGTGCCCACCTAGAGAAATAGGGAATGCAGTTCAAGTTTCGGCAATCAGGCGCCCACTTGGAGAACAAGGGAATACAATTCAGGTTTTGGCAATCAGGCGGCCACCTGGAGAACAAGGGAATACAGTAGAAGTTTTGGTAATCAGGCACTCACCTGGAGAACAAGGGAATACAGTTCAAGTTTTGGCAATCAGACGCCTACCTATTTTGGCAATCAGATGCCCACCTGGAGAACAAGGGAATACAGTTCAAGTTTTGGCAATCAGACGCCCAACTGTTTTGGCAATCAAATGCCCACCTGGAGAACAAGGGAATACAGTTAAAGTTTTGGCAATCAGGCGCCCACCTGGAGAATAAGGGAATACAATTCAAGTTTTGGCAATCAGGCGCCCACCTGAAGAATAAGGGACTACAGTTAAAGTTTTGGCAATCAGGCACCCACCTGAGAACAGGGGAATACAGTTAAAGTTTTGGCAATCAGGCGCCCAATTAGAGAACAAGGAAATACAATTAATGTTTTGGCAATCAGGCACCCACCTGGAGAACAAGGGAATACAGTTCATGTTTTGGCAATCAGGCGCCTACCTAGAGAACAAGGGAATACATTTAAAGTTTTAGCAATTAGGCGCCCACCTAGAGAACAAGGGAATACAGTTCAAGTTTCGGCAATCAGGCGTCCACTTGGAGAACAAGGGAATACAGTTAAGGTTTTGGCAATCAATCGCCCACCTGGAGAACAAGGGAATACAGTTCAAGTTTTGGTAATCAGGCACCCACCTGGAGAACAAGGGAATACAGTTCAAGTTTTGGCAATAAGGCACCAACTTGGAGAACAAGGGATTACAGTTCAAGTTTGGCAATCAGGAACCAACCTGGAGAACAAGGGAATATAGTTCAAGTTTGGGTAATCAGGAACCCACCTGGAGAACAAGGGAATACAGTTAAAGTTTCGGCAATCAGGCGCCCACCTGGAGAACAAGAGAATACAATTCAAGTTTTGGCAATCAGGCGCCCACCTGGAGAACAAGGGAATACAGTTCAAGTTTTGGCAATAAGGCACCAACTTGGAGAACAAGGGATTACAGTTCAAGTTTGGCAATCAGGCACCAACCTGGAGAACAAGGGAATACAGTTCAAGTTTGGGTAATCAGGTGCCTACCTGGAGAACAAGGGAATACAGTTAAAGTTTCGGCAATCAGGCGCCCACCTGGAGAACAAGAGAATACAATTCAAGTTTTGGCAATCAGGTGCCCACCTGGAGAACAAGGGAATACAGTTCAAGTTTTGGCAATCAGATGCCTACCTATTTTGGCAATCAGATGCCCACCTGGAGAACAAGGGAATACAGTTCAAGTTTTGGCAATCTGGCACCAACCTGGAGAACAAGGGAATACAGTTTCAAGTTTCGGCAATCAGGCTCCCACTTGGAGAACAAGGGAATACAGTTCAAGTTTTAGCAATCAGGCACCCACCTAGAGAACATGGGAATACCGTTCAAGTTTCGGCAATCAGGCGCACACATGGAGAACAAGGGAAAATAGTTCAAGTTTGGGCAATAAGGCACCCACCTAGAGAACAAGGGCATACAATTAAAGTTTTGGCAATCAGGCGCCCACCTGGAGAACAAGGGAATACTGTTAAATTTTGGCAACTAGGCACCCACCTGAGAATAAGGGAATACAGTTAAAGTTTTGCAATCAGGCGCCCAACTAGAGAACAAGGAAATACAATTAATGTTTTGGCAATCAGGCTCCCACCTGGAGAACAAAGGAATACAGTTCAAGTTTTGGCAATCGGGCGCCTACTTGGAGAACAAGGGAATACAGTTAAAGTTTTGGCAATGATGCGCCCACCTGGAGAACAAGGGAATACAATTAAATTTTCGGCAATCTGTCGCCCACCTAGAGAACAAAAGAATACAATTTAGTTTTGGAAAACGGGTGCCCACCTAAAGAACAAGGGAATACAATTCAAGTTTTGGCAATCAGGCGCCCACCTGGAAAACAAGGGAATACAATTCCAGTTTTGGCAATCAGGCGCCCACCTGGAGAACAAGGGAATACAGTTCAAGTTTTGGCAATCAGGCACCAACCTGGAGAATAATGGAATATAGTTCAAGTTTCGGCAATCAGGCGCCCACATGGAGAACAAGGGAAAACAGTTTCAAGTTTCGGCAATCAGGCGCCCACCTGGAGAACAAGGGAATACAGTTCAAGTTTCGGCAATCAGGCACCCACCAGGAGAACAAGGGAATACAGTTCAAGTTTCAGCAATCAGGCTCACACCTGGAAAATAAGGGAAAACAGTTCAAGTTTGGGCAATCAGGCGCCCACCTAGAGAACAATGGCATATAGTTAAAGTTTTGGCAATAAAGGCGCCCAATTAGAGAACAAGGAAATACAATTAATGTTTTTGCAATCAGGCACCCACCTGGAGAACAAGGGAATATAGTTAATGTTTTATCAATCAGGCACCCACCGGAAGAACAAGGGAATACAGTTAAAATTTCAGCAATCAAGCGCCCACCTGGAGAGCAAGAGAATACAATTCGTTTTGTCAATCAGGCGCCCACCTGGAGAACAAGGGAATACAGTTCAAGTTTTGGCAATCAGGCGCCTACTTAGAGAACAAGGGAATACAGTTCAAGTTTTGGCAATCGGGCGCCCACCTAGAGAACAAGGAAATACAGTTCAAGTTTTGGCAATCTGACGCCCACCTATTTTGGCAATCAGATGCCCACCTGGAGAACAAGGGAATACAATTCAAGTTTTGGCAATCAGACGCCTAACTGTTTTGGCAATCAAATGCCCACCTGGAGAACAAGGGAATACAGTTCAAGTTTTGGCAATCAGACACCCACCTGAAGAACAAGGGAATAAAGTTAATGTTTTGGCAATCAGGCGCCCACCGAGAGAACAAGGGAATACAGTTCAAGTTTTGGCAATCAGGCGCCCACCTGGAGAATAAGGGAATACAGTTAAAGTTTTGGCAATCAGGCGCCCACCTGAGAACTAGGGATACAATTAAAGTTTTGGCAATCAGGTGCCCACCTAGAGAACAAGAGAATACAATTTAGTTTTGGAAATCGGGTGCCCACCTAAAGAACAAGGGAATACAATTCATGTTTTGGCAATCAGGCGCCCACCTGGAGAACAAGGGAATACAGTTCAAGTTTTGGCAATCAGACGCCCACCTATTTTGGCAATCAGATGCCCACCTGGAGAACAAGGGAATACAGTTCAAGTTTTGGCAATCAGGCACCAACCTGGAGAACAAGGGAATACAGTTTCAAGTTTCGGCAATCAGGCTCCCACTTGGAGAACAAGGGAATACAGTTCAAGTTTTAGCAATCAGGCACCCACCTAGAGAACATGGGAATACCGTTCAAGTTTCGGCAATCAGGCGCACACATGGAGAACAAGGGAAAATAGTTCAAGTTTGGGCAATAAGGCACCCACCTAGAGAACAAGGGCATACAATTAAAGTTTTGGCAATCAGGCGCCCACCTGGAGAACAAGGCAATACTGTTAAATTTTGGCAACTAGGCACCCACCTGAGAACAAGGGAATACAGTTAAAGTTTTGCAATCAGGCGCCCAACTAGAGAACAAGGAAATACAATTAATGTTTTGGCAATCAGGCTCCCACCTGGAGAACAAAGGAATACAGTTCAAGTTTTTGCAATCAGGCGCCTACTTGGACAACAAGGGAATACAGTTAAAGTTTTGGCAATGATGCGCCCACCTGGAGAACAAGGGAATACAATTAAATTTTCGGCAATCTGTCGCCCACCTAGAGAACAAGAGAATACAATTTAGTTTTGGAAATCGGGTGCCCACCTAAAGAACAAGGGAATACAATTCATGTTTTGGCAATCAGGCGCCCACCTGGAGAACAAGGGAATACAATTCCAGTTTTGGCAATTAGGCGCCCACCTGGAGAACAAGGGAATACAGTTCAAGTTTTGGCAATCAGGCACCAACCTGGAGAACAATGGAATATAGTTCAAGTTTCGGCAATCAGGCGCCCACATGGAGAACAAGGGAAAACAATTTCAAGTTTCGGCAATCAGGCGCCCACCTGGAGAACAAGGGAATACAGTTCAAGTTTCAGCAATCAGGCACCCACCAGGAGAACAAGGGAATACAGTTCAAGTTTCAGCAATCAGGCTCACACCTGGAGAATAAGGGAATACAGTTCAAGTTTGGGCAATCAGGCGCCCACCTAGAGAACAATGGCATATAGTTAAAGTTTTGGCAATAAAGGCGCCCAATTAGAGAACAAGGAAATACAATTAATGTTTTGGCAATCAGGCACCCACCTGGAGAACAAGGGAATATAGTTAATGTTTTATCAATCAGGCGCCCACCGGAAGAACAAGGGAATACAGTTAAAATTTCAGCAATCAAGCGCCCACCTGGAGAGCAAGAGAATACAATTCGTTTTGGCAATCAGGCGCCCACCTGGAAAACAAGGGAATACAGTTCAAGTTTTGACAATCAGGCGCTTACTTAGAGAACAAGGGAATACAGTTCAAGTTTTGGCAATCGGGCGCCCACCTAGAGAACAAGGAAATACAGTACAAGTTTTGGCAATCTAACGCCCACCTATTTTGGCAATCAGATGCCCACCTGGAGAACAAGGGAATACAGTTCAAGTTTTGGCAATCAGACGCCCAACTGTTTTGGCAATCAAATGCCCACCTAGAGAACAAGGGAATACAGTTCAAGTTTTGGCAATCAGGCACCCACCTGGAGAACAAGGGAATAAAGTTAATGTTTTGGCAATCAGGCGCCCACCGAGAGAACAAGGGAATACAGTTCAAGTTTTGGCAATCAGTCGCCCACCTGGAGAATAAGGGAATACAGTTAAAGTTTTGGCAATCAGGCGCCCACCTGAGAACTAGGGATACAATTAAAGTTTTGGCAATCAGGTGCCCACCCAAAGAAAAAGGGAATACAATTAAAGTTTTTTAAATCAGGCGCTGACCTGGAGAACAAGGGAATATAGTTAAGGTTTTGGCAATCAGGCGCCCACATGAAGAACAAGGGAATATAGTTCAAGTTTTAGCAATCAGGCACCCACCTAAAGAACGAGGGAATACAGTTCAAGTTTTGACAATCGGGCACCCACCTGGAGACCAAGGGAATACAATTCAAGTTTCGGCAATCAGGTGCCCACCTAGAGAAAGAGGGAATACAGTTCAAGTTTCGGCAATCAGGCGCCCACTTGGAGAACAAGGGAATACAGTTCAGGTTTTGGCAATCAGGCGCCCACATGGAGAACAAGGGAATACAGTAGAAGTTTTGGTAATCAGGCACTCACCTGGAGAACAAGTGAATACAGTTCAAGTTTTGGCAATCAAACGCCTACCTATTTTGGCAATCAGATGCCCACCTGGAGAACAAGGGAATACAGTTCAAGTTTTGGCAATCAGACGCCCAACTGTTTTGGCAATCAAATGCCCACCTGGAGAACAAGGGAATACAGTTAAAGTTTTGGCAATCAGGCGCCCACCTGGAGAATAAGGGAATACAATTAAAGTTTTGGCAATCAGGCGCCCACCTGAAGAACAAGGGACTACAGTTAAAGTTTTGGCAATCAGGCACCCACCCGAGAACATGGGAATACAGTTAAAGTTTTGGCAATCAGGCGCCCAATTAGAGAACAAGGAAATACAATTAATGTTTTGGCAATCAGGCACCCACCTGGAGAACAAGGGAATACAGTTCATGTTTTGGCAATCAGGCGCCTACCTAGAGAACAAGGGAATACATTTAAAGTTTTAGCAATTAGGCGCCCACCTAGAGAACAAGGGAATACAGTTCAAGTTTCGGCAATCAGGCGCCCACTTGGAGAACAAGGGAATACAGTTAAGGTTTTGGCAATCAAGCGCCCACCTGGAGAACAAGGGAATACAGTTCAAGTTTTGGTAATCAGTCACCCACCTGGAGAACAAGGGAATACAGTTCAAGTTTTGGCAATAAGGCACCAACTTGGAGGACAAGGGATTACAGTTCAAGTTTGGCAATCAGGAACCAACCTGGAGAACAAGGGAATACTGTTCAAGTTTGGGTAATCAGGCGCCCACCTGGAGAACAAGGGAATACAGTTAAAGTTTCGGCAATCAGGCGCCCACCTGGAGAACAAGAGAATACAATTCAAGTTTTGGCAATGAGACACCCACCTGGAGAACAAGGGAATACAGTTCAAGTTTTGGCAATCAGACGCCCACCTATTTTGGCAATAAAATGCCCACCTGGAGATAAAGGTAATACAGTTCAAGTTTAGGCAATCAGGCACCAACCTGGAGAACAAGGGAATACAGTTTCAAGTTTCGGCAATCAGGCGCCCACTTGGAGAACAAGGGAATACAGTTCAAGTTTTGGCAATCAGGCACCAACCTGGAGAACAAGGGAATACAGTTCAAGTTTCGGCAATCAGGCGCCCACTTGGAGAACAAGGGAATACAGTTCATGTTTTGGTAATCAGGCACCCACCTTGAGATATATCCTATCCATAATTGTATTGTTTTATTTATATCTGCTACACAATCTAGATCTAAAAAATTATATTGTTCAGTTATCTGTCTTGGTGCCCATTTCTTATTTAACCTTTTATCCCATAATGTTTTGTTTCTGTCATATGCATCATAACTTACTCTGTAATAGGTTGGGTTTAATTGTTTTGGATTTTTTATTCCTGATATGCTTGGTTTATCTTCGTTCATATCTCCTGTATTTATTTCTGGGTTTATTTTTATCTTTTCTGTTTTTTCTATAAGTTCTGTGTATGTTTCACTTGTTTCTGAATAGTTTTCTCCTAGTTCTGTGTCTTTATCACTTTGGTCATTTATTTCGTTTATACTTATTTTTGATGGACTCTCCTGTACTTCTTCTAACTGTAATTTGAATCTTTCTATCTCATTTGTTAGTTTTAGTTCTTCTTCTTCTTCTTTACGTTTTTCCTTTTCTTTTAGTTTATTTGCATACATCTGTTTTAGCATCTCTAATTCTTTTTCTAATTCTGTTATTTTAGTGTTTTTTACTTCCTCTATCTGTTGTATTTTTTCTTTAGCTTGCTGTTGTATTTCTTTAATCTCTCGTTTTCTATCTATTTCTTCGTTTTCTTTTGTTATTCTAACCATGGCGGTTAAACTATCCTCTAGTTTTACAGTTTCTTTTTCTAACATTAAGTTTAGGTTATTTCCTATTTTTTTATATCTTCTTCCTAAGTTAGAAAATATTATTGTTATTTTTAATCCTTCTGGATTCTCATATGTTTTCTCTTCTAATGCGAATTCTTCTTTATTCATCTTTTATCCTTTAGATAACAAACATATTTATATTCTGTTTTAGATATTATATCGATTAATTTGGACAGCCTAGCTTTGTTTATTTTTGTGATACTTAAGTATTCATATTCTATATATAGTTTCTTTAGTTTCTTCCTAATTTTCTGCGATTTCTTAGTTATTTTGATTGTTTCACTGTTTTGCGGGTTTGTACTATTAATGTCAGTGTTATTTTTCATGATTTGCTTCTTAATATAAATGTTTATTTTTCATAGCTCTGATACCAATTTGGGGGGGGGTTGTTTGAGTTCATCTTAGTTTTCATAGGATCTTTTTTATGTAGTTGTGGAATTAAATGCTTTTTCATGATTATCTGTAGCTAGCGAAATTAACCTTGAAATTTCTTTTATATTTTCAAGTGTGTATTCTAAGTATTTAATATCTTTAGTTTTTTGATATTCTTCTATATTTTTTTCTAATATTATTTTTGACATATTTATATGTTTTAGAATTTCTAACCAGTACTTAAAATATTTGTAACTATCAATTTTTGATTTGTTCATATTAATACTGAGATGTATACCTGTTGATACATATATCCATGGTTTCTATATTTCTCAGTGTTATTTCTTTTCTGTGTTGATAACTTTCAAGTTTATCTTCATAAAATTCAATTTCATTTTCTATAGTTAATAAAGCTTTATTACGTAATTTATTATATCTAATAATATCTTTGCAGGTTTTAATATTGTATTTAACACAATCTATTTTTCTATTTATGTTACTGAGGTTTTTAAGAAGTTTCCATTTCTGGGTATTATAGAATCTTATATAATGAAAAGTGTTATGTTTCATTTATAAAAAGATTTTATTAACTTGATATGTGATCATTAGTCTGAATATAAATCTAGTTCATATAGATCTAATATATCTATTTCATGTGATACAATTAGTTCCGTAAATGCTTGTTCCATTACATATATTATTTCAAAAATAACTAAAATATCGTAAATTTTTCTTTTAACATCGTTATTAAGTCTCTTAAAGATATATAACATAAGTATTTTGTAGTCAATATTTTCTTCTAATAAATACGTGTGGTTGTTCATTTAGATTTATTATTTATCCTTATCATGTGTTTACTAAACATATTCCCTCTAACCTCTTTGTTTATCATAGAGTTTATCATATTTTAATAAGTTATACTGAACAATCTTTTCTGGTCACTACCATGTTTTTCATGCTTCAATCATTTACCCTAACAGCGCCTCAACTCTGTGTACTCCCCTAAACGGCTTCCTTGCCTACTGGTTTCCACTTTAGGATGGCATAGTCTGGGCTTAACTACTCTCAGCATTATTAGACAGGCAAACTTTCTCAAGATGTTCTTTATAACAGTACTATAACATGATAAACAATTATGATTTTTAAGAGATTATAAGGAATATAAGAGTTTAGTTAAACATGATTATAAATAAACTTACCTGGTTTTGTAACTCGTTTGAATGCTCCATAGCTGTTTTAGATACTTGTAATTAACTCAGATATTTCTTACAAGAGAGAAGATAAGAGAGAATATTAGAGAGAGAAGGTAAGGGTGAGGATGTCTGAGGATGTCCTCCTTCCTCGGATTTACATTCTATATAAAGAAAATTAAAACGACTCTTACTGTTTACAAATGACTCCTACTATTCATGAACGACCTTTACTGTTCATGATTATGACATATACTATTTACTTTATGACTCTTACTATTCATGAACGACCTTTACTGTTCATGAATGCGACTAGTACTATTTACTTTACATTATATGTTTCCAGTAGTTGTCTTCTTCTTTTGTCTTCTTGTTGATACCTTCATTCTAGTTGGACTTCTGGTACATAGTTATCATCTCCGTTGCACTTTGAACATATGTGGTCTGGATATTTGTGTCCTACTAGTTTGCAGTATCTTGTTAATAACTCGTTTGAAATAAATTCTTTTTTCAATGCTCTGGTAGTTGGTTGCATTTCTGGTTTTAATAATGATAAAATCCATTTCTGGACTTCATCCATATCTCCTTGTCGTAGTTCCTTCGAGTTGGCATATATCATCAATTGGTCTCTGGAATAGTAGCTCCAGATAGCATTTCCTTGTAGATAATTGTTAGCTAGTTCTTGAATAATAGTTGCTATACCAATTATTCTTTTATTAGCATAGAAACTTGGTATCTCCATTTTCTGTATCTCCGGTTGTTTCTCTATCTCTTCCGGTATTATCATATCTCGTGTTAGTCCTATTTTTATCACCTGTATTATGGGTTTTATTTCATCATATAGTATTTCCGCTGGTGCTGTATAGAATTTGATGAAGAATAGGTTGCCTTTTGTAATTCTCTTGAAGGTGACAAATGCTTTGTATAGCTCTGGTATTCCAATTATTTCTTCTCCGTCATGGGTATATACTGTGCTAAGTAGTCCGTAGTTGTAACATGTTTTTACTAGGTTTGCTTTTGTTTTTGGCTGGGCTATAAGCCTATTATATCCCTGTAGTTTTTGGGTTACATAATCTTGTGTTGGATCTGTAGTAGTTGTTGATCTAGGGTTTAGGTTCAGAAATGTCTGGATTTTATATATATTCTCAATATATGTTTGAGTAATATGGTTATATACCTTTTTGTTGTGGTGTAGGCTATTAGCATAGGTTGAAGTTTGTGGGGCTATAACTATTGCTTCTCTTGGCTTTTTTGATGTAAATGGCTTATCAAATACGGTATTTAGGTTTACATTGATATGTGGCTTTTTGCTAACTTGTTTGCTTGTACCTGCAGCTGTATATAAAGCAACTGTGTTATGGGTTTTTTGGAGTTTCCCAACGTCTCCTTCTACCTCTGGAAGTTTAGAGTCTTCCGATTGACTTAGCTCCGCATTTTTATAGTCATGCTGCTGACTTTCTAGCTGTTGTAATCTTTTTCCCATACTCTCCATCTGTAAGGATAGAGTAGTAAGGATTGTAAATATGTCTTTTGATTCTTGGCTTTCATCTGTTTGGGTACCTTTGTCTTGATAGGTAGTCTGCAATAACATTCTTGTCAGTCCGTATTACTTCAATTGTAAATGTAAAATTTTGTATATTTAATACAAGTCTCCTTATTTCCTTTGTAGTTACTGAATCCTGTACTTTCCGAGTTATCCACCATTTTACTTGTGTATTATCTGTTCTTACTATAAATTTGTTATAAACAATATATGGCTCAAATGCTAACAAACATTTATATAATCCAAATAGTTCTTTCCTATTTATTTCCCATTTTAATTGTGGTTCCGTGTATGATCCGGAATAATATCTACAATGGTGTTCAATTTTTTCATTATCATATTTATATTTTAGAACTCCTCCGTAGCTGTGATCACTAGAATCAGTTTCTACAATATATGTAAATTGTTTCTTTTCATCTGGAAAATATAGTTTTGGTAATTTTTTACACATATTTTTTATCTTCTGTATATGTATTTTATCTTTTTCGTCAAAATGATATTCTATGTCCTTTTTTAATTTTTTCTGTAATGGTTTTAAGTTTTCTGCTAATTTAGGAATATATTCTCTTACTTGGTTAACCAATCCTAAAAATGATTGTAACTTCTTTTTTGTATCAAGTGTTTCATTCAAGTTAATTATTTTTTGTACTACATGGGTTTGCATTTTTATTCCGTTTTTATCTATTTGTATACCTAAAAATTCTATTTGATTTTTCATTACTTCTGCTTTCTTTTTACTTAAACTTATTCCTGATATTTCTACAATGTGTATGAATTTTTCTAGTAGTTTTATATGTTCGTTCTCTGTTCTAGAATATAGCAATATATCATCTATATATATTATACAATTTTCTAATTGGTTGAAGTAATTATCCATAAAATGTTGATACCTACCTGGTGCATTTTTATATCCAAAAGGTAATACGTTCCATTCGTAAAATCCTTGTGGTACTGTGAATGTTGTTAACTTTTTAGATTCATCTTCTAGTTTTAAATGGTAAAATCCTGATTTACAGTCAAATTTACTAAAATAGTTATATCCTTGTATTTGTCTAATTTTTAGTATTTTATTTGGTTTCAAGTTTTGTAGTATTTTTGTTTCAAGTTTTGGCAATCAGATGCCATACTGTTTTGGCAATCCAATGCCCACCCGGAGAATAAGGGAATAGAGTTCAAGTTTTGGCAATCAGGCAGCCACCTGGAGAACAAGGGAATACAGTTAAAGTTTTGGCAATCAGGCACCCACCGAGAGAACAAGGGAACACAGTTAAAGTTTTGGCAATCAGGCGCCCACCTAGAGAACAAGGGAATACAATTCAAGTTTTGGCAATCAGGCGCCCACCTGGAGAACAAGGGACTACAGTTAAAGTTTTGGCAATCAGGCACCCACCTGAGAACAGGGGAATACAGTTAAAGTTTTGGCAATCAGGCGCCCAATTAGAGAACAAGGAAATACGATTAATGTTTTGGCAATCAGGCACCCACCTGGAGAACAAGGGAATACAGTTCAAGTATTGGCAATCAGGCGCCTACCTAGAGAACAAGGGAATACATTTAAAGTTTTAGCAATTAGGCGCCCACCTGGAGAACAAGGGAATATAGTTCAAGTTTCGGCATTCAGGCGCCCACTTGGAGAACAAGGGAATACAGTTCAGGTTTTGGCAATCAAGCGCCCACCTGGAGAACAAGGGAATACAGTTCAAGTTTTGGTAATCAGGCACCCACCTGGAGAACAAGGGAATACAGTTCAAGTTTTGGCAATAAGGCACCAACTTGGAGAACAAGGGATTACAGTTCAAGTTTGGCAATCAGGCACCAACCTGGAGAACAAGGGATTACAGTTCAAGTTTGGGTAATCAGGCGCCCACCTGGAGAACAAGGGAATACAGTTAAAGTTTCGGCAATCAGGCGCCCACCTGGAGAACAAGAGAATACAATTCAAGTTTTGGCAATCAAGCGCCCACCTGGAGAATAAGGGAATACAGTTCAAGTTTTGGCAATCAGATGCCCACCTATTTTGGCAATCAGATGCCCACCTGGAGAACAAGGGAATATAGTTCAAGTTTTGGCAATCAGGCACCAACCTAGAGAACAAGGGAATAGAGTTTCAAGTTTCGGCAATCAGGCGCCCACTTGGAGAACAAGGGAATACAATTCAAGTTTTAGCAATCAGGCACTCACCTAGAGAACAAAGGAATACCGTTCATGTTTCAGCAATCAAGTGCACACCTGGAGAACAAGGGAAAATAGTTCAAGTTTGGGCAATAAGGCACCCACCTAGAGAACAAGGGCATACAGTTAAAGTTTTGGCAATCAGGCGCCCACCTGGAGAACAAGGGAATACTGTTAAAGTTTTGGCAACTAGGCACCCACCTGAGAACAAGGGAATACAGTTAAAGTTTTGGCAATCAGGCGACCAACTAGAGAATAAGGAAATACAATTAATGTTTTGGCAATCAGGCACCCACCTGGAGAACAAAGGAATACAGTTGAAGTTTTGGCAATCAGGCGCCTACTTGGAGAACAAGGGAATACAGTTAAAGTTTTGGCAATGAGGCGCCCACCTGGAGAACAAGGGAATACAATTAAATTTTCGGCAATCCGTCGCCCACCTAGAGAACAAGAGAATACAATTAAGTTTTTGAAATCGGGTGCCCACCTAAAGAACAAGGGAATACAATTCATGTTTTGGCAATCAGGCGCCCACCTGGAGAACAAGGGAATACAATTCCAGTTTTGGCAATCAGGCGCCCACCTGGAGAACAAGGGAATACAGTTCAAGTTTTGGCAATCAGGCACCAACCTGGAGAACAATGGAATATAGTTCAAGTTTCGGCAATCAGGCGCCCACATGGAGAACAAAGGAATACAGTTCAAGTTTTGGCAATCAGGCGCCTACTTGGAGAACAAGGGAATACAGTTAAAGTTTTGGCAATGAGGCGCCCACCTGGAGAACAAGGGAATACAATTAAATTTTCGGCAATCCGTCGCCCACCTAGAGAACAAGAGAATACAATTAAGTTTTGGAAATCGGGCGCCCACATGAAGAACAAGGGAATATAGTTCAAGTTTTAGCAATCAGGCACCCACCTAGAGAACGAGGGAATACAGTTCAAGTTTTGACAATCGGGCACCCACCTGGAGACCAAGGGAATACAATTCAAGTTTCGGCAATCAGGTGCCCACCTAGAGAAAGAGGGAATACAGTTCAAGTTTCAGCAATCAGGCGCCCACTTGGAGAACAAGGGAATACAGTTCAGGTTTTGGCAATCAGGCGCCCACCTGGAGAATAAGGGAATACAGTAGAAGTTTTGGTAATCAGGCACTCACCTGGAGAACAAGGGAATACAGTTCAAGTTTTGGCAATCAGACGCCTACCTATTTGGCAATCAGATGCCCACCTGGAGAACAAGGGAATACAGTTCAAGTTTTGGCAATCAGACGCCCAACTGTTTTGGAAATCAAATGCCCACCTGGAGAACAAGGGAATACAGTTAAAGTTTTGGCAATCAGGCGCCCACCTGGAGAATAAGGGAATACAATTAAAGTTTTGGCAATCATGCGCCCACCTGAAGAACAAGGGACTACAGTTAAAGTTTTGGCAATCAGGCACCCACCCGAGAACAGGGGAATACAGTTAAAGGTTTGGCAATCAGGCGCCCAATTAGAGAACAAGGAAATACAATTAATGTTTTGGCAATCAGGCACCCACCTGGAGAACAAGGGAATACATTTCATGTTTTGGCAATCAGGCGCCTACCTAGAGAACAAGGGAATACATTTAATGTTTTAGCAATTAGGCGCCCACCTAGAGAACAAGGGAATACAGTTCAAGGTTCGGCAATCAGGCGCCCACTTGGAGAACAAGGGAATACAGTAAAGGTTTTGGCAATCAAGCGCCCACCTGGAGAACAAGGGAATACAGTTCAAGTTTTGGTAATCAGGCACCCACCTGGAGAACAAGGGATTACAGTTCAAGTTTTGGCAATAAGGCACCAACTTGGAGGACAAGGGATTACAGTTCAAGTTTGGCAATCAGGAACCAACCTGGAGAACAAGGGAATACAGTTCAAGTTTGGGTAATCAGGCGCCCACCTGGAGAACAAGGGAATACAGTTAAAGTTTCGGCAATCAGGAGCCCACCTGGAGAATAAGAGAATACAATTCAAGTTTTGGCAATCAGGCGCCCACCTGGAGAACAAGGGAATACAGTTCAAGTTTTGGCAATCAGACGCCCACCTATTTTGGCAATAAAATGCCCACCTGGAGATAAACGTAATACAGTTCAAGTTTTGGCAATCAGGCACCAACCTGGAGAACAAGGGAATACAGTTTCAAGTTTCGGCAATCAGGCGCCCACTTGGAGAACAAGGGAATACAGTTCAAGTTTTGGCAATCAGGCACCAACCTGGAGAACAAGGGAATACAGTTCAAGTTTCGGCAATCAGGCGCCCACTTGGAGAACAAGGGAATACAGTTCAAGTTTTGGTAATCAGGCACCCACCTTGAGAACAAGGGCATACAGTTAAAGTTTTGGCAATCAGGCGCCCACCTGGAGAACAAGGGAATACTGTTAAAGTTTTGGCAACTAGGCACAAACCTGAGAACAAGGCAATACAGTTAAAGTTTTGGCAATCAGGCGCCCAACTAGAGAACAAGGAAATACAATTAATGTTTTGGCAATCAGGCACCCACCTGGAGAACAAAGGAATACAGTTCAAGTTTTGGCAATCAGGCGCCTACTTGGAGAACAAGGGAATACAGTTAAAGTTTTGGCAATGAGGCGCCCACCTGGAGAACAAGGGAATACAATTAAATTTTCGGCAATCCGTCGCCCACCTAGAGAACAAGAGAATACAATTAAGTTTTGGAAATCGGGTGCCCACCTAAAGAACAAGGGAATACAATTCATGTTTTGGCAATCAGGCGCCCACCTGGAGAACAAGGGAATACAATTCAAGTTTTGGCAATCCGGCGCCCACCTGGAGAACAAGGGAATACAGTTCAAGTTTTGGCAATCAGGCACCAACCTGGAGAACAATGGAATATAGTTCAAGTTTCGGCAATCAGGCGCCCACATGGAGAATAATGGAAAACAGTTTCAACTTTCGGCAATCAGGCGCCTACCTGGAGAACAAGGGAATACAGTTCAAGTTTCGGCAATCCGACACCCACCTGGAGAACAAGGGAATACAGTTCAAATTTCAGCTATCAGGCTCACACCTGGAGAATAAGGGAAAACAGTTCAAGTTTGGGCAATCAGGCGCCCACCTAGAGAACAATGGCATATAGTTAAACTTTCGGCAATCCGGCGCCCACCTAGAGAACAAGAGAATACAATTCAAGTTTTGGAAATCGGGTGCCCACCTAAAAAATAAGGGAATACAATTTAAATTTTGGCAATCAGGCGCCCACCTGGAGAACAAGGGAATACAATTCAAGTTTTGGCAATTAGACGCCCACCTGTTTTGGCAATCAGATGCCCACCTAGAGAACAAGGGAATACATTTCAAGTTTTGGCAATCAGATGCCATACTGTTTTGGCAATCCAATGCCCACCCGGAGAATAAGGGAATAGAGTTCAAGTTTTGGCAATCAGGCAGCCACCTGGAAAACAAGGGAATACAGTTAAAGTTTTGGCAATCAGGCACCCACCGAGAGAACAAGGGAACACAGTTAAAGTTTTGGCAATCAGGCGCCCACCTAGAGAACAAGGGAATACAATTCAAGTTTTGGCAATCAGGCGCCCACCTGGAGAACAAGGGACTACAGTTAAAGTTTTGGCAATCAGGCACCCACCTGAGAACAGGGGAATACAGTTAAAGTTTTGGCAATCAGGCGCCCAATTAGAGAACAAGGAAATACGATTAATGTTTTGGCAATCAGGCACCCACCTGGAGAACAAGGGAATACAGTTCAAGTATTGGCAATCAGGCGCCTACCTAGAGAACAAGGGAATACATTTAAAGTTTTAGCAATTAGGCGCCCACCTGGAGAACAAGGGAATATAGTTCAAGTTTCGGCATTCAGGCGCCCACTTGGAGAACAAGGGAATACAGTTCAGGTTTTGGCAATCAAGCGCCCACCTGGAGAACAAGGGAATACAGTTCAAGTTTTGGTAATCAGGCACCCAACTGGAGAACAAGGGAATACAGTTCAAGTTTTGGCAATAAGGCACCAACTTGGAGAACAAGGGATTACAGTTCAAGTTTGGCAATCAGGCACCAACCTGGAGAACAAGGGATTACAGTTCAAGTTTGGGTAATCAGGCGCCCACCTGGAGAACAAGGGAATACAGTTAAAGTTTCGGCAATCAGGCGCCCACCTGGAGAACAAGAGAATACAATTCAAGTTTTGGCAATCAGGCCCCCACCTAGAGAATAAGGGAATACAGTTCAAGTTTTGGCAATCAGACGCCCACCTATTTTGGCAATCAGATACCCACCTGGAGAACAAGGGAATATAGTTCAAGTTTTGGCAATCAGGCACCAACCTGGAGAACAAGGGAATACAGTTTCAAGTTTCGGCAATCAGGCGCCCACTTGTAGAACAAGGGAATACAGTTCAAGTTTTAGCAATCAGGCACTCACCTAGAGAACAAAGGAATACCGTTCATGTTTCAGCAATCAGGTGCACACCTGGAGAACAAGGGAAAATAGTTCAAGTTTGGGCAATAAGGCACCCACCTAGAGAACAAGGGCATACAGTTAAAGTTTTGGCAATCAGGCGCCCACCTGGAGAACAAGGGAATACTGTTAAAGTTTTGGCAACTAGGCACCCACCTGAGAACAAGGGAATACAATTAAAGTTTTGGCAATCAGGCGACCAACTAGAGAATAAGGAAATACAATTAATGTTTTGGCAATCAGGCACCCACCTGGAGAACAAAGGAATACAGTTCAAGTTTTGGCAATCAGGCGCCTACTTGGAGAACAAGGGAATACAGTTAAAGTTTTGGCAATGAGGCGCCCACCTGGAGAACAAGGGAATACAATTAAATTTTCGGCAATCCGTCGCCCACCTAGAGAACAAGAGAATACAATTAAGTTTTGGAAATCGGGTGCCCACCTAAAGAACAAGGGAATACAATTCATGTTTTGGCAATCAGGCGCCCACCTGGAGAACAAGGGAATACAATTCCAGTTTTGGCAATCAGGCGCCCACCTGGAGAACAAGGGAATACAGTTCAAGTTTTGGCAATCAGGCACCAACCTGGAGAACAATGGAATATAGTTCAAGTTTCGGCAATCAGGCGCCCACATGGAGAACAAGGGAAAACAGTTTCAAGTTTCGGCAATCAGGCGCCCACCTGGAGAACAAGGGAATACAGTTAAAGTTTCGGCAATTAGGCACCCACCAGGAGAACAAGGGAATACAGTTCAAGTTTCAGCAATCAGGCTCACACCTGGAGAATAAGGGAAAACAGTTCAAGTTTGGGCAATCAGGCGCCCACCTAGAGAACAATGGCATATAGTTAAAGTTTTGACAATCAGGCGCCCAATTAGAGAACAAGGAAATACAATTAATGTTTTGGCAATCAGGCACCCACCTGGAGAACAAAGGAATATAGTTAATGTTTTAGCAATCAGGCGCCCACCGGGAGAACAAGGGAATACAGTTAAAATTTCAGCAATCAAGCGCCCACTTGGAGAGCAAAAAATACAATTCAAGTTTTGGCAATCAGGCGCCCACCTGGAGAACTAGGGAATACAGTTCAAGTTTTGGCAATCAGGCGCCTACCTAGAGAACAAGGGAATACAGTTCAAGTTTTGGCAATCGGGCCCCCACCTAGAGAACAAGGAAATACAGTTCAAGTTTCGGCAATCAGGCGCCCACTTGGAGAACAAGGGAATACAGTTAAGGTTTTGGCAATCAAGCGCCCACCTGGAGAACAAGGGAATACAGTTCAAGTTTTGGTAATCAGGCACCCACCTGGAGAACAAGGGAATACAGTTCAAGTTTTGGCAATAAGGCACCAACTTGGAGTACAAGGGATTACAGTTCAAGTTTGGCAATCAGGAACCAACCTGGAGAACAAGGGAATACAGTTCAAGTTTGGGTAATCAGGCGCCCACCTGGAGAACAAGGGAATACAGTTAAAGTTTCGGCAATCAGGCGCCCACCTGGAGAACAAGAGAATACAATTCAAGTTTTGGCAATCAGGCGCCCACCTGGAGAACAAGGGAATACAGTTCAAGTTTTGGCAATCAGACGCCCACCTATTTTGGCAATAAAATTCCCACCTGGAGATAAAGGTAATACAATTCAAGTTTAGGCAATCAGGCACCAACCTGGAGAACAAGGGAATACAGTTCCAAGTTTCGGCAATCAGGCGCCCACTTGGAGAACAAGGGAATATAGTTCAAGTTTTGGCAATCAGGCACCAACCTGGAGAACAAGGGAATACAGTTCAAGTTTCGGCAATCAGGCGCCCACTTGGAGAACAAGGGAATACAGTTCAAGTTTTGGTAATCAGGCACCCACCTTGAGAAAATGGCATACAATTAAAGTTTTGGCAATCAGGCGCCCACCTGGAGAACAAGGGAATACTGTAAAAGTTTTGGCAACTAGGCACAAACCTGAGAACAAGGGAATACAGTTAAAGTTTTGGCAATCAGGCGCCCAACTAGAGAACAAGGAAATACAATTAATGTTTTGGCAATCAGGCACCCACTTGGAGAACAAAGGAATACAATTCAAGTTTTGGCAATCAGGCGCCTACTTGGAGAACAAGGGAATACAGTTAAAGTTTTGGCAATGAGGCGCCCACCTGGAGAACAAAGGAATACAATTAAATTTTCGGCAATCCGTCGCCCACCTAGAGAACAAGATAATACAATTAAGATTTGGAAATCGGGTGCCCACCTAAAGAACAAGGGAATACAATTCATGTTTTGGCAATTAGGCGCCCACCTGGAGAACAAGGGAATACAATTCAAGTTTTGGCAATCCGGCGCCCACCTGGAGAACAAGGGAATACAGTTCAAGTTTTGGCAATCAGGCACCAACCTGGAGAACAATGGAATATAGTTCAAGTTTCGGCAATCATGCGCCCACATGGAGAATAATGGAAAACAGTTTCAACTTTCGGCAATCAGGCGCCTACCTGGAGAACAAGGGAATACAGTTCAAGTTTCGGCAATCCGGCACCCACCTGGAGAACAAGGGAATACAGTTCAAGTTTCAACAATCAGGCTCACACCTGGAGAATAAGGGAAAACAGTTCAAGTTTGGGCAATCAGGCGCCCACCTAGAGAACAATGGCATATAGTTAAACTTTCGGCAATCCGACGCCCACCTAGAGAAAAAGAGAATACAATTCAAGTTTTGGAAATCGGGTGCCCACCTAAAAAATAAGGGAATACAATTTAAATTTTGGCAATCAGGCGCCCACCTGGAGAACAAGGGAATACAGTTCAAGTTTTGGCAATTAGACGCCCACCTGTTTTGGCAATCAGATGCCCACCTAGAGAACAAGGGAATACATTTCAAGTTTTGGCAATCAGATGCCATACTGTTTTGGCAATCCAATGCCCACCTGGAGAATAAGGGAATAGAGTTCAAGTTTTGGCAATCAGGCAGCCACCTGGAGAACAAGGGAATACAGTTAAAGTTTTGGCAATCAGGCACCCACCGAGAGAACAAGGGAACACAGTTAAAGTTTTGGCAATCAGGCGCCCACCTAGAGAACAAGGGAATACAATTCAAGTTTTGGAAATCAGGCGCCCACCTGGAGAACAAGGGACTACAGTTAAAGTTTTGGCAATCAGGCACCCACCTGAGAACAGGGGAATACAGTTAAAGTTTTGGCAATCAGGCGCCCAATTAGAGAACAAGGAAATACGATTAATGTTTTGGCAATCAGGCACCCACCTGGAGAACAAGGGAATACACTTCAAGTTTTGGCAATCAGGCGCCTACCTAGAGAACAAGGGAATACATTTAAAGTTTTAGCAATTAGGCGCCCACCTGGAGAACAAGTGAATATAGTTCAAGTTTCGGCATTCAGGCGCCCACTTGGAGAACAAGGGAATACAGTTCAGGTTTTGGCAATCAAGCGACCACCTGGAGAACAAGGGAATACAGTTCAAGTTTTGGTAATCAGGCACCCACCTGGAGAACAAGGGAATACAGTTCAAGTTTTGGCAATAAGGCACCAACTTGGAGAACAAGGGATTACAGTTCAAGTTTGGCAATCAGGCACCAACCTGGAAGAACAAGGGAATACAGTTCAAGTTTGGGTAATCAGGCGCCCACCTGGAGAACAAGGGAATACAGTTAAAGTTTCGGCAATCAGGCGCCCACCTGGAGAACAAGAGAATACAATTCAAGTTTTGGCAATCAGGCGCCCACCTGGAGAATAAGGGAATACAGTTCAAGTTTTGGCAATCAGACGCCCACCTATTTTGGCAATCAGATGCCCACCTGGAGAACAAGGGAATATAGTTCAAGTTTTGGCAATCAGGCACCAACCTGGAGAACAAGGGAATAGAGTTTCAAGTTTCGGCAATCAGGCGCCCACTTGGAGAACAAGGGAATACAGTTCAAGTTTTAGCAATCAGGCACTCACCTAGAGAACAAAGGAATACCGTTCATGTTTCAGCAATCAAGTGCACACCTGGAGAACAAGGGAAAATAGTTCAAGTTTGGGCAATAAGGCACCCACCTAGAGAACAAGGGCATACAGTTAAAGTTTTGGCAATCAGGTGCCCACCTGGAGAACAAGGGAATACTGTTAAAGTTTTGGCAACTAGGCACCCACCTGAGAACAAGGGAATACAGTTAAAGTTTTGGCAATCAGGCGACCAACTAGAGAATAAGGAAATACAATTAATGTTTTGGCAATCAGGCACCCACCTGGAGAACAAAGGAATACAGTTCAAGTTTTGGCAATCAGGCGCCTACTTTGAGAACAAGGGAATACAGTTAAAGTTTTGGCAATGAGGCGCCCACCTGGAGAACAAGGGAATACAATTAAATTTTCGGCAATCCGTCGCCCACCTAGAGAACAAGAGAATACAATTAAGTTTTTGAAATCGGGTGCCCACCTAAAGAACAAGAGAATACAATTCATGTTTTGGCAATCAGGCGCCCACCTGGAGAACAAGGGAATACAATTCCAGTTTTGGCAATCAGGCGCCCACCTGGAGAACAAGGGAATACAGTTCAAGTTTTGGCAATCAGGCACCAACCTGGAGAACAATGGAATATAGTTCAAGTTTCGGCAATCAGGCACCCACATGGAGAACAAAGGAATACAGTTCAAGTTTTGGCAATCAGGCGCCTACTTGGAGAACAAGGGAATACAGTTAAAGTTTTGGCAATGAGGCGCCCACCTGGAGAACAAGGGAATACAATTAAATTTTCGGCAATCCGTCGCCCACCTAGAGAACAAGAGAATACAATTAAGTTTTGGAAATCGGGCGCCCACATGAAGAACAAGGGAATAAATTTCAAGTTTTAGCAATCAGGCACCCACCTAGAGAACGAGGGAATACAGTTCAAGTTTTGACAATCGGGCACCCACCTGGAGACCAAGGGAATACAATTCAAGTTTCGGCAATCAGGTGCCCACCTAGAGAAAGAGGGAATACAGTTCAAGTTTCGGCAATCAGGCGCCCACTTGGAGAACAAGGGAATACAGTTCAGGTTTTGGCAATCAGGCGCCCACCTGGAGAACAAGGGAATACAGTAGAAGTTTTGGTAATCAGGCACTCACCTGGAGAACAAGGGAATACAGTTCAAGTTTTGGCAATCAGACGCCTACCTATTTTGGCAATCAGATGCCCACCTGGAGAACAAGGGAATACAGTTCAAGTTTTGGCAATCAGACGCCCAACTGTTTTGGCAATCAAATGCCCACCTGGAGAACAAGGGAATATAGTTAAAGTTTTGGCAATCAGGCACCCACCTGGAGAATAAGGGAATACAATTAAAGTTTTGGCAATCATGCGCCCACCTGAAGAACAAGGGACTACAGTTAAAGTTTTGGCAATCAGGCACCCACCCGAGAACAGGGGAATACAGTTAAAGTTTTGGCAATCAGGCGCCCAATTAGAGAACAAGGAAATACAATTAATGTTTTGGCAATCAGGCACCCACCTGGAGAACAAGGGAATACAGTTCATGTTTTGGCAATCAGGCGCCTACCTAGAGAACATGGGAATACATTTAAAGTTTTAGCAATTAGGCGCCCACCTAGAGAACAAGGGAATACAGTTCAAGTTTCGGCAATCAGGCGCCCACTTGGAGAACAAGGGAATACAGTAAAGGTTTTGGCAATCAAGCGCCCACCTGGAGAACAAGGGAATACAGTTCAAGTTTTGGTAATCAGGCACCCACCTGGAGAACAAGGGAATACAGTTCAAGTTTTGGCAATAAGGCACCAACTTGGAGGACAAGGGATTACAGTTCAAGTTTGGCAATCAGGAACCAACCTGGAGAACAAGGGAATACAGTTCAAGTTTGGGTAATCAGGCGCCCACCTGGAGAACAAGGGAATACAGTTAAAGTTTCGTCAATCAGGCGCCCACCTGGAGAATAAGAGAATACAATTCAAGTTTTGGCAATCAGGCGCCCACCTGAAGAACAAGGGAATACAGTTCAAGTTTTGGCAATCAGACGCCCACCTATTTTGGCAATAAAATGCCCACCTGGAGATAAAGGTAATACAGTTCAAGTTTTGGCAATCAGGCACCAACCTGGAGAACAAGGGAATACAGTTTCAAGTTTCGGCAATCAGGCGCCCACTTGGAGAACAAGGGAATACAGTTCAAGTTTTGGCAATCAGGCACCAACCTGGAGAACAAGGGAATACAGTTCAAGTTTCGGCAATCAGGCGCCCACTTGGAGAACAAGGGAATACAGTTCAAGTTTTGGTAATCAGGCACCCACCTTGAGAACAAGGGCATACAGTTAAAGTTTTGGCAATCAGGCGCCCACCTGGAGAACAAGGGAATACTGTTAAAGTTTTGGCAACTAGGCACAAACCTGAGAACAAGGGAATACAGTTAAAGTTTTGGCAATCAGGCGCCCAACTAGAGAACAAGGAAATACAATTAATGTTTTGGCAATCAGGCACCCACCTGGAGAACAAAGGAATACAGTTCAAGTTTTGGCAATCAGGCGCCTACTTGGAGAATAAGGGAATACAGTTAAAGTTTTGGCAATGAGGCGCCCACCTGGAGAATAAAGGAATACAATTAAATTTTCGGCAATCCGTCGCCCACCTAGAGAACAAGAGAATACAATTAAGTTTTGGAAATCGGGTGCCCACCTAAAGAACAAGGGAATACAATTCATGTTTTGGCAATCAGGCGCCCACCTGGAGAACAAGGGAATACAATTCAAGTTTTGGCAATCCGGCGCCCACCTGGAGAACAAGGGAATACAGTTCAAGTTTTGGCAATCAGGCACCAACCTGGAGAACAATGGAATATAGTTCAAGTTTCGGCAATCACACGCCCACATGGAGAATAATGGAAAACAGTTTCAACATTCGGCAATCAGGCGCCTACCTGGAGAACAAGGGAATACAGTTCAAGTTTCGGCAATCCGGCACCCACCTGGAGAACAAGGGAATACAGTTCAAGTTTCAGCAATCAGGCTCACACCTGGAGAATAAGGGAAAACAGTTCAAGTTTGGGCAATCAGGCGCCCACCTAGAGAACAATGGCATATAGTTAAACTTTCGGCAATCCGGCGCCCACCTAGAGAACAAGAGAATACAATTCAAGTTTTGGAAATCGGGTGCCCACCTAAAAAATAAGGGAATACAATTTAAATTTTGGCAATCAGGCGCCCACCTGGAGAACAAGGGAATACAGTTCAAGTTTTGGCAATTAGACGCCCACCTGTTTTGGCAATCAGATGCCCAGCTATAGAACAAGGGAATACATTTCAAGTTTTGGCAATCAGATGCCATACTGTTTTGGCAATCCAATGCCCACCCGGAGAATAAGGGAATAGAGTTCAAGTATTGGCAATCAGGCAGCCACCTGGAGAACAAGGGAATACAGTTAAAGTTTTGGCAATCAGGCACCCACCGAGAGAACAAGGGAACACAGTTAAAGTTTTGGCAATCAGGCGCCCACCTAGAGAACAAAGGAATACCGTTCATGTTTCAGCAATCAGGTGCACACCTGGAGAACAAGGGAAAATAGTTCAAGTTTGGGCAATAAGGCACCCACCTAGAGAACAAGGGCATACAGTTAAAGTTTTGGCAATCAGGCGCCCACCTGGAGAACAAGGGAATACTGTTAAAGTTTTGGCAACTAGGCACCCACCTGAGAACAAGGGAATACAGTTAAAGTTTTGGCAATCAGGCGACCAACTAGAGAATAAGGAAATACAATTAATGTTTTGGCAATCAGGCACCCACCTGGAGAACAAAGGAATACAGTTCAAGTTTTGGCAATCAGGTGCCTACTTGGAGAACAAGGGAATACAGTTAAAGTTTTGGCAATGAGGCGCCCACCTGGAGAACAAGGGAATACAGTTAAATTTTCGGCAATCCGTCGCCCACCTAGAGAACAAGAGAATACAATTAAGTTTTGGAAATCGGGTGCCCACCTAAAGAACAAGGGAATACAATTCATGTTTTGGCAATCAGGCGCCCACCTGGAGAACAAGGGAATACAATTCCAGTTTTGGCAATCAGGCGCCCACCTGGAGAACAAGGGAATACAGTTCAAGTTTTGGCAATCAGGCACCAACCTGGAGAACAATGGAATATAGTTCAAGTTTCGGCAATCAGGCGCCCACATGGAGAACAAGGGAAAACAGTTTCAAGTTTCGGCAATCAGGCGCCCACCTGGAGAACAAGGGAATACAGTTCAAGTTTCGGCAATTAGGCACCCACAAGGAGAACAAGGGAATACAGTTCAAGTTTCAGCAATCAGGCTCACACCTGGAGAATAAGGGAAAACAGTTCAAGTTTGGGCAATCAGGCGCCCACCTAGAGAACAATGGCATATAGTTAAAGTTTTGGCAATCAGGCGCCCAATTAGAGAACAAGGAAATACAATTAATGTTTTGGCAATCAGGCACCCACCTGGAGAACAAGGGAATATAGTTAATGTTTTAGCAATCAGGCGCCCACCGGGAGAACAAGGGAATACAGTTAAAATTTCAGCAATCAAGCGCCCACTTGGAGAGCAAAAAATACAATTCAAGTTTTGGCAATCAGGCGCCCACCTGGAGAACTAGGGAATACAGTTCAAGTTTTGGCAATCAGGCGCCTACCTAGAGAACAAGGGAATACAGTTCAAGTTTTGGCAATCGGGCGCCCACCTAGAGAACAAGGAAATACAGTTCAAGTTTTGGCAATCAGACGCCCACCTATTTTGGCAATCAGATGCCCACCTGGAGAACAAGGGAATACAGTTCAAGTTTTGGCAATCAGAGGCCCAACTATTTTGGAAATCAAATGCCCACCTGGAGAACAAGGGAATACAATTCAAGTTTTGGCAATTAGGCACCCACCTAGAGAACAAGGGAATAAAGTTAATGTTTTGGCAATCAGGCGCCCACCGAGAGAACAAGGGAATACAGTTCAAGTTTTGGCAATCAGGCGCCCACCTGGAGAACAAGGGAATACAGTTAAAGTTTTGGCAATCAGGCGTCCACCTGAGAACTAGGGATACAATTAAAGTTTTGGCAATCAGTTGCCCACCCAAAGAAAAAGGGAATACAATTAAAGTTTTGGCAATCAGGCGCTCACTTGGAGAACAAGGGAATATAGTTCAAGTTTTGGCAATCAGGCGCCCACATGAAGAACAAGGGAATATAGTTCAAGTTTTGGCTATCAGGCACCCACCTAGAGAACAAGGGAGTACAATTCAAGTTTTGACAATCGGGCGCCCACCTGGACACCAAGGGAATACAGTTCAAGTTTCGGCAATCAGGTGCCCACCTAGAGAAAGAGGGAATACAGTTCAAGTTTCGGTAATCAGGCACCCACTTGGAGAACAAGGGAATACAGTTCAGGTTTTGGCAATCAGGCACCCACCTGGAGAACAAGGAAATACAGTTGAAGTTTTGGTAATCAGGCACTCACCTGGAGAACAAGGGAATACAGTTCATGTTTTGGCAATCAGACGCCTACCTATTTTGGCAATCAGATGCCCACCTGGAGAATAAGGGAATACAGTTCAAGTTTTGGCAATCAGACGCCCAACTGTTTTGGCAATCCAATGCCCACCTGGAGAACAAGGGAATACAGTTAATGTTTTGGCAATCAGGCTCCCATCTGGAGAACAAGGGAATACAATTCATGTTTTGGCGATCAGGCGCCCACCTGAAGAACAAGGGACTACAGTTAAAGTTTTGGCAATCAGGCACCCACCTGAGAATAGGGGAATACAGTTAAAGTTTTGGCAATCGGGTGCCCAATTAGAGAACAAGGAAATACAATTAATGTTTTGGCAATCAGGTACCCACCTGGAGAACAAGGGAATACAGTTCAAGTTTTGGCAATCAGGCACCTACCTAGAGAACAAGGGAATACATTTAAAGTTTTAGCAATTAGGCGCCCACCTAGAGAACAAGGGAATACAGTTCAAGTTTCGGCAATCAGGCGCCCACTTGGAGAACAAGGGAATATAGTTCAGGTTTTGGCAATCAAGCGTCCACCTAGAGAACAAGGGAATACAGTTCAAGTTTTGGTAATCAGGCACCCACCTGGAGAAAAAGGGAATACAATTCAAGTTTTGGCAATAAGGAACCAACTTGAAGAACAAGGGATTATAGTTCAAGTTTGGCAATCAGGAACCAACCTGGAGAACAAGGGAATACAGTTCAAGTTTGGGTAATCAGGCGCCCACCTGGAGAACAAGGGAATACAGTTAAAGTTTCGGCAATCAGGCGCCCACCTGGAGAACAAGAGAATACAATTCAAGTTTTGGTAATCAGGTGCCCACCTGGAGAACAAGGGAATACATTTCAAGTTTTGGCAATCAGACGCCCACCAATTTTGGCAATAAAATGCCCACCTGGATAACAAGGGAATACAGTTTCAAGTTTCGGCAATCAGGCATCAACATGGAGAACAAGGGAATACAGTTTCAAGTTTCGGCAATCAGGCACCCACTTGGAGAACAAGGGAATACAGTTCAAGTTTTGGCAATCAGGCACCCACTTAGAGAACAAGGGAATACAGTTCAAGTTTCGGCAATCAGGAGCACACTTGGAGAACAAGGGAAAATAGTTCAAGTTTGGGCAATATGGCGCCCACCTAGAGAACAAGGGCATACAGTTAAAGTTTTGGCAATCAGGCGCCCACCTGGAGAACAAGGGAATACTGTTAAAGTTTTGGCAACTAGGCACAAACCTGAGAACAAGGGAATACAGTTAAAGTTTTGGCAATCAGGCGCCCAACTAGAGAACAAGGAAATACAATTAATGTTTTAGCAATCAGGCACCCACCTGGAGAACAAAGGAATATAGTTCAAGAATTGGCAATCAGGCGCCTACTTGGAGAACAAGGGAATACAGTTAAAGTTTTGGCAATGAGGCGCCCACCTGGAGAACAAGGGAATACAATTAAATTTTCGGTAATCCGTCGCCAGCCTAGAGAACAAGAGAATACAATTAAGTTTTGTAAATCGGGTGCCCACCTAAAGAACAAGGGAATACAATTCATGTTTTGGCAATCAGGCGGCCACCTGGAGAACAAGGGAATACAGTTCAAGTTTTGGCAATCAGGCACCAACCTGGAGAACAATGTAATATAGTTCAAGTTTCGGCAATCAGGCGCCTACATGGAGAACAAGGGAAAACAGTTTCAAGTTTCGGCAATCAGGCGCCCCCCTGGAGAACAAGGGAATACAGTTTCAAGTTTCGGCAATCAGGCGCCCACCTGGAGAACAAGGGAATACAGTTCAAGTTTCAGCAATCAGGCTCACACCTGGAGAATAAGGGAAAACAGTTAAAGTTTTGGCAATCAGGCGCCCACCTGGAGAACAAGGGAATACAGTTAAAATTTCGGCAATCCGGCGGCCACCTAGATAACAAGAGAATACAATTCAAGTTTTGGAAATCGCGTGCCCACCTAAAGAACAAGGGAATACAATTCAAGTTTTGGCAATTAGGCACCCACATGGAGAACAAGGGAATACAGTTCAAGTTTTGGCAATCAGGTGCCTATCTGGAGAATAAGGGAATACATTTAAAGTTTTAGCAATTAGGCGCCCACCTGGAGAACAAGGGAATACAGTTAAAATTTCGGCAATCCGGTGCCCACCTAGAGAACAAGAGAATATAATTCAAGTTTTGGAAATCGGGTGCCCACCTAAAGAACAAGGGAATACAATTCAAGTTTTGGCAATCAGACGCCCACCTGTTTTGGAAATCAGATGCCCACCTAGAGAACAAGGGAATACAGTTCAAGTTTTAGCAATCAGACGCCCAACTATTTTGGCAATCAAATGCCCACCTGGAGAACAAGGGAATACAGTTCAAGTTTTGGCAATTAGGCACCCACCTGGAGAACAAGGGAATACTTTTAAAGTTTTGGCAATCAGGCACCCACGGGGAGAACAAGGGAATACAATTAAAGTTTTGGCAATCAGGCGCCCACCTGGAGAATCAGGGAATACAATTCAAGTTTTGGCAATCAGGCGCTCACCTGGAGAACAAGGGAATGTAATTCAAGTTTTGGCAATCAGGCGCCCACCAGGAGAACAAGGGAATACAGTTCAAGTTTCGGCAATCAGGCACCCACCTAGAGAAAGAGGGAATACAGTTCAAGTTTCGGCAATCAGGCGCCCACTTGGAGAACAAGGGAATACAGTTCGGGTTTTGGCAATCAGGCGCCCACCTGGAGAAAAAGGGAATACAGTGAATGTTTTGGCAATAAGGCACCCACTTGGAGAACAAGGGAATACAATTCAAGTTTTGGCAATCAGGCACCAACCTGGAGAACAAGGGAATACTTTTAAAGTTTTGGCAATCAGGCGCCCACCAGGGGAGAACAAGGGAATACAATTAAAGTTTTGGCAATCAGGCGCCAACCTGGAGAATCAGGGAATACTATTCAAGTTTTGGCAATCAGGCGCTCACCTGGAGAACAAGGGAATGTAATTCAAGTTTTGGCAATCAGGCGCCCACCAGGAGAATAAGGGAATACAGTTCAAGTTTCGGCAATCAGGCACCCACCTAGAGAAAGAGGGAATACAGTTCAAGTTTCGGCAATCAGGCGCCCACTTGGAGAACAAGGGAATACAGTTCAGGTTTTGGCAATCAGGAGCCCACCTGGAGAACAAGGAAATACAGATCAAGTTTTTGTAATCAGGCACCCACCTGGAGAACAAGGGAATACTTTTCAAGTTTTGGCAATCAGGCACCAGCCTGGAGAACAAGGGATTACAATACAAGTTTTGGCAATCTGGCGCCCACCTGGAGAACTAGGGAATACAGTTCAAGTTTTGGCAATCAGGCGCCCACCTGGAGAACAAGGTAATATAATTCAAGTTTTGGCAATCAGGCGCCCACATGAAGAAGAAGGGAATATAGTTCAAGTTTTGGCAATCAGGCGCCCACCTAGAGAACAAGGGAATACAGTTCATGTTTTGGCAATCAGGTGACCACCCAAAGAAAAATGGAATACAATTAAAGTTTTGGCAATCAGGCGCCCACCTGGAGAATAAGGGAATATAGTTCAAGTTTTGGCAATCAGGCGCCCACATGAAGAACAAGGGATTATAGTTCATGTTTTGGCAATCAGGCGCCCACCTAGAGAACAAGGGAATACAGTTCAAGTTTTGGCAATCAGGCGCCCACCTGAGAACAAGGGAATATAGTTAAAGTTTTGGCAATTAGGCGCCACCTGGAGAAAAAGGGAATACAATTAAAGTTTTGGCAATCATGCGCCCACCTGGAGAACAAGGGAATACAGTTGAAGTATTAGCAATTAAGCACCCACCTGGAGAAACAGGGAATACAGTTCAAGTTTTGGCAATCAGGCACCCACCTAGAGAACAAGGGAATACAGTTCAAGTTTTGGCAATAAGGCGCCCACCTGGAGAACAAGGGAATACAGTTCAAGTTTTGGCAATCAGGCACCCACCTGGAGAACAAGGTAATACAGTTCAAGATTCGGCAATCAGGCGCCTACCTAGAGAACAAGGGAATACAGTTTATGTTTTGGCAATCAGGCGCCCACTAGGAGAACAAGGGAATATAATTCAAGTTTGGGCAATCAGGCGCCCAGCTGGAGAACAAGGGCATACAGTTCAAGTTTCGGAAATCAGGCGCCCACCTAGAGAAAGAGGGAATACATTTCAAGTTTCGGCAATCAGGCGCCCACTTTGAGAACAAGGGAATACAGTTCAGGTTTTGGCAATCAAGCGCCCACCTGGAGAACAAGGGAATATAATTCAAGTTTGGGCAATCAGGCACCCACCTAGAGAACAAGGGAATACAGTTAACGTTTTGGCAATCAGGCGCCCACCTGGAGAAAAAGGGAATACAGTGAATGTTTTGGCAATAAGGCACCCACTTGGAGAACAAGGGAATACAATTCAAGTTTTGGCAATCAGGCACCAAACTGGAGAACAAGGGATTACAGTTCAAGTTTGGCAATCAGGCACCCACCTGGAGAACAAGGGAATACAGTTTAAGTTTTGGCAATAAGGCACCAACTTGGAGAAAAAGGGATTACAGTTCAAGTTTGGCAATCAGGAACCAACCTGGAGAACAAGGGAATACAGTTCAAGTTTGGGTAATCAGGCGCCCACCTAGAGAACAAGGGAATACAATTAAAGTTTCGGCAATCAGGCGCCCACCTGGAGAACAAGAGAATACAATTCAAGTTTTGGCAATCAGGTGCCCACCTGGAGAACAAGGGAATACAGTTCAAGTTTTGGCAATCAGACGCCCACCTATTTTGGCAATAAAATGACCACCTGGATAACAAGGGAATACAGTTCAAGTTTTGGCAATCAGGCATAAACCTGGAGAACAAGGGAATACAGTTTCAAGTTTCGGCAATCAGGCGACCACTTGGAGAACAAGGGAATACAGTTCAAGTTTTGGCAATCAGGCACCCACCTAGAGAACAAGGGAATACAGTTCAAGTTTCGGCAATCAGGCGCACACTTGGAGAACAAGGGAAAATTGTTGAAGTTTGGGCAATAATGCGCCCACCTAGAGAACTAGGGCATACAGTTAAAGTTTTGGCAATCAGGCGCCCACCTGGAGAACAAGGGAATACTGTTAAAGTTTTGGCAACTAGGCACAAACCTGAGAACAAGGGAATACAGTTTAAGTTTTGGCAATCAGGCGCCCAACTAGAGAACAAGGAAATACAATTAATGTTTTGGCAATCAGGCACCCACCTGGAGAACAAAGGAATACAGTTCAAGTATTGGTAATCAGGCGCCTACTTCGAGAACAAGGGAATACAGTTAAAGTTTTGGCAATGAGGCGCCCACCTGGAAAACAAGGGAATACAATTAATTTTCGGCAATCCGTCGCCCACCTAGAGAACAAGAGAATACAATTAAGTTTTGTAAATCGGGTGCCCACCTAAAGAACAAGGGAATACAATTCATGTTTTGGCAATCAGGCGCCCACCTGGAGAACAAGGGAATACAATTCAAGTTTTGGCAATCCGGCGCCCACCTGGAGAACAAGGGAATACAGTTCAAGTTTTGGCAATCAGGCACCAACCTGGAGAACAATGGAATATAGTTCAAGTTTCGGCAATCAGGCGCCCACATGGAGAACAAGGGAAAACATTTTCAAGTTTCGGCAATCATGCGCCCACCTGGAGAACAAGGGAATACAGTTCAAGTTTCGGCAATCAGGCACCCACCTGGAGAACAAGGGAATACAGTTCAAGTTTCAGCAATCAGGCTCACACCTGGAGAATAAGGGAAAACAGTTAAAGTTTTGGAAATCAGGCGCCCACCTGGAGAACAAGGGAATACAGTTAAAATTTCGGCAATCCGGCGGCCACCTAGAGAACAAGAGAATACAATTCAAGTTTTGGAAATCGGGTGCCTACCTAAAGAACAAGGGAATACAATTCAAGTTTTGGCAATTAGGCACCCACATGGAGAACAAGGGAATACAGTTCAAGTTTTGGCAATCAGGTGCCTATCTGGAAAATAAGGGAATACATTTAAAGTTTTAGCAATTAGGCGCCCACCTGGAGAACAAGGGAATACAGTTAAAATTTCGGCAATCCGGCGCCTACCTAGAGAACAAGAGAATATAATTCAAGTTTTGGAAATCGGGTGCCCACCTAAAGAACAAGGGAATACAATTCAAGTTTTGGCAATCAGACGCCCACCTGTTTTGGAAATCAGATGCCCACCTAGAGAACAAGGGAATACAGTTCAAGTTTTAGCAATCAGACGCCCAACTATTTTGGCAATCAAATGCCCACCTGGAGAACAAGGGAATACAGTTCAAGTTTTGGCAATTAGGCACCCACCTGGAGAACAAGGGAATACTGTTAAAGTTTTGGCAATCAGGCACCCACCGAGAGAACAAGGGAATACAATTAAAGTTTTGGCAATCAGGCGCCCACCTGGAGAATCAGGGAATACAATTCAAGTTTTGGCAATCAGGCGCTAACCTGGAGAACAAGGAAATGTAATTCAAGTTTTGGCAATCAGGCGCCCACCAGGAGAACAAGGGAATACAGTTCAAGTTTCGACAATCAAGCACCCACCTAGAGAAAGAGGGAATACAGTTCAAGTTTCGGCAATCAGGCGCCCACTTGGAGAACAAGGGAATACAGTTCAGGTTTTGGCAATCAGGCGCCCACCTAGAGAACAAGGAAATACAGTTCAAGTTTTGGTAATCAGGCACCCACCTGGAGAACAAGGGAATACTTTTCAAGTTTTGGCAATCAGGCACCAGCCTGGAGAACAAGGGATTACAATTCAAGTTTGACAATCTGGCGCCCACCTGGAGAACTAGGGAATACAATTCAAGTTTTGGCAATCAGGCGCCCACCTGGAGAACAAGGGAATATAGTTCAAGTTTTGGCAATCAGGCGCCCACATGAAGAACAAGGGAATATAGTTCAAGTTTTGGCAATCAGGCGCCCACCTAGAGAACAAGGGAATACAGTTCATGTTTTGGCAATCAGGTGCCCACCCAAAGAAAAAGGGAAAACAATTAAAGTTTTGGCAATCAGGCGCCCACCTGGAGAATAAGGGAATATAGTTCAAGTTTTGGCAATCTGGCACCCACATGAAGAACAAGGGATTATAGTTCAAGTTTTGGCAATCAGGCGCCCACCTAGAGAACAAGGGAATACAGTTCAAGTTTTGGCAATCAGGCGCCCACCTGAGAACAAGGGAATATAGTTAAAGTTTTGGCAATTAGGCGCCACTTGGAGAAAAAGGGAATACAATTAATTTTCGGCAATCCGTCGCCCACCTAGAGAACAAGAGAATACAATTAAGTTTTGTAAATCGGGTGCCCACCTAAAGAACAAGGGAATACAATTCATGTTTTGGCAATCAGGCACCCACCTGGAGAACAAGGGAATACAATTCAAGTTTTGGCAATCCGGCGCCCACCTGGAGAACAAGGGAATATAGTTCAAGTTTTGGCAATCAGGCGCCCACCTAGAGAACAAGGGAATACAGTTCATGTTTTGGCAATCAGGTGACCACCCAAAGAAAAATGGAATACAATTAAAGTTTTGGCAATCAGGCGCCCACCTGGAGAATAAGGGAATATAGTTCAAGTTTTGGCAATCAGGCGCCCACATGAAGAACAAGGGATTATAGTTCATGTTTTGGCAATCAGGCGCCCACCTAGAGAACAGGGGAATACAGTTCAAGTTTTGGCAATCAGGCGCCCACCTGAGAACAAGGGAATATAGTTAAAGTTTTGGCAATTAGGCGCCACCTGGAGAAAAAGGGAATACAATTAAAGTTTTGGCAATCATGCGCCCACCTGGAGAACAAGGGAATACAGTTGAAGTATTAGCAATTAAGCACCCACCTGGAGAAACAGGGAATACAGTTCAAGTTTTGGCAATCAGGCACCCACCTAGAGAACAAGGGAATACAGTTCAAGTTTTGGCAATAAGGCGCCCACCTGGAGAACAAGGGAATACAGTTCAAGTTTTGGCAATCAGGCACCCACCTGGAGAACAAGGTAATACAGTTCAAGATTCGGCAATCAGGCGCCTACCTAGAGAACAAGGGAATACAGTTTATGTTTTGGCAATCAGGCGCCCACTAGGAGAACAAGGGAATATAATTCAAGTTTGGGCAATCAGGCGCCCAGCTGGAGAACAAGGGCATACAGTTCAAGTTTCGGCAATCAGGCGCCCACCTAGAGAAAGAGGGAATACATTTCAAGTTTCGGCAATCAGGCGCCCACTTTGAGAACAAGGGAATACAGTTCAGGTTTTGGCAATCAAGCGCCCACCTGGAGAACAAGGGAATATAATTCAAGTTTGGGCAATCAGGCACCCACCTAGAGAACAAGGGAATACAGTTAACGTTTTGGCAATCAGGCGCCCACCTGGAGAAAAAGGGAATACAGTGAATGTTTTGGCAATAAGGCACCCACTTGGAGAACAAGGGAATACAATTCAAGTTTTGGCAATCAGGCACCAAACTGGAGAACAAGGGATTACAGTTCAAGTTTGGCAATCAGGCACCCACCTGGAGAACAAGGGAATACAGTTTAAGTTTTGGCAATAAGGCACCAACTTGGAGAAAAAGGGATTACAGTTCAAGTTTGGCAATCAGGAACCAACCTGGAGAACAAGGGAATACAGTTCAAGTTTGGGTAATCAGGCGCCCACCTAGAGAACAAGGGAATACAGTTAAAGTTTCGGCAATCAGGCGCCCACCTGGAGAACAAGAGAATACAATTCAAGTTTTGGCAATCAGGTGCCCACCTGGAGAACAAGGGAATACAGTTCAAGTTTTGGCAATCAGACGCCCACCTATTTTGGCAATAAAATGACCACCTGGATAACAAGGGAATACAGTTCAAGTTTTGGCAATCAGGCATAAACCTGGAGAACAAGGGAATACAGTTTCAAGTTTCGGCAATCAGGCGACCACTTGGAGAACAAGGGAATACAGTTCAAGTTTTGGCAATCAGGCACCCATCTAGAGAACAAGGGAATACAGTTCAAGTTTCGGCAATCAGGCGCACACTTGGAGAACAAGGGAAAATTGTTGAAGTTTGGGCAATAATGCGCCCACCTAGAGAACAAGGGCATACAGTTAAAGTTTTGGCAATCAGGCGCCCACCTGGAGAACAAGGGAATACTGTTAAAGTTTTGGCAACTAGGCACAAACCTGAGAACAAGGGAATACAGTTTAAGTTTTGGCAATCAGGCGCCCAACTAGAGAACAAGGAAATACAATTAATGTTTTGGCAATCAGGCACCCACCTGGAGAACAAAGGAATACAGTTCAAGTATTGGTAATCAGGCGCCTACTTGGAGAACAAGGGAATACAGTTAAAGTTTTGGCAATGAGGCGCCCACCTGGAAAACAAGGGAATACAATTAATTTTCGGCAATCCGTCGCCCACCTAGAGAACAAGAGAATACAATTAAGTTTTGTAAATCGGGTGCCCACCTAAAGAACAAGGGAATACAATTCATGTTTTGGCAATCAGGCGCCCACCTGGAGAACAAGGGAATACAATTCAAGTTTTGGCAATCCGGCGCCCACCTGGAGAACAAGGGAATACAGTTCAAGTTTTGGCAATCAGGCACCAACCTGGAGAACAATGGAATATAGTTCAAGTTTCGGCAATCAGGCGCCCACATGGAGAACAAGGGAAAACATTTTCAAGTTTCGGCAATCATGCGCCCACCTGGAGAACAAGGGAATACAGTTCAAGTTTCGGCAATCAGGCACCCACCTGGAGAACAAGGGAATACAGTTCAAGTTTCAGCAATCAGGCTCACACCTGGAGAATAAGGGAAAACAGTTAAAGTTTTGGAAATCAGGCGCCCACCTGGAGAACAAGGGAATACAGTTAAAATTTCGGCAATCCGGCGGCCACCTAGAGAACAAGAGAATACAATTCAAGTTTTGGAAATCGGGTGCCTACCTAAAGAACAAGGGAATACAATTCAAGTTTTGGCAATTAGGCACCCACATGGAGAACAAGGGAATACAGTTCAAGTTTTGGCAATCAGGTGCCTATCTGGAAAATAAGGGAATACATTTAAAGTTTTAGCAATTAGGCGCCCACCTGGAGAACAAGGGAATACAGTTAAAATTTCGGCAATCCGGCGCCTACCTAGAGAACAAGAGAATATAATTCAAGTTTTGGAAATCGGGTGCCCACCTAAAGAACAAGGGAATACAATTCAAGTTTTGGCAATCAGACGCCCACCTGTTTTGGAAATCAGATGCCCACCTAGAGAACAAGGGAATACAGTTCAAGTTTTAGCAATCAGACGCCCAACTATTTTGGCAATCAAATGCCCACCTGGAGAACAAGGGAATACAGTTCAAGTTTTGGCAATTAGGCACCCACCTGGAGAACAAGGGAATACTGTTAAAGTTTTGGCAATCAGGCACCCACCGAGAGAACAAGGGAATACAATTAAAGTTTTGGCAAACAGGCGCCCACCTGGAGAATCAGGGAATACAATTCAAGTTTTGGCAATCAGGCGCTCACCTGGAGAACAAGGAAATGTAATTCAAGTTTTGGCAATCAGGCGCCCACCAGGAGAACAAGGGAATACAGTTCAAGTTTCGACAATCAAGCACCCACCTAGAGAAAGAGGGAATACAGTTCAAGTTTCGGCAATCAGGCGCCCACTTGGAGAACAAGGGAATACAGTTCAGGTTTTGGCAATCAGGCGCCCACCTAGAGAACAAGGAAATACAGTTCAAGTTTTGGTAATCAGGCACCCACCTGGAGAACAAGGGAATACTTTTCAAGTTTTGGCAATCAGGCACCAGCCTGGAGAACAAGGGATTACAATTCAAGTTTGACAATCTGGCGCCCACCTGGAGAACTAGGGAATACATTTCAAGTTTTGGCAATCAGGCGCCCACCTGGAGAACAAGGGAATATAGTTCAAGTTTTGGCAATCAGGCGCCCACATGAAGAACAAGGGAATATAGTTCAAGTTTTGGCAATCAGGCGCCCACCTAGAGAACAAGGGAATACAGTTCATGTTTTGGCAATCAGGTGCCCACCCAAAGAAAAAGGGAAAACAATTAAAGTTTTGGCAATCAGGCGCCCACCTGGAGAATAAGGGAATATAGTTCAAGTTTTGGCAATCTGGCACCCACATGAAGAACAAGGGATTATAGTTCAAGTTTTGGCAATCACGCGCCCACCTAGAGAACAAGGGAATACAGTTCAAGTTTTGGCAATCAGGCGCCCACCTGAGAACAAGGGAATATAGTTAAAGTTTTGGCAATTAGGCGCCACCTGGAGAAAAAGGGAATACAATTAATTTTCGGCAATCCGTCGCCCACCTAGAGAACAAGAGAATACAATTAAGTTTTGTAAATCGGGTGCCCACCTAAAGAACAAGGGAATACAATTCATGTTTTGGCAATCAGGCACCCACCTGGAGAACAAGGGAATACAATTCAAGTTTTGGCAATCCGGCGCCCACCTGGAGAACAAGGGAATACAGTTCAAGTTTTGGCAATCAGGCACCAACCTGGAGAACAATGGAATATAGTTCAAGTTTCGGCAATCAGGCGCCCACATGGAGAACAAGGGAAAACATTTTCAAGTTTCGGCAATCATGCGCCCACCTGGAGAACAAGGGAATACAGTTCAAGTTTCGGCAATCAGGCACCCACCTGGAGAACAAGGGAATACAGTTCAAGTTTCAGCAATCCGGCGGCAACCTAGAGAACAAGAGAATACAATTCAAGTTTTGGAAATCGGGTGCCTACCTAAAGAACAAGGGAATACAATTCAAGTTTTGGCAATTAGGCACCCACATGGAGAACAAGGGAATACAGTTCAAGTTTTGGCAATCAGGTGCCTATCTGGAAAATAAGGGAATACATTTAAAGTTTTAGCAATTAGGCGCCCACCTGGATAACAAGGGAATACAGTTAAAATTTCGGCAATCCGGCGCCTACCTAGAGAACAAGAGAATATAATTCAAGTTTTGGAAATCGGGTGCCCACCTAAAGAACAAGGGAATACAATTCAAGTTTTGGCAATCAGACGCCCACCTGTTTTGGAAATCAGATGCCCACCTAGAGAACAAGGGAATACAGTTCAAGTTTTAGCAATCAGACGCCCAACTATTTTGGCAATCAAATGCCCACCTGGAGAACAAGGGAATACAGTTCAAGTTTTGGCAATTAGGCACCCACCTGGAGAACAAGGGAATACTGTTAAAGTTTTGGCAATCAGGCACCCACCGAGAGAACAAGGGAATACAATTAAAGTTTTGGCAATCAGGCGCCCACCTGGAGAATCAGGGAATACAATTCAAGTTTTGGCAATTAGGCGCTCACCTGGAGAACAAGGAAATGTAATTCAAGTTTTGGCAATCAGGCGCCCACCAGGAGAACAAGGGAATACAGTTCAAGTTTCGACAATCAAGCACCCACCTAGAGAAAGAGGGAATACAGTTCAAGTTTCGGCAATCAGGCGCCCACTTGGAGAACAAGGGAATACAGTTCAGGTTTTGGCAATCAGGCGCCCACCTAGAGAACAAGGAAATACAGTTCAAGTTTTGGTAATCAGGCACCCACCTCGAGAACAAGGGAATACTTTTCAAGTTTTGGCAATCAGGCACCAGCCTGGAGAACAAGGGATTACAATTCAAGTTTTACAATCTGGCGCCCACCTGGAGAACTAGGGAATACAATTCAAGTTTTGGCAATCAGGCGCCCACCTGGAGAACAAGGGAATATAGTTCAAGTTTTGGCAATCAGGCGCCCACATGAAGAACAAGGGAATATAGTTCAAGTTTTGGCAATCAGGCGCCCACCTAGAGAACAAGGGAATACAGTTCATGTTTTGGCAATCAGGTGCCCACCCAAAGAAAAAGGGAAAACAATTAAAGTTTTGGCAATCAGGCGCCCACCTGGAGAATAAGGGAATATAGTTCATGTTTTGGCAATCTGGCACCCACATGAAGAACAAGGGATTATAGTTCAAGTTTTGGCAATCAGGCGCCCACCTAGAGAACAAGGGAATACAGTTCAAGTTTTGGCAATCAGGCGCCCACCTGAGAACAAGGGAATATAGTTAAAGTTTTGGCAATTAGGCGCCACCTGGAGAAAAAGGGAATACAATTAAAGTTTTGGCAATCATGCGCCCACCTGGAGAACAAGGGAATATAGTTGAAGTATTAGCAATTAAGCGCCCACCTGGAGAAACAAGGAATACAGTTCAAGTTTTGGCAATCAGGCACCCACCTAGAGAACAAGGGAATACAGTTCAAGTTTTGGCAATAAGGCGCCCACCTAGAGAACAAGGGAATACAGTTCAAGTTTTGGCAATCAGGCACCCACCTGGAGAACAAGGTAATACAGTTCAAGATTCGGCAATCAGGCGCCTACCTGAAGAACAAGGGAATACAGTTTATGTTTTGGCAATCAGGCGCCCATTAGGAGAACAAGGGAATATAATTCAAGTTTGGGCAATCAGTCGCCCACCTGCAGAATAATGGCATACAGTTCAAGTTTCGGCAATCAGGCGCCCACCTAGAGAAAGAGGGAATACATTTCAAGTTTCGGCAAACAGGCACCCACTTGGAGAACAAGGGAATACAGTTCAGGTTTTGGCAATCAAGCGCCCACCTGGAGAACAAGGGAATATAATTCAAGTTTGTTCAATCAGGCACCCACCTGGAGAACAAGGGAATACAGTTAACGTTTTGGCAATCAGGCGCCCACCTGGAGAAAAAGGGAATACAGTGAATGTTTTGGCAATAAGGCACCCACTTGGATAACAAGGGAATACAATTCAAGTTTTGGTAATCAGGCACCAACCTGGAGAACAAGGGATTACAGTTCAAGTTTGGCAATCAGGCACCCACCTGGAGAACAAGGGAATACAGTTCAAGTTTTGGCAATCAGGCGCCCACATGAAGAACAAGGGATTATAGTTCAAGTTTTGGCAATCAGACGCCCACCTAGAGAACAAGGGAATACAGTTCAAGTTTTGGCAATCAGGCGCCCTCCTGAGAACAAGGGAATACAGTTCAAGTTTTGGCAATCAGGTGTCCACCCAAAGAAAAAGGGAATACAATTAAAGTTTTGGCAATCAGGCGCCCACCTGGAGAATAAGGGAATATAGTTCAAGTTTTGGCAATCAGGCACCCACATGAAGAACAAGGGATTATAGTTCAAGTTTTGGAAATCAGGCGCCCACCTAGAGAATAAGGGAATACAGTTCAAGTTTTGGCAATCAGGCGCCCACCTGAGAACAAGGGAATATAGTTAAAGTTTTGGCAATTATGCGCCACCTGGAGAAAAAGGGAATACAATTAAAGTTTTGGCAATCATGCGCCCACCTGGAGAACAAGGGAATACAGTTGAAGTATTAGCAATTAAGTGCCCACCTGGAAAAACAGGGAATACAGTTCAAGTTTTGGCAATCAGGCACCCAACTAGAGAACAAGGGAATACAGTTCAAGTTTTGGCAATAAGGCGCCCACCTGGAGAACAATGGAATACACTTCAAGTTTTGGCAATCAGGCACCCACCTGGAGAACAAGGTAATTTAGTTCAAGATTCGGCAAACAGGCGCCTACCTGGAGAACAAGGGAATACAGTTTATGTTTTGGAAATCAGGCGCCCACTAGGAGAACAAGGGAATATAATTCAAGTTTGGGCAATCAGGCGCCCACCTGGAGAACAAGGGCATACAGTTCAAGTTTCGGCAATCAGGCGCCCACCTAGAGAAAGAGGGAATACATTTCAAGTTTCGGCAATCAGGCGCCCACTTGGAAAACAAGGGAATACAGTTCAGGTTTTGGCAATCAAGCGCCCACCTGGAGAACAAGGGAATATAATTCAAGTTTGGGCAATCATGCACCCACCTGGAGAACAAGGGAATACAGTTAACGTTTTGGCAATCAGGCGCCCACTTGGAGAAAAAGGGAATACAGTGAATGTTTTGGCAATAAGGCACCCACTTGGAGAACAACGGAATACAATTCAAGTTTTGCCAATCAGGCACCAACCTGGAGAACAAGGGATTACAGTTCAAGTTTGGCAATCAGGCACCCACCTGGAGAACAAGGGAATACAGTTCAAGTTTTGGCAATCAGGAACCAACCTGGAGAACAAGGGATTACAGTTCAAGTTTTGCAATCAGGCACCCACCTGGAGAACAAGGGAATACAGTTCAAGTTTTGGCAATCAGACGCCCACCTATTTTGGCAATCAGATGCCCACCTAGAGAACAAGGGAATACAGTTCAAGTTTTGGCAATCAGGCACCAACCTGGAGAACAATGGAATACAGTTCAAGTTTCGGCAATTAGGCGCCCTCATGGAGAACAAGAGAAAGCAGTTTCATGTTTTGGCAATCAGGCGCCCACCTGGAGAACAAGGGAATACAGTTCAAGTTTCGACAATCAGGCACCCACCTGGAGAACAAGGGAATACAGTTCAAGTTTTGGAAATCAGACGCCCACCTGTTTTGGCAAGCAGATGCCTACCTGGAGAACAAGGGAATACAGTTCAAGTTTTGTCAATCAGACGCCCAACTGTTTTGGCAATCAAATGCCCACCTGGAGAACAAGGGAATACCTTTAAAGTTTTAGCAAATAGTCGCCCACCTGGAGAACAAGGGAATACAGTTAAAATTTCCGCAATCCGACACCCAGCTAGAGAACAAGAGAATACAATTCAAGTTTTGGAAATCGGGTGCCCACCTAAAGAACAAGGGAAAACAAATCAAGATTTGGCAATTAGGCGCCCACATGGAGAACAAAGGAATACAGTTCAAGTTTTGGCAATCAGACGCCCACCTGTTTTGGCAATCAGATGCCCACTTGGAGAACAAGGGAATAAAGTTCAAGTTTTGGCAATCAAATGCCCACCTGGAGAACAAGGGAATACAGTTCAAGTTTTGGCAATCAGGCACCCACCTGGAGAACAAAGGAATACTGTTAATGTTTTGGCAATCAGGCACCCACCGAGAGAACAAGGGAATATAATTAAATTTTTGGCAATCAGGCGCCCACCTGGAGAACAAGGGAATACAATTCAAGTTTTGGCAATCAGGCGCCCACCTGGAGAACAATGGAATGCAGTTTAAGTTTTGGCAATCAGGCGCCCACCTGGAGAACAAGGGAATACAATTCAAGTTTCGGCAATCAGGAGCCCACCTAGAGAAACAGGGAATATAGTTCAAGTTTCGGCAATCAGGCGCCCACTTGGAGAACAAGGGAATACAGTTCAGGTTTTGGCAATCAGGCGCCCACCTGGAGAAATAGGGAATACAGTTCAAGTTTTGGCAATCATGCGCCCACCTGGAGAACAAGGGAATACAGTTCAAGTTTTGGCAATCAGACGCCCACCTATTTTGGCAATCAGATTCCCTCCTGGAGAACAAGGGAATATATTTCAAGTTTTGGCAATCAGACGCCCAACTGTTTTGGCAATCAAATGCCCACCTGGAGAACAAGGGAATACAATTCAAGTTTTAGCAATCAGGCACCCACCTGGAGAACAAGGGAATAAAGTTAAAGTTTTGGCAATCAGGAGCCCACCGGGAGAATAAGGGAATACATTTAAAATTTCAGCAATCAAGCGCCCACCTGCAGAACAAGAGAATACAATTCAAGTTTGGGCAATCGGGAGCCCACCTGGAGAACAAGGGAATACAGTTCAAGTTTTGGCAATCAGGCGCCCACCTGGAAAACTAGGGAATACAGTTCAAGTTTTGACAATCGGGCGCCCACCTGGAGAACAAGGGAATACAGTTCAAGTTTTAGCAATCAGGCACCAACATGGAAAACAAGGGATTACAGTTCAAGTTTGGCAATCAGGCACCAACCTGGAAAACAAGGGAATATAGTTCAAGTTTGGGTAATCATGCGCCCAAATGGAGAACAAGGGAATACAGTTCAAGTTTTGGAAATCAGGCGCCCACCTGGAGAACTAGGGAATACCGTTCAAGTTTTGGCAATCAGGCGCCCACCTAGAGAACAAGGGAATACAGTTCAAGTTTTGGCAATCAGGCACCCACCTGAGAACAAGGGAATATAGTTAAAGTTTTGGCAATCAGGCACTAACCTGGAGAAAGAGGGAATATATTTCAAGTTTCGGCAATCAGGCGCCCACATGGAGAACAAGGGAATACAGTTGAGGTTTTCGCAATCAAGCGCCCACCTGAAGAACAAGGGAATACAGTTCAAATTTTGGTAATTAGGCGCCCACCTGGAGAACAAGGGAATATAGTTCAAGTTTTGGCAATTAGGCACTAACCTGGAGAACAAGGGATTACAGTTCAAGTTTGGCAATCAGGCACCCACCTGGAGAACAAGGGAATACAGTTCAAGTTTTGGCAATCAGACGCCCACCTATTTTGGCAATCAGATGCCCACCTGGAGAACAAGGGAATACATTTCAAGTTTTGGCAATCAAGCACCAACCTGGAGAACAATGGAATACAGTTCAAGTTTCGGCAATCAGGCGCCCACCTGGAGAACAAGGGAATACAGTTTATGTTTTGGGAATCAGGCGCCCACTAGGAGAACAAGGGAATATAATTCAAGTTGGGGCAATCAGGCGCCCACCTGGAGAACAAGGGCATACAGTTCAAGTTTCAGCAATCAGGCGCCCACCTAGAGAAAGAGGGAATACATTTCAAGTTTCGGCAATCAGGCGCCCACTTGGAGAACAAGGGAATACAGTTCAGGTTTTGGCAATCAAGCGCCCACCTGGAGAACAAGAGAATACAGTTAAAATTTTGGTAATCAGGCATCCACCTGGAGAACAAGGGAATACAATTCAAGCTTTGGCAATCAGGCACTAACCTGGAGAACAAGGGATTACAGTTCAAGTTTGGCAATCAGGCACCCACCTGGAGAACAAGGGAATACAGTTCAAGTTTTGGCAATCAGACGCCCACCTATTTTGGCAATCAGATGCCCACCTAGAGAACAAGGGAATACAGTTCAAGTTTTGGCAATCAGGCACCAACCTGGAGAACAATGGAATACAGTTCAAGTTTCGGCAATCAGGCACCCTCATTAAGAACAAGGGAAAACAGTTTCAAGTTTTGGCAATAAGGCGCCCACCTGGAGAACAAGGGAATACAGTTCAAGTTTCGACAATCAGGCACCCACCTGGAGAACAAGGGAATATAGTTCAAGTTTTGGCAATCAGACGCCCACCTGTTTTGGCAATCAGATGCCCACCTGGAGAACAAGGGAATACAGTTCAATTTTTGGCAATCAGACGCCCAACTGTTTTGGCAATCAAATGCCCACCTGGAGAACAAGGGAATACATTTAAAGTTTTAGCAATTAGGCGTCCACCTGGAGAACAAGGGAATACAGTTAAAATTTCCGCAATCCGGCACCCACCTAGAGAACAAGAAAATACAATTCAAGTTTTGGAAATCGGGTGCCCACCTAAAGAACAAGGGAATACAAATCAAGATTTGGCAATTAGGCGCCCATATGGAGAACAAGGGAATACAGTTCAAGTTTTGGCAATAAGACGCCCACCTGTTTTGGCAATCAGATGCCCACCTGGAGAACAAGGGAATACAGTTCAAGTTTTGGCAATCAGACGCCCAACTGTTTTGGCAATCAAATGCCCACCTGGAGAACAAGGGAATACAGTTCAAGTTTTGGCAATCAGGCACCCACCTGGAGAACAAGGGAATACTGTTAATGTTTTGGCAATCAGGCACCCACCGAGAGAACAAGGGAATACAATTAAAGTTTTGGCAATCAGATGCCCACCTGGAGAACAAGGGAATACAATTCAAGTTTTGGCAATCAGGCGCTTACCTGGAGAACAAGGAAATGCAGTTCAAGTTTTGGCAATCAGGCGCCCACCTAGAGAAAGAGGGTATATAGTTCAAGTTTCGGCAATCAGGCGCCCACTTGGAGAACAAGGGAATACAGTTCAGGTTTTGGCAATCAGGCGCCCACCTGGAGAAATAGGGAATACAGTTCAAGTTTTGGCAATCATGCGCCTACCTGGAGAACAAGGGAATACAGTTCATGTTTTGGCAATCAGATGCGCACCTATTTTGGCAATCAGATGCCCACCTGGGGAACAAGGGAATATATTTCAAGTTTTGGCAATCAGATGCCCAACTGTTTTGGCAATCAAATGCCCACCTGGAGAATAAGGGAATACAGTTCAAGTTTTAGCAATCAGGCACCCACCTGGAGAACAAGGGAATAAAGTTAAAGTTTTGGCAATCAGGCGCCCACCGGTAGAATAAGGGAATACAGTTAAAATTTCGGTAATCAAGCGCCCACCTGGAGAACAAGAGAATACAATTCAAGTTTTGGCAATCAGGCGCCCACCTGGAGAACAAGGGAATAAAGTTCAAGTTTTGGCAATCAGGCGCCCACCTGGAGAACAGGGGATTACAGTTCAAGTTTGGCAATCAGGCACCAACCTGGAAAACAAGGGAATACTGTTCAAGTTTGGGTAATCATGCTCCCACATGGAGAACAAGGGAATACAGTTCAAGTTTTGGCAATCAGGCACCAACCTGGAGAACTAGGGAATACAGTTCAAGTTTTGGCAATCAGGCGCCCACCTAGAGAACAAGGGAATACATTTCAAGTTTTGGCAATCAGGCGCCCACCTGAGAACAAGGGAATATAGTTAAAGTTTTGGCAATCAGGCACCAACCTGGAGAAAGAGGGAATACATTTCAAGTTTCGGCAATCAGGCGCCCACTTGGAGAACAAGGGAATACAGTTGAGGTTTTGGCAATCAAGCGCCCACCTGGAGAACAAGGGAATACAATTCAAATTTTGGTAATCTGGCGCCCACCTGGAGAACAAGGGAATTCAGTTCAAGTTTTGGCAATCAGGCACCAACCTGGAGAACAAGGGATTACAGTTCAAGTTTGGCAATCAGGCACCCACCTGGAGAACAAGGGAATACAGTTCAAGTTTTGGCAATCCGACGCCCACCTATTTTGCCAATTAGATACCCACATGGAGAACAAGGGAATACATTTCAAGTTTTGGCAATCAAGCACCAACCTGGAGAACAATGGAATACAGTTCAAGTTTCGGCAATCAGGCACCCACCTGGAGAACAAGGGAATACAGTGAATGTTTCAGCAATAAGGCTCACACCTGGAGAACAAGGGAATATAGTTCAAGTTTTGGCAATCAGACGCCCACCTGTTTTGGCAATCAGATGCCCACCTGGAGAACAAGGGAATACAGTTCAATTTTTGGCAATCAGACGCCCAACTGTTTTGGCAATCAAATGCCCACCTGGAGAACAAGGGAATACATTTAAAGTTTTAGCAATTAGGCGTCCACCTGGAGAACAAGGGAATACAGTTAAAATTTCCGCAATCCGGCACCCACCTAGAGAACAAGAAAATACAATTCAAGTTTTGGAAATCGGGTGCCCACCTAAAGAACAAGGGAATACAAATCAAGATTTGGCAATTAGGCGCCCATATGGAGAACAAGGGAATACAGTCCAAGTTTTGGCAATAAGACGCCCACCTGTTTTGGCAATCAGATGCCCACCTGGAGAACAAGGGAATACAGTTCAAGTTTTGGCAATCAGACGCCCAACTGTTTTGGCAATCAAATGCCCACCTGGAGAACAAGGGAATACAGTTCAAGTTTTGGCAATCAGGCACCCACCTGGAGAACAAGGGAATACTGTTAATGTTTTGGCAATCAGGCACCCACCGAGAGAACAAGGGAATACAATTAAAGTTTTGGCAATCAGATGCCCACCTGGAGAACAAGGGAATACAATTCAAGTTTTGGCAATCAGGCGCTTACCTGGAGAACAAGGAAATGCAGTTCAAGTTTTGGCAATCAGGCGCCCACCTAGAGAAAGAGGGTATATAGTTCAAGTTTCGGCAATCAGGCGCCCACTTGGAGAACAAGGGAATACAGTTCAGGTTTTGGCAATCAGGCGCCCACCTGGAGAAATAGGGAATACAGTTCAAGTTTTGGCAATCATGCGCCTACCTGGAGAACAAGGGAATACAGTTCATGTTTTGGCAATCAGATGCGCACCTATTTTGGCAATCAGATGCCCACCTGGGGAACAAGGAAATATATTTCAAGTTTTGGCAATCAGATGCCCAACTGTTTTGGCAATCAAATGCCCACCTGGAGAATAAGGGAATACAGTTCAAGTTTTAGCAATCAGGCACCCACCTGGAGAACAAGGGAATAAAGTTAAAGTTTTGGCAATCAGGCGCCCACCGGTAGAATAAGGGAATACAGTTAAAATTTCGGTAATCAAGCGCCCACCTGGAGAACAAGAGAATACAATTCAAGTTTTGGCAATCAGGCGCCCACCTGGAGAACAAGGGAATAAAGTTCAAGTTTTGGCAATCAGGCGCCCACCTGGAGAACAGGGGATTACAGTTCAAGTTTGGCAATCAGGCACCAACCTGGAAAACAAGGGAATACTGTTCAAGTTTGGGTAATCATGCTCCCACATGGAGAACAAGGGAATACAGTTCAAGTTTTGGCAATCAGGCACCAACCTGGAGAACTAGGGAATACAGTTCAAGTTTTGGCAATCAGGCGCCCACCTAGAGAACAAGGGAATACATTTCAAGTTTTGGCAATCAGGCGCCCACCTGAGAACAAGGGAATATAGTTAAAGTTTTGGCAATCAGGCACCAACCTGGAGAAAGAGGGAATACATTTCAAGTTTCGGCAATCAGGCGCCCACTTGGAGAACAAGGGAATACAGTTGAGGTTTTGGCAATCAAGCGCCCACCTGGAGAACAAGGGAATACAATTCAAATTTTGGTAATCTGGCGCCCACCTGGAGAACAAGGGAATTCAGTTCAAGTTTTGGCAATCAGGCACCAACCTGGAGAACAAGGGATTACAGTTCAAGTTTGGCAATCAGGCACCCACCTGGAGAACAAGGGAATACAGTTCAAGTTTTGGCAATCCGACGCCCACCTATTTTGCCAATTAGATGCCCACATGGAGAACAAGGGAATACATTTCAAGTTTTGGCAATCAAGCACCAACCTGGAGAACAATGGAATACAGTTCAAGTTTCGGCAATCAGGCACCCACCTGGAGAACAAGGGAATACAGTGAATGTTTCAGCAATAAGGCTCACACCTGGAGAACAAGGGAAAACAGTTCAAGTTTGGGCAATCAGGTGCCCACCTAGAGAACAATGGCATATGGTTAAAGTTTCGGCAATCCGGAACCCACCTAGAGAACAAGAGAATACAATTCAAGTTTTTGAAATCGGGTGCCCACCTAAAGAATAAGGGAATACAATTCAAGTTTTGGCAATCAGGCGCCCACCTTGAGAACAAGAGAATACAGTTCAAGTTTTGGCAATCAGATGCCTACATGTTTTGGCAATCAGATGCCCATCTAGAGAACAAGGGAATACAGTTCATTATTTGGCAATTAGACGCCATACTGTTTTGGCAATCAAATGCCCACCTGGAGAATAAGGGAATAGAGTTCAAGTTTTAGCAATCAGGCACCCACCTGGAGAACAAGGGAACACAGTTAAAGTTTTGGCAATCAGGCGCCCACATGGAGAACAAGGGAAAAGAGTTTCAAGTTTTGGCAATCAGGCACCCACCTGGAGAACAAGGGAATACAATTAATGTTTTGGCAATCAGGCACCCACCTGAGAACAGGGGAATACAGTTAAAGTTTTGGCAATCAGGCGCCCAATTAGAGAACAAGGAAATACAATTAATGTTTTGGCAATTAGGCACCCACTTGGAGAACAAGGGAATACAGTTAAAATTTCGGCAATCCGGCGCCCACCTAGAGAAAAAGAGAATACAATTCAAGTTTTGGAAATCGGGTGCCCACCTAAAGAACAAGGGAATACAATTCAAGTTTTGCCAATCAGGCGCCCACATGGAGAACAAGGGAATACAGTTCAAGGTTTGGGAATCAGACGCCCACCTGTTTTGTCAATCAGATTCCCACCTAGAGAACAAGGGAATACAGTTCAAGTTTTGGCAATCAGATGCCCAACTATTTTGGCCATCAAATGCCCACCTGGAGAACAAGGGAATACAGTTCAAGTTTTGGCAATTAGGCACCCACCTGGAGAACAAGGGAATACTGTTAAAGTTTTGGCAATCAGGCACCCACCGAGAGAACAAGGGAATACAACTAAAGTTTTGGCAATCAGGCGCCCACCTGGAGAATAAGGGAATACAATTCAAGTATTGGCAATCAGGCACCCACCTGAGAACAGGGGAATACAGTTAAAGTTTTGGCAATCAGGCGCCCAATTAGAGAACAAGGAAATACAATTAATGTTTTGGCAATTAGGCACCCACTTGGAGAACAAGGGAATACAGTTAAAATTTCGGCAATCCGGCGCCCACCTAGAGAAAAAGAGAATACAATTCAAGTTTTGGAAATCGGGTGCCCACCTAAAGAACAAGGGAATACAATTCAAGTTTTGCCAATCAGGCGCCCACATGGAGAACAATGGAATACAGTTCAAGGTTTGGGAATCAGACGCCCACCTGTTTTGTCAATCAGATGCCCACCTAGAGAACAAGGGAATACAGTTCAAGTTTTGGCAATCAGATGCCCAACTATTTTGGCAATTAAATGCCCACCTGGAGAACAAGGGAATACAGTTAAAGTTTTCCCAATTAGGCACCCACCTGGAGAACAAGGGAATACTGTTAAAGTTTTGGCAATCAGGCACCCACCGAGAGAACAAGGGAATACAATTAAAGTTTTGGCATTCAGGTGACCACCTGGAGAATAAGGGAATACAATTCAAGTTTTAGCAATCAGGCGCCCACCTGGAGAACAAGGGAATGTAATTCAGGTTTTGGGAATCAGGCGCCCACCTGGAGAACAAGGGAATACAGTTCAAGTTTCGGCAATCAGGCACCCACTTGGAGAACAAGGGAATACAGTTCAGGTTTTGGCAATCAGGCGCCCACCTGGAGAACAAGGGAATACTGTTAAAGTTTTGGCAATCAGGCACCCACCGAGAGAACAAGGGAATACAATTAAAGTTTTGGCAATCAAGCGCCCACCTGGAGAATAAGGGAATACAATTCAAGTTTTGGCAATCAGGCACCCACCTGAGAACAGGGGAATACAGTTAAAGTTTTGGCAATCAGGCGCCCAATTAGAGAACAAGGAAATACAATTAATGTTTTGGCAATTAGGCACCCACTTGGAGAACAAGGGAATACAGTTAAAATTTCGGCAATCCGGCGCCCACCTAGAGAAAAAGAGAATACAATTCAAGTTTTGGAAATCGGGTGCCCACCTAAAGAACAAGGGAATACAATTCAAGTTTTGCCAATCAGGCGCCCACATGGAGAACAAGGGAATACAGTTCAAGGTTTGGGAATCAGACGCCCACCTGTTTTGTCAATCAGATTCCCACCTAGAGAACAAGGGAATACAGTTCAAGTTTTGGCAATCAAATGCCCAACTATTTTGGCCATCAAATGCCCACCTGGAGAACAAGGGAATACAGTTCAAGTTTTGGCAATTAGGCACCCACCTGGAGAACAAGGGAATACTGTTAAAGTTTTGGCAATCAGGCACCCACCGAGAGAACAAGGGAATACAACTAAAGTTTTGGCAATCAGGCGCCCACCTGGAGAATAAGGGAATACAATTCAAGTTTTGGCAATCAGGCACCCACCTGAGAACAGGGGAATACAGTTAAAGTTTTGGCAATCAGGCGCCCAATTAGAGAACAAGGAAATACAATTAATGTTTTGGCAATTAGGCACCCACTTGGAGAACAAGGGAATACAGTTAAAATTTCGGCAATCCGGCGCCCACCTAGAGAAAAAGAGAATACAATTCAAGTTTTGGAAATCGGGTGCCCACCTAAAGAACAAGGGAATACAATTCAAGTTTTGCCAATCAGGCGCCCACATGGAGAACAATGGAATACAGTTCAAGGTTTGGGAATCAGACGCCCACCTGTTTTGTCAATCAGATGCCCACCTAGAGAACAAGGGAATACAGTTCAAGTTTTGGCAATCAGATGCCCAACTATTTTGGCAATTAAATGCCCACCTGGAGAACAAGGGAATACAGTTAAAGTTTTCCCAATTAGGCACCCACCTGGAGAACAAGGGAATACTGTTAAAGTTTTGGCAATCAGGCACCCACCGAGAGAACAAGGGAATACAATTAAAGTTTTGGCATTCAGGTGACCACCTGGAGAATAAGGGAATACAATTCAAGTTTTAGCAATCAGGCGCCCACCTGGAGAACAAGGGAATGTAATTCAGGTTTTGGGAATCAGGCGCCCACCTGGAGAACAAGGGAATACAGTTCAAGTTTCGGCAATCAGGCACCCACTTGGAGAACAAGGGAATACAGTTCAGGTTTTGGCAATCAGGCGCCCACCTGGAGAACAAGGGAATACTGTTAAAGTTTTGGCAATCAGGCACCCACCGAGAGAAAAAGGGAATACAATTAAAGTTTTGGCAATCAAGCGCCCACCTGGAGAATAAGGGAATACAATTCAAGTTTTGGCAATCAGGCACCCACCTGAGAACAGGGGAATACAGTTAAAGTTTTGGCAATCAGGCGCCCAATTAGAGAACAAGGAAATACAATTAATGTTTTGGCAATTAGGCACCCACTTGGAGAACAAGGGAATACAGTTAAAATTTCGGCAATCCGGCGCCCACCTAGAGAAAAAGAGAATACAATTCAAGTTTTGGAAATCGGGTGCCCACCTAAAGAACAAGGGAATACAATTCAAGTTTTGCCAATCAGGCGCCCACATTGAGAACAAGGGAATACAGTTCAAGGTTTGGGAATCAGACGCCCACCTGTTTTGTCAATCAGATGCCTACCTAGAGAACAAGGGAATACAGTTCAAGTTTTGGCAATCAGATGCCCAACTATTTTGGCAATTAAATGCCCACCTGGAGAACAAGGGAATACAGTTCAAGTTTTGGCAATTAGGCACCCACCTGGAGAACAAGGGAATACTGTTAAAGTTTTGGCAATCAGGCACCCACCGAGAGAACAAGGGAATACAATTAAAGTTTTGGCAATCAGGTGCACACCTGGAGAATAAGGGAATACAATTCAAGTTTTGGCAATCAGGCGCCCACCTAGAGAACAAGGGAATGTAATTCAGGTTTTGGGAATCAGGCGCACACCTGGAGAACAAGGGAATACAGTTCAAGTTTCGGCAATCAGGCACCCACTTGGAGAACAAGGGAATACAGTTCAGGTTTTGGCAATCAGGCGCCCACCTGGAGAACAAGGAAATACAGTTCAAGTTTTGGCAATCAGGCGCAGAACAAGGGAATACTGTTCAAGTTTTGGCAATCAGGCTGCTGGAGAACAAGGGAATACTATTCAAGTTTTGGCAATCAGGCACCAGCCTGGAGAACAAGGGATTACAATTCAATTGTGGCAATCAGGCGCCCACCTAGAGAACTAGGGAATACAATTCAAGTTTTGGCAATCAGGCGCCTACCTGGAGAACAAGGGAATATAGTTCAAGTTTTGGCAATCAGGCGCCCACATGAAGAACAAGGGAATATAGTTCAAGTTTTGGCAATCAGGCGCCCACCTAGAGAACAAGGGAATACAGTTCAAGTTTTGGCAATCAGGTGCCCAACCAAAGAAAAAGGGAATACTATTAAAGTTTTGGCAATCATGCGCCCACCTGAAGAACAAGGGAATACAGTTCAAGTTTTGGCAATCAGGCGCCTACCTGGAGAACAAGGGAATAAAGTTAATGTTTTGGCAATCAGGCGCCCACCGAGAGAACAAGGGAATACAGTTAAAGTTTGGCAATCAAGCGCCCACCTGGAGAACAAGGGAATACAGTTAAAGTTTTGGCAATCAGGCGCCTACCTGGAGAACAAGGGAATACATTTAAAGTTTTAGCAATTAGGCGCCCACCTGGAGAACAAGGGAATACAGATAAAGTTTCGGCAATCCGGCGCCCACCTAGGGAACAAGAGAATACAATTCAAGTTTTTGAAATCGGGTGCCCACCTAAAGAACAAGGGAATACAATTAAAGTTTTGACAATCAGGCGCCCACCTAGAGAACAAAGGAATACAGTTCAAGTTTTGGCAATCAGGCGCCCACCTGGAGAACAAGGGAATACATTTCAAGTTTTGGCAATCAGGCGCCCACCTGGAGAACAAGGGAATACAGTTCAAGTTTCGGTAATCAGGCGCCCACCTAGAGAAAGAGGGAATACAGTTCAAGTTTCGGCAATCAGGCGCCCACTTGAAGAACAAGGGAATACAGTTCAGGTTTTGCCAATCAGGCGCCCACCTGGAGAACAAAAGAATACAGTTCAAGTTTTGGTAATGAGGCACCCACCTGGAGAACAAGGGAATACAGTTCAAGTTTTGTCAATCAGGCACCAGCCTGGAGAATAAGGGATTACAATTCAAGTTTGGCAATCAGACACCAACCTGGAGAACAAGGGAATACAGATCAAGTTTGGGTAATCAGGCGCCCACATGGAGAACAAAGGAATACAGTTCAAGTTTTGGCAATCAGGCGCCCACCTGGAGAACAAGGGAATACAGTTCATGTTTCGGCAATCAGGCGCCCACCTGGAGAACAAGAGAATACAATTCAAGTTTTGGCAATTAGACGCCAACCTGGAAAACAAGGGAATACAGTTAAAGTTTCGGCAATCCGGTGCCCACCTAGAGAACAAGAGAATACAATTCATGTTTTGGAAATCGGGTACCCACCTAAAGAACAAGGGAATACAGTTCAAGTTTTGGCAATCATGCACCCACCTGGAGAACAAGGGAATACAGTTCAATTTTTGGCAATCAGACGCCCACCTATTTTGGCAATCAGATGCCCACCAGGAGAACAAGAGAATACTATTCAAGTTTTGGCAATCAGGCACCCACCTGGAGAACAAGGGAATTCAGTTCAAGTTTTGGCAATCAGGCGCCCACCTGAAGAACAAGGGAATACAGTTCAAGTTTTGACAATCGGATGCCCACCTGGAGAACAAGGGAATACAGTTCAAGTTTTGGCAATCAGACACCAACCTGGAAAACAAGGATTACAGTTCAAGTTTCGCAATCAGGCACCAACCTTGAAAACAAGGGAATACAGTTCAAGTTTGGGTAATCAGACGCCCACATGGAGAATAAGGGAACACAATTCAAGTTTTGGCAACCAGGCGCCCACCTGGAGAACAAGGGAATACAGTTCAAATTTTGGCAATCAGGCACCAACCTGGAGAACAAGGGATTATAGTTCAAGTTTGGCAATCAGGCACCCACCTGGAGAACAAGGGAATATAGTTCAAGTTTTGGCAATCAGACGCCCACCTGTTTTGGCAATCAGATGCCCACATAGAGAACAAGGGAATACAGTTCAAGTTTTGGCAATCAAACGCCAAATTGTTTTGGCAATCAAATGCCCACCTAGAGAATAAGGGAATAGAGTTCAAGTTTTGGCAATCGGGCACCCACTTGGAGAACAAGGGAATACAGTTAAAGTTTTGGCAATCAGGCGCCCACTAAGAGAACAAGGGAACACAGTTAAAGTTTTGGCAATCAGGCGCCCACCTGGAGAACCTAGGAATACAATTCAATGTTTGGCAATCAGGCGCCCACCTGGAGAACAAGCGAATACATTTAAAGTTTTGGCAATCAGGCACCCACCTGAGAACAGGGGAATACAGTTAATGTTTTGGCAATCAGGCGCCCACCTAGAGAACAAGGGAATACATTTCAAGTTTTTGCAATCAGGCGCCCACCTGGAGAACAAGGTAATAAAGTTCAAGACTCGACAATCAGGCGCCCACCTAGTGAACAAGGGAATACAGTTTGAGTTTTGGCAATCAGGCGCCCACCAGGAGAACAAGGGAATATAATTCAAGTTTGAGCAATCAGGCGCCCACCTGGAGAACAAGGGCATACAGTTCAAGTTTCGGCAATCAGGCACCCACCTAGAGAAAGGGGGAATACATTTCAAGTTTCGGCAATCAGGCGCCCACTTGGAGAACAAGAAAATACAATTCAGGTTTTGGCAATCAAGCGCCCACCTGGAGAACAAGGGAGTACAGTTAAAGTTTTGGCAATCAGGCACCCACCAGAGAACAGGGGAATACAGTTAAAGTTTTGGCAATCAGGAGCCCAATTAGAGAACAAGGAATTACAATTAATGTTTTGGCAATCAGGCACCCACCTGAAGAACAAGGGAATACAGTTCAAGTTTTGGCAATCAGGCACCTACCTGGAGAACAAGTGAATAAAGTTAATGTTTTGGCAATCAGGCGCCCACCGAGAGAACAAGGGAATACAGTTAAAGTTTTGGCAATCAAGCGCCCACCTGGAGAACAAGGGAATACAGTTAAAGTTTTGGCAATCAGGCGCCTACCGGGAGAACAAGGGAATACAGTTAAAATTTCGGCAATCAAGCGCCCACCTGGAGAACAAGAGAATACTATTTAAGTTTTGGCAATCAGGCACCCACCTGAAGAACAAGGGAATACAGTTCAACTTTTGGCAATCAGGCGCCCACCTGAAGAAGAAGGGAATACAGTTCAAGTTTTGGCAATCGGGCGCCCACCTGGAGAACAAAGGAATACAGTTCAAGTTTTGGAAATCAGGCACCAACCTGGAAAACAAGGGATTACAGTTCAAGTTTGGCAATCAGGCACCAACCTGGAAAACAAGTGAATACAGTTCAAGTTTGGGTAATCATGCGCCCACATGGAGAACAAGGGAATACAGTTCAAGTTTTGGCAATCAAGCGCCCTCCTGGAGAACAAGGGAATACATTTAAAGTTTTGGCAATCAGGAACCCACCTGAGAACAGGGGAATACAGTTAAAGTTTTTGCAATCAGGCGCCCAATTAGAGAACAAGGAAATACAATTAATGTTTTGGCAATCAGGCACCCACCTAGAGAACAAGGGAATACAGTTCAAGTTTTGGTAATCAGGCGCCTACCTGGAGAACAAGGGAATACATTTCAAGTTTTGGCAATCATGCGCCCACATGGAGAACAAGGGAATACAGTTCAAGTTTTGGCAATTAGACGCCCACCTGGAGAACAATGGAATACAGTTCAAGTTTCGGCAATCAGGTACCCACATGGAGAACAATGGAAAACAATTTCAACTTTCCGCAATAAGGCGCCCACCTGGAGAACAAGGGAATACAATTCAAGTTTTGGCAATCAGGCGCCCACCTGGAGAATAAGGGAATACAATTCAAGTTTGGCAATCAGGCACCCACCTGGAGAACAAGGGAATACAGTTCAAGTTTTGGCAATTAGACGCACTCCTGGAGAACAATGGAATACAGTTCAAGTTTCGGCATTCAGGAACCCACATGGAGAACAATGGAAAACAGTTTCAACTTTCGGCAATCAGGCGCCCACCTGGAGAACAAGGGAATACAATTCAAGTTTTGGCAATCAGGCGCCCACCTGGAGAACAAGGGAATACAATTCAAGTTTTGGCAATCGGGCGCCCACCTGGAGAACAAAGGAATACAGTTCAAGTTTTGGAAATCAGGCACCAACCTGGAAAATAAGGGATTACAGTTCAAGTTTGGCAATCAGGCACCAACCTGGAAAACAAGTGAATACAGTTCAAGTTTGGGTAATCAGGCGCCCACCTGGAGAACAAGGGAATACATTTCAAGTTTTGGCAATCAGGCGCCCACCTGGAGAACAAGGGAATACAGTTCAAGTTTCGGCAATCAGGCGCCCACCTAGAGAAAGAGGGAATACAGTTCAAGTTTCGGCAATCAGGCGCCCACCTGGAGAACAAGGTAATATAATTCAAGTTTTGGCAATCAGGCGCCCACATGAAGAAGAAGGGAATATAGTTCAAGTTTTGGCAATCAGGCGCCCACCTAGAGAACAAGGGAATACAGTTCATGTTTTGGCAATCAGGTGACCACCCAAAGAAAAATGGAATACAATTAAAGTTTTGGCAATCAGGCGCCCACCTGGAGAATAAGGGAATATAGTTCAAGTTTTGGCAATCAGGCGCCCACATGAAGAACAAGGGATTATAGTTCATGTTTTGGCAATCAGGCGCCCACCTAGAGAACAAGGGAATACAGTTCAAGTTTTGGCAATCAGGCGCCCACATGAAGAACAAGGGATTATAGTTCATGTTTTGGCAATCAGGCGCCCACCTGGAGAACAAGGGAATACAGTTCAAGTTTCGGCAATCAGGCGCCCACCTAGAGAAAGAGGGAATACAGTTCAAGTTTCGGCAATCAGGCGCCCACTTGAAGAACAAGGGAATACAGTTCAGGTTTTCCCAATCAGGCGCCCACCTTGAGAACAAAAGAATACAGTTCAAGTTTTGGTAATGAGGCACCCACCTGGAGAACAAGGGAATACAGTTCAAGTTTTGGCAATCAGGCACCAGCCTGGAGAATAAGGGATTACAATTCAAGTTTGGCAATCAGACACCAACCTGGAGAACAAGGGAATACAGTTCAAGTTTGGGTAATCAGGCGCCCACATGGAGAACAAGGGAATACAGTTCAAGTTTTGGCAATCAGGCGCCCACCTGGAGAACAAGGGAATACAGTTCAAGTTTCGGCAATCAGGCGCCCACCTGGAGAACAAGAGAATACAATTCGAGTTTTGGCAATTAGACGCCAACCTGGAGAACAAGGGAATACAATTAAAGTTTCGGCAATCCGGTGCCCACCTAGAGAACAAGAGAATACAATTCATGTTTTGGAAATCGGGTACCCACCTAAAGAACAAGGGAATACAGTTCAAGTTTTGGCAATCATGCACCCACCTGGAGAACAAGGGAATACAGTTCAATTTATGGCAATCAGACGTCCACCTATTTTGGCAATCAGATGCCCACCAGGAGAACAAGAGAATACTATTCAAGTTTTGGCAATCAGGCACCCACCTGGAGAACAAGGGAATTCAGTTCAAGTTTTGGCAATCAGGCACCCACCTAAAGAACAAGGGAATACAGTTCAAGTTTTGGCAATCGGGCGCCCACCTGGAGAACAAGGGAATACAGTTCAAGTTTTGGCAATCAGGCACCAACCTGGAAAACAAGGGATTACTGTTCAAGTTTCGCAATCAAGCACCAACCTTGAAAACAAGGGAATACAGTTCAAGTTTGGGTAATCATGCGCCCATATGGAGAATAAGGGAACACAGTTCAAGTTTTGGCAATCAGGCGCCCACCTGGAGAACAAGGGAATACAGTTCAAGTTTTGGCAATCAGGCACCAACCTGGAGAACAAGGGATTATAGTTCAAGTTTGGCAATCAGGCACCCACCTGGAGAACAAGGGAATATAGTTCAAGTTTTGGCAATCAAACGCCCACCTGTTTTGGCAATCAGATGCCCACATAGAGAACAAGGGAATACAGTTCAAGTTTTGGCAATCAAACGCCACATTGTTTTGGCAATCAAATGCCCACCTAGAGAATAAGGGAATAGAGTTCAAGTTTTGGCAATAAGGCACCCACCTGGAGAACAAGGGAATACAGTTAAAGTTTTGGCAATCAGGCGCCCACTAAGAGAACAAGGGAACACAGTTAAAGTTTTGGCAATCAGGCGCCCACCTGGAGAACATAGGAATACAATTCAATGTTTGGCAATCAGGCGCCCACCTGGAGAACAAGCGAATACATTTAAAGTTTTGACAATCAGGCACCCACCTGAGAACAGGGGAATACAGTTAATGTTTTGGCAATCAGGCGCCCACCTAGAGAACAATGGAATACAGTTCAAGTTTTTGCAATCAGGCGCCCACCTGGAGAACAAGGTAATAAAGTTCAAGACTCGGCAATCAGGCGCCCACCTAGTGAACAAGGGAATACAGTTTAAGTTTTGGCAATCAGGCGCCCACCAGGAGAACAATGGAATATAATTCAAGTTTGAGCAATCAGGCGCCCACCTGGAGAACAAGGGCATACAGTTCAAGTTTCGGCAATCAGGCGCCCACCTAGAGAAAGAGGGAATACATTTCAAGTTTCGGCAATCAGGCGCCCACTTGGAGAACAAGAAAATACAGTTCAGGTTTTGGCAATCAAGCGCCCACCTGGAGAACAAGGGAGTACAGTTAAAGTTTTGGCAATCAGGCACCCACCAGAGAACAGGGGAATACAGTTAAAGTTTTGGCAATCAGGAGCCCAATTAGAGAACAAGGAATTACAATTAATGTTTTGGCAATCAGGCACCCACCTGAAGAACAAGGGAATACAGTTCAAGTTTTGGCAATCAGGCGCCTACCTGGAGAACAAGGGAATAAAGTTAATGTTTTGGCAATCAGGCGCCCACCGAGAGAACAAGGGAATACAGTTAAAGTTTTGGCAATCAAGCGCCCACCTGGAGAACAAGGGAATACTGTTAAAGTTTTGGCAATCAGGCGCCTACCGGGAGAACAAGGGAATTCAGTTAAAATTTCGGCAATCAAGCGCCCACCTGGAGAACAAGAGAATACTATTTAAGTTTTGGCAATCAGGCACCCACCTTAAGAACAAGGGAATACAGTTCAACTTTTGGCAATCAGGCGCCCACCTGAAGAAGAAGGGAATACAGTTCAAGTTTTGGTAATCGGGCGCCCACCTGGAGAACAAAGGAATACAGTTCAAGTTTTGGAAATCAGGAACCAACCTGGAAAACAAGGGATTACAGTTCAAGTTTGGCAATCAGGCACCAACCTGGAAAACAAGTGAATACAATTCAAGTTTGGGTAATCATGCGCCCACATGGAGAACAAGGGAATACAGTTCAAGTTTTGGCAATCAAGCGCCCTCCTGGAGAACAAGGGAATACATTTAAAGTTTTGGCAATCAGGAACCCACCTGAGAACAGGGGAATACAGTTAAAGTTTTTGCAATCAGGCGCCCAATTAGAGAACAAGGAAATACAATTAACGTTTTGGCAATCAGGCACCCACCTAGAGAACAAGGGAATACAGTTCAAGTTTTGGTAATCAGGCGTCTACCTGGAGAACAAGGGAATACATTTCAAGTTTTGGCAATCATGCGCCCACATGGAGAACAAGGGAATACAGTTCAAGTTTTGGCAATTAGACGCCCGCCTGGTGAACAATGGAATACAGTTCAAGTTTCGGCAATCAGGTACCCACATGGAGAACAATGGAAAACAGTTTCAACTTTCCGCAATCAGGCGCCCACCTGGAGAACAAGGGAATACAATTCAAGTTTTGGCAATCAGGAGCCCACCTGGAGAACAAGGGAATACAATTCAAGTTTGGCAATCAGGCACCCACCTGGAGAACAAGGGAATACAGTTCAAGTTTTGGCAATTAGACGCCCGCCTGGAGAACAATGGAATACAGTTCAAGTTTCGGCAATCAGGTACCCACATGGAGAACAATGGAAAACAGTTTCAACTTTCGGCAATCAGGCGCCCACCTGGAGAACAAGGGAATACAATTCAAGTTTTGGCAATCAGGCGCCCACCTTGAGAACAAGGGAATACAATTCAAGTTTTGGCAATAAGGCGCCCACATAGAGAACAAGGGAATACAATTCAAGTTTTGGCAATCAGCCGCCCACCTGAGAACAAGGGAATATAGTTAAAGTTTTGGCAATTAAGCGCCACCTAGAGAACAAGGGAATACAATTAAAGTTTTGGCAATCATGCGCCCACCTGGAGAATAAGGGAATACAGTTCAAGTTTTAGTAATTAGGCGCCCACCTGGAGAAACAGGGAAAACAGTTCAAGTTTTGGCAATCAGGCACCCACCTTGAGAACATGAGAATACACTTCAAGTTTTGGCAATCAGGCGCCCACCTGGAGAACAAGGGAATATAGTTCAAGTTTTTGCAATCAGGCGCCCACCTGGAGAACAAGGTAATAAAGTTCAAGATTCGGTAATCAGGCGCCCACCTGGTGAACAAGGGAATACAGTTTAAGTTTTGGCAATCAGGCGCCCACCCGGAGAACAAGGGAATACAATTCAAGTTTGGCAATCAGGCACCCACCTGGAGAACAAGGGAATACAGTTCAAGTTTTGGCAATTAGACGCCCGCCTGGAGAACAATGGAATACAGTTCAAGTTTCGGCAATCAGGTACCCACATGGAGAACAATGGAAAACAGTTTCAACTTTCGGCAATCAGGCGCCCACCTAGAGAACAAGGGCATACAGTTCAAGTTTCGGCAATAAGGCGCCCACCTAGAGAAAGAGGGAATACATTTCAAGTTTCGGCAATCAGGCGCCCACTTGGAGAACAAGGGAATACAGTTCAGGTTTTGGCAATCAAGCGCCCACCTGGAGAACAAGTGAATATAGTTCAAGTTTTGGCAATCAGGCACCAACCTGGAGAACAAGGGATTACAGTTCAAGTTTGGCAATCAGGCACCCACCTGGAGAACAAGGGAATACAGTTCAAGTTTTGGCAATCAGACGCCCACCTATTTTGGCAATCAGATGCCCACCTGGAGAACAAGGGAATACAGTTCAAGTTTTGGCAATCAGGCACCAACCTGGAGAACAATGGAATACAGTTTAAGTTTCGGCAATCAGGCGCCCACATGGAGAACAAGGGAAAACAGTTTCAAGTTTCGGCAATCAGGCGCCCACCTGGAGAACAATGGAATACAGTTCAAGTTTCGGCAATCAGGCACCCACCTGGAGAACAAGGGAATACAGTTCAAGTTTCAGCAATCAGGCTCACACCTGGAGAACAAGGGAAAACAGTTCAAGTTTGGGCAATCAGGCACCCACCTAGAGAACAAGGGAATAATGTTAATGTTTTGGCAATCAGGCGCCCACCGAGAGAACAAGGGAATACAGTTAAAGTTTTGGCAATCAAGAGCCCACCTAGAGAACAAGGGAATACAGTTAAAGTTTTAGCAATCAGGCGCCTACCGGGAAAACAAGGGAATACAGTTAAAATTTCGGCTATCAAGCGCCCACCTGGAGAACAAGAGAATACTATTCAAGTTTTGGCAATCAGGCACCCACCTGAAGAACAAGGGAATACAGTTCAACTTTTGGCAATCAGGCGTCCACCTGAAGAAGAAGGGAATACAGTTCAAGTTTTGGCAATCGGGCGCCCACCTGGAGAACAAAGGAATACAGTTCAAGTTTTGGAAATCAGGCACCAACCTGGAAAACAAGGGATTACAGTTCAAGTTTGGCAATCAGGCACCAACCTGGAAAACAAGGGATTACTGTTCAAGTTTCGCAATCAAGCACCAACCTTGAAAACAAGGGAATACAGTTCAAGTTTGGGTAATCAGGCGCCCACATGGAGAACAAGGGAATACAGTTCAAGTTTTGGCAATCAGGCGCCCACCTGGAGAACAAGGGAATATAGTTCAAGTTTTTGCAATCAGGCGCCCACCTGGAGAACAAGGTAATAAAGTTCAAGATTCGGTAATCAGGCGCCCACCTGGTGAACAAGGGAATACAGTTTAAGTTTTGGCAATCAGGCGCCCACCCGGAGAACAAGGGAATACAATTCAAGTTTGGCAATCAGGCACCCACCTGGAGAACAAGGGAATACAGTTCAAGTTTTGGCAATTAGACGCCCGCCTGGAGAACAATGGAATACAGTTCAAGTTTCGGCAATCAGGTACCCACATGGAGAACAATGGAAAACAGTTTCAACTTTCGGCAATCAGGCGCCCACCTAGAGAACAAGGGCATACAGTTCAAGTTTCGGCAATAAGGCGCCCACCTAGAGAAAGAGGGAATACATTTCAAGTTTCGGCAATCAGGCGCCCACTTGGAGAACAAGGGAATACAGTTCAGGTTTTGGCAATCAAGCGCCCACCTGGAGAACAAGTGAATATAGTTCAAGTTTTGGCAATCAGGCACCAACCTGGAGAACAAGGGATTACAGTTCAAGTTTGGCAATCAGGCACCCACCTGGAGAACAAGGGAATACAGTTCAAGTTTTGGCAATCAGACGCCCACCTATTTTGGCAATCAGATGCCCACCTGGAGAACAAGGGAATACAGTTCAAGTTTTGGCAATCAGGCACCAACCTGGAGAACAATGGAATACAGTTTAAGTTTCGGCAATCAGGCGCCCACATGGAGAACAAGGGAAAACAGTTTCAAGTTTCGGCAATCAGGCGCCCACCTGGAGAACAATGGAATACAGTTCAAGTTTCGGCAATCAGGCACCCACCTGGAGAACAAGGGAATACAGTTCAAGTTTCAGCAATCAGGCTCACACCTGGAGAACAAGGGAAAACAGTTCAAGTTTGGGCAATCAGGCACCCACCTAGAGAACAAGGGAATAATGTTAATGTTTTGGCAATCAGGCGCCCACCGAGAGAACAAGGGAATACAGTTAAAGTTTTGGCAATCAAGAGCCCACCTAGAGAACAAGGGAATACAGTTAAAGTTTTAGCAATCAGGCGCCTACCGGGAAAACAAGGGAATACAGTTAAAATTTCGGCTATCAAGCGCCCACCTGGAGAACAAGAGAATACTATTCAAGTTTTGGCAATCAGGCACCCACCTGAAGAACAAGGGAATACAGTTCAACTTTTGGCAATCAGGCGTCCACCTGAAGAAGAAGGGAATACAGTTCAAGTTTTGGCAATCGGGCGCCCACCTGGAGAACAAAGGAATACAGTTCAAGTTTTGGAAATCAGGCACCAACCTGGAAAACAAGGGATTACAGTTCAAGTTTGGCAATCAGGCACCAACCTGGAAAACAAGTGAATACAGTTCAAGTTTGGGTAATCATGCGCCCACATGGAGAACAAGGGAATACAGTTCAAGTTTTGGCAATAAGGCGCCCTCCTGGAGAACAAGGGAATTCATTTAAAGTTTTGGCAATCAGGAACCCACCTGAGAACAGGGGAATACAGTTAAAGTTTTTGTAATCAGGCGCCCAATTAGAGAACAAGGAAATACAATTAATGTTTTGGCAATCAGGCACCCACCTAGAGAACAAGGGAATACAGTTCAAGTTTTGGTAATCAGGCGCCTACCTGGAGAACAAGGGAATACATTTCAAGTTTTGGCAATCAGGCGCCCACATGGAGAACAAGGGAATACAGTTCAAGTTTTGGCAATTAGACGCCCGCCTGGAGAACAATGGAATACAGTTCAAGTTTCGGCAATCAGGTAACCACATGGAGAACAATGGAAAACAGTTTTAACTTTCCGCAATCAGGCGCCCACCTGGAGAACAAGGGAATACAATTCAAGTTTTGGTAATCAGGCGCCCACCTGGAGAACAAGGGAATACAATTCAAGTTTTGGCAATCAGGCGCCCACATAGAGAACAAGGGAATACAATTCAAGTTTTGGCAATCAGCCGCCCACCTGAGAACAAGGGAATATAGTTAAAGTTTTGGCAATTAGGCGCCACCTAGAGAACAAGGGAATACAATTAAAGTTTTGGCAATCATGCGCCCACCTGGAGAATAAGGGAATACAGTTCAAGTTTTAGTAATTAGGCGCCCACCTGGAGAAACAGGGAAAACAGTTCAAGTTTTGGCAATCAGGCACCCACCTTGAGAACATGGGAATACACTTCAAGTTTTGCCAATCAGGCGCCCACCTGGAGAACAAGGGAATACAGTTCAAGTTTTTGCAATCAGGCGCCCACCTGGAGAACAAGGTAATAAAGCTCAAGATTCGGCAATCAGGCGCCCACCTGGTGAACAAGGGAATACAATTTAAGTTTTGGCAATCAAGCGCCCACCAGGAGAACAAGGGAATATAATTCAAGTTTGGGCAATCAGGCGCTCACCTAGAGAACAAGGGCATACAGTTCAAGTTTCGGCAATAAGGCGCCCACCTAGAGAAAGAGGGAATACATTTCAAGTTTCGGCAATCAGGCGCCCACTTGGAGAACAAGGGAATACAGTTCAGGTTTTGGCAATCAAGCGCCTACCTGGAGAACAAGGGAATATAGTTCAAGTTTTGGCAATCAGGCACCAACCTGGAGAACAAGGGATTACAGTTCAAGTTTGGCAATCAGGCACCCACCTGGAGAACAAGGGAATACAGTTCAAGTTTTGGAAATCAGGCGCCCACTTATTTTGGCAATCAGATGCCCACCTGGAGAACAAGGGAATACAGTTCAAGTTTTGGCAATCAGGCACCAACCTGGAGAACAATGGAATACAGTTTAAGTTTCGACAATCAGGCGCCCACATGGAGAACAAGGGAAAACAGTTTCAAGTTTCGGCAATCAGGCGCCCACTTGGAGAACAATGGAATACAGTTCAAGTTTCGGCAATCAGGCACCCACCTGGAGAACAAGGGAATACAGTTCAAGTTTCAGCAATCAGGCTCACACCTGGAGAACAAGGGAAAACAGTTCAAGTTTGGGCAATCAGGCGCCCACCTAGAGAACAATGGCATATAGTTAAAGTTTCGGCAATCCGACGCCCACCTAGAGAACAAGAGAATACAATTTAAGTTTTGGAAATCGGGTGCCCACCTAAATAATAAGGGAATACAATTCAAGTTTTGGCAATCAGGCGCCCACATGGAGAACAAGGGAATACAGTTCAAGTTTTTGCAATCAGACGCCCACCTGTTTTGGCAATCAGATGCCCACCTAGAGAACAAGGGAATACAGTTCAAGTTTAGGCAATCAGACGCCATACTGTTTTGGAAATCAAATGCCAACCTGGAGAATAAGGGAATAGAGTTCAAGTTTTGGCAATCAGGCACCCACCTGGAGAACAAGGGAATACAGTTCAAGTTTTGGCAATAAGGCACCAACTTGGAGAACAAGGGATTACAGTTCAAGTTTTGGCAATCGGGCACCCACCTGGAGAACAAAGGAATACAGTTCAAGTTTTGGAAATCAGGCACCAACCTGGAAAACAAGGTATTACAGTTCAAGTTTGGCAATCAGGCACCAACCTGGAAAACAAGTGAATACAGTTCAAGTTTGGGTAATCATGCGCCCACATGGAGAACAAGGGAATACAATTCAAGTTTTGGCAATAAGGCGCCCTCTTGGAGAACAAGGGAATACATTTAAAGTTTTGGAAATCAGGAACCCACCTGAGAACAGGGGAATACAGTTAAAGTTTTTGCAATTAGGCGCCCACCTGGAGAACAAGGGAATACAGTTAAAGTTTCGGCAATCCGGCGCCCACCTAGAGAACAAGAGAATACAATTCAAGTTTTGGAAATCGGGTGCCCACCTAAAGAACAAGGGAATATATTTCAAGTTTTGGCAATCAGGCGCCCACATGGAGAACAAGGGAATACAGTTCAAGTTTTGGCAATCAGACGCCCACCTGGAGAACAAGGGAATACTGTTAAAGTTTTGGCAATCAGGCACCAATCGAGAGAACAAGGGAATACAATTAAAGTTTTCGCAATCAGGCGCTCACCTGGAGAACAAGGGAATACAGTTCAAGTTTTGGCAATCAGGCGCCCACTTGGATAACAAGGGAATACAGTTCAAGTTTTGGCAATCAGGCGCCCACCGAGAGAACAAGGGAACACAGTTAAAGTTTTGGCAATCAGGCGCCCACCTGGAGAACAAGGGAATACAATTCAAGTTTTGGCAAAAAGGCGCCCACCTGGAGAACAAGGGAATACATTTAAAGTTTTGGCAATCAGGAACCCACCTGAGAACAGGGGAATACAGTTAAAGTTTTGGCAATCGGGCGCCCAATTAGAGAACAAGGAAATACAAATAATGTTTTGGCAATCAGGCACCCACCTGGAGAACAATGGAATACAGTTTAAGTTTCGGCAATCAGGCGCCCACATGGAGAACAAGGGAAAACAGTTTCAAGTTTCGGCAATCAGGCGCACACCTGGAGAACAATGGAATACAGTTCAAGTTTCGGCAATCAGGCACCCACCTGGAGAACAAGGGAATACAGTTCAAGTTTTAGCAATCAGGCTCACACCTGGAGAACAAGGGAAAACAGTTCAAGTTTGGGCAATCAGGCACCCACCTAGAGAACAAGGGAATAATGTTAATGTTTTGGCAATCAGGCGCCCACCGAGAGAACAAGGGAATACAGTTTAAGTTTTGGCAATCAAGCACCCACCTGGAGAACAAAGGAATACAGTTAAAGTTTTAGCAATCAGGCGCCTACCGGGAGAACAAGGGAATACAGTTAAAATTTCGGCAATCAAGCGCCCACCTGGAGAACAAGAGAATACTATTCAAGTTTTGGCAATCAGGCACCCACCTGAATAACAAGGGAATACAGTTCAACTTTTGGCAATCAGGCGCCCACCTGAAGAAGAAGGGAATACAGTTCAAGTTTTGGCAATCGGGCGCCCACCTGGAGAACAAAGGAATACAGTTCAAGTTTTGGAAATCAGGCACCAACCTGGAAAACAAGGGATTACAGTTCAAGTTTGGCAATCAGGCACCAACCTGGAAAACAAGTGAATACAGTTCAAGTTTGGGTAATCATGCGCCCACATGGAGAACAAGGGAATACAGTTCAAGTTTTGGCAATAAGGCGCCCTCCTGGAGAACAAGGGAATACATTTAAAGTTTTGGCAATCAGGAACCCACCTGAGAACAGGGGAATACAGTTAAAGTTTTTGCAATCAGGCGCCCAATTAGAGAACAAGGAAATACAATTAATGTTTTGGCAATCAGGCACCCACCTAGAGAACAAGGAAATACAGTTCAAGTTTTGGTAATCAGGCGCCTACCTGGAGAACAAGGGAATACAGTTCAAGTTTTGGCAATCAGGCACCAACCTGGAAAACAAGGGATTACAGTTCAAGTTTGGCAATCAGGCACCAACCTAGAAAACAAGGGAATACAGTTCAAGTTTGGGTAATCATACGCCCACATGGAGAACAAGGGAATACTGTTCAAGTTTTGGCAATCCGGCGCCCACCTAGAGAACTAGGGAATACAGTTCAAGTTATGGCTACTAGGCGCCCACCTGGAGAACAAGGGAATACAGTTAAAGTTTTGGCAATTAGGTGCCCACCCAAAGAAAAAAGGAATACAGTTCAAGTTTCGGCAATCAGGTACCCACATGGAGAACAATGGAAAATAGTTTCAACTTTCCGCAATCAGGCGCCCACCTGGAGAACAAGGGAATACATTCAAGTTTTGGTAATCTGACGCCCACCTAGAGAACAAGAGAATACAATTCAAGTTTTGGAAATCGGGTGCCCACCGAAAGAACAAGGGAATACATTTCAAGTTTTGGCAATCAGGCGCCCACATGGAGAACAAGGGAATACAGTTCAAGTTTTGGCAATCAGACGCCCACCTGGAGAACAAGGGAATACTGTTAAAGTTTTGGCAATCAGGCACCCATCGAGAGAACAAGGGAATACAATTAAAGTTTTCGCAATCAGGCGCTCACCTGGAGAACAAGGGAATACAGTTCAAGTTTTGGCAATCAGGCGCCCACTTGGATAACAAGGGAATACAGTTCAAGTTTTGGCAATCAGGCGCCCACCGAGAGAACAAGGGAACACAGTTAAAGTTTTGGCAATCAGGCGCCCACCTGGAGAACAAGGGAATACAATTCAAGTTTTGGCAAAAAGGCGCCCACCTGGAGAACAAGGGAATACATTTAAAGTTTTGGCAATCAGGAACCCACCTGAGAACAGGGGAATACAGTTAAAGTTTTGGCAATCGGGCGCCCAATTAGAGAACAAGGAAATACAAATAATGTTTTGGCAATCAGGCACCCACCTGGAGAACAATGGAATACAGTTTAAGTTTCGGCAATCAGGCGCCCACATGGAGAACAAGGGAAAACAGTTTCAAGTTTCGGCAATCAGGCGCACACCTGGAGAACAATGGAATACAGTTCAAGTTTCGGCAATCAGGCACCCACCTGGAGAACAAGGGAATACAGTTCAAGTTTTAGCAATCAGGCTCACACCTGGAGAACAAGGGAAAACAGTTCAAGTTTGGGCAATCAGGCACCCACCTAGAGAACAAGGGAATAATGTTAATGTTTTGGCAATCAGGCGCCCACCGAGAGAACAAGGGAATACAGTTTAAGTTTTGGCAATCAAGCACCCACCTGGAGAACAAAGGAATACAGTTAAAGTTTTAGCAATCAGGCGCCCACCTGGAGAACAAGGGAATACAGTTAAAGTTTCGGCAATCCGGCGCCCACCTAGAGAACAAGAGAATACAATTCAAGTTTTGGAAATCGGGTGCCCACCTAAAGAACAAGGGAATATATTTCAAGTTTTGGCAATCAGGCGCCCACATGGAGAACAAGGGAATACAGTTCAAGTTTTGGCAATCAGACGCCCACCTGGAGAACAAGGGAATACTGTTAAAGTTTTGGCAATCAGGCACCAATCGAGAGAACAAGGGAATACAATTAAAGTTTTCGCAATCAGGCGCTCACCTGGAGAACAAGGGAATACAGTTCAAGTTTTGGCAATCAGGCGCCCACTTGGATAACAAGGGAATACAGTTCAAGTTTTGGCAATCAGGCGCCCACCGAGAGAACAAGGGAACACAGTTAAAGTTTTGGCAATCAGGCGCCCACCTGGAGAACAAGGGAATACAATTCAAGTTTTGGCAAAAAGGCGCCCACCTGGAGAACAAGGGAATACATTTAAAGTTTTGGCAATCAGGAACCCACCTGAGAACAGGGGAATACAGTTAAAGTTTTGGCAATCGGGCGCCCAATTAGAGAACAAGGAAATACAAATAATGTTTTGGCAATCAGGCACCCACCTGGAGAACAATGGAATACAGTTTAAGTTTCGGCAATCAGGCGCCCACATGGAGAACAAGGGAAAACAGTTTCAAGTTTCGGCAATCAGGCGCACACCTGGAGAACAATGGAATACAGTTCAAGTTTCGGCAATCAGGCACCCACCTGGAGAACAAGGGAATACAGTTCAAGTTTTAGCAATCAGGCTCACACCTGGAGAACAAGGGAAAACAGTTCAAGTTTGGGCAATCAGGCACCCACCTAGAGAACAAGGGAATAATGTTAATGTTTTGGCAATCAGGCGCCCACCGAGAGAACAAGGGAATACAGTTTAAGTTTTGGCAATCAAGCACCCACCTGGAGAACAAAGGAATACAGTTAAAGTTTTAGCAATTAGGCGCCCACCTGGAGAACAAGGGAATACAGTTAAAGTTTCGGCAATCCGGCGCCCACCTAGAGAACAAGAGAATACAATTCAAGTTTTGGAAATCGGGTGCCCACCTAAAGAACAAGGGAATATATTTCAAGTTTTGGCAATCAGGCGCCCACATGGAGAACAAGGGAATACAGTTCAAGTTTTGGCAATCAGACGCCCACCTGGAGAACAAGGGAATACTGTTAAAGTTTTGGCAATCAGGCACCAATCGAGAGAACAAGGGAATACAATTAAAGTTTTCGCAATCAGGCGCTCACCTGGAGAACAAGGGAATACAGTTCAAGTTTTGGCAATCAGGCGCCCACTTGGATAACAAGGGAATACAGTTCAAGTTTTGGCAATCAGGCGCCCACCGAGAGAACAAGGGAACACAGTTAAAGTTTTGGCAATCAGGCGCCCACCTGGAGAACAAGGGAATACAATTCAAGTTTTGGCAAAAAGGCGCCCACCTGGAGAACAAGGGAATACATTTAAAGTTTTGGCAATCAGGAACCCACCTGAGAACAGGGGAATACAGTTAAAGTTTTGGCAATCGGGCGCCCAATTAGAGAACAAGGGAATACATTTAAAGTTTTGGCAATCAGGAACCCACCTGAGAACAGGGGAATACATTTAAAGTTTTGGCAATCGGGCGCCCAATTAGAGAACAAGGAAATACAATTAATGTTTTGGCAATCAGGCACCCACCTGGAGAACAAGGGAATACAGTTCAAGTTTTGGCAATCAGGCGCCTACCTGGAGAACAAGGGAATACATTTAAAGTTTTAGCAATTAGGCGCCCACCTGGAGAATAAGGGAATACAGTTAAAGTTTCGGCAATCCGACGCCCACCTAGAGAACAAGAGAATACAATTCAAGTTTTGGAAATCGGGTGCCCACCTAAAGAACAAGGGAATACATTTCAAGTTTTGGAAATCAGGCGCCCTCATGGAGAACAAGGGAATACAGTTCAAGTTTTGGCAATTAGACGCCCACCTGGAGAACAATGGAATACAGTTCAAGTTTCGGCAATCAGGTACCCACATGGAGAACAATGGAAAACAGTTTCAACTTTCCGCAATCAGGCGCCCACCTGGAGAACAAGGGAATACAATTCAAGTTTTGGTAATCTGACGCCCACCTAGAGAACAAGAGAATACAATTCAAGTTTTGGAAATCGGGTGCCCACCGAAAGAACAAGGGAATACATTTCAAGTTTTGGCAATCAGGCGCCCACATGGAGAACAAGGGAATACAGTTCAAGTTTTGGCAATCAGATGCCCACCTGGAGAACAAGGGAATACTGTTAAAGTTTTGGCAATCAGGCACCCATCGAGAGAACAAGGGAATACAATTAAAGTTTTCGCAATCAGGCGCTCACCTGGAGAACAAGGGAATACAGTTCAAGTTTTGGCAATCAGGCGCCCACTTGGATAACAAGGGAATACAGTTAAAGTTTTGGCTATCAGGCGCCCACCGAGAGAACAAGGGAACACAGTTAAAGTTTTGGCAATCAGGCGCCCACCTGGAGAACAAGGGAATACAATTCAAGTTTTGGCAAAAAGGCGCCCACCTGGAGAACAAGGGAATACATTTAAAGTTTTGGCAATCAGGAACCCACCTGAGAACAGGGGAATACATTTAAAGTTTTGGCAATCGGGCGCCCAATTAGAGAACAAGGAAATACAATTAATGTTTTGGCAATCAGGCACCCACCTGGAGAACAAGGGAATACAGTTCAAGTTTTGGCAATCAGGCGCCTACCTGGAGAACAAGGGAATACATTTAAAGTTTTAGCAATTAGGCGCCCACCTGGAGAATAAGGTAATACAGTTAAAGTTTCGGCAATCCGACGCCCACCTAGAGAACAAGAGAATACAATTCAAGTTTTGGAAATCGGGTGCCCACCTAAAGAACAAGGGAATACATTTCAAGTTTTGGCAATCAGGCGCCCTCATGGAGAACAAGGGAATACAGTTCAAGTTTTGGCAATTAGACGCCCACCTGGAGAACAATGGAATACAGTTCAAGTTTCAGCAATCAGTCACCCACATGGAGAACAATGGAAAACAGTTTCACCTTTCGGCAATCAGGCGCCCACCTGGAGAACAAGGGAATACAGTTCAAGTTTTGGCAATCAGGCGCCCACTTGGAGAACAAGGGAATATAATTAAAGTTTTGGCAATCAGGCGCCCACATAGAGAACAAGGGAATACAGTTCAAGTTTTGGCAATCAGCCGCCCACCTGAGAACAAGGGAATATAGTTAAAGTTTTGGCAATTAGGCGCCACCTAGAGAACAAGGGAATACAATTAAAGTTTTGGCAATCATGCGCCCACCTGGAGAATAAGGGAATACAGTTCAAGTTTTAGTAATTAGGCACCCACCTGGAGAAACAGGGAATAGAGTTCAAGTTTTGGCAATCCGGCGCTCACCTAGAGAACAAGAGAATACAATTCATGTTTTGGAAATCGGGTGCCCACCTAAAGAACAAGAGAATACAGTTCAAGTTTTGGCATTCATGCGCCCACCTGGAGAACAAGGGAATACAGTTCATGTTTTGGCAATCAGAAGCCCGCCTATTTTGGCAATCAGATGCCCACCTGGGGAACAAAAGAATACATTTCAAGTTTTGGCAATCAGACGCCCAACTGTTTTGGCAATCAAATGCCCACCTGCAGAACAAGGGAATACAGTTCATGTTTTTGCAATCAGGCACTCGGGTACCTAGAGAACAAGGGAATAAAGTTAAAGTTTTGGCAATCAGGCGCCCACCGAGAGAACAAGGGAATACAGTTAAAGTTTTGGCAATCAAGCGCCCACCTGGAGAACAAGGGAATACGTTAAAGTTTTAGCAATCAAGCGCCCGCCTGGAGAACAAGAGAACACAATTCAAGTTTTGGCAATCAGGCACCGACCTAGAGAACAAGGGAATACAGTTCAAGTTTTGGCAATCAGGCGCCCACCTGGAGAACAAGGGAATACAGTTCAAGTTTTGGCAATCGGGCGCCCACCTGGAGAACAAGGGAATACAGTTCAAGTTTTGGCAATCAGGCACCAACCTGGAAAACAAGGGATTACAGTTCAAGTTTGGCAATCAGGCACCAACCTAGAAAACAAGGGAATACAGTTCAAGTTTGGGTAATCATACGCCCACATGGAGAACAAGGGAATACTGTTCAAGTTTTGGCAATCCGGCGCCTACCTAGAGAACTAGGGAATACAGTTCAAGTTATGGCTACTAGGCGCCCACCTGGAGAACAAGGGAATACAGTTAAAGTTTTGGCAATTAGGTGCCCACCCAAAGAAAAAAGGAATACAATTAAAGTTTTGGCAATCAGGCGCCCACCTGGAGAACAAGGGAATACAATTCAAGTTTTGGCAATCAGGCACTCACATGAAGAACATGGGAATATAGTTCTAGTTTTGGCAATTAGGCGCCCATCTAGAGAACAAGGGAATAGAATTAAAGTTTTGGCAATCATGCGCCACCTGGAGAACAAGAGAATATAGTTCAAGTTTTAACAATTAGGCACCCACCTGGAGAAACAGGGAATACAGTTTAAGTTTTGGCAATCAGGCACCCACCTGGAGAACAAGGGAATACAGTTCAAGTTTTGGCAATCAGGCGCCCACCTGGAGAATAGGGGAATACAGTTCAAGTTTTGGCAATCAGGCGCCCACCTGGAGAACAAGGTAATACAGTTCAAGATTCGGCAATCAGGCGCCCACCTGGAGAACAAGGGAATACAGTTTAAGTTTTGGCAATCAGGCGCCCACCAGGAGAATAAGGGAATATAATTCAAGTTTGGGCAATCAGGCGCCCACCTAGAGAACAGGGGCATACAGTTCAAGTTTCGGCAAACAGACGCCCACCTAGAGAAAGAGGGAATACATTTCAAGTTTCGGCAATCAGGCGCCCACTTGGAGAACAAGGGAATACAGTTTATGTTTTGGCAATCAGGCGCCCACCAGGAGAACAAGGGAATATAATTCAAGTTTGGGCAATCAGGCGCCCACCTGGAGAACAAGGGCATACAGTTCAAGTTTCGGCAATCAGGCACCCACCTAGAGAAAGTGGGAATACATTTCAAGTTTCAGCAATCAGGCGCCCACCTAGAGAAAGAGGGAATACATTTCAAGTTTCGGCAATCAGGCGCCCACTTGGAGAATAAGGGAATACAGTTCAGGTTTTGGCATTCAAGCGCCCACCTGAAGAACAAGGGAATACAGTTCAAGTTTTGGTAATCAGGCACCCACTTGGAGAACAAGTGAATACAAATCAAGTTTTGACAATCAGGCCCCAACCTGGAGAACAAGGGATTACAGTTCAAGTTTTGCAATCAGGCACCCACCTAGAGAACAAGGGAATACAGTTCAAGTTTGGCAATCAGACGCCCACCTATTTTTGCAATCAGATGCCCACCTGGAGAACAAGGTAATACAGTTCAAGTTTTGGCAATCAATCACCAACCTGGAGAACAATGGAATACAGTTCAAGTTTCGGCAATCAGGCGCCCATATGGAGAACAAGGGAAAATAGTTTCAAGTTTCGGCAATCAGGCGCCCACCTGGAGAACAAGGGAATACAGTTCAAGTTTCGGCAATCAGGCACCAACCTGGAAAACAAGTAATTACAGTTCAAGTTTGGCAATCAGGCACCAACCTGGAAAACAAGGGAATACAGTTCAAGTTTGGGTAATCTTGCGCCCACATGGAGAACAAGGGAATACAGTGCAAGTTTTGGCAATCAGGCACCAACCTGGAAAACAAGGGATTACAGTTCAAGTTTGGCAATCAGGCACCAACCTGGAAAACAAGGGAATACAGTTCAAGTTTGGGTAATCATGCGCCCACATGGAGAACAAGGGAATATTGTTCAAGTTTTGGCAATCAGGAGCCCACCTAGAGAACTAGGGAATACAGTTCAAGTTTTGGCCATCAGGCGCCCACCTAGAGAACTAGGGAATACAATTCAACTTTTTGCTATCAGGTGCCCACCTGGATAACAAGGGAATACAGTTAAAGTTTTGGCAATCAGGCGCCACCGAGAGAACAAGGGAATACAGTTAAAGTTTTGGCAATCAGGCGCCCATCTGGAGAACAAGGGAATACAATTCAAGTTTTGGCAATCAGGCGCCTACCTGGAGAACAAGGGAATACAGTTAAAGTTTTGGAAATCAGGCACCCACCTGAGAATAGGGTAATACAGTTAAAATTTTGGCAATCAGGCGCCCAATTAGAGAACAAGGAAATACAATTAATGTTTTGGCAATCAGGCACCCACCTGGAGAACAAGGGAATACAGTTCAAGTTTTGGCAATCAGGCGCCTACCTGGAGAACAAGGGAATACATTTAAAGTTATAGCAATTAGGCACCCACCTGGAGAACAAGAGAATACAGTTAAAGTTTCGGCAATTCGGCGCCCACCTAGAGAACAAGGGAATACAATTAAAGTTTTGGCAATCAGGCGCGCACCTGGAGAACAAGAGAATACAATTAAACTTTTGCCAATCAGGCGCCCACCTGGAGAACAAGGGAATACAGTTCAAGTTTTGGCAATCAGACGCCCACCTATTTTGGCAATCAGATGCCCCCCTGGAGAACAAGCGAATACAGTTCAAGTTTTGGAAATCAGACCCCCAACTGTTTTGGCAATCAAATGCCCACCTGGAGAACAAGGGAATACAGTTGAAGTTTAGGCAATCAGGCACCCACCTGGAGAACAAGGGAATAAAGTTAAAGTTTTGGCAATCAGGCGCCCACCGAGAGAACAAGGGAATACAGTTAAAGTTTTGGCAATCAAGTGCCCACCTGGAGAACAAGGGAGTACAGTTAAAGTTTTAGCAATCTGGCGCCCACCGGGAGAACAAGGGAATACAGTTAAAATTTCGGCAATCAAGCGCCCACCTGGGGAACAAGAGAATACAATTCGAGTTTTGACAATCAGGCGCCCACTTGGAGAACAAGTGAATACAGTTCAAGTTTTGGCAATCAGGCGCCCACCTGGAGAACAAGGGAATACAGTTCAAGTTTTGGCAATCGGGCTCCCACCTGGAAAACAAGGGAATACAATTCAAGTTTTGGCAATCAGGCACCAACCTGGAAAACAAGGGATTACAGTTCAAGTTTGGCAATCAGGAACCAACCTGGAAAACAAGGGAATACAGTTCAAGTTTGGGTAATCTTGCGCCCACATGGAGAACAAGGGAATACAGTTCAAGTTTTGTCAATCAGGCGCCCACCTGGAGAACAAGGGAATACAGTTAAAGTTTTGGCAATCAGGCGCCCACCTGAGAACAAGGGAATACAGTTAAAGTTTGTGCAATCAGGTGCCCACCCAAAGAAAAAGGGAATACAATTAAAGTTTTGGCAATCAGGCGCCCACCTGGAGAACAAGGGAATATAGTTCAAGTTTTGGCAATCAGGCGCCCACATGAAGAACATGGGAATATAGTTCAAGTTTTGGCAATCAGGGGCCCACCTAGAGAACAAGGGAATACAGTTCAAGTTTTGGCAATCAGGCACCCACCTGAGAACAAGGGAATATAGTTAATGTTTTGGCAATTAGGCACCACTTGGAGAACAAGGGAATACAATTAAAGTTTTGGCAATCATGCGCCCACCTGGATAACAAGGGAATACAGTTCAAGTTTTAGCAATTAATCGCCCAGCTGGAGAAACAGGGAATACAGTTCAAGTTTTGGCAATCAGGCACCCACCTGGAGAACAAGGAAATACAGTTCAAGTTTTGGCAATCAGGCGTCCACCTGGAGAACAAGATAATACAGTTCAAGATTCGGCAATCAAGCGCCCACCTGGAGAACAAGGGAATACAATTAAAGTTTTGGCAATCAGGCGCCCACCTGGAGAACAAGGGAATACAATTAATGTTTTGGCAATCAGGCGCCCACCTGGAGAACAAGGGAATACAGTTCAAGTTTTGGAAATCAGACGCCCACCTATTTTTGCAATCAGATGCCCACCTGGAGAATAAGGGAATACAGTTCAAGTTTTGGCAATCAGACCCCCAACTCTTTTGGCAATCAAATGCCCACCTGGAGAACAAGGGAATACAGTTCAAGTTTTGGCAATCAGGCACCAACCTGGAGAACAAGGGAATAAAGTTAAAGTTTTGGCAATCTGGCGCCCACCGAGAGAACAAGGGAATACAGTTAAAGTTTTGGCAATCAAACGCCCACTTGGAGAACAAGCGAATATAGTTAAAGCTTTAGCAATCTGGCGCCCACCGGGAGAACAAGGGAATACAGTTAAAATTTCGGCAATCAAGCGCCCACCTGGAGAACAAGAGAATACAATTCGAGTTTTGACAATCAGGCGCCCACCTGGAGAACAATTGAATATAGTTCAAGTTTTGGCAATCAGGCGCCCACCTGGAAAACAAGGGAATACAGTTCAAGTTTTGGCAATTGGGCGCCCACCTGGAAAACAAGGGAATACAATTCAAGTTTTGGCAATCAGGCACCAACCTGGAAAACAAAGGATTACAGTTCAAGTTTGGCAATCAGGCACCAACCTGGAAAACAAGGGAATACAGTTCAAGTTTGGGTAATCTTGCGCCCACATGGAGAACAAGGGAATACAGTTCAAGTTTTGGCAATCAGGCGCCCACCTGGAGAACAAGGGAATACAGTTAATGTTTTGGCAATCAGGCGCCCACCTGAGAACAAGGGAATACAGTTAAAGTTTGTGCAATCAGGTGCCCACCCAAAGAAAAAGGGAATACAATTAAAGTTTTGGCAATCAGGCGCCCACCTGGAGAACAAGGGAATATAGTTCAAGTTTTGGCAATCAGTCGCCCACATGAAGAACAAGGGAATATAGTTCAAGTTTTGGCAATCAGGGGCCCACCTAGAGAACAAGGGAATACAGTTCAAGTTTTGGCAATCAGGCACCCACCTGAGAACAAGGGAATATAGTTAATGTTTTGGCAATTAGGCGCCACCTGGAGAACAAAGGAATACAATTAATGTTTTGGCAATCATGCGCCCACCTGGATAACAAGGGAATACAGTTCAAGTTTTAGCAATTAATCGCCCAGCTGGAGAAACAGGGAATACAGTTCAAGTTTTGGCAATCAGGCACCCACCTGGAGAACAAGGGAATATAGTTCAAGTTTTGGCAATCAGGCGCCCACCTGAAGAACAAGGGAATACAGTTCAAGTTTTGGCAATCAGCCGCCCACCTGAGAACAAGGGAATATAGTTAATGTTTTGGCAATTAGGCGCCACCTGGAGAACAAGGGAATACAATTAAACTTTTGGCAATCATGCGCCCACCTGGATAACAAGGGAATACAGTTCAAGTTTTGGCAATCAGGCACCCACCTGGAGAACAAGGGAATACAGTTCAAGTTTTGGCAATCAGGCGCCCACCTGGAGAACAAGATAATACAGTTCAAGATTTGGCAATCAGGCGCCTACCTGGAGAACAATGGAATACAATTTAAGTTTTGGCAATCAGGCGCCCACTAGGAGAACAAGGGAATATAATTCAAGTTTGGGCAATCAGGCACCCATATGGAGTACAAGGGCATACAGTTCAAGTTTCGGCAATCAGGCGCCCACCAAGAGAAATAGGGAATACATTTCAAGTTTCGGCAATCAGGCGCCCACTTGGAGAACAAGGGAATACAGTTCAAGTTTTGGTAATCAGGCACCCACCTGAAGAACAAGGGAATACGGTTCAAGTTTTGGCAATCAGGCACCAACCTGGAGAACAAGGGATTACAGTTCAAGTTTGGCAATCAGGCACCCACCTGGAGAACAAGGGAATACAGTTCAAGTTTTGGCAATGAGACGTCCAATTAGAGAACAAGGAAATACAATTAATGTTTAGGCAATCAGGTACCCACCTGGAGAATAAGGGAATACAGTTCAAGTTTTGGCAATTAGGCGCCTACCTGGAGAACAAGGGAATACATTTAAAGTTTTAGCAATTAGGAGTCCACCTGGAGAACAAGGGAATACAGTTCTAGTTTCGGCAATTAGGCACCCACCTGGAGAACAAGGGAATACAGTTCAAGTTTTAGCAATCATGCTCACACCTGGAGAACAAGGGAAAACAGTTCAAGTTAGGGCAATCAGGCGCCCACCTAGAGAACAATGACATATAGTTAAAGTTTCGGCAATCCGGCGCCCACCTAGAGAACAAGAGAATTACTATTCAAGTTTTGGAAATCGGGTGCCCACCTAAAGAATAAGGGAATATAATTCAAGTTTTGGCAATCAGGCGCCCACCTGAAGAACAAGGGAATACAATTCAAGTTTTGGCAATCAGACGCCATACTGTTTTGGCAATCAAATGCCCACCTGGAGAATAAGGGAATAGAGTTCAAGTTTTGGCAATCAGGCGCCCATCAAGAGAACAAGGGAACACAGTTAAAGTTTTGGCAATCAGGCGCCCACCTGGAGAACAAGGGAATACAATTCAAGTTTTGGCAATCATGTGCACACCCGGAGAACAAGGGAATACAGTTAAAGTTTTGGCAATCAGGCACCCACCTGAGAACAGGGGAATACAGTTAAAATTTTGGCAATCAGGTACCCAATTAGAGAACAAGGAAATACAATTAATGTTTTGGCAATCAGGCACCCACCTGGAGAACAAGGGAATACAGTTCAAGTTTTGGCAATCAGGCGCCTACCTGGAGAACAAGGGAATACATTTAAAGTTTTAGGAATTAGGAGCCCACATGGAGAACAAGGGAATACAGTTAAAGTTTCGACAATCCGACGCCCACCTAGAGAACAAGAGAATACAATTCAAGTTTTGGAAATCGGGTGCCCACCTAAAGAATAAGGGAATACAATTCAAGTTTTGGCAATCAGGCACCCACATAGAGAACAAGGGAATACAGTTCAAGTTTTGGCAATCAGACGCCCACCTGTTGTGACAATCAGATGCCCACCTGGAGAACAAGGGAATACAGTTCAAGTTTTGGCAATCAGACGCCCAACTGTTTTGGCAATCAAATGCCCACCTGGAGAACAAGGGAATACTGTTAATGTTTTGGCAACCAGGCACCCACCGGGAGAACAAGGGAATACAATTAAAGTTTTGGCAATCAAGCGCCCACCTGGAGAACAAGGGAATACAATTCAAGTTTTGGCAATCAGGCACCCACCTGGAGAACAAGGGAATACATTTCTAGTTTTGGCAATCAGGCGCCCACCTGGAGAAAAAGGGAATAAAGTTCAAGTTTTGGCAATCAGGCGCCCACCTTGAGAACAAGGGAATACAGTTCATGTTTTGGCAACCAGGCGCCTACCTGGAGAACAAGGGAATACAGTTCAAGTTTTGGTAATCAGGCACCCACCTGGAGAACTAGGAAATACACTTAATGTTTTGGCAATTAGGCACCAACCTGGAGAACAAGGGATTACAGTTCAAGTTTGGCAATCAGGCACCAACCTGGAAAACAAGGGAATATAGTTCAAGTTTGGGCGTGGCAATCAGGCTCCCACCTGGAGAGCAAGGGAATACAGTTCAAGTTTTGGCAATCAGGCGCCCACCTGGAGAACAAGGGAATACAGTTAAAGTTTTGGCAATCAGGCGCCCACTTGAAAAGAAGGGGATACAGTTAAAGTTTTGGCATTCAGGCGCCCACCTGGAGAACAAGAGAATACAGTTCAAGTTTTGGCAATCAGACGCCCACCTGTTTTGGCAATCAGATGCCCACCTGGAGAACAAGGGAATACAATTCAAGTTTTGGAAATCAGACGCCCAACTGTTTTGGCAATCAAATTCCCACCTAGAGAACAAGGGAATACAATTCAAGTTTTGGCAATCAGGCACCCACCTGGAGAACAAGTGAATACATTTCAAGTTTTGGCAATCAGACGCCCACCTGTTTTGGCAATCAGATGCCCACCTAGAGAACAAGGGAAAACAGTTTCAAGTTTCGGCAATCAGGCGCCCACCTACAGAAGAAGGGAATACAGTTCATGTTTCGGCAATCTGGCTCCAACCTGGAGAACAAAGGAATACAGTTCAAGTTTTGGCAATCTGGGGCCCACCTGGAGAGCAAGGGAATGCAGTTCAGGTTGGGCAATCAGGCGCCCACCTGGAGAACAAGGGAATGCAGTTCATGTTTGGGCAATCAGGCGCGCACCTGGAGAACATGGGAATACAGTTCAAGTTTTGGCAATCAGGTGCCCACCTAGAGAACAAGGGAATACAGTTCAAGTTTTGGCAATCAGGCACCCACCTGAGAACAAGGGAATATACGTAAAGTTTTGGCAATCACGTGCCCACCTAGAGAACAAGGGAATACAATTAAAGTTTTGGCAATCATGCGCCCAACTGGAGAACAAGGGAATACAGTTCAAGTTTAGCCAATTAGGCGCTCACATGGAGAAACAGGGAATACAGTTCATGTTTTGGCAATTAGGCGCCCACCTGGAGAACAAGGGAATACAGTTCAAGATTCGGCAATCAGGCACCCAACTGGAGATTAAGGGAATACAGTTTAAGTTTTGGCAATCAGGCGCCCACCCGGAGAACAAGGGAATATAATTCAAGTTTGGGCAATCAGGCGCCCACCTGGAGAAAAAGGGAATACAGTTCATGTTTTGGCAATTAGGCGCCCACCTAGAGAACAAGGGAATACAATTAAAGTTTTGGAAATCAGGCGGCCACCTGGAGAACAAGGTGATAGCATCAAGAACAAGGATATAGTTAAGGACAATGATAGAGATGATAGAATTTTGGAAGCTCCAAGGCCATTTACAAGATCTTAAGCTAAAGAGTTGCAAGCTAAGGTTGTTAGACTTCAATGGCAAATAAAGAAGCTTTTAATTGTAGAGGAAGAGCTCAAGCCCAAAGGAGATGAATTGTCCAAGTTTTACAATTATTTGGTAGTCCAAATTGAAGTCCAAGAGGAGGAAGATTGGGTTACCAAATCAGCCCTTGAAGTCCACCAATAGGGCTCAAAATGACCTTAAAAGAGGTCCAAAAGGGGGTGTTTCAAAAGGAGCCCAATTGGAGTCCAAACCAATGGCCCAAACTAATAGTTTTAAGGCCCAAATCTGCCCCAAAAGGATTTGGCCGCCCCCCACTTAATTTTGATGGCTTTTGTTACCCCTTAGGAGCCACCTACCTAAGTTTGATGGCTATTGTGACCCCTAGCAGCCCCCTACCTAATTTAGATGACTTTTTAGCAACCCCCTACATTATTTTAAGTGCTTTTAACTCCTATAAATAAGGAGTTCTTCTCATTCATAAGACACAACATTTATTGATTAAGTATATCATACTTTGAGAGTTCTTTTGAACCTTTGTTACTTGTGCTTTGAGATTTATCTTTCAACCTTTACTAGTTCTTAGTTCAAGGTAGTAAGATTACTTCTCTTTTATGATATCTTTGATTCCTTTGTGGTATTCTTAGAAGGCGATTAATACTAGTTATTAATTGTTGTCTCAAGTTACTCGTAAAGTGGTCAAGATCCGAATCTATTGTTTTGATTTGCTTTTTAAGTAAAGGCGTTTGATTTCTTCCATAAATCAAGACGTTGTTACTTTGATCTTGTCAAGGCTATAGAACTTGCGTTCTTGGAAGTTCTTGGAATTCTTTCCTTGAATTCTTCCCATATCCTTTATTTTCATCTCTTTAATTCTAGTTGTTCAATTCCTTGTTGTTATTGCTTCCGCATTTACTTCTCAAATTCTTACTCTAATTTGGATTCCCGACCTAGTTGTTATCAAGTGGTATCAGAGCGGTTGTATCAAGATTTCATTCTTGGTAAGTCTTGGGATTTCTTGAATACTAAGAGCAAAGTAAAGAAAAGAAAAAAATATTAAAAAAAAACAAAAATCAGTTTTTAGAACAAAAAAATAGAATTGCGTGCTCTCCGGGATATTTCTTTTGTATCTAATTTGTTACCAAAAATTAACAAAGGAAACAAGAAGAGGGGATCCTAGATTTTCTTACTCTTTCTAATCTAAACATATAATCCTTTCCTTTTTGTTCGCGTCATGTTTCAACCGAGCCTAATAGTTCTAGGATTTGGTTTTTCTTTCATTAGTTCCCCAAAAATCTGAATTTTACTACTAAGAATTTCATACGAGTTGGGTTTAATTATAAATCTACAAAGTATTTTGTTCAAAGGTTATTCCGAGAAAAAAAAAAGAGCTAATTTTTGTGATACAGTTTACACTTTTTTTTAAAGATGTCGCATATAGGTAGTGATGATGAACGAAGGGTTCTCCAAGAAGCTGAAATCAAAGCAAGAAATGATTTTACCTTGCAAGCTATGCATCAACAATTTGAAAGGTTGAATTTGCAACTCCAAGAGATGAGGGATACCATTGCTGATCAAAATGATACAATAGCTGAACTTAGGAGGGAAAATAATGTTAGACCCCAAGCTAGGAGAAATGTACCCCATGCTCCCATTGTAAATCAAGAAAACCCTATAGATGATTTTAATGATATTGATTTTGATAGGGTGGGAAGAGATAGGAGGGGACAAAGAGGTAGAGTAGAAGATGACAATATAAGTAGTATAAAGATGAAGATGCCATCATTCAAGGGAGCAAGGGACCCAGACTTGTACCTTGATTGGGAGAGAAAGGTTGAAGCCATCTTTGATTGTCACAACTACTCTGAGGGTAAGAAAGTTAAACTTGTTGTTGTTGAGTTTTCTGACTATGCTGCTATTTGGTGGAAAAAGCTTGCTAGGGACAGATTGCAAGAAGGACAAGCACCAGTTGCTACTTGGGCTGAGATGAAGAGGGTGATGAGGAAGAGATTCGTGCCATCACACTTTCAAAGAGAGCTACAACAACGTCTTCAAACATTGAAGCAAGGGTCCATGTCTGTGGATGAGTACTTTAAGGCTATGGATATGGCTATGATCCAAGCTAATTGTACAGAGGAAGAAGAGGCTACAATGGCTAGGTTTTTAAATGGTTTAAATAAGGAAATAGCTGATGTAGTAGAATTACAACAATATGTAACAATAGATGAGTTAGTTGATTTGTCTGTAAAGATAGAAAATCAAAATAAAAGAAAGCAGACTAGCTCGTGGAAAGGTCGGACAAGCACCATCTCCAAGAAGCCATGGCCATATCATGAGATGAAGAGTTCTTCTAGACCTCAAGAAGACAAGGGTAAAGGTAAATTTGAGAACAAAGAGGGAGGTAAAACCTTTAACCCTAAACCTTTTACACCTTCTAGTTCTATTCAATGTCATAAATGTAAAGGAAGGGGACATATGATGCATGAATGTCCAAGTAGAAGAAACATCATTCTTAGAGAAGATGGAGGATATGAGAGTGAAAAAGGTGAGGGAGAAGAAGAGGGAGATGTGAGTGATGAAGATGATGTAGAACTACCTAATGAGGGCATGATTGGGGTAGTTAGAAGGATTATGACTATCAATTTGGCAAGCAATAGTGAAGAACAAAGGGAGAATATATTCCATACTAGGTGTGGGATAAAGGGAAAAACTTGCTCTATGATCATTGATAGTGGTAGTTGTGCTAATGTGGTGAGTTCATACTTTGTGGAAAAATTGGGACTTGCATGCATGAAACACCCTACTCCATATAGACTCCAATGGTTAAATGATAGTGGTGAACTAAAGGTAAACAAACAGTGCATGATTTCATTTAATGTTGGTAGATATGAGGATGATATTCTTTGTGACATAATACCTATGCAAGCTTGTCATATCTTACTGGGTCGTCCTTGGCAGTATGACAGGAATGTTTTTCATGATGGAAGAAAGAATAGATATTCTCTTGAACTAAATGGCAGGAAATTTACTCTTGCACCTTTATCTCCTTCTCAAGTGTTTGAAGATCAAAAGAGATTAAGAGAAACAATGGGAAAACCAAGGGGAGAGATAAAAAGTGAGCTTGAGGAAAAAGAAAAGAAAGAAGGCCAAGAATTAGAAAAAAAGAGAGATGGCCGAGAGAAAGAGAGAGAGGGCAGCAATTTGAGAGAAGAGATAAAAAAGGGTTTGAATGAAAAAATAGACAGTCTTGGTGAGAGGAAAGAGGTTAAGGAAAGAAAAAAAGAGAGTTTTTATATAAAAACCAAAGAGTGTTTAAATGCAAGAAAAGAGGGGCTGCCCATAATACTACTTACTTACAAAGAGACTTTGATTAATTCTGAGTTGCTAACTTCTTCTTTGCCAAGTAGTATTTCTTCTCTTTTGCAGGATTTTGAAGATGTCTTTCCAGAAGATATTCCTAATGGATTGCCACCTTTACGTGGCATTGAGCATCAAATTGATTTTGTACCTGGATCACAAATCCCAAATAGGCCAGCCTATAGGAGTAATCCAGAAGAGACAAAAGAACTTCAAAGGCAAGTTGAGGAGTTGCTTGAGAAAGGTTTTGTGAGAGAGAGCATGAGCCCTTGCTCGGTTCCCGTCCTATTGGTACCAAAAAAGGATGGAACTTGGAGGATGTGCGTGGATTGTAGAGCAATCAACAAGATTACGGTAAAGTATCGCCACCCTATTCCTCGTCTTGATGACATGTTGGATCAATTACATGGATCCAAAATCTTTTCTAAAATTGATCTAAAAAGTGGTTACCATCAGATTCGAATGAATCCTGGAGATGAATGGAAAACTGCTTTTAAGACCAAATATGGGCTTTATGAGTGGTTAGTTATGCCTTTCGGCTTGACTAATGCACCTAGCACTTTCATGAGATTAATGAATCATGTTTTTAAGGATTTTCATGGAAAATTTGTTGTGGTGTACTTCGATGATATCTTGGTCTTTTCTAACACTTTAGAAGAGCATGTAGAACACCTAAAACAAGTTTTTGAAGTTCTTAGAAAGCAATTTTTATTTGCTAATCTTAAAAAGTGTACTTTTTATGTGGATCGTGTGATTTTCTTGGGTTTTGTAGTTAGTTCTAAAGGAGTTGAGGTTGATGAAGAGAAAATCAAAGCAATAAAAGAATGGCCTAAACCTAAGAGTGTAACTGAAGTTAGGAGTTTTCATGGACTTGCTAGTTTTTATAGGAGGTTTGTGAGAGACTTTAGTACCATTGCTTCTCCTTTAACTGAAGTTATTAAAAAGGATAAGATTTTTAAATGGGGAAAAGAACAAGATGATGCTTTTAACTTGTTGAAAGAAAAGTTATGTTCTGCTCCATTGTTACAATTGCCTGATTTTTCTAAATCTTTTGAAATTGAATGTGATGCTTCGGGCAAAGGAATAGGTGCTGTTTTGATGCAAGATTCTAAACCTATTGCCTACTTTAGTGAAAAGTTAAGTGGAGCCACATTGAACTATTCCACTTATGACAAAGAGCTATATGCTTTGGTAAGGGCTTTAGCCACATGGCAACATTACTTGTGGCCAAGAGAGTTTGTCATTAAAACTGATCATGAATCCTTGAAATACTTGAAGAGTCAAGGTAAGCTTAGTAGAAGGCATGCTAAGTGGGTTGAATTCATTGAAACGTTTCCTTATGTAATTTCTTACAAACAAGGGAAAGAAAATGTTGTTGCTGATGCACTTTCAAGGAGGTATGTCTTAGTTTCTACCCTGACTTCTAAATTAATGGGTTTTGATCAAATCAAGGGACTTTATTCTAATGATGTTGATTTTGGCAAAATTTTTGCAGAATGTAAGTTGAGTCCTTTTGAGAGGTTTAACCTCCAAGATGGCTTTCTCTTTAAGGAAAATAAGTTGTGCATTCCTAATTGCTCTTTACATGAAGTATTTGTAAGGGAAGCATATTGTGGAGGGCTTATGGGACACTTTTGATAACAACTAGGTCGGGAATCCAAATTAGAGTAAGAATTTGAGAAGTAAATGCGGAAGCAATAACAACAAGGAATTAAACAACTAGAATTAAAGAGATGAAAATAAAGGATATGGGAAGAATTCAAGGAAAGAATTCCAAGAACTTCCAAGAACGTAAGTTCTATAGCCTTGACAAGATCAAAGTAACAACGTCTTGATTTATGGAACAAAACAAACGCCTTTACTTAAAAAGCAAATCAAAACAATAGATTCGGATCTTGACCACTTTACGAGTAACTTGAGACAACAATTAATAACTAGTATTAATCGCCTTCTAAGAATACCACAAAGGAATCAAAGATATCATAAAAGAGAAGTAATCTTACTACCTTGAACTAAGAACTAGTAAAGGTTGAAAGATAAATCTCAAAGCACAAGTAACAAAGGTTCAAAAGAACTCTCAAAGTATGATATACTTAATCAATAAATGTTGTGTCTTATGAATGAGAAGAACTCCTTATTTATAGGAGTTAAAAGCACTTAAAATAATGTAGGGGGTTGCTAAAAAGTCATCTAAATTAGGTAGGGGGCTGCTAGGGGTCACAATAGCCATCAAACTTAGGTAGGTGGCTCCTAAGGGGTAACAAAAGCCATCAAAATTAAGTGGGGGGCGGCCAAATCCTTTTGGGGCAGATTTGGGCCTTAAAACTATTAGTTTGGGCCATTGGTTTGGACTCCAATTGGGCTCCTTTTGAAACACCCCCTTTTGGACCTCTTTTAAGGTCATTTTGAGCCCTATTGGTGGACTTCAAGGGCTGATTTGGTAACCCAATCTTCCTCCTCTTGGACTTCAATTTGGACTACCAAATAATTGTAAAACTTGGACAATTCATCTCCTTTGGGCTTGAGCTCTTCCTCTACAATTAAAAGCTTCTTTATTTGCCATTGAAGTCTAGCAACCTTAGCTTGCAACTCTTTAGCTTGAGATCTTGTAAATGGCCTTGGAGCTTCCAAAACTCTATCATCTCTATCATTGTCCTTAACTATATCCTTGTTCTTGATGCTATCATTCCCCCCTTCTTGAAAAGAATTCGTCCTCGAATTCGATCCTACATCAAACAAAGATAAGTCAGCAACATTAAATGTGGCACTTACTTGGAACTCACCAGGAAGGTCCAACTTGTAAGCATTGTCCCCAATCCTTTCAAGGACTTGAAATGGGCCATCTCCTCTAGGATGCAACTTTGACTTCCTTTTGGAAGGAAATCTCTCCTTTCTAAAGTGAACCCAAACTAAATCTCCAGGTTTAAAAATAACTTGCTTTCGTCCCTTATTCTTTCTCAAGGCAGTTTGCTCATTTTTCTTCTCAATTGCAAGCCTTGTTTGTTCATGAATTTTTTTCATCATCTCAGCCTTTGTCCTACCATCAAGATTAGCAATATCATTAGTTTGTAATGGTAATAAATCAAGGGGAGTGAAGGGATTAAAACCATAAACAACCTCAAAAGGAGACATACCTGTAGAAGAATGGATTGTTCTATTGTAAGCAAATTCAATCATAGGTAAGTGATCTTCCCATGAAGTTAATTTACCTTTCAAAACAGCCCTCAACATGTTTCCTAAGGTTCTATTAACTACTTCAGTTTGTCCATCAGTTTGTGGGTGACAAGAAGTAGAAAACAACAATTTAGTACCTAACTTCCCCCAAAACACACGCCAAAAGTGGCTCAAAAACTTAGCATCCCTATCACTAACAATAGTTCTAGGTATACCATGAAATTTGACAACCTCTTTTACAAAAAGATCAGCAACATGTGAGGCATCATTAGTCTTTAAACAAGGAATAAAATGAGCCATTTTGGAGAACCTATCTACCACAACAAATATACTATCCTTACCATATCTTGTTCTAGGCAAACCTAACACAAAATCCATGGAAATATCAATCCAAGGCGAAGTAGGAACAGGTAATGGCGTGTAAAGACCATGTGGTAACACTTTAGATTTAGCTTGTTTACATTCCAAACACTGTGCGCACATTCTTTCAACATCTTTTCTCATTCCAGGCCAAAAGAAATTTTCGGCCAGTATGTCTAGTGTCTTTGGGACTCCAAAGTGTCCCATAAGCCCTCCACAATGTGCTTCCCTTACAAATACTTCACGTAAAGAGCAATTAGGAATACACAACTTATTTTCCTTAAAGAGAAAGCCATCTTGGAGGTTAAACCTCTCAAAAGGACTCAACTTACAATCTGCAAAAATTTTGCCAAAATCAACATCATTAGCATAAAGTCCCTTGATTTGATCAAAACCCATTAATTTAGAAGTCAGGGTAGAAACTAAGACATACCTCCTTGAAAGTGCATCAGCAACAACATTTTCTTTCCCTTGTTTGTAAGAAATTACATAAGGAAACGTTTCAATGAATTCAACCCACTTAGCATGCCTTCTACTAAGCTTACCTTGACTCTTCAAGTATTTCAAGGATTCATGATCAGTTTTAATGACAAACTCTCTTGGCCACAAGTAATGTTGCCATGTGGCTAAAGCCCTTACCAAAGCATATAGCTCTTTGTCATAAGTGGAATAGTTCAATGTGGCTCCACTTAACTTTTCACTAAAGTAGGCAATAGGTTTAGAATCTTGCATCAAAACAGCACCTATTCCTTTGCCCGAAGCATCACATTCAATTTCAAAAGATTTAGAAAAATCAGGCAATTGTAACAATGGAGCAGAACATAACTTTTCTTTCAACAAGTTAAAAGCATCATCTTGTTCTTTTCCCCATTTAAAAATCTTATCCTTTTTAATAACTTCAGTTAAAGGAGAAGCAATGGTACTAAAGTCTCTCACAAACCTCCTATAAAAACTAGCAAGTCCATGAAAACTCCTAACTTCAGTTACACTCTTAGGTTTAGGCCATTCTTTTATTGCTTTGATTTTCTCTTCATCAACCTCAACTCCTTTAGAACTAACTACAAAACCCAAGAAAATCACACGATCCACATAAAAAGTACACTTTTTAAGATTAGCAAATAAAAATTGCTTTCTAAGAACTTCAAAAACTTGTTTTAGGTGTTCTACATGCTCTTCTAAAGTGTTAGAAAAGACCAAGATATCATCGAAGTACACCACAACAAATTTTCCATGAAAATCCTTAAAAACATGATTCATTAATCTCATGAAAGTGCTAGGTGCATTAGTCAAGCCGAAAGGCATAACTAACCACTCATAAAGCCCATATTTGGTCTTAAAAGCAGTTTTCCATTCATCTCCAGGATTCATTCGAATCTGATGGTAACCACTTTTTAGATCAATTTTAGAAAAGATTTTGGATCCATGTAATTGATCCAACATGTCATCAAGACGAGGAATAGGGTGGCGATACTTTACCGTAATCTTGTTGATTGCTCTACAATCCACGCACATCCTCCAAGTTCCATCCTTTTTTGGTACCAATAGGACGGGAACCGAGCAAGGGCTCATGCTCTCTCTCACAAAACCTTTCTCAAGCAACTCCTCAACTTGCCTTTGAAGTTCTTTTGTCTCTTCTGGATTACTCCTATAGGCTGGCCTATTTGGGATTTGTGATCCAGGTACAAAATCAATTTGATGCTCAATGCCACGTAAAGGTGGCAATCCATTAGGAATATCTTCTGGAAAGACATCTTCAAAATCCTGCAAAAGAGAAGAAATACTACTTGGCAAAGAAGAAGTTAGCAACTCAGAATTAATCAAAGTCTCTTTGTAAGTAAGTAGTATTATGGGCAGCCCCTCTTTTCTTGCATTTAAACACTCTTTGGTTTTTATATAAAAACTCTCTTTTTTTCTTTCCTTAACCTCTTTCCTCTCACCAAGACTGTCTATTTTTTCATTCAAACCCTTTTTTATCTCTTCTCTCAAATTGCTGCCCTCTCTCTCTTTCTCTCGGCCATCTCTCTTTTTTTCTAATTCTTGGCCTTCTTTCTTTTCTTTTTCCTCAAGCTCAGTTTTTATCTCTCCCCTTGGTTTTCCCATTGTTTCTCTTAATCTCTTTTGATCTTCAAACACTTGAGAAGGAGATAAAGGTGCAAGAGTAAATTTCCTGCCATTTAGTTCAAGAGAATATCTATTCTTTCTTCCATCATGAAAAACATTCCTGTCATACTGCCAAGGACGACCCAGTAAGATATGACAAGCTTGCATAGGTATTATGTCACAAAGAATATCATCCTCATATCTACCAACATTAAATGAAATCATGCACTGTTTGTTTACCTTTAGTTCACCACTATCATTTAACCATTGGAGTCTATATGGAGTAGGGTGTTTCATGCATGCAAGTCCCAATTTTTCCACAAAGTATGAACTCACCACATTAGCACAACTACCACTATCAATGATCATAGAGCAAGTTTTTCCCTTTATCCCACACCTAGTATGGAATATATTCTCCCTTTGTTCTTCACTATTGCTTGCCAAATTGATAGTCATAATCCTTCTAACTACCCCAATCATGCCCTCATTAGGTAGTTCTACATCATCTTCATCACTCACATCTCCCTCTTCTTCTCCCTCACCTTTTTCACTCTCATATCCTCCATCTTCTCTAAGAATGATGTTTCTTCTACTTGGACATTCATGCATCATATGACCCCTTCCTTTACATTTATGACATTGAATAGAACTAGAAGGTGTAAAAGGTTTAGGGTTAAAGGTTTTACCTCCCTCTTTGTTCTCAAATTTACCTTTACCCTTGTCTTCTTGAGGTCTAGAAGAACTCTTCATCTCATGATATGGCCATGGCTTCTTGGAGATGGTGCTTGTCCGACCTTTCCACGAGCTAGTCTGCTTTCTTTTATTTTGATTTTCTATCTTTACAGACAAATCAACTAACTCATCTATTGTTACATATTGTTGTAATTCTACTACATCAGCTATTTCCTTATTTAAACCATTTAAAAACCTAGCCATTGTAGCCTCTTCTTCCTCTGTACAATTAGCTTGGATCATAGCCATATCCATAGCCTTAAAGTACTCATCCACAGACATGGACCCTTGCTTCAATGTTTGAAGACGTTGTTGTAGCTCTCTTTGAAAGTGTGATGGCACGAATCTCTTCCTCATCACCCTCTTCATCTCAGCCCAAGTAGCAACTGGTGCTTGTCCTTCTTGCAATCTGTCCCTAGCAAGCTTTTTCCACCAAATAGCAGCATAGTCAGAAAACTCAACAACAGCAAGTTTAACTTTCTTACCCTCAGAGTAGTTGTGACAATCAAAGATGGCTTCAACCTTTCTCTCCCAATCAAGGTACAAGTCTGGGTCCCTTGCTCCCTTGAATGATGGCATCTTCATCTTTATACTACTTATATTATCATCTTCTACTCTACCTCTTTGTCCCCTCCTATCTCTTCCCACCCTATCAAAATCAATATCATTAAAATCATCTATAGGGTTTTCTTGATTTACAATGGGAGCATGGGGTACATTTCTCCTAGCTTGGGGTCTAACATTATTTTCCCTCCTAAGTTCAGCTATTGTATCATTTTGATCAGCAATGGTATCCCTCATCTCTTGGAGTTGCAAATTCAACCTTTCAAATTGTTGATGCATAGCTTGCAAGGTAAAATCATTTCTTGTTTTGATTTCAGCTTCTTGAAGAACCCTTCGTTCATCATCACTACCTGTACGCGACATCTTTAAAAAAAAAAGTGTAAACTGTATCACAAAAGTTAGCTCTTTTTTTTTCTCGTAATAACCTTTGAAAAAAATACTTTGTAGATTTATAATTAAACCCAACTCGTATGAAATTCTTAGTAGTAAAATTCAGCACGCAATTCTATTTTTTGTTCTAAAAACTGATTTTTGTTTTTTTTTTTTAATTTTTTTTCTTTTCTTTTCTTTGCTCTTAGTATTCAATAAATCCCAAGACGTACAAAGAACGAAATCTTGATAAAAACCGCTCTGATACCACTTGATAACAACTAGGTCGGGAATCCAAATTAGAGTAAGAATTTGAGAAGTAAATACGGAAGCAATAACAACAAGGAATTAAACAACTAGAATTAAAGAGATGAAAATAAAGGATATGGGAAGAATTCAAGGAAAGAATTCCAAGAACTTCCAAGAACGTAAGTTCTATAGCCTTGACAAGATCAAAGTAACAACGTCTTGATTTATGGAACAAAACAAACGCCTTTACTTAAAAAGCAAATCAAAACAATAGATTCGGATCTTGACCACTTTACGAGTAACTTGAGACAACAATTAATAACTAGTATTAATCGCCTTCTAAGAATACCACAAAGGAATCAAAGATATCATAAAAGAGAAGTAATCTTACTACCTTGAACTAAGAACTAGTAAAGGTTGAAAGATAAATCTCAAAGCACAAGTAACAAAGGTTCAAAAGAACTCTCAAAGTATGATATACTTAATCAATAAATGTTGTATCTTATGAATGAGAAGAACTCCTTATTTATAGGAGTTAAAAGCACTTAAAATAATGTAGGGGGTTGCTAAAAAGTCATCTAAATTAGGTAGGGGGCTGCTAGGGGTCACAATAGCCATCAAACTTAGGTAGGTGGCTCCTAAGGGGTAACAAAAGCCATCAAAATTAAGTGGGGGGCGGCCAAATCCTTTTGGGGCAGATTTGGGCCTTAAAACTATTAGTTTGGGCCATTGGTTTGGACTCCAATTGGGCTCCTTTTGAAACACCCCCTTTTGGACCTCTTTTAAGGTCATTTTGAGCCCTATTGGTGGACTTCAAGGGCTGATTTGGTAACCCAATCTTCCTCCTCTTGGACTTCAATTTGGACTACCAAATAATTGTAAAACTTGGACAATTCATCTCCTTTGGGCTTGAGCTCTTCCTCTACAATTAAAAGCTTCTTTATTTGCCATTGAAGTCTAGCAACCTTAGCTTGCAACTCTTTAGCTTGAGATCTTGTAAATGGCCTTGGAGCTTCCAAAACTCTATCATCTCTATCATTGTCCTTAACTATATCCTTGTTCTTGATGCTATCAACTTTGGAGTCCCAAAGACACTAGACATACTGGCTGAAAATTTCTTTTGGCCTGGAATGAGAAAAGATGTTGAAAGAATGTGCGCACAGTGTTTGGAATGTAAACAAGCTAAATCTAAAGTGTTACCACATGGTCTTTACACGCCATTACCTGTTCCTACTTCGCCTTGGATTGATATTTCCATGGATTTTGTGTTAGGTTTGCCTAGAACAAGATATGGTAAGGATAGTATATTTGTTGTGGTAGATAGGTTCTCCAAAATGGCTCATTTTATTCCTTGTTTAAAGACTAATGATGCCTCACATGTTGCTGATCTTTTTGTAAAAGAGGTTGTCAAATTTCATGGTATACCTAGAACTATTGTTAGTGATAGGGATGCTAAGTTTTTGAGCCACTTTTGGCGTGTGTTTTGGGGGAAGTTAGGTACTAAATTGTTGTTTTCTACTTCTTGTCACCCACAAACTGATGGACAAACTGAAGTAGTTAATAGAACCTTAGGAAACATGTTGAGGGCTGTTTTGAAAGGTAAATTAACTTCATGGGAAGATCACTTACCTATGATTGAATTTGCTTACAATAGAACAATCCATTCTTCTACAGGTATGTCTCCTTTTGAGGTTGTTTATGGTTTTAATCCCTTCACTCCCCTTGATTTATTACCATTACAAACTAATGATATTGCTAATCTTGATGGTAGGACAAAGGCTGAGATGATGAAAAAAATTCATGAACAAACAAGGCTTGCAATTGAGAAGAAAAATGAGCAAACTGCCTTGAGAAAGAATAAGGGACGAAAGCAAGTTATTTTTAAACCTGGAGATTTAGTTTGGGTTCACTTTAGAAAGGAGAGATTTCCTTCCAAAAGGAAGTCAAAGTTGCATCCTAGAGGAGATGGCCCATTTCAAGTCCTTGAAAGGATTGGAGACAATGCTTACAAGTTGGACCTTCCTGGTGAGTTCCAAGTAAGTGCCACATTTAATGTTGCTGACTTATCTTTGTTTGATGTAGGATCGAATTCGAGGACGAATTCTTTTCAAGAAGGGGGGAATGATAGCATCAAGAACAAGGATATAGTTAAGGACAATGATAGAGATGATAGAGTTTTGGAAGCTCCAAGGCCATTTACAAGATCTCAAGCTAAAGAGTTGCAAGCTAAGGTTGCTAGACTTCAATGGCAAATAAAGAAGCTTTTAATTGTAGAGGAAGAGCTCAAGCCCAAAGGAGATGAATTGTCCAAGTTTTACAATTATTTGGTAGTCCAAATTGAAGTCCAAGAGGAGGAAGATTGGGTTACCAAATCAGCCCTTGAAGTCCACCAATAGGGCTCAAAATGACCTTAAAAGAGGTCCAAAAGGGGGTGTTTCAAAAGGAGCCCAATTGGAGTCCAAACCAATGGCCCAAACTAATAGTTTTAAGGCCCAAATCTGCCCCAAAAGGATTTGGCCGCCCCCCACTTAATTTTGATGGCTTTTGTTACCCCTTAGGAGCCACCTACCTAAGTTTGATGGCTATTGTGACCCCTAGCAGCCCCCTACCTAATTTAGATGACTTTTTAGCAACCCCCTACATTATTTTAAGTGCTTTTAACTCCTATAAATAAGGAGTTCTTCTCATTCATAAGACACAACATTTATTGATTAAGTATATCATACTTTGAGAGTTCTTTTGAACCTTTGTTACTTGTGCTTTGAGATTTATCTTTCAACCTTTACTAGTTCTTAGTTCAAGGTAGTAAGATTACTTCTCTTTTATGATATCTTTGATTCCTTTGTGGTATTCTTAGAAGGCGATTAATACTAGTTATTAATTGTTGTCTCAAGTTACTCGTAAAGTGGTCAAGATCCGAATCTATTGTTTTGATTTGCTTTTTAAGTAAAGGCGTTTGATTTCTTCCATAAATCAAGACGTTGTTACTTTGATCTTGTCAAGGCTATAGAACTTGCGTTCTTGGAAGTTCTTGGAATTCTTTCCTTGAATTCTTCCCATATCCTTTATTTTCATCTCTTTAATTCTAGTTGTTCAATTCCTTGTTGTTATTGCTTCCGCATTTACTTCTCAAATTCTTACTCTAATTTGGATTCCCGACCTAGTTGTTATCACAAGGGAATACAGTTTAAGTTTTGGCAATCAAGCGCCAACCTGGAGAACAAGGGAATACAGTTCAAGTTTTGGCAATCAGGTGCCCACTTGGAGAACAAGTGAATACAGTTCAAGTTTTCGCAATTAGGCGCCCATCTGGAGAACAAGGGAATAAAGTTCAAGTTTTGTTAATCAAGCGCCTACCTGGAGAACAAGGGAATAAAGTTTCACGTATTGGCAATCAGGCGACCACCTAGAGAACAAGGAAATATAGTTCAAGTTTTGGCAATCAGGTGCCCACCTGGAGAACAAAGGGAATACAGTTCAAGTTTTGGCAATCAGACGCCCACCTGGAGAATAAGGGAATACAGTTCAAGTTTTGGCAATCATGCGCCCACCTAGAGAACAAGGGAATACAGTTCAAGTTTTGGCAATCAGGCGCCCACCTGGAGAACAAGGGAATTTAGTTCAAGTTTTGGCAATCAGGCGCCCACCTGGAGAACAAGGGAATACAGTTCAAGTTTTGGCAATCATGCGCCCACCTAGAGAACAAGGGAATACAGTTCAAGTTTTGGCAATCAGGCGCCCACCTGGAGAACAAGGAAATTAAGTTCATGTTTTGGTAATCAGGAGCCCACCTAGATAACAAGGGAATACAGTTCAAGTTTTGGTAATCAAGAACCCACCTGGAGAACAAGGAATTACAATTCTAGTTTTGGCAATTAGGCGCCCACCTGGAGAACAAGGGAATACAGTTTCAAGTTTTGGAAATCAGGCGACCACCTGGAGGACAAGGGAATACGATTTCAAGTTTTGGAAATCAGGCGACTACCTGGAGGACAAGGGAATATAGTTAAAGTTTTGGCAATCAGGCGCCCACCTATAGAATAAGGAAATACCGTTCATGTTTTGGAAATCAGGTGCCCACCTGGAGAAAAAGGGAATACAATTCAATTTTTTGCAATTAGGTGCCCATCTGGAGAATAAGGGAATACAGTTTAAGTTTTGGTAATCAAGCCCCTACCTGGAGAAGAAGGGAATATAGTTTCAAGTTTTGGCAATCAGGCGCCCACCTAGAGAACTAGGGAAAATAGTTTTATGTTTTGGCATTTAGGCGCCCACCTGGAGAACAAGGGAAGCTCAAGTTTTGGCAATTAGGCACCCACCTGGAGAACAAGGGAATACAGTTCAAGTTAAGGCAATCAGGCGCCCACCTGGATAACAAGGGAATGCAGTTCAGGTTTTTGCAATTAGGCACCCACCTGGAGAACAAGGGAATACAGTTCAAGTTTGGGCAATCAGGCACCCACCTGGAGAACAAGGGAATACAGTTCAAGGAGAACAAGGGAATATAGTTCAAGTTTTGGCGATCAGGTGCCCACCTGGAGAACTAGGGAATACAGTTAAAGTTTTGGCAATCAGGCGCCCACCTGGAGAACAAGGGAATACAGTTCAAGTTTTGGCAATCATGCGCCCACCTGGAGAATAAGGGAATACAGTTCAAGTTTTCGCAATCAGGCGCCCACCTGGAGAACAAGGGAATTTAGTTCAAGTTTTGGTAATCAGGCGCCCACCTGGATAACAAGGGAATACAGTTCAAGTTTTGGTAATCAAGAACCCACCTGGAGAACGAGGCATTACAGTTCAAGTTTTGGCAATCAGGCGCCCACTTGGAGAACAAAGGAATACGATTTCATGTTTTGGAAATCAGGCGACCACCTGGAGGACAATGGAATACAATTAAAGTTTTGGCAATCAGGTGCTAGAGAATAAGGGAATATAGTTCTTTTTTTGGCAATCAGGTGCCCACCTGGAGAACAACGGCATACAGTTCAAGTTTTGGCATTCAGGCGCCCACCTGGAGAATAAGGGAATATAGTTCAAGTTTTGGCAATCAGTTGCCCACCTGGGGAACAAGGGAATACAGTTCAAGTTTTCGCAATCAGGTGCCCACCTGGAGAACAAGGGAATACATTTCAAGTTTTGGTAATCAAGCGCCTACCTGGAGAATAAGAAAATATAGTTCAAGTTTGGGTAATCAGTCGCCCACCTGGAGAACAAGGGAATACAGTTCAAGTTTCGGCAATTAGGCGCCCACTTGGAGAACAAGGTAATACTGTTCAAGTTTTGGCAATCAGGCGCCCACCTGGATAACAAGGGAATGCAGTTCAGGTTTTGGCAATTAGGCACCCACCTGGAGAAGTTTGGGTAATCAAGCACCCACCTGGAGAACAAGGGAATACAGTTCAAGGAGAACAAGGGAATACGGTTCAAATTTTGTCAATCAGGTGCCCACCTGGAGAACAAGGGAATACAGTGAAAGTTTTGTCAATCAGGCACCCACCTAGAGAACAAGGGAATACAATTAAAGTTTTGGCAATCATGCGCCTACCCGGAGAACAAGGGAATACAGTTCAAGTTTTGGTAATCAGGCGCCCACCTGGAGAACAAGGGGATTAAGTTCAAGTTTTGGTAATCAGGCGCCCACCTGGAGAACAATGGATTACAGTTCAAGTTTTGGCAATCAGGCACCCACCTGGAGAACAAGGCAATACAGTTCAAGTTTGGGCAATCAGGTACCCACCTGGAGAACAAGGGAATATAGTTAAAGTTTGGCCAATCATGCACCGACCTGGAGAGCAAGAGAATACAGTTAAAGTTTGGGCAATTAGGCTCCCACCTGGAGAACAAGGGCATACAGTTCAAGTTTTGCCAATCAGGCACCCATCTGGAGAACAAGGGCATACAATTCATGTTTTGGCAATCAGGCGCCCACTTGGAGAACAAGGAAATATGGTTAAAGTTTTGGCAATTAGGCACCCACCTGAGAACAAGGGAATACAGTTCAAGTTTGGGCAATCAGGTGCCCACCTGGAGAACAAGGGCATACAGTTCAAGTTTTGGCAATCAGGCGCCTACCTGGAGAATAAGGGAATACAGTTTAAGTTTTGGAAATCAGTCGCCTACCCAGAGAACAATGGAATACAGTTCAAATTTTCGCAATCAGGTGCCCACCAGGAGAATAAGGGAATACATTTCAAGTTTTGGTAATCACGCGCCTACCTGGAGAATAAGGGAATACAGTTTCAAGTTTTGGCAATCAGGCACCTACCTGGAGAACAAGGGAATATAGTTCAAGTTTCGGCAATCAGGCGCCCACCTTGGGAACAAGGGAATACAGTTCAAGTTTTGGCAATCAGGCACCCACCTAGATAACAAGGGAATGCAGTTCAGGTTTTTGCAATTAGGCACCCACCTGGAGAATAAGGGAATATAGTTAAAGTTTGGGCAATCAGGCACCCACCTGGAGAACAAGGGAATACAGTTCAAGGAGAACAAGGGAATATAGTTCTAGTTTTGGCAATCAGGTGCCCACCTGGAGAACAAGGGAATACATTTCAAGTTTTGGCAATCAGGCGCCCACCTGGAGAACAAGGGAATATAGTTCAAGGTTTGGCTATCATGAGCCTACCTGGAGAACAAGGAAATACAGTTCAAGTTTTGGCAATCAGGCGCCCACCTGGAGAACAAGGGAATTCAGTTCAAGTTTTGGTAATCAGGCGCCCACCTGGATAACAAGGGAATTCTGTTCAAGTTTTGGTAATCAGGCGCTCACCTGGATAACAAGGGAATACAGTTCAAGTTTGGGCAATCAGGCACCCACCTGGAGAACAAAGGAATACGATTTCAAGTTTTGGAAATCAGGCGACCACCTGGAGGACAAGGGAATACAATTAAAGTTTTGGCAATTAGGCGCCCACCTAGAGAATAAGGGAATACAGTTCTTGTTTTGGCAATCAGGTGCCCACCTGGAGAACAGGGGCATACAGTTCAAGTTTTGGCAATCAGGCGCCCACCTGGAGAATAAGGGAATACAGTTCAAGTTTTGGCAATCAGTCGCCCACCTGGAGAATAAGGGAATACAGTTCAAGTTTTCGCAATCAGGTGCCCACCTGGAGAACAAGGGAATACATTTCAAGGAGAACAAGGGAATATAGTTCAAGTTTTCGCAATCTGGTGCCCACCTAGAGAACAAGGGAATACAGTTCAAGTTTTGGCAATCAGGCGCCCACCTGGAGAACAAGGGAATATAGTTCAACTTTTGGCTATCATGAGCCCACCTGGAGAACAAGGGAATACATTTCAAGTTTTGGCAATCAGGCGCCCACCTGGAAAACAAGGAAATTCAGTTCAAGTTTTGGTAATCAGGCGCCCACCTGGATAACAAGGGAATATAGTTCAAGTTTTGGTAATCAAGAACCCACCTAGAGAACGAGGCATTATAGTTCAAGTTTTGGCAATCAGGCGCCCACTTGGAGAACAAAGGAATATGATTTCAAGTTTGGGAAATCAGGCGACCACCTGGAGGACAAGGGAATACAATTAAAGTTTTGGCAAACAGGCGCCCACCAAGAGAATAAGGGAATACAGTTTCTTTTTTGGCAATCAGGCGCCCACCTGGAGAACAAGGGAATACAGTTCAAGTTTTCGCAATCAGGTGCCCATCTGGAGAATAAGGGAATACAGTTTAAGTTTTGGTAATCAAGCGCCTACCTGGAGAAGAAGGGAATATAGTTTCAAGTTTTGGCAATCATGCGCCCACCTGGAGACCAAGGGAATACGATTTCAAGTTTTGGAAATCAGGCGACCACCTGGAGGACAAGGGAATATAGTTAAAATTTTGGCAATCAGGCGCCCACCTAGAGAATAAGGGAATACCGTTCATGTTTTGGCAATCAGGCGCCCACCTGGAGAACAAGGGAATACAATTCAAGTTTTCGCAATCAGGTGCCCATCTGGAGAATAAGGGAATAGAGTTCAAGTTTATGTAATCAAGCGCCTACCTGGAGAAGAAGGGAATATAGTTTCAAGTTTTGGTAATCAGGAGCCCACCTGGAGAACTAGGGAAAACAGTTTCAAGTTTTGGCATTTAGGCGCCCACCTAGAGAACAAGGGAAGTTTAAGTTTTGGCAATCAGGCACCCACTTGGAGAACTAGGGAATACAGTTCAAGTTTTGGCAATCAGGAACCCACCTGGAGAACAAGGGAATACAGTTAAAGTTTTGGCAATCAGGCTCCCACCTGGAGAACAAGGGAATACAGTTCAAGTTTTGGCAATCAGGTGCCCACCTGGAGAACAAGGGAATACAGTTCAAGTTTTGGCAATTAGGCGCCCACCTAGAGAACAAGGGAATACAATTAAAGTTTTGGCAATCAGGCGCTCACCTGGAGAACAAGGGAATACAGTTAAAGTTTTGGCAATCACACGCCCACCTAGAGAAAAGGGGAATATAGTTGTAGTTTTGGCATTCAGGCGCCCACCTGGAAAACAAGGGAATTCAGTTCATGTTTTGGTAATCAGGCGCCCACCTAGAGAACAAGGGAATACAGCTCAAGTTTGGGCAATCAGGCACCCACCTGGAGAACAAGGGAATATAGTTAAAGTTTTGGCAATCACACGCCCACCTGGAGAACAAGGGAATATAGTTCTAGTTTTGGCAATCAGGCACCCATCTGGAGAACAAGGGAATACAATTCAAGTTTTGGCAATCAGGGGCCTACCTGGAGAACAAGGGAATACAATTAAAGTTTTGGCAATAAGGCGCCCACCTGGAGAACATGGGAATATAGTTGAAGTTTCGGCAATCAGGCGCCCACCTGGAGAACAAGGGAATGCAGTTCAGGTTTTTGCAATTAGGCACCCACCTGGAGAACACGGGAATACAGTTCAAGTGTGGGCAATCAGGCACCCACCTGGAGAACAAGGGAATACAGTTCAAGGAGAACAAGGGAATATAGTTCAAGTTTTGGCGATCAGGTGCCCACCTGGAGAACTAGGGAATACAGTTAAAGTTTTGGCAATCAGGCGCCCACCTGGAGAACAAGGGAATACAGTTCAAGTTTTGGCAATCATGCGCCCACCTGGAGAACAAGGGAATACAGTTCAAGTTTTCGCAATCAGGCACCCACCTGGAGAACAAGGGAATTCTGTTCAAGTTTTGGTAATCAGGCGCCCACCTGGATAACAAGGGAATACAGTTCAAGTTTTGGTAATCAAGAACCCACCTGGAGAACGAGGCATTACAGTTCAAGTTTTGGAATCAGGCGCCCACTTGGAGAACAAAGGAATACGATTTCATGTTTTGGAAATTAGGCGACCACCTGGAGGACAAGGGAATACAATTAAAGTTTTGGCAATCAGACGCCCACCTAGAGAATAAGGGAATACAGTTCTTGTTTTGGCAATCAGGTGCCCACCTGGAGAACAACGACATATAGTTCAAGTTTTGGCAATCAGGCGCCCACCTGGAGAATAAGGGAATACAGTTCAAGTTTTGGCAATCAGTCGCCCACATGGAGAACAAGGGAATACAGTTCAAGTTTTCGCAATCAGGTGCCTACCTGGAGAACAAGGGAATACATTTCAAGTTTTAGTAATCAAGCGCCTACCTGGAGAATAAGGGAATATAGTTCAAGTTTGGGCAATCAGGCGCCCACCTGGAGAACAAGGGAATACAGTTCAAGTTTCGGCAATTAGGCGCCCACTTGGAGAACAAGGGAATACTGTTCAAGTTTTGGCAATCAGGCGCCCACCTGGATAACAAGGGAATGTAGTTCAGGTTTTGGCAATTAGGCACCCACCTGGAGAAGTTTGGGCAATTAGGCACTTACCTGGAGAACAAGGGAATACAGTTCAAGGAGAACAAGGGAATACAATTCAAGTTTTGGCAATCAGGTGACCACCTAGAGAACAAGGGAATACAGTGAAAGTTTTGTCAATCAGGCACCCACCTAGAGAACAAGGGAATACAATTAAAGTTTTGGCAATCATGCGCCTACCTGGAGAACAAGGGAATACAATTCAAGTTTTGACAATCAGGCGCTCACCTGGAGAACAAGGGGATTAAGTTCAAGTTTTGGTAATCAGGCGCCCACCTGGAGAACAATGGATTACAGTTCAAGTTTTGGCAATCAGGCGCCCACCTGGAGAACAAGGGAATACAGTTAAAGTTTTGGCAATCACACGCCCACCTGGAGAACAAGGTAATATAGTTGTAGTTTTGGCATTCAGGCGCCCACCTGGAAAACAAGGGAATTCAGTTCAAGTTTTGGTAATCAGGCGCCCACCTAGAAAACAAGGGAATACAGTTCAAGTTTGGGCAATCAGGCACCCACCTGGAGAACAAGGGAATATAGTTAAAGTTTTGGCAATCACACGCCCACTTGGAGAACAAGGGAATATAGTTCTAGTATTGGCAATCAGGCACCCATCTGGAGAACAAGGGAATACAATTCAAGTTTTGGCAATCAGGCGCCTACCTGGAGAACAAGGGAATACAATTAAAGTTTTGGCAATCAGGCGCCCACCTGGAGAACATGGGAATACAGTTGAAGTTTCGGCAATCAGGCGCCCACTTGGAGAACAAGGGAATGCAGTTCAGGTTTTTGCAATTAGGCACCCACCTGGAGAACACGGGAATACAGTTCAAGTTTGGGCAATCATGCACCCACTTGGAGAACAAGGGAATATAGTTCAAGGAGAACAAGGGAATATAGTTCAAGTTTTGGCGATCAGGTGCCCACCTGGAGAACTAGGGAATACAGTTAAAGTTTTGGCAATCAGGCGCCCACCTGGAGAACAAGGGAATACAGTTCAAGTTTTGGCAATCATGCGCCCACCTGGAGAACAAGGGAATACAGTTCAAGTTTTCGCAATCAGGCGCCCACCTGGAGAACAAGGGAATTCTGTTAAAGTTTTGGTAATCAGGCGCCCACATGGATAACAAGGGAATACAGTTCATGTTTTGGTAATCAAGAACCCACCTGGAGAACGAGGCATTACAGTTCAAGTTTTGGCAATCAGGCGCCCATTTGGAGAACAAAGGAATACGATTTCAAGTTTTGGAAATTAGGCGACCACCTGGAGGACAAGGGAATACAATTAAAGTTTTGGCAATCAGGCGCCCACCTAGTGAATAAGGGAATACAGTTCTTGTTTTGGCAATCAGGTGCCCACCTGGAGAACAACGGCATACAGTTCAAGTTTTGGCAATTAGGCGCCCACCTGGTGAATAAGGGAATACAATTCAAGTTTTGGCAATCAGTCGCCCACCTGGAGAACAAGGGAATACAGTTCAAGTTTTCGCAATCAGGTGCCCACCTGGAGAACAAGGGAATACATTTCAAGTTTTAGTAATCAAGAGCCTACCTGGAGAATAAGGGAATATAGTTCAAGTTTGGGCAATCAGGCGCCCACCTGGAGAACAAGGGAATACAGTTCAAGTTTCGGCAATTAGGCGCCCACTTGGAGAACAAGGGAATACTGTTCAAGTTTTGGCAATCAGGCGCCCACCTGGATAACAAGGGAATGCAGTTCAGGTTATGGCAATTAGGCACCCACCTGGAGAAGTTTGGGCAATTAGGCACCCACCTGGAGAACAAGGGAATACAGTTCAAGGAGAACAAGGGAATACAGTTCAAGTTTTGGCAATCAGGTGCCCACCTGGAGAACAAGGGAATACAGTGAAAGTTTTGTCAATCAGGAACCCACTTAGAGAACAAGGGAATACAATTAAAGTTTTGGCAATCATGCGCCTACCTGGAGAACAAGGGAATACAATTCAAGTTTTGGCAATCAGGCGCCCACCTGGAGAACAAGGGGATTAAGTTCAAGTATTGGTAATCAGACGCCCACATGGAGAACAATGGATAACAGTTCAAGTTTTGGCAATCAGGCGCCCACCTAGAGAACAAGGAAATACAGTTAAAGTTTTGGCAATCACACGCCCACCTGGAGAACAAGGGAATATAGTTGTAGTTTTGGCATTCAGGCGCCCACCTGGAAAACAAGGGAATTCAGTTCAAGTTTTGGTAATCAGGCGCCCACCTAGAGAACAAGGGAATACAGTTCAAGTTTGGGCAATCAGGCACCCACCTGGAGAACAAGGGAATATAGTTAAAGTTTTGGCAATCACATGCCCACCTGGAGAACAAAGGAATATAGTTCTAGTTTTGGCAATCAGGCGCCCATCTGGAGAACAAGGGAATGCAGTTCAGGTTTTTGCAATTAGGCACCCACCTGGAGAACACGGGAATACAGTTCAAGTTTGGGCAATCAGGCACCCACTTGGAGAACAAGGGAATATAGTTCAAGGAGAACAAGGGAATATAGTTCAAGTTTTGGCGATCAGGTGCCCACCTGGAGAACTAGGGAATACAGTTAAAGTTTTGGCAATCAGGCGCCCACCTGGAGAACAAGGGAATACAGTTCAAGTTTTGGCAATCATGCGCCCACCTGGAGAACAAGGGAATACAGTTCAAGTTTTCGCAATCAGGCGCCCACCTGGAGAACAAGGGAATTCTGTTAAAGTTTTGGTAATCAGGCGCCCACATGGATAACAAGGGAATACAGTTCATGTTTTGGTAATCAAGAACCCACCTGGAGAATGAGGCATTACAGTTCAAGTTTTGGCAATCAGGCGCCCACTTGGAGAACAAAGGAATACGATTTCAAGTTTTGGAAATTAGGCGACCACCTGGAGGACAAGGGAATACAATTAAAGTTTTGGCAATCAGGCGCCCACCTAGTGAATAAGGGAATACAGTTCTTGTTTTGGCAATCAGGTGCCCACCTGGAGAACAACGGCATACAGTTCAAGTTTTGGCAATTAGGCGCCCACCTGGTGAATAAGGGAATACAATTCAAGTTTTGGCAATCAGTCGCCCACCTGGAGAACAAGGGAATACAGTTCAAGTTTTCGCAATCAGGTGCCCACCTGGAGAACAAGGGAATACATTTCAAGTTTTAGTAATCAAGAGCCTACCTGGAGAATAAGGGAATATAGTTCAAGTTTGGGCAATCAGGCGCCCACCTGGAGAACAAGGGAATACAGTTCAAGTTTCGGCAATTAGGCGCCCACTTGGAGAACAAGGGAATACTGTTCAAGTTTTGGCAATCAGGCGCCCACCTGGATAACAAGGGAATGCAGTTCAGGTTATGGCAATTAGGCACCCACCTGGAGAAGTTTGGGCAATTAGGCACCCACCTGGAGAACAAGGGAATACAGTTCAAGGAGAACAAGGGAATACAGTTCAAGTTTTGGCAATCAGGTGCCCACCTGGAGAACAAGGGAATACAGTGAAAGTTTTGTCAATCAGGAACCCACTTAGAGAACAAGGGAATACAATTAAAGTTTTGGCAATCATGCGCCTACCTGGAGAACAAGGGAATACAATTCAAGTTTTGGCAATCAGGCGCCCACCTGGAGAACAAGGGGATTAAGTTCAAGTATTGGTAATCAGACGCCCACATGGAGAACAATGGATAACAGTTCAAGTTTTGGCAATCAGGCGCCCACCTAGAGAACAAGGAAATACAGTTAAAGTTTTGGCAATCACACGCCCACCTGGAGAACAAGGGAATATAGTTGTAGTTTTGGCATTCAGGCGCCCACCTGGAAAACAAGGGAATTCAGTTCAAGTTTTGGTAATCAGGCGCCCACCTAGAGAACAAGGGAATACAGTTCAAGTTTGGGCAATCAGGCGCCCATCTGGAAAACAAGGGAATACAATTAAAGTTTTGGCAATCAGGAGCCCACCTGGAGAACATGGGAATACAGTTGAAGTTTCGGCAATCAGGCGCCCACCTGGAGAACAAGGGAATGCAGTTCAGGTTTTTGCAATTAGGCACCCACCTGGAGAACACGTGAATACAGTTTTAAGTTTGGGCAATCAGGCACCCACCTGGAGAACAAGGGAATACAGTTCGAGGAGAACAAGGGAATATAGTTCAAGTTTTGGCGATCAGGTGCCCACCTGGAGAACTAGGGAATACAGTTAAAGTTTTGGCAATCAGGCGCCCACCTGGAGAACAAGGGAATACAGTTCAAGTTTTCGCAATCAGGCGCCCACCTGGAGAACAAGGGAATTCTGTTCAAGTTTTGCTAATCAGGCGCTCACCTGGATAACAAGGGAATACAGTTCAAGTTTGGGCAACCAGGCACCCACCTGGAGAACAAGGGAATATAGTTAAAGTTTTGGCAATCACATGCCCACCTGGAGAACAAAGGAATATAGTTCTAGTTTTGGCAATCAGGCGCCCATCTGGAGAACAAGGGAATACAATTCAAGTTTTGGCAATCAGGCGCCTACCTGGAAAATAAGGGAATACAATTAAAGTTTTGGCAATCAGGCGCCCACCTGGAGAACATGGGAATACAGTTGAAGTTTCGGCAATCAGGCGCCCACCTGGAGAACAAGGGAATGCATTTCAGGTTTTTGCAATTATGCACCCCCCTGGAGAACACGGGAATACAGTTTTAAGTTTGGGCAATCAGGCACCCACCTGGAGAACAAGGGAATACAGTTCAAGGAGAACAAGGGAATATAGTTCAAGTTTTGGTGATCAGGTGCCCACCTGGAGAACTAGGGAATACAGTTAAAGTTTTGGCAATCAGGCGCCCACCTGGAGAACAAGGGAATATAGTTCAAGTTTTCGCAATCAGGCGCCCACCTGGAGAACAAGGGAATCTGTTCAAGTTTTGGTAATCAGGCGCTCACCTGGATAACAAGGGAATACAGTTCAAGTTTTGGTAATCAAGAACCCACCTGGAGAAAGAGGCATTACAGTTCAAGTTTTGGCAATCAGGCGCCCACTTGGAGAACAAAGGAATACGATTTCAAGTTTTGGAAATTAGGCGACCACCTGGAGGACAAGGGAATACAATTAAAGTTTTGGCAATCAGGCGCCCACCTAGAGAATAAGGGAATACAGTTCTTGTTTTGGCAATCAGGTGCCCACCTGGAGAACAACGGCATACAGTTCAAGTTTTTGCAATCAGGCGCCCACCTGGAGAATAAGGGAATACAGTTCAAGTTTTGGCAATCAGTCGCCCACCTGGAGAACAAGGGAATACAGTTAAAGTTTTCGCAATCAGGTGCCCACCTGGAGAACAAGGGAATACATTTCAAGTTTTAGTAATCAAGCGCCTACCTGGAGAATAAGGGAATATAGTTCAAGTTTGGGCAATCAGGCGCCCACCTGGAGAACAAGGGAATACAGTTCAAGTTTCGGCAATTAGGCGCCCACTTGGAGAACGAGGGAATACTGTTCAAGTTTTGGCAATCAGGCGCCCACCTGGATAACAAGGGAATGCATTTCAGGTTTTGGCAATTAGGCACCCACCTGGAGAAGTTTGGGCAATTAGGCACCCACCTGGAGAACAAGGGAATACAGTTCAAGTTTTGGCAATCAGGCACCCACCTGGAGAACAAGGGAATACAGTTCAAGGAGAACAAGGGAATATAGTTCAAGTTTTGGCGATCAGGTGCCCACCTGGAGAACTAGGGAATACAGTTAAAGTTTTGGCAATCAGGCGCCCACCTGGAGAACAAGGGAATACAGTTCAAGTTTTCGCAATCAGGCGCCCACCTGGAGAACAAGGGAATTCTGTTCAAGTTTTGCTAATCAGGCGCTCACCTGGATAACAAGGGAATACAGTTCAAGTTTGGGCAATCAGGCACCCACCTGGAGAACAAGGGAATATAGTTAAAGTTTTGGCAATCACATGCCCACCTGGAGAACAAAGGAATATAGTTCTAGTTTTGGCAATCAGGCGCCCATCTGGAGAACAAGGGAATACAATTCAAGTTTTGGCAATCAGGCGCCTACCTGGAAAACAAGGGAATACAATTAAAGTTTTGGCAATCAGGCGCCCACCTGGAGAACATGGGAATACAGTTGAAGTTTCGGCAATCAGGCGCCCACCTGGAGAACAAGGGAATGCATTTCAGGTTTTTGCAATTAGGCACCCCCCTGGAGAACACGGGAATACAGTTTTAAGTTTGGGCAATCAGGCACCCACCTGGAGAACAAGGGAATACAGTTCAAGGAGAACAAGGGAATATAGTTCAAGTTTTGGTGATCAGGTGCCCACCTGGAGAACTAGGGAATACAGTTAAAGTTTTGGCAATCAGGCGCCCACCTGGAGAACAAGGGAATATAGTTCAAGTTTTCGCAATCAGGCGCCCACCTGGAGAACAAGGGAATTCTGTTCAAGTTTTGGTAATCAGGCGCTCACCTGGATAACAAGGGAATACAGTTCAAGTTTTGGTAATCAAGAACCCACCTGGAGAAAGAGGCATTACAGTTCAAGTTTTGGCAATCAGGCGCCCACTTGGAGAACAAAGGAATACGATTTCAAGTTTTGGAAATTAGGCGACCACCTGGAGGACAAGGGAATACAATTAAAGTTTTGGCAATCAGGCGCCCACCTAGAGAATAAGGGAATACAGTTCTTGTTTTGGCAATTAGGTGCCCACCTGGAGAACAACGGCATACAGTTCAAGTTTTTGCAATCAGGCGCCCACCTGGAGAATAAGGGAATACAGTTCAAGTTTTGGCAATCAGTCGCCCACCTGGAGAACAAGGGAATACAGTTAAAGTTTTCGCAATCAGGTGCCCACCTGGAGAACAAGGGAATACATTTCAAGTTTTAGTAATCAAGCGCCTACCTGGAGAATAAGGGAATATAGTTCAAGTTTGGGCAATCAGGCGCCCACCTGGAGAACAAGGGAATACAGTTCAAGTTTCGGCAATTAGGCGCCCACTTGGAGAACGAGGGAATACTGTTCAAGTTTTGGCAATCAGGCGCCTACCTGGATAACAAGGGAATGCAGTTCAGGTTTTGGCAATTAGGCACCCACCTGGAGAAGTTTGGGCAATTAGGCACCCACCTGGAGAACAAGGGAATACAGTTCAAGTTTTGGCAATTAGGTGCCCACCTGGAGAACAAGGGGATTAAGTTCAAGTTTTGTCAATCAGGCACCCACCTAGAGAAAAAGGGAATACAATTAGAGTTTTGGCAATCATGCGCCTACCTGGAGAACAAGGGAATACAATTCAAGTTTTGGCAATCAGGCGCCCACCTGGAGAACAAGGGGATTAAGTTCAAGTTTTGGTAATCAAACGCCCACCTGGAGAACAAGGGAATACAATTCAAGTTTTCGCAATCAGGTGCCCACCTGGAGAACAAGGGAATACATTTCAAGTTTTAGTAATCAAGCGCCTACCTGGAGAATAAGGGAATATAGTTCAAGTTTGGGTAATCAGGCGCCCACCTGGAGAACAAGGGAATACAGTTCAAGTTTCGGCAATTAGGCGCCCACTTGGAGAACGAGGGAATACTGTTCAAGTTTTGGCAATCAGGCGCCCACCTGGATAACAAGGGCATACAATTCAAGTTTTGGCAATCAGGAGCCCACTTGGAGAACAAGGAAATATAGTTAAAGTTTTGGCAATTAGGCACCCACCTGAGAACAAGGGAATACAGTTCAAGTTTGGTCAATCATGCGCCCACCTGGAGAACAAGGGAATACAGTTCAAGTTTTCGCAATCAGGCGCCCACCTGGAGAACAAGGGAATTCTGTTCAAGTTTTGGTAATCAGGCGCCCACCTGGATAACAAGGGAATACAGTTCATGTTTTGGTAATCAAGAACCCACCTGGAGAACAAGGCATTACAGTTCAAGTTTTGGCAATCAGGCGCCCACTTGGAGAACAAAGGAATACGATTTCAAGTTTTGGAAATTAGGCGACCAACTGGAGGACAAGGGAATACAATTAAAGGTTTGGCAATCAGGCGCCCACCTAGTGAATAAGGGAATACAGTTCTTGTTTTGGCAATCAGGTGCCCACCTGGAGAACAACGGCATACAGTTCAACTTTTGGCAATCAGGCGCCCACCTGGAGAATAAGGGAATATAATTCAAGTTTTGGCAATCAGTCGCCCACCTGGAGAACAAGGGAATACAGTTCAAGTTTTCGCAATCAGGTGCCCACCTGGAGAACAAGGGAATACATTTCAAGTTTTATTAATCAAGCGCCTACCTGGAGAATAAGGGAATATAGTTCAAGTTTGGGCAATCAGGCGCCCACTTGGAGAACAAGGGAATACTGTTCAAGTTTTGGCAATCAGGCGCCCACCTGGATAACAAGGGAATGCAGTTCAGGTTATGGCAATTAGGCACCCACCTGGAGAAGTTTGGGCAATTAGGCACCCACCTGGAGAACAAGGGAATACAGTTCAAGGAGAACAAGGGAATACAGTTCAAGTTTTGGCAATCAGGTGCCCACCTGGAGAACAAGGGAATACAGTGAAAGTTTTGTCAATCAGGCACCCACCTAGAGAACAAGGGAATACAATTAAAGTTTTGGCAATCATGCGCCTACCTGGAGAACAAGGGAATACAATTCAAGTTTTGGCAATCAGGCGCCCACCTGGAGAACAAGGGGATTAAGTTCAAATATTGGTAATCAGGCGCCCACCTGGAGAACAATGGATTACAGTTCAAGTTTTGGCAATCAGGCGCCCACCTGGAGAACAAGGGAATACAGTTAAAGTTTTGGCAATCACACGCCCACCTGGAGAACAAGGGAATATAGTTGTAGTTTTGGCATTCAGGCGCCCACCTGGAAAACAAGGGAATTCAGTTCAAGTTTTGGTAATCAGGCGCCCACCTATAGAACAAGGGAATACAGTTCAAGTTTGGGCAATCAGGCACCCACCTGGAGAACAAGGGAATATAGTTAAAGTTTTGGCAATCACACGCCCACCTGGAGAACAAAGGAATATAGTTCTAGTTTTGGCAATCAGGCGCCCATCTGGAGAACAAGGGAATACAATTCAAGTTTTGGCAATCAGGCGCCTACCTGGAGAACATGGGAATACAATTAATATTTTGGCAATCAGGCGCCCACCTGGAGAACATGGGAATACAGTTGAAGTTTCGGCAATCAGGCGCCCACCTGGAGAACAAGGGAATGCAGTTCAGGTTTTTGCAATTAGGCACCCACCTGGAGAACACGGGAATACAGTTTTAAGTTTGGGCAATCAGGCACCCACCTGGAGAACAAGGGAATACAGTTCAAGGAGAACAAGGGAATATAGTTCAAGTTTTGGCGATCAGGTGCCCACCTGGAGAACTAGGGAATACAGTTAAAGTTTTGGCAATCAGGCGCCCACCTGGAGAACAAGGGAATACAGTTCAAGTTTTCGCAATCAGGCGCCCACCTGGAGAACAAGGGAATTCTGTTCAAGTTTTGGTAATCAGGCGCCCACCTGGATAACAAGGGAATACAGTTCAAGTTTTGGTAATCAAGAACCCACCTGGAGAAAGAGGCATTACAGTTCAAGTTTTGGCAATCAGGCGCCCACTTGGAGAACAAAGGAATACGATTTCAAGTTTTGGAAATTCGGCGACCACCTGGAGGACAAGGGAATACAATTAAAGTTTTGGCAATTAGGCGCCCACCTAGAGAATAAGGGAATACAGTTCTTGTTTTGGCAATCAGGTGCCCACCTGGAGAACAACGGCATACCGTTCAAGTTTTTGCAATCAGGCGCCTACCTGGAGAATAAGGGAATACAGTTCAAGTTTTGGCAATCAGTCGTCCACCTGGAGAACAAGGGAATACAGTTCAAGTTTTCGCAATCAGGTGCCCACCTGGAGAACAAGGGAATACATTTCAAGTTTTAGTAATCAAGCGCCTACCTGGAGAATAAGGGAATATAGTTCAAGTTTGGGTAATCAGGCGCCCACCTGGAGAACAAGGGAATACAGTTCAAGTTTCGGCAATTAGGCGCCCACTTGGAGAACGAGGGAATACTGTTCAAGTTTTGGCAATCAGGCGCCCACCTGGATAACAAGGGCATACAATTCAAGTTTTGGCAATCAGGAGCCCACTTGGAGAACAAGGAAATATAGTTAAAGTTTTGGCAATTAGGCACCCACCTGAGAACAAGGGAATACAGTTCAAGTTTGGTCAATCATGCGCCCACCTGGAGAACAAGGGAATACAGTTCAAGTTTTCGCAATCAGGCGCCCACCTGGAGAACAAGGGAATTCTATTCAAGTTTTGGTAATCAGGCGCCCACCTGGATAACAAGGGAATACAGTTCATGTTTTGGTAATCAAGAACCCACCTGGAGAACAAGGTATTACAGTTCAAGTTTTGGCAATCAGGCGCCCACTTGGAGAACAAAGGAATACGATTTCAAGTTTTGGAAATTAGGCGACCACCTGGAGGACAAGGGAATACAATTAAAGGTTTGGCAATTAGGCGCCCACCTAGTGAATAAGGGAATACAGTTCTTGTTTTGGCAATCAGGTGCCCACCTGGAGAACAACGGCATACAGTTCAAGTTTTGGCAATCAGGCGCCCACCTGGAGAATAAGGGAATACAATTCAAGTTTTGGCAATCAGTCGCCCACCTGGAGAACAAGGGAATACAGTTCAAGTTTTCGCAATCAGGTGCCCACCTGGAGAACAAGGGAATACATTTCAAGTTTTATTAATCAAGCGCCTACCTGGAGAATAAGGGAATATAGTTCAAGTTTGGGCAATCAGGCGCCCACTTGGAGAACAAGGGAATACTGTTCAAGTTTTGGCAATCAGGCGCCCACCTGGATAACAAGGGAATGCAGTTCAGGTTATGGCAATTAGGCACCCACCTGGAGAAGTTTGGGCAATTAGGCACCCACCTGGAGAACAAGGGAATACAGTTCAAGGAGAACAAGGGAATACAGTTCAAGTTTTGGCAATCAGGTGCCCACCTGGAGAACAAGGGAATACAGTGAAAGTTTTGTCAATCAGGCACCCACCTAGAGAACAAGGGAATACAATTAAAGTTTTGGCAATCATGCGCCTACCTGGAGAACAAGGGAATACAATTCAAGTTTTGGCAATCAGGCGCCCACCTGGAGAACAAGGGGATTAAGTTCAAATATTGGTAATCAGGCGCCCACCTGGAGAACAATGGATTACAGTTCAAGTTTTGGCAATCAGGCGCCCACCTGGAGAACAAGGGAATACAGTTAAAGTTTTGGCAATCACACGCCCACCTGGAGAACAAGGGAATATAGTTGTAGTTTTGGCATTCAGGCGCCCACCTGGAAAACAAGGGAATTCAGTTCAAGTTTTGGTAATCAGGCGCCCACCTAGAGAACAAGGGAATACAGTTCAAGTTTGGGCAATCAGGCACCCACCTGGAGAACAAGGGAATATAGTTAAAGTTTTGGCAATCACACGCCCACCTGGAGAACAAAGGAATATAGTTCTAGTTTTGGCAATCAGGCGCCCATCTGGAGAACAAGGGAATACAATTCAAGTTTTGGCAATCAGGCGCCTACCTGGAGAACAAGGGAATACAATTAATGTTTTGGCAATCAGGCGCCCACCTGGAGAACATGGGAATACAGTTGAAGTTTCGGCAATCAGGCGCCCACCTGGAGAACAAGGGAATGCAGTTCAGGTTTTTGCAATTAGGCACCCACCTGGAGAACACGGGAATACAGTTTTAAGTTTGGGCAATCAGGCACCCACCTGGAGAACAAGGGAATTCAGTTCAAGGAGAACAAGGGAATATAGTTCAAGTTTTGGCGATCAGGTGCCCACCTGGAGAACTAGGGAATACAGTTAAAGTTTTGGCAATCAGGCGCCCACCTGGAGAACAAGGGAATACAGTTCAAGTTTTCGCAATCAGGCGCCCACCTGGAGAACAAGGGAATTCTGTTCAAGTTTTGGTAATCAGGCGCCCACCTGGATAACAAGGGAATACAGTTCAAGTTTTGGTAATCAAGAACCCACCTAGAGAAAGAGGCATTACAGTTCAAGTTTTGGCAATCAGGCGCCCACTTGGAGAACAAAGGAATACGATTTCAAGTTTTGGAAATTCGGCGACCACCTGGAGGACAAGGGAATACAATTAAAGTTTTGGCAATTAGGCGCCCACCTAGAGAATAAGGGAATACAGTTCTTGTTTTGGCAATCAGGTGCCCACCTGGAGAACAACGGCATACAGTTCAAGTTTTTGCAATCAGGCGCCCACCTGGAGAATAAGGGAATACAGTTCAAGTTTTGGCAATCAGTCGCCCACCTGGAGAACAAGGGAATACAGTTCAAGTTTTCGCAATCAGGTGCCCACCTGGAGAACAAGGGAATACATTTCAAGTTTTAGTAATCAAGCGCCTACCTGGAGAATAAGGGAATATAGTTCAAGTTTGGGTAATCAGGCGCCCACCTGGAGAACAAGGGAATACAGTTCAAGTTTCGGCAATTAGGCGCCCACTTGGAGAACGAGGGAATACTGTTCAAGTTTTGGCAATCAGGCGCCCACCTGGATAACAAGGGAATGCAGTTCAGGTTTTGGCAATTAGGCACCCACCTGGAGAAGTTTGGGCAATTAGGCACCCACCTGGAGAACAAGAGAATACAGTTCAAGTTTTGGCAATCAGGTGCCCACCTGGAGAACAAGGGAATACAGTGAAAGTTTTGTCAATCAGGCACCCACCTAGAGAACAAGGGAATACAATTAAAGTTTTGGCAATCATGCGCCTACCTGGAGAACAAGGGAATACAATTCAAGTTTTGGCAATCAGGCGCCCACCTGGAGAACAAGGGAATACAGTGAAAGTTTTGTCAATCAGGCACCCACCTAGAGAACAAGGGAATACAATTAAAGTTTTGGCAATCATGCGCCTACCTGGAGAACAAGGGAATACAATTCAAGTTTTGGCAATCAGGCGCCCACCTGGAGAACAAGGGGATTAAGTTCAAATTTTGGTAATCAGACGCCCACCTGGAGAACAATAGATTACAGTTCAAGTTTTGGCAATCAGGCACTCACCTGGAGAACAAGGGAATACAGTTCAAGTTTGGGCAATCAGGCACCCATCGGGAGAACAAGGGAATACAGTTAAAGTTTGGTCAATCAGGCACCCACCTGGAGAGCAAGAGAATACAGTTAAAGTTTGGGCAATTAGGTGCCCACCGGGAGAACAAGAGCATACAGTTCAAGTTTTGCCAATCAGGCGCCCACCTAGAGAACAAGGGCATACAATTCAAGTTTTGGCAATCAGGAGCCCACTTGGAGAACAAGGAAATATAGTTAAAGTTTTGGTAATTAGGCACCCACCTGAGAACAAGGGAATACAGTTCAAGTTTGGTCAATCAGGTGCCCACCTGGAGAACAAGGGCATACAGTTCAAGTTTTGGCAATTAGGCGCCCACCTGGAGAATAAGGGAATACAGTTTAAGTTTTGGCAATCAGTCGCCTACCCAGAGAACAATGGAATACAGTTCAAGTTTTCGCAATCAGGTGCCCACCAGGAGAATAAGGGAATACATTTCAAGTTTTGGTAATCACGCGCCTACCTGGAGAATAAGGGAATACAGTTTCAAGTTTTGGCAATCAGGCACCTACCTGGAGAACAAGGGAATATAGTTCAAATTTCGGCAATCAGGCGCCCACCTTGAGAACAAGGGAATACAGTTCAAGTTTTGGCAATTAGGCGCCCACCTAGATAACAAGGGAATGCAGTTCAGGTTTTTGCAATTAGGCAACCACCTGGAGAACAAGGGAATATAGTTAAAGTTTGGGCAATCAGGCACCCACCTGGAGTACAAAGGAATACAGTTCAAGGAGAACAAGGGAATATAGTTCAAGTTTTGGCAATCTGGTGCCCACCTAGAGAACAAGGGAATACAGTTCAAGTTTTGGCAATCAGGCGCCCACATGGAGAACAAGGGAATATAGTTCAAGTTTTGGCTATCATGAGCCTACCTGGAGAACAAGGGAATACAGTTCAAGTTTTGGCAATCAGGCGCCCACCTGGAGAACAAGGGAATTCAGTTCAAGTTTTGGTAATCAGGCGCCCACCTGGATAACAAGGGAATATAGTTCAAGTTTTGGTAATCAAGAACCCACCTGGAGATCGAGGCATTACAGTTCAAGTTTTGGCAATCAGGCGCCCACTTGGAGAACAAAGGAATATGATTTCAAGTTTTGGAAATCAGGCGACCACCTGGAGGACAAGGAATACAATTAAAGTTTTGGCAATCAGGCGCCCACCTAGAGAATAAGGGAATACAGTTCCTTTTTTGGCAATCAGGCGCCCACCTGGAGAACAAGGGAATACAGTTCACGTTTTCACAATCAGGTGCCCATCTGGAGAATAAGGGAATACAGTTTAAGTTTTGGTAATCAAGCGCCTACCTGGAGAAGAAGGGAATATAGTTTCAAGTTTTGGCAATCAGGCGCCCACCTGGAGACCAAGGGAATACGATTTCAAGTTTTGGAAATCAGGCGACCACCTGGAGGACAAGGGAATATAGTTAAAATTTTGGCAATCAGGCGCCCACCTAAAGAATAAGGGAATACCGTTCATGTTTTGGCAATTAAGCGCCCACCTGGAGAACAAGGGAATACATTTCAAGTTTTCGCAATCAGGTGCCCATCTGGAGAATAAGGGAATAGAGTTCAAGTTTTGGTAATCAAGCGCCTACCTGGAGAAGAAGGGAATATAGTTTCAAGTTTTGGTAATCAGGCGCCCACCTAGAGAACTAGGGAAAACAGTTTCAAGTTTTGGCATTTAGGCGCCCACCTAGAGAACAAGGGAAGTTCATGTTTTGGCAATCAGGCACCCACCTGGAGAACTAGGGAATACAGTTCAAGTTTTGGCAATCAAGCGCCCACTTGGATAACAAGGGAATGCAGTTCAGGTTTTTGCAATTAGGCACCCAACTGGAGAACAAGAGAATAAAGTTCAAGTTTTGGCAATCAGGTGCCCACCTGGAGAACAAGGGAATACAGTTCAAGTTTTGGCAATCAGGCGCCCACCTAGAGAACAAGGGAATAAAATTAAAGTTTTTGCAATCAGGCGCCCACCTGGAGAACAAGGGAATACAGTTAAAGTTTTGGCAATAACACGCCCACCTGGAGAACAAGGGAATATAGTTCTAGTTTTGGCAATCAGGCGCCCACCTGGAGAACAAGGGAATACAATTAAAGTTTTAGCAATCATGCGCCTACCTGGAGAACAAGGGAATTCAGTTCAAGTTTTGGTAATCAGACGCCCACCTAGAGAACAAGGGAATACAGTTCAAGTTTGGGCAATCAGGCACCCACCTGGAGAACAAGGGAATATAGTTAAAGTTTTGGCAATCACACGCCCACCTGGAGAACAAGGGAATATAGTTCTAGTTTTGGCAATCAGGCGCCCATCTGGAGAACAAGGGAATACAATTCAAGTTTTGGCAATCAGGCGCCTACCTGGAGAACAAGGGAATATAGTTAAAGTTTTGGCAATTAGGCGCCCACCTGGAGAACAAGGGAATACAGTTGAAGTTTCGGCAATCAGGCGCCCACCTGGAGAACAAGGGAATACAGTTCAAGTTTCGGCAATTAGGCGCCCACTTGCAGAACAAGGAAATACAGTTCAAGTTTTGGCAATCATGCACCCACCTGGAGAATAAGGGAATACAGTTTCAAGTTTTGGCAATCAGGCGCCCACCTGGAGAACAAGGGAATACAATTAAAGTTTTGGCAATAAGGCGCCCACTTAGAGAACAAGTGAATACAATTCAAGTTTTCGAAATCAGGCGCCCACCTAGAGAACAAGGGAATTCATTTCAAGTTTTGGTAATCAGGTGCCCACCTGGATAACAAGGGAAAACAGTTCAAGTTTTGGTAATCAAGAACCCATTTGGAGAACAAGGGATTATAGTTCAAGTTCAGGCCATCAGGCGCCCACCTGTTGAACAAGGGAATACGGTTTCAAGTTTTGGAAATCAGGCGACCACCTGGAGGACAAGGGAATATAGTTAAAGTTTTGGCAATCAGGCGCCCACCTAGAGAATAAGGGAATACCGTTCATGTTTTGGCAATTAGGCGCCCACCTGGAGAATAAGGGAATACAGTTCAAGTTTTCGCAATCAGGTGCCCACCTGGAGAACAAGTGAATACAGTTCAATTTTTGGTAATCAAGCACCTACTTGGAGAAGAAGGTTATACAATTTCAAGTTTTGGAAATCAGGCGCCCACCTGGAGAACAAGGGAAAACAGTTTCAAGTTTTGGCATTTAGGCGCCCACCTGGAGAACAAAGGGAATATAGTTCAAGTTTTGGCAATCAAGCGCCCACCTGGAGAACAAGGGAATACAGTTCAAGTTTCGGCAATACGGCACCCACCTAGAGAACAAGGGAATACAGTTCAAGGAGAACAAGGGAATACAGTTCAAGTTTTGGCAATCAGGTGCCCACCTAGAGAACAAGGGAATACAATTAAAGTTTTGGCAATCAGGCGCCCACCTGGAGAACAAGGGAATATAGTTCAAGTTTCGGCAATCAGGAGCCCACCTTGAGAACAAGGGAATACAGTTCAAGTTTTGGCAATCAGGCGCCCACCTGGAGAACAAGGGAATATAGTTCAAGTTTCGGCAATCAGGCGCCCACCTTGAGAACAAGGCAATATAGTTCAGGTTTTGGCAATCATGCGCCCACCTGGATAACAAGGGAATGCAGTTCAGGTTTTTGCAATTAGGCACCCACCTGGAGAACGAGGCATTACAGTTCAAGTTTTGGCAATCAGGCGCCCACTTGGAGAATAAAGGAATACGATTTCAAGTTTTGGAAATCAGGAGACCACCTGGAGGACAATGGAATACAATTAAAGTTTTGGCAATCAGGTGCCCACCTAGAGAATAAGGGAATACAGTTCTTGTTTTGGCAATCAGGTGCCCACCCTGAGAACAGGGGTATACAGTTCAAGGAGAACAAGGGAATATAGTTCAAGTTTTGGCAATCAGGTGCCCACCTGGAGAACAAGGGAATACAGTTCAAGTTTTGGCAATCAGGCGCCCACCTGGAGAACAAGGGAATACAATTCAAGTTTTGGCAATCATGAGCCCACCTCGAGAACAAGGAAATACAGTTCAGGTTTTGGCAATCAGGCGCCCACCTGGAGAACAAGGGAATTCAATTTAAGTTTTGCTAATCAGGCGCCCACCTGGATAACAAGGGAATACAGTTCAAGTTTTGGTAATCAAGAACCCACCTGGAGAACGAGGCATTACAGTTCAAGTTTTGGCAATCAGGCGCCTACTTGGAGAACAAAGGAATACGATTTCAAGTTTTGGAAATCAGGCGACCACCTGGAGGACAAGGGAATACAATTAAAGTTTTGGCAATTAGGCGCCCACCTAGAGAATAAGGGAATATTGTTCTTGTTTTGGCAATCAGGTGCCCACCTGGAGAACAAGGGCATACAGTTCAAGTTTTGCCAATGAGGCGCCCACCTGGAGAATAAGTGAATACAGTTCAAGTTTTGGCAATCAGTCGCCCACCCGGAGAACAAGGGAATATAGTTCAAGTTTTCGCAATCAGGTGCCCACCTGGAGAACAAGGGAATACATTTTAAGTTTTGGTAATCAAGTGCCTACCTGGAGAACAAGGAAATACAGTTTCAAGTTTTGGCAATCAGGCGCCCACCTAGAGAACATGGGAATATAGTTCAAGTTTCGGCAATCAGGCGCCCACCTTGAGAACAAGGGATTACAGTTCAGGTTTTTGCAATCAGGCGCCCACCTGGATAACAAGGGAATGCAGTTCAGGTTTTTGCAATTAGGCACCCACCTAGAGAACAAGGGAATATAGTTAAAGTTTGAGCAATCAGGCACCCACCTGGAGAACAAGGGTATACAGTTCAAGGAGAACAAGGGAATATAGTTCATGTTTTGGCAATCTGGTGCCCACCTAGAGAACAAGGGAATACAGTATAAGTTTTGGCAATCAGGCGCCTACCTGGAGAACAAGGGAATACAGTTCAGGTTTTGGCAATCAGGCGCCCACCTGGAGAACAAGGGAATTCAATTTAAGTTTTGCTAATCAGGCGCCCACCTGGATAACAAGGGAATACAGTTCAAGTTTTGGTAATCAAGAACCCACCTGGAGAACGAGGCATTACAGTTCAAGTTTTGGCAATCAGGCGCCTACTTGGAGAACAAAGGAATACGATTTCAAGTTTTGGAAATCAGGCGACCACCTGGAGGACAAGGGAATACAATTAAAGTTTTGGCAATTAGGCGCCCACCTAGAGAATAAGGGAATATTGTTCTTGTTTTGGCAATCAGGTGCCCACCTGGAGAACAAGGGCATACAGTTCAAGTTTTGCCAATGAGGCGCCCACCTGGAGAATAAGTGAATACAGTTCAAGTTTTTGCAATCAGTCGCCCACCCGGAGAACAAGGGAATATAGTTCAAGTTTTCGCAATCAGGTGCCCACCTGGAGAACAAGGGAATACATTTTAAGTTTTGGTAATCAAGTGCCTACCTGGAGAACAAGGAAATACAGTTTCAAGTTTTGGCAATCAGGCGCCCACCTAGAGAACATGGGAATATAGTTCAAGTTTCGGCAATCAGGCGCCCACCTTGAGAACAAGGGATTACAGTTCAGGTTTTTGCAATCAGGCGCCCACCTGGATAACAAGGGAATGCAGTTCAGGTTTTTGCAATTAGGCACCCACCTAGAGAACAAGGGAATATAGTTAAAGTTTGAGCAATCAGGCACCCACCTGGAGAACAAGGGTATACAGTTCAAGGAGAACAAGGGAATATAGTTCATGTTTTGGCAATCTGGTGCCCACCTAGAGAACAAGGGAATACAGTATAAGTTTTGGCAATCAGGAGCCTACCTGGAGAACAAGGGAATACAGTTCAAGTTTTGGCAATCATGAGCCCACCTGGAGAACAAGGGAATACAGTTCAAGTTTTGGCAATCATGAGCCCACCTGGAGAACAAGGGAATACAGTTCAAGTTTTGGCAATCAGGCGCCCACCTGGAGAACAAGGGAATTCAGTTCATGTTTTGGTAATCAGTCGCCCACCTGGATAACAAGGAAATATAGTTCAAGTTTTGGTAATCAAGAACCCACCCGGAGAACGAGGCATTATAGTTCAAGTTTTGGCAATCAAGCGCCCAATTGGAGAACAAAGGAATATGATTTCATGTTTTGGAAATCAGGCGACCACCTGGAGGACAAGGGAATACAATTAAAGTTTTGGCAATCAGGCGCCCACCTAGAGAATAAGGGAATACAGTTCCTTTTTTTGCAATCAGGCGCCCACCTAGAGAACAAGGGAATACAGTTCAAGTTTTCGCAATCATGTGCCCACCTGGAGAATAAGGGAATACAGTTTAAGTTTTGGTAATCAAGCGCCTACCTGGAGAAGAAGGGAATATAGTTTTAAGTTTTGGCAATCAGGCGCCCACCTGGAGACCAAGGGACGATTTCAAGTTTTGTAAATCAGGCGACCACCTGGAGGACAAGGGAATATAGTTAAAATTTTGGCAATCAGGCACCCACCTATAGAATAAGGGAATACCGTTTATGGTTTGGCAATCAAGCGCCTACCTGGAGAACAAGGGAATACAGTTCAAGTTTTCGCAATCAGGTGCCCATCTGGAGAATAAGGGAATACATTTCAAGTTTTGGTAATGAAGCGAACACGTGGAGAACAAGGGAATACAGTTCAAGTTTTGGCAATCATGCTCCCACTTGGAGAACAAGGGTATACAATTCAAGTTTTGGCAAACAGGCGCCTACCTGGAGAACAAGGGAATACAGTTCAAATTTTCACAATCAGGTGCCCATCTGGAGAATAAGGGAATACAGTTCAAGTTTTGGTAATCAAGCGCATACCTGGAGAACAAGGGAATAAAATTCCAAGTTTTGGCAATCAGGCGGCAACCTGGAGAACAAGGGAAAACAGTTTCAAGTTTTGGCAATTAGGCGCCCAACTTGAGAACAAGGGAATACAGTTCAAGTTTTGGCAATCAGGCACCCACCTGGAGAACAAGGGAATACAGTTCAAGTTTCAGCAATCAGGCGCCCACCTGGTGAACAAGGGAGTACAGTTCATGTTTGGGCAATCAGGCGCCCACTTAGAGAATAAGGGAATGCAGTTCAGGTTTTGGCAATCAGGCGCCCACCTAGAGAACAAGGGAATACAGTTAAAGTTTTGGCAATCACACACCCATCTGGAGAACAAGGGAATATAGTTCTAGTTTTGGCAATCAGGCGCCCACCTGGAGAACAAGGGAATACAATTCAAGTTTTGGTAATCAGGCGCCTATCTGGAGAACAAGGGAATACAGTTAATGTTTTGGCAATCAGGCGCCCATCTGGAGAACAAGGAAATACAGTTAATCTTTCGGCAATCAGGCGCCCACTTGGAGACAAGGGAATACAATTCAGGTTTTCGCAATTGGGCGCCCACCTGGAGAAATAGGGAATACAGTTCAAGTTTTGGCAATCAGGCGCCCACCTGGAGAACAAGGGAATACAGTTGAAGTTTCGGCAATCAGGCGCCTACCTGGAGAATAAGGGAATACAGTTCAAGTTTCGGCAATCAGGCGCCCACTTGCAAAACAAGGAAATATTGTTCATGTTTTGGCAATCATGTGCCCACCTAGAGAAAAAGGGAATACAGTTTCAAGTTTTGGCAATCAGGCGCCCACCTGGAGAACAAGGGAATACTGTTAATGTTTCGGCAATCAGGCGCCCACTTAGAGAACAAGGGAATATAGTTTAAGTTTTCGCAGTCAGGAGCCCACCTGGAGAAAAAGGGAATTCAGTTCAAGTTTTGGTAATCAGGTGCCCACCTGGATAAAAGGGAAAACAGTTCAAGTTTTTGTAATCAAGAACCCACCTGGAGAACAAGGGATTACAGTTGAATTTTAGGCCATCAGGCGCCCACCTGGAGAACAAGGGAATATGGTTTCAAGTTTTGGAAATGAGGCGACCACCTAGAGGAAAGTTTTGGCAATTAGGCGCCCACCTAGAGAATAAGGGAATACCGTTCATGTTTTGGCTATTAGGCGCCCACCTGGAGAACAAGGGAATACAGTTCATGTTTTCGCAATCAGGTGCCCAACTGGAGAATAAGGGAATACAGTTCAATTTTTGGTAATCAAGCACCCACTTGGAGAAGAAGGGAATACAATTTCAAGTTTTGGCAATCAGGCGCCCCCACCTGGAGAACAAGGGAAAACAGTTTCAAGTTTTGGCATTTAGGCGCCCACTTGGAGAACAAGGGAATACAGTTCAAGTTTCGGCAATCAGGCACCCACCTAGAGAACAAGGGAATACAGTTCAAGGAGAACAAGGGAATACAGTTCAAGTTTTGGCAATCAGGCGCCCACCTAGATTACAAGGGAATGCAGTTCAGGTTTTTGCAATTACGCACCCACCTGGAAAACAAGGGAATATAGTTAAAGTTTGGGCAATCAGGCACCCACCTGGAGAACAAGGGAATACAGTTCAAGGAGAACAAGGGAATATAGTTCAAGTTTTGGCAATCATGCCCACCTGGAGAACAAGGGAATACAGTTCAAGTTTTGGCAATCAGGCACCCACCTGGAGAACAAGGGAATACAGTTCAAGTTTTGGCAATCATGAGCCCACCTGGAGAACAAGGAAATACAATTCAAGTTTTGGCAATCAGGCGCCCACCTGGAGAACAAGGGAATTCAGTTCAAGTTTTGGTAATCAGGCGCCCACCTGGATAACAAGGGAATATAGTTCAAGTTTTGGTAATCATGAAGCCACCTGGAGAACGAGGCATTACAGTTCATGTTTTGGCAATCAGGCGCCCACTTGGAGAACAAAGGAATATGATTTCAAGTTTTGGAAATCAGGCGACCACCTGGAGGACAAGGGAATACAATTAAAGTTTTGGCAATCAGGCGCCCACCTAGAGAATAAGGGAATACAGTTCCTTTTTTGGCAATCAGGCACCCACCTGGAGAACAAGGGAATACAATTCAAGTTTTCGCAATCAGGTGCCCATCTGGAGAATAAGGGAATACAGTTTAAATTTTGGTAATCAAGCGCCTACCTGGAGAAGAAGGGAATATAGTTTCAAGTTTTGGCAATCAGGCGCCCACCTGGAGACCAAGGGAATACGATTTCAAGTTTTGGAAATCAGGCGACCACCTGGAGGATAATGGAATATAGTTAAAATTTTGGCAATCAGGCGCCCACCTAGAGAATAAGGGAATACCATTAATGTTTTGGCAATCAGGCGCCCACCTAGAGAACAAGGGAATAACAGTTCAAGTTTTCGCAATCAGGTGCCCATCTGGAGAATAAGGGAATACAGTTCAAGTTTTGGTAATTAAGCGCCTACCTGGAGAAGAAGGGAATATAGTTTCAAGTTTTGGCAATCAGGCGCCCACCTGGAGAACTAGGGAAAACCGTTTCAAGTTTTGGCATTTAGGCGCCCACCTAGAGAACAATGGAAGTTCAAGTTTTGGCAATCAGGCACCCACTTGGAGAACTAGGGAATACAGTTCAAGTTTTAGCAATCAGGCGCCCACCTGGATAACAAGGGAATGCAGTTTAGATTTTTGCAATTAGGCTCCCACCTGGAGAACAAGGGAATACAGTTCAAGTTTGGGCAATCAGGCACCCACCTGGAGAACAAGGGAATACAGTTCAAGTTTGGGCAATCAGGCACCCACCTGGAGAACAAGGGAATACAGTTCAAGTTTGGGCAATCAGGCACCCACCTGGAGAACAAGGGGATACAGTTAAAGTTTGGCCAATCAGGCACCCACCTGGAGAGCAAGAGAATACAGTTAAAGTTTGGGCAATCAGGCGCCCACCTAGAGAACAAGGGCATACAATTCAAGTTTGGGCAATCAGGTGCCCACCTGGAGAACAAGGGCATACAGTTCAAGTTTTGGCAATCAGGCACCCATCTGGAAAATAAGGGAATACCGTTCAAGTTTTGGAAATCAGGCGCCCACCTGGAGAATAAAGGAATACAGTTCAAGTTTCGGCAATCAAGCGTCCACCTTGAGAACAAAGGAATGCAGTTCAAGTTTTCGCTATTAGACGCCCACCTGGTGAAACAGGGAATACAGTTCATGTGTTGGTAATCAAGCGCCTACCTGGAGAACAAGGGAATAAAGTTTCAAGTTTTGGCAATCAGACGGCAACCTAGAGAACAAGGGAATACAATTTCAAGTTTTGGCAATTAGGCGCCCACCTAGAGAACAAGGAAATACAGTTCAAGTTTTGGCAATTAGGCGCCCACCTGGAGAACAAGGGAATATAGTTCAAGTTTCAGCAATCAGGCGCCCACCTGGAGAATAAGGGAGTATAGTTCAAGTTTCGGCAATCAGGCGCCCACTTAGAGAACAAGGGAATGCAGTTCAGGTTTTTGCAATCAGGTGCCCACCTTGAGAACAAGGGAATACAGTTCAAGTTTGGGCAATCAGGCACCCACCTGGAGAATAAGGGAATACAGTTAGAGTTTTGGCAATCACACGCCCACCTGGAGAACAAGGGAATACAGTTTCAAGTTTTGGCAATCAGGCGCCCACTTAGAGAACAAGGGAATACAGTTCAAGTTTTCGCAATTAGGCGCCCACCTAGAGAACAAGGAAATTCAGCTCAAGTTTTGGTAATCAGGTGCCCACCTGGATAACAAGGGAAAACAGTTCAAGTTTTGGTAATAAAGAACCCACCTGGAGAACAAGGGATTACAGTTCAAGTTTAGGCTATCAGGCACCCACCAGGAGCACAAGGGAATACGGTTTCAAGTTTTGAAAATCAGGCGACCACCTGGAGGACAAGGGAATATAGTTAAAGTTTTGGCAATCAGGCTCCCACCTAGAGAATAAAGGAATACCATTCATGTTTTGGCAATTAGGCGCCCACCTGGAGAATAAGGGAATACAGTTCAAGTTTTCGCAATTAGGTTCCCACCTGGAGTACAAGGGAATACAGTTCAATTTTTGGTAATCAAGCACCTACTTGGAGAAGAATGGAATTCAATTTCATGTTTTGGCAATCATGCGCCCACCTGGAGAACAAGGGAAAACAATTTCAAGTTTTGGCATTTAGGCGCCCACCTGGAGAACAAGGGAATATAGTTCAAGTTTTGGCAATCAGGCGCCCACCCGGAGAACAAGGGGATTAAGTTCAAGTTTTGGTAATCAGGCGCCCACCTAGAGAACAAGGGCATACAATTCAAGTTTTGGCAATCAGGCGCCCACCTGGAGAACAAGGGAATACTGGTAAAGTTTTGGCAATCAGGCACCCACCTGGAGAACAAGGGCATACAGTTCAAGTTTGGGCAATCAGGTGCCCACCTGGAGAACAAGGGTATACAGTTCAAGTTTTGGCAATCAGGCGCTCACCTGGAGAACAAGGGCATATAATTCAAGTTTTGGCAATCAGGAACCCACCTGGAGAACAAGGGAATACAATTCAAGTTTTGGCAATCAGGCGCCCACCTGGAGAACAAGGGCATACAATTCAAGCTTTGGCAATCAGGCGCCCACCTGGAGAACAAGGGAATATAGTTAATGTTTTGGCAATCAGGCACCCATCTGGAAAATAAGGGAATATAGTTCAAGTTTTGGCAATCAGGCGCCTACCTGGAGAATAAGGGAATACAGTTCAAGTTTCGGCAATCAGGCGTCCACCTTGAGAACAAAGGAATGCAATTCAAGTTTTCGCTATTAGTCGCCCACCTGGTGAAATAGGGAATACAATTCAAGTTTTGGTAATCAAGCACCTACCTGGAGAACAAGGGAATAAAGTTTTAAGTTTATTTAATCAAGCGGCAACCTGGAGAACAAGGGAATACAGTTAAAGTTTTGGTAATCAGGCGCCCACCTGGAGAACAAGGAAATATAGTTAAAGTTTCGGCAATCAGGCGCCCACCTGGAGAACATGGGAATACAATTCAAGTTTTCGCAATTAGGCGCCCACCAGGAGAAACAGGGAATACAGTTCAAGTTTTTGCAATCAGGCTCCCACCTAGAGAACAAGGGAATACAGTTCACGTTTCGGCAATCAGGCGTCCACCTTGAGAATAAAGGAATGCAGTTCAAGTTTTCGCTATTAGACGCCCACCTGGTGAAACATGGAATACAGTTCATGTTTTGGTAATCAAGCGCCTACCTGGAGAACAAAGGAATAAAGTTTCAAGTTTTGGGAATCAGGCGGTAACCTAGAGAACAAGAGAAAACAGTTTCAAGTTTTGGCAATTAGGCGCCCACCTAGAGAACAAGGGAATACAGTTCAAGTTTTGGCAATCAGGTGCCCACCTGGAGAACAAGGGAATACAGTTCAAGTTTCAGCAATCAGGCGCCCACCTGGAGAACAAGGGAGTATAATTCAAGTTTCGGCAATCAGGCGCCCACTTAGAGAACAAGGGAGTGCAGTTCAGGTTTTGGCAATCAGGCGCCCACCTAGAGAACAAGGGAATACAGTTCAAGTTTGGGCAATTAGGCACCCACCTGGAGAACATGGGAATACAGTTAAAGTTTTGGCAATCACACGCCCACCTGGAGAACAAGGGAATATAGTTCTAGTTTTGGCAATCAGGCGCCCACCTGGAGAACAAGGGAATACAATTCAAGTTTTGGCAATCAGGCGCCTACCTGGAGAACAAGGGAATACAGTTAAAGTTTTGGCAATCAGGCGCCCACCTGGAGAACAAGGAAATACAATTAAACTTTCGGCAATCAGGCGCCCACCTGGAGAACAAGGGAATAAAATTCAAGTATTCGCAATTGGGCGCCCACCTAGAGAAACAAGAAATACAGTTCAAGTTTTGGCAATCAGGTGCCCACTTGGAGAACAAGGGAATATAGTTGAAGTTTCGGCAATCAGGCGCCCACCTGGAGAACAAGGTAATACAGTTCAAGTTTTGGCAATCAGGCGCCCACCTGGAGAACAAGGAAATACATTTCAAGTTTTGGCAATCAGGCGCCTACCTGGAGAACAAGGGAATACAGTTATAGTTTTGGCAATTAGGCGCCCACCTGGAGAACAAGGAAATATAGTTAAAGTTTCGGCAATCAGGCGCCCACCTGGAGAACAAAAGAATACAATTCAAGTTTTCGCAATTAGGCGCCCACCTGGAGAAACAGGGAATACAGTTCAAGTTTTGGCAATCAGGTGCCCACCTGGAGAATAAAAGAATACAGTTCAAGTTTCGGCAATCAGGCGTCCACCTTGAGAACAAAGGAATGCAGTTCAAGTTTTTGCTATTAGACGCCCACCTGGTGAAACAGGGAATACAGTTCAAGTGTTGGTAATCAAGCGCCTACCTGGAGAACAAGGGAATAAAGTTTCAAGTTTTGGCAATCAGGCGGCAACCTGGAGAACAAGGGAAAACAGTTTCAAGTTTTGGCAATTAGGCGCCCACCTAGAGAACTAGGAAATACATTTCAAGTTTTGGCAATCAGGTGCCCACCTGGAGAACAAGGGAGTACAGTTCAAGTTTCGGCAATCAAGCGCCCACTTAGAGAACAAGGGAATGCAGTTCAGGTTTTGGCAATCAGGCGCCCACCTTGAGAACAAGGGAATACAGTTCAAGTTTGGGCAATCAGGCACCCACCTGGAGAACAAGGGAATACAGTTAAAGTTTTGGCAATCACACGCCTACCTGGAGAACAAGGGAATATAGTTCAAGTTTTGGCAATCAGGCGCCCACCTGGAGAACAAGGGAATACAGTTTAAGTTTTGGCAATCAGGCGCCCACCTGGAGAACAAGGGAATACAGTTCAAGTTTGGGCAATCAGGCACCCACCTGGAGAACAAGGGAATACAGTTAAAGTTTTGGCAATCACACGCCCACCTGGAGAACAAGGGAATATAGTTCAAGTTTTGGCAATCAGGCGCCCACCTGGAGAACAAGGGAATACAGTTAACGTTTTGGCAATCACACGCCCACCTGGAGAACAAGGGAATATAGTTCAAGTTTTGGCAATCAGGCGCCCACCTGGATAACAAGGGAATACAGTTAAAGTTTTGGCAATCAGGCGCCCACCTGGAGAACAAGGGAATACAGTTTCAAGTTTTGGCAATCAGGCGCCCACCTAGAGAACAAGGGAATATAGTTAAAGTTTCGACAATCAGGCGCCCACTAAGAGAACAAGGGAATACAGTTCAAGTTTTCGCAATTAGGCGCCCACCTAGAGAACAAGGGAATTCAGTTCAAGTTTTGGTAATCAGGTGCCCACCTGGATAACAAGGGAAAACAGTTCAAGTTTTGGTAATAAAGAACCCACCTGGAGAACAAGGGATTACAGTTCAAGTTTAGGCTATCAGGCGCCCACCGGGAGAACAAGGGAATACGATTTCAAGTTTTGAAAATCAGGCGACCACCTGGAGGACAAGGGAATATAGTTAAAGTTTTGGCAATCAGGCGCCCACCTAGAGAATAAGGGAATACCATTCATGTTTTGGCAATTAGGCGCCCACCTGGAGAACAAGGGAATACAGTTCAAGTTTTCGCAATTAGGTTCCCACCTGGAGTACAAGGGAATACAGTTCAATTTCTGGTAATCAAGCGCCTACTTGGAGAAGAAGGGAATACAATTTCATGTTTTGGCAATCATGCGCCCACCTGGAGAACAAGGGAAAACAGTTTCAAGTTTTGGCATTTAGGCGCCCACCTGGAGAACAAGGGAATATAGTTCAAGTTTTGGCAATCAGGCGCCCACCCGGAGAACAAGGGGATTAAGTTCAAGTTTTGGTAATCAGGCCCCCACCTGGAGAACGAGGGCATACAATTCAAGTTTTGGCAATCAGGCGCCCACCTGGAGAATAAGGGAATACTGTTAAAGTTTTGGCAATCAGGCACCCACCTGGAAAACAAGGGCATACAGTTAAAGTTTGGGCAATCAGGTGCCCACCTGGAGAACAAGGGCATACAGTTCAAGTTTTGGCAATCAGGCGCTCACCTGGAGAACAAGGGCATACAATTCAAGTTTTGGCAATCAGGCACCCACCTGGAGAACAAGGGAATACAGTTAAAGTTTTGGCAATCACACGCCCACCTGGAGAACAAGGGAATATAGTTCAAGTTTTGGTAATCAGGCGCCCACCTAGAGAACAAGGGAATACAGTTAAAGTTTTGGCAATCACACGCCCACCTGGAGAACAAGGGAATACAGTTCAAGTTTGGGCATTCAGGCACCCACCTGGAGAACAAGGGAATACAGTTAAAGTTTTGGCAATCACACGCCCACCTGGAGAACAAGGGAATATAGTTCAAGTTTTGGCAATCAGGCGCCCACCTGGAGAACAAGGGAATACAGTTAATGTTTTGGCAATCATACGCCCACCTGGAGAACAAGGGAATATAGTTCAAGTTTTGGCAATCAGGCGCCCACCTGGATAACAAGGGAATACAGTTAAAGTTTTGGCAATCACACGCCCACCTGGAGAACAAGGGAATATAGTTCAAGTTTTGGCAATCAGGCGCCCACCTGGATAACAAGGGAATGCAGTTCAGGTTTTTGCAATTAGGCACCCACCTGGAGAACAAGGGAATATAGTTAAAGTTTGGGCAATCAGGCACCCACCTGGAGAACAAGGGAATACAGTTCAAGGAGAACAAGGGAATATAGTTCAAGTTTTGGCAATCTGGTTCCCACCTAGAGAACAAGGGAATACAGTTCAAGTTTTGGCAATCAGGCGCCCACCTGGAGAACAAGGGAATATAGTTCAAGTTTTGGCTATCATGAGCCCACCTGGAGAACAAGGGAATACAGTTCAAGTTTTGGCAATCAGGCGCCCTCCTGGAAAACAAGGAAATTCAGTTCAAGTTTTGGTAATCAGGCGCCCACCTGGATAACAAGGGAATATAGTTCAAGTTTTGGTAATCAAGAACCCACCTGGAGAACGAGGCATTACAGTTCAAGTTTTGGCAATCAGGCGCCCACTTGGAGAACAAAGGAATATGATTTCAAGTTTGGGAAATCAGGCGACCACCTGGAGGACAAGGGAATACAATTAAAGTTTTGGCAAACAGGCGCCCACCAAGAGAATAAGGGAATACAGTTTCTTTTTTGGCAATCAGGCACCCACCTGGAGAACAAGGGAATACAGTTAAAGTTTTGGCAATCACACGCCCACCTGGAGAACAAGGGAATATAGTTCAAGTTTTGGTAATCAGGCGCCCACCTAGAGAACAAGGGAATACAGTTAAAGTTTTGGCAATCACACGCCCACCTGGAGAACAAGGGAATACAGTTCAAGTTTGGGCATTCAGGCACCCACCTGGAGAACAAGGGAATACAGTTAAAGTTTTGGCAATCACACGCCCACCTGGAGAACAAGGGAATATAGTTCAAGTTTTGGCAATCAGGCGCCCACCTGGAGAACAAGGGAATACAGTTAATGTTTTGGCAATCACACGCCCACCTGGAGAACAAGGGAATATAGTTCAAGTTTTGGCAATCAGGCGCCCACCTGGATAACAAGGGAATACAGTTAAAGTTTTGGCAATCACACGCCCACCTGGAGAACAAGGGAATATAGTTCAAGTTTTGGCAATCAGGCGCCCACCTGGATAACAAGGGAATGCAGTTCAGGTTTTTGCAATTAGGCACCCACCTGGAGAACAAGGGAATATAGTTAAAGTTTGGGCAATCAGGCACCCACCTGGAGAACAAGGGAATACAGTTCAAGGAGAACAAGGGAATATAGTTCAAGTTTTGGCAATCTGGTTCCCACCTAGAGAACAAGGGAATACAGTTCAAGTTTTGGCAATCAGGCGCCCACCTGGAGAACAAGGGAATATAGTTCAAGTTTTGGCTATCATGAGCCCACCTGGAGAACAAGGGAATACAGTTCAAGTTTTGGCAATCAGGCGCCCACCTGGAAAACAAGGAAATTCAGTTCAAGTTTTGGTAATCAGGCGCCCACCTGGATAACAAGGGAATATAGTTCAAGTTTTGGTAATCAAGAACCCACCTGGAGAACGAGGCATTACAGTTCAAGTTTTGGCAATCAGGCGCCCACTTGGAGAACAAAGGAATATGATTTCAAGTTTGGGAAATCAGGCGACCACCTGGAGGACAAGGGAATACAATTAAAGTTTTGGCAAACAGGCGCCCACCAAGAGAATAAGGGAATACAGTTTCTTTTTTGGCAATCAGGCGCCCACCTGGAGAACAAGGGAATATAGTGCAAGTTTTCGCAATCAGGTGCCCATCTGGAGAATAAGGGAATACAGTTTAAGTTTTGGTAATCAAGCGCCTACCTGGAGAAGAAGGGAATATAGTTTCAAGTTTTGGCAATCAGGCGCCCACCTGGAGACCAAGGGAATACGATTTCAAGTTTTGGAAATCAGGCGACCACCTGGAGGACAAGGGAATATAGTTAAAATTTTGGCAATCAGGCGCCCACCTAGAGAATAAGGGAATACCGTTCATGTTTTGGCAATCAGGCGCCCACCTGGAGAACAAGGGAATACAATTCAAGTTTTCGCAATCAGGTGCCCATCTGGAGAATAATGGAATAGAGTTCAAGTTTTGGTAATCAAGCGCCTACCTGGAGAAGAAGGGAATATAGTTTCAAGTTTTGGTAATCAGGAGCCCACCTGGAGAACTAGGGAAAACAGTTTCAAGTTTTGGCATTTAGGCGCCCACCTAGAGAACAAGGGAAGTTCAAGTTTTGGCAATCAGGCACCCACTTGGAGAACTAGGGAATACAGTTCAAGTCTTGGCAATCAAGCGCCCACCTAGAGAACAAGGGAATACAGTTCAAGTTTTGGCAATCAGGCGCCCTCCTAGAGAACAAGGGAATACAATTAATGTTTTGGCAATCAGGCGCCCACCTGGAGAATAAGGGAATACAGTTAAAGTTTTGACAATCACACGCCCACATGGAGAATAAGGGAATATAGTTGTAGTTTTGGCATTCAGGCGCCCACCTGGAAAATAAGGGAATTCAGTTCAAGTTTTGGTAATCAGGCGCCCACCTAGAGAACAAGGGAATACAGTTTAAGTTTGGGCAATCAGGCACCTACCTGGAGAACAAGGGAATATAGTTTAAGTTTGGGCAATCAGGCGCCCACTTAGAGAACAAGGGAATACAATTCAAGTTTTCGCAATTAGGCGCCCACCTAGAGAACAAGGGAATTCAGTTCAAGTTTTGGTAATCAGGTGCCCACCTGGATAACAAGAGAAAACAGTTCAAGTTTTGGTAATAAAGAACCCACCTGGAGAACAAGGGATTACAGTTCAAGTTTAGGCTATCAGGCGCCCACCAGGAGAACAAGGGAATACGGTTTCAAGTTTTGAAAATCAGGCGACCACCTGGAGGACAAGGGAATATAGTTAAAGTTTTGGCAATCAGGCGCCTACCTAGAGAATAAGGGAATACCATTCATGTTTTGGCAATTAGGCGCCCACCTGGAGAACAAGGGAATACAGTTCAAGTTTTCGCAATTAGGTTCCCACCTGGAGTACAAAGGAATACAGTTCAATTTTTGGTAATCAAGCACCTACTTGGAGAAGAAGGGAATACAATTTCATGTTTTGGCAATCATGCGCCCACCTGGAGAACAAGGGAAAACAGTTTCAAGTTTTGGCATTTAGGCGCCCACCTGGAGAACAAGGGAATATAGTTCAAGTTTTGGCAATCAGGCGCCCACCCGGAGAACAAGGGGATTAAGTTCAAGTTTTGGTAATCAGGCCCCCACCTGGAGAACGAGGGCATACAATTTAAGTTTTGGCAATCAGGCGCCCACCTGGAGAATAAGGGAATACTGTTAAAGTTTTGGCAATCAGGCACCCACCTGGAGAACAAGGGCATACAGTTAAAGTTTGGGCAATCAGGTGCCCACCTGGAGAACAAGGGCATACAGTTCAAGTTTTGGCAATCAGGCGCTCACCTGGAGAACAAGGGCATACAATTCAAGTTTTGGCAATCAGGCACCCACCTGGAGAACAAGGGAATACAGTTAAAGTTTTGGCAATCACACGCCCACCTGGAGAACAAGGGAATATAGTTCAAGTTTTGGTAATCAGGCGCCCACCTGGAGAACAAGGGAATACAGTTAAAGTTTTGGCAATCACACGCCCACCTGGAGAACAAGGGAATACAGTTCAAGTTTGGGCAATCAGGCACCCACCTGGAGAACAAGGGAATACAGTTAAAGTTTTGGCAATCACACGCCCACCTGGAGAACAAGGGAATATAGTTCAAGTTTTGGCAATCAGGCGCCCACCTGGAGAACAAGGGAATACAGTTAAAGTTTTGGCAATCACACGCCCACCTAGAGAACAAGGGAATATAGTTCAAGTTTTGGCAATAAGGCGCCCACCTAGATAACAAGGGAATACAGTTAAAGTTTTGGCAATCACACGCCCACCTGGAGTACAAGGGAATATAGTTCATGTTTTGGCAATCAGGCGCCCACCTGGATAACAAGTGAACGCAGTTCAGGTTTTTGCAATTAGGCACCCACCTGGAGAACAAGGGAATATAGTTAAAGTTTGGGCAATCAGGCACCCACCTGGAGAACAAGGGAATACAGTTCAAGGAGAACAAGGGAATATAGTTCAAGTTTTGACAATCTGGTGCCCACCTAGAGAACAAGGGAATACAGTTCAAGTTTTGGCAATCAGGCGCCCACCTGGAGAACAAGGGAATATAGTTCAAGTTTTGGCTATCATGAGCCCACCTGGAGAACAAGGGAATACAATTAAAGTTTTGGCAATCAGGCGCCCACCTGGAAAACAAGGAAATTCAGTTCAAGTTTTGGTAATCAGGCGCCCACCTGGATAACAAGGGAATATAGTTCAAGTTTTGGTAATCAAGAACCCACCTGGAGAACGAGGCATTACAGTTCAAGTTTTGGCAATCAGGCGCCCACTTGGATAACAAAGGAATATGATTTCAAGTTTGGGAAATCAGGCGACCACCTGGAGGACAAGGGAATACAATTAAAGTTTTGGCAAACAGGCGCCCACCAAGAGAATAAGGGAATACAGTTTCTTTTTTGGCAATTAGGCGCCCACTTGGAGAACAAGGGAATACAGTGCAAGTTTTCGCAATCAGGTGCCCATCTGGAGAATAAGGGAATACAGTTTAAGTTTTGGTAATCAAGCGCCTACCTGGAGAAGAAGGGAATATAGTTTCAAGTTTTGGCAATCAGGCGCCCACCTGGAGACCAAGGGAATACGATTTCAAGTTTTGGAAATCAGGCGACCACCTGGAGGACAAGGGAATATAGTTAAAATTTTGGCAATCAGGCGCCCACCTAGAGAATAAGGGAATACCGTTCATGTTTTGGCAATCAGGCGCCCACCTGGAGAACAAGGGAATACAATTCAAGTTTTCGCAATCAGGTGCCCATCTGGAGAATAAGGGAATAGAGTTCATGTTTTGGTAATCAAGCGCCTACCTGGAGAAGAAGGGAATATAGTTTCAAGTTTTGGTAATCAGGAGCCCACCTGGAGAACTAGGGAAAACAGTTTCAAGTTTTGGCATTTAGGCGCCCACCTAGAGAACAAGGGAAGTTCAAGTTTTGGCAATCAGGCACCCACTTGGAGAACTAGGGAATACAGTTCAAGTTTTGGCAATCAAGCGCCCACTTGGGTAACAAGGTAATGCAGTTCAGTTTTTTGCAATTAGGTACCCAACTGGAGAACAAGGGAATACAGTTCAAGTTTTGGCAATCAGGTGCCCACCTGGAGAACAAGGGAATATAGTTCAAGTTTTGGCAATCAGGCGCCCACCTAGAGAACAAGGGAATATAATTAAAGTTTTGGCAATCAGGCGCCCACCTGGAGAACAAGGGAATACAGTTAAAGTTTTGGAAATCACACACCCACCTGGAGAACAAGGGAATATAGTTGTAGTTTTGGCATTCAGGCGCCCACCTGGAAAACAAGGGAATTCAGTTCAAGTTTTGGTAATCAGGCGCCCGCCTAGAGAACAAGGGAATACAGTTCAAGTTTGGGAAATCAGGCACCCACCTGGAGAACAAGGGAATATAGTTAAAGTTTTGACAATCACACGCCCACCTGGAGAATAAGGGAATATAGTTCTAGTTTTGGCAATCAGGCGCCCATCTGGAGAACAAGGGAATACAATTCAAGTTTTGGCAATCAGGCGCCTACCTGGAGAACAAGGGAATACAATTAAAGTTTTGGCAATAAGGCGCCCACCTGGAGAATATGGGAATACAGTTGAAGTTTCAGCAATCAGGCGCCCACCTGGAGAACAAGGGAATGCAGTTCAGGTTTTTGCATTTAGGCACCCACCTGGAGAACACGGGAATACAGTTCAAGTTTGGGCAATCAGGCACCCACCTAGAGAACAAGGGAATATAGTTCAAGGAGAACAAGGGAATATAGTTCAAGTTTTGGCGATCAGGTGCCCACCTGGAGAACTAGGGAATACAGTTAAAGTTTTGGCAATCAGGCGCCCACCTGGAGAACAAGGGAATACAGTTCAAGTTTTGGCAATCATGCGCCCACCTGGAGAACAAAGGAATACAGTTCAAGTTTTCGCAATCAGGCGCCCACCTGGAGAACAAGGGAATTCTGTTCAAGTTTTGGTAATCAGGCGCCCACCTGGATAACAAGGTAATACAGTTCAAGTTTTGGTAATCAAGAACCCACCTGGAGAACGAGGCATTACAGTTCAAGTTTTGGCAATAAGGCGCCCACTTGGAGAACAAAGGAATACGATTTCAAGTTTTGGAAATTAGGCGACCACCTGGAGGACAAGGGAATACAATTAAAGTTTTGGCAATCAGGCGCCCACCTAAAGAATAAGGGAATACAGTTCTTGTTTTGGCAATCAGGTGCCCACTTGGAGAACAACAACATACAGTTCAAGTTTTGGCAATCAGGCGCCCACCTGGAGAATAAGGGAATACAGTTCAAGTTTTGGCAATCAGTCGCCCACCTGGAGAACAAGGGAATACAGTTCAAGTTTTCGCAATCAGGTGCCCACCTGGAGAACAAGAGAATACATTTCAAGTTTTAGTAATCAAGCGCCTACATGGAGAATAAGGGAATATAGTTCAAGTTTGGGAAATCAGGCGCCCACCTGGAGACAAGGAAATACAGTTCAAGTTTCAACAATTAGGCGCCCACTTGGAGAACAAGGGAATACTGTTCAAGTTTTGGCAATCAGGCGCCCACCTGGATAACAAGGGAATGTAGTTCAGGTTTTGGCAATTAGGCACCCACCTGGAGAAGTTTGGGCAATTAGGCACTCACCTGGAGAACAAGGGAATACAGTTCAAGGAGAACAAGGGAATACAATTCAAGTTTTGGCAATCAGGTGCCCACCTAGAGAACAAGGGAATACAGTGAAAGTTTTGTCAATCAGGCACCCACCTAGAGAACAAGGGAATACAATTAAAGTTTTGGCAATCATGCGCCTACCTGGAGAACAAGGGAATACAATTCAAGTTTTGGCAATCAGGCGCTCACCTGGAGAACAAGGGGATTAAGTTCAAGTTTTGGTAATCAGGCGCCCACCTGGAGAACAATGGATTACAGTTCAAGTTTTGGCAATCAGGCGCCCACCTGGAGAACAAGGGAATACAGTTAAAGTTTTGGCAATCACACGCCCACCTGGAGAACAAGGGAATATAGTTGTAGTTTTGGCATTCAGGCGCCCACCTGGAAAACAAGGGAATTCAGTTCAAGTTTTGGTAATCAGGCGGGCACCTAGAGAACAAGGGAATACAGTTCAAGTTTGGGCAATCAGGCACCCACCTGGAGAACAAGGGAATATAGTTAAAGTTTTGGCAATCACACGCCCACCTGGAGAACAAGGGAATATAGTTCTAGTTTCTCCAATCAGGCGCCCATCTGGAGAACAAGGGAATACAATTCAAGTTTTGGCAATCAGGCGCCTACCTGGAGAACAAGGGAATACAATTAAAGTTTTGGCAATCAGGCGCCCACTTGGAGAACATGGGAATACAGTTGAAGTTTCGGCAATCAGGCGCCCACCTGGAGAACAAGGGAATGCAGTTCAGGTTTTTGCAATTAGGCACCCACCTGGAGAACACGGGAATACAGTTCAAGTTAGGGCAATCAGGCACCCACCTTGAGAACAAGGGAATATAGTTCAAAGAGAACAAGGGAATATAGTTCAAGTTTTGGCGATCAGGTGCCCACCTGGAGAACTAGGGAATACAGTTAAAGTTTTGGCAATCAGGCGCCCACCTGGAGAACAAGGGAATACAGTTCAAGTTTTGGCAATCATGCGCCCACCTGGAGAACAAGGGAATACAGTTCAAGTTTTCGCAATCAGGCGCCCACCTGGAGAACAAGGGAATTCTGTTCAAGTTTTGGTAATCAGGCGCCCACCTGGATAACAAGAGAATACAGTTCAAGCTTTGGTAATCAAGAACCCACCTGGAGAATGAGGCATTACAGTTCAAGTTTTGGCAATCAGGCGCCCACTTGGAGAACAAAGGAATACGATTTAAAGTTTTGGAAATTAGGCGACCACCTGGAGGACAAGGGAATACAATTAAAGTTTTGGCAATCAGGCGCCCACCTAGTGAATAAGGGAATACAGTTCTTGTTTTGGCAATCAGGTGCCCACCTGGAGAACAACGGCATACAGTTCAAGTTTTGGCAATCAGGCGCCCACCTAGAGAATAAGGGAATACTGTTCAAGTTTTGGCAATCAGTCGCCCACCTGGAGAACAAGGGAATACAGTTCAAGTTTTCGCAATCAGGTGCCCACCTGGAGAACAAGGGAATACATTTCAAATTTTAGTAATCAAGCGCCTACCTGGAGAATAAGGGAATATAGTTCAAGTTTGGGCAATCAGGCGCCCACCTGGAGAACAAGGGAATACAGTTCAAGTTTCGGCAATTAGGCGCCCACTTGGAGAACAAGGGAATACTGTTCAAGTTTTGGCAATCAGGCGCCCACCTGGATAACAATGGAATGCAGTTCAGGTTTTGGCAATTAGGCACCCACCTGGAGAAGTTTGGGCAATTAGGCACCCACATGGAGAACAAGGGAATACAGTTCAAGGAGAACAAGGGAATACAGTTCAAGTTTTGGCAATCAGGTGCCCACCTGGAGAACAAGGGAATACAGTTCAAGTTTTGTCAATCAGGCACCCACCTAGAGAACAAGGGAATACAATTAAAGTTTTGGCAATCATGCGCCTACCTGGAGAACAAGGGAATACAATTCAAGTTTTGGCAATCAGGCGCCCACCTGGAGAACAATGGGATTAAGTTCAAGTATTGGTAATCAGGCGTCCACCTGGAGAACAATGGGATTAAGTTCAAGTATTGGCAATCAGGCGCCCACCTGGATAACAATGGAATGCAGTTCAGGTTTTGGCAATTAGGCACCCACCTGGAGAAGTTTGGGCAATTAGGCACCCACATGGAGAACAAGGGAATACAGTTCAAGGAGAACAAGGGAATACAGTTCAAGTTTTGGCAATCAGGTGCCCACCTGGAGAACAAGGGAATACAGTTCAAGTTTTGTCAATCAGGCACCCACCTGGAGGACAAGGGAATACAATTAAAGTTTTGGCAATCAGGCGCCCACCTAAAGAATAAGGGAATACAGTTCTTGTTTTGGCAATCAGGTGCCCACTTGGAGAACAACAGCATACAGTTCAAGTTTTGGCAATCAGGCGCCCACCTGGAGAATAAGGGAATACAGTTCAAGTTTTGGCAATCAGTCGCCCACCTGGAGAACAAGGGAATACAGTTCAAGTTTTCGCAATCAGGTGCCCACCTGGAGAACAAGAGAATACATTTCAAGTTTTAGTAATCAAGCGCCTACATGGAGAATAAGGGAATATAGTTCAAGTTTGGGCAATCAGGCGCCCACCTGGAGAACAAGGAAATACAGTTCAAGTTTCAACAATTAGGCGCCCACTTGGAGAACAAGGGAATACTGTTCAAGTTTTGGCAATCAGGCGCCCACCTGGATAACAAGGGAATGTAGTGCAGGTTTTGGCAATTAGGCACCCACCTGGAGAAGTTTGGGCAATTAGGCACTCACCTGGAGAACAAGGGAATACAGTTCAAGGAGAACAAGGGAATACAATTCAAGTTTTGGCAATCAGGTGCCCACCTAGAGAACAAGGGAATACAGTGAAAGTTTTGTCAATCAGGCACCCACCTAGAGAACAAGGGAATACAATTAAAGTTTTGGCAATCATGCGCCTACCTGGAGAACAAGGGAATACAATTCAAGTTTTGGCAATCAGGCGCTCACCTGGAGAACAAGGGGATTAAGTTCAAGTTTTGGTAATCAGGCGCCCACCTGGAGAACAATGGATTACAGTTCAAGTTTTGGCAATCAGGCGCCCACCTGGAGAACAAGGGAATACAGTTAAAGTTTTGGCAATCACACGCCCACCTGGAGAACAAGGGAATATAGTTGTAGTTTTGGCATTCAGGCGCCCACCTGGAAAACAAGGGAATTCAGTTCAAGTTTTGGTAATCAGGCGCCCACCTAGAGAACAAGGGAATACAGTTCAAGTTTGGGCAATCAGGCACCCACCTGGAGAACAAGGGAATATAGTTAAAGTTTTGGCAATCACACGCCCACCTGGAGAACAAGGGAATATAGTTCTAGTTTCTCCAATCAGGCGCCCATCTGGAGAACAAGGGAATACAATTCAAGTTTTGGCAATCAGGCACCTACCTGGAGAACAAGGGAATACAATTAAAGTTTTGGCAATCAGGCGCCCACCTGGACAACATGGGAATACAGTTGAAGTTTCGGCAATCAGGCGCCCACCTGGAGAACAAGGGAATGCAGTTCAGGTTTTTGCAATTAGGCACCCACCTGGAGAACACGGGAATACAGTTCAAGTTTGGGCAATCAGGCACCCACCTGGAGAACAAGGGAATATAGTTCAAAGAGAACAAGGGAATATAGTTCAAGTTTTGGCGATCAGGTGCCCACCTGGAGAACTAGGGAATACAGTTAAAGTTTTGGCAATCAGGCGCCCACCTGGAGAACAAGGGAATACAGTTCAAGTTTTGGCAATCATGCGCCCACCTGGAGAACAAGGGAATACAGTTCAAGTTTTCGCAATCAGGCGCCCACCTGGAGAACAAGGGAATTCTGTTCAAGTTTTGGTAATCAGGCGCCCACCTGGATAACAAGAGAATACAGTTCAAGTTTTGGTAATCAAGAACCCACCTGGAGAATGAGGCATTACAGTTCAAGTTTTGGCAATCAGGCGCCCACTTGGAGAACAAAGGAATACGATTTAAAGTTTTGGAAATTAGGCGACCACCTGGAGGACAAGGGAATACAATTAAAGTTTTGGCAATCAGGCGCCCACCTAGTAAATAAGGGAATACAGTTCTTGTTTTGGCAATCAGGTGCCCACCTGGAGAACAACGGCATACAGTTCAAGTTTTGGCAATCAGGCGCCCACCTGGAGAATAAGGGAATACTGTTCAAGTTTTGGCAATCAGTCGCCCACCTGGAGAACAAGGGAATACAGTTCAAGTTTTCGCAATCAGGTGCCCACCTGGAGAACAAGGGAATACATTTCAAATTTTAGTAATCAAGCGCCTACCTGGAGAATAAGGGAATATAGTTCAAGTTTGGGCAATCAGGCGCCCACCTGGAGAACAAGGGAATACAGTTCAAGTTTCGGCAATTAGGCGCCCACTAGGAGAACAAGGGAATACTGTTCAAGTTTTGGCAATCAGGCGCCCACCTGGATAACAATGGAATGCAGTTCAGGTTTTGGTAATTAGGCACCCACCTGGAGAAGTTTGGGCAATTAGGCACCCACATGGAGAACAAGGGAATACAGTTCAAGGAGAACAAGGGAATACAGTTCAAGTTTTGGCAATCAGGTGCCCACCTGGAGAACAAGGGAATACAGTTCAAGTTTTGTCAATCAGGCACCCACCTAGAGAACAAGGGAATACAATTAAAGTTTTGGCAATCATGTGCCTACCTGGAGAACAAGGGAATACAATTCAAGTTTTGGCAATCAGGCGCCCACCTGGAGAACAATGGGATTAAGTTCAAGTATTGGTAATCAGGCGTCCACCTGGAGAACAGTGGATTACAGTTCAAGTTTTGGCAATCAGGCGCCCACCTGGAGAACAAGGGAATACAGTTAAAGTTTTGGCAATCACACGCCCACCTGGAGAACAAGGGAATATAGTTGTAGTTTTGGCATTCAGGCGCCCACCTGGAAAACAAGGGAATTCAGTTCAAGTTTTGGTAATTAGGCGCCCACCTAGAGAACAAGGGAATACAGTTCAAGTTTGGGCAATCAGGCACCCACCTTGAGAACAAGGGAATATAGTTAAAGTTTATGCAATCACACGCCCACCTGGAGAACAAAGGAATATAGTTCTAGTTTTGGCAATCAGGCGCCCATCTGGAGAACAAGGGAATACAATTCAAGTTTTGGCAATCAGGCGCCTACCTGGAGAACAAGGGAATACAATTAAAGTTTTGGCAATCAGGCGCCCACCTGGAGAACATGGGAATACAGTTGAAGTTTCGGCAATCAGGCGCCCACCTGGAGAACAAGGGAATGCAGTTCAGGTTTTTGCAATTAGGCACCCACCTGGAGAACACGGGAATACAGTTCAAGTTTGGCCAATCAGGCACCCACCTGGAGAACAAGGGAATACAGTTCAAGGAGAACAAGGGAATATAGTTCAAGTTTTGGCGATCAGGTGCCCACCTGGAGAACTAGGGAATACAGTTAAAGTTTTGGCAATCAGGCGCCCACCTGGAGAACAAGGGAATACAGTTCAAGTTTTGGCAATCATGCGCCCACCTGGAGATCAAGGAAATACAGTTCAAGTTTTTGCAATCAGGCGCCCACCTGGAGACCAAGGGAATTCTGTTCAAGTTTTGGTAATCAGGCGCCCACCTGGATAACAAGGGAATACAGTTCAAGTTTTGGTAATCAAGAACCCACCGGGAGAACGAGGCATTACAGTTCAAGTTTTGGCAATCAGGCGCCCACTTGGAGAACAAAGGAATACGATTTCAAGTTTTGGAAATTAGGCGACCACCTGGAGGACAAGGGAATACAATTAAAGTTTTGGCAATCAGGCGCCCACCTAGAGAATAAGGGAATACAGTTCTTGTTTTGGCAATCAGGTGCCCACCTGGAGAACAACGGCATACAGTTCAAGTTTTTGCAATCAGGCGCCCACCTGGAGAATAAGGGAATACAGTTCAAGTTTTGGCAATCAGTCGCCCCCCTGGAGAAAAAGGGAATACAGTTCAAGTTTTCGCAATCAGGTGCCCACCTGGAGAACAAGGGAATACATTTCAAGTTTTAGTAATCAAGCGCCTACCTGGAGAATAAGGGAATATAGTTCAAGTTTGGGCAATCAGGCGCCCACCTGGAGAACAAGGGAATACAGTTCAAGTTTCGGCAATTAGGCGCCCACTTGGAGAACGAGGGAATACTGTTCAAGTTTTGGCAATCAGGCGCCCACCTGGAAAACAAGGGAATTCAGTTCAAGTTTTGGTAATCAGGCGCCCACCTAGAGAACAAGGGAATACAGTTCAAGTTTGGGCAATCAGGCACCCACCTGGAGAACAAGGGAATATAGTTAAAGTTTATGCAATCACACGCCCACCTGGAAAACAAAGGAATATAGTTCTAGTTTTGGCAATCAGGCGCCCATCTGGAGAACAAGGGAATACAATTCAAGTTTTGGCAATCAGGCGCCTACCTGGAGAACAAGGGAATACAATTAAAGTTTTGGCAATCAGGCGCCCACCTGGAGAACATGGGAATACAGTTGAAGTTTCGGCAATCAGGCGCCCACCTGGAGAACAAGGGAATGCAGTTCAGGTTTTTGCAATTAGGCACCCACCTGGAGAACACGGGAATACAGTTCAAGTTTGGGCAATCAGGCACCCACCTGGAGAATAAGGGAATATAGTTCAAGGAGAACAAGGGAATATAGTTCAAGTTTTGGCGATCAGGTGCCCACCTGGAGAACTAGGGAATACAGTTAAAGTTTTGGCAATCAGGCGCCCACCGGGAGATCAAGGGAATACAGTTCAAATTTTGGCAATCATGCGCCCACCTGGAGATCAAGGAAATACAGTTCAAGTTTTTGCAATCAGGCGCCCACCTGGAGACCAAGGGAATTCTGTTCAAGTTTTGGTAATCAGGCACCCACCTGGATAACAAGGGAATATAGTTCAAGTTTTGGTAATCAAGAACCCACCGGGAGAACGAGGCATTACAGTTCAAGTTTTGGCAATCAGGCGCCCACTTGGAGAACAAAGGAATACGATTTCAAGTTTTGGAAATTAGGCGACCACCTGGAGGACAGGGGAATACAATTAAAGTTTTGGCAATCAGGCGCCCACCTAGAGAATAAGGGAATACATTTCTTGTTTTGGCAATCAGGTGCCCACCTGGAGAACAACGGCATACAGTTCAAGTTTTTGCAATCAGGCGCCCACCTGGAGAATAAGGGAATACAGTTCAAGTTTTGGCAATCAGTCGCCCACCTGGAGAAAAAGGGAATACAGTTCAAGTTTTCGCAATCAGGTGCCCACCTGGAGAATAAGGGAATACATTTCAAGTTTTAGTAATCAAGCGCCTACCTGGAGAATAAGGGAATATAGTTCAAGTTTGGGAAATCAGGCGCCCACCTGGAGAACAAGGGAATACAGTTCAAGTTTCGGCAATTAGGCGCCCACTTGGAGAACGAGGGAATACTGTTCAAGTTTTGGAAATCAGGCGCCCACCTGGATAACAAGGGAATGCAGTTCAGGTTTTGGCAATTAGGCACCCACTTGGAGAAGTTTGGGCAATTAGGCAACCACCTGGAGAACAAGGGAATACAGTTCAAGGAGAACAAGGGAATACAGTTCAAGTTTTGGCAATCAGGTGCCCACCTGGAGAACAAGGGAATACAGTGAAAGTTTTGTCAATCTGGCACCTACCTAGAGAACAAGGGAATACAATTAAAGTTTTGGCAATCATGCGCCTACCTGGAGAACAAGGGAATACAATTCAAGTTTTGGCAATCAGGCGCCCACCTGGAGAACAAGGGGATTAAGTCCAAGTTTTGGTAATCAGGCGCCCACCTGGAGAACAATGGATTACAGTTCAAGTTTTGGCAATCAGGCACTCACCTGGAGAACAAGGGAATACAGTTCAAGTTTGGGCAATCAGGCACCCACCTGGAGAACAAGGGAATACAGTTAAAGTTTGGTCAATCAGGCACCCACCTGGAGAGAAAGAGAATACAGTTAAAGTTTGGGCAATTAGGTGCCCACCTGGAGAACAAGAGCATACAGTTCAAGTTTTGCCAATCAGGCGCCCACCTGGAGAACAAAGGCATACAATTCAAGTTTAGGCAATCAGGAGCCCACTTGGAGAACAAGGAAATATAGTTAAAGTTTTGGCAATTAGGCACCCACCTGAGAACAAGGGAATACAGTTCAAGTTTGGTCAATCAGGTGCCCACCGGGAGAACAAGGGCATACAGTTCAAGTTTTGGCAATCAGGCGCCCACCTGGAGAATAAGGGAATACAGTTTAAGTTTTGGCAATCAGTCGCCTACCCAGAGAACAATGGAATACAGTTCAAGTTTTCGCAATCAGGTGCCCACCAGGAGAATAAGGGAATACATTTAAAGTTTTGGTAATCACGCGCCTACCTGGAGAATAAGGGAATACAGTTTCAAGTTTTGGCAATCAGGCACCTACCTGGAGAACAAGGGAATATAGTTCAAGTTTCGGCAATCAGGCGCCCACCTTGAGAACAAGGGAATACAGTTCAAGTTTTGGCAATTAGGCGCCCACCTAGATAACAAGGGAATGCAGTTCAGGTTTTTGCAATTAGGCAACCACCTGGAGAACAAGGGAATATAGTTAAAGTTTGGGCAAGCAGGCACCCACCTGGAGAACAAGGGAATATAGTTCAAGGAGAACAAGGGAATATAGTTCAAGTTTTGGCAATCAGGTGCCCACCCGGAGAACAAGGGAATACAGTTCAAGTTTTGGCAATCAGGCGCCCACCTGGAGAACAAGGTAATACAGTTTAAGTTTTGGCAATCATGAGCCTACCTGGAGAACAAGGAAATACAGTTCAAGTTTTGGCAATCAGGCGCCCACTTGGAGAACAAGGGAATTCAGTTCAAGTTTTGGTAATCAGGCGCCCACCTGGATAACAAGGGAATACAGTTCAAGTTTTGGTAATCAAGAACCCACCTGGAGAACGAGGCATTACAGTTCAAGTTTTGGCAATCAAGCGCCCACTTGGAGAACAAAGGAATACGATTTCAAGTTTTTGAAATCAGGCGACCACCTGGAGGACAAGGTAATACAATTAAAGTTTTGGCAATTAGGCGCCCACCTAAAGAATAAGGGAATATAGTTCTTGTTTTGGCAATCAGGTGCCCACTTGGAGAACAGGGGCATACAGTTCAAGTTTTGGCAATCAGGCGCCCACCTGGAGAATAAGGGAATACATTTCAAGTTTTGGCAATTAGGTGCCCACCTGGAGAATAAGGGAATATAGTTCAAGTTTCGGAAATCAGGCGCCCACCTTGAGAACAAGGGAATACAGTTCAAGTTTTGGCAATCAGGCGCCCACCTGGAGAACAATGGAATATAGTTCAAGTTTTGGCAATCAGGCGCCCACCTGGAGAATAAGGGAATACATTTCAAGTTTTGGCAATCAGGCGCCCACCTGGAGAATAAGGGAATATAGTTCAAGTTTCGGCAATCAGGCGCCCACCTTGAGAACAAGGGAATACAGTTCAAGTTTTGGCAATCAGGCGCCCACCTGGAGAACAAGGGAATATAGTTCAAGTTTTGGCAATCAGGCGCCCACCTTGAGAACAAGAGAATATAGTTCAGGTTTTGGCAATCATGCGCCCACCTGGATAACAAGGGAATGCAGTTCAGGTTTTTGCAATTAGGCACCCACATGGAGAACAAGGGAATATAGTTAAAGTTTAGGCAATCAGGCACCCACCTGGAGTACAAGGGAATACAGTTTAAGGAGAACAAGGGAATATAGTTCAAGTTTTGGCAATCTGGTGCCCACCTAGAGAACAAGGGAATACAGTTCAAGTTTTGGCAATCAGGCGCCCACCTGGAGAACAAGGGAATATAGTTCAAGTTTTGGCTATCATGAGCCTACCTGGAGAACAAGGGAATACAGTTCAAGTTTTGGCAATCAGGCACCCACCTGGAGAACAAGGGAATTCAGTTCAAGTTTTGGTAATGAGGCGCCCACCTGGATAACAAGGGAATATAGTTCAAGTTTTGGTAATCAAGAACCCACCTGGAGAACGAGGCATTAGAGTTCAAGTTTTGGCAATCAGGCGCCCACTTGGAGAACAAAGGAATATGATTTCAAGTTTTGGAAATCAGGCGACCACCTGGAGGACAAGGAATACAATTAAAGTTTTGGCAATCAGGCGCCCACCTAGAGAATAAGGGAATACAGTTCCTTTTTTGGCAATCAGGCGCCCACCTGGAGAACAAGGGAATACAGTTCACGTTTTCGCAATCAGGTGCCCATCTGGAGAATAAGGGAATACAGTTTAAGTTTTGGTAATCAAGCGCCTACCTGGAGAAGAAGGGAATATAGTTTCAAGTTTTGGCAATCAGGCGCCCACCTGGAGACCAAGGGAATACGATTTCAAGTTTTGGAAATCAGGCGACCACCTGGAGGACAATGGAATATAGTTAAAATTTTGGCAATCAGGTGCCCACCTAGAGAATAAGGGAATACCGTTCATGTTTTGGCAATCAAGCGCCCACCTGGAGAACAAGGGAATACAATTCAAGTTTTCGCAATCAGGTGCCCATCTAGAGAATAAGGGAATAGAGTTCAAGTTTTGGTAATCAAGCGCCTACCTGGAGAAGAAGGGAATATAGTTTCATGTTTTGGTAATCAGGCGCCCACCTAGAGAACTAGGGAAAACAGTTTCAAGTTTTGGCATTTAGGCGCCCACCTAGAGAACAAGGGAAGTTCAAGTTTTGGCAATCAGGCACCCACCTGGAGAACTAGGGAATACAGTTCAAGTTTTGGCAATCAAGCGCCCACTTGGATAACAAGGGAATGCAGTTCAGGTTTTTGCAATTAGGCACCCAACTGGAGAACAAGGGAATAGAGTTCAAGTTTTGGCAATCAGGTGCCCACCTGGAGAACAAGGGAATACAGTTCAAGTTTTGGCAATCAGGCGCCCACCTAGAGAACAAGGGAATACAATTAAAGTTTTTGCAATCAGGCGCCCACCTGGAGAACAAGGGAATACAGTTAAAGTTTTGGCAATCACACGCCCACCTGGAGAACAAGGGAATATAGTTCTAGTTTTGGCAATCAGGCGCCCACCTGGAGAACAAGGGAATACAATTCAAGTTTTAGCAATCATGCGCCTACCTGGAGAACAAGGGAATTCAGTTCAAGTTTTGGTAATCAGGCGCCCACCTAGAGAACAAGGGAATACAGTTCAAGTTTGGGCAATCAGGCACCCACCTGGAGAACAAGGGAATATAGTTAAAGTTTTGGCAATCACACGCCCACCTGGAGAACTAGGGAATATAGTTCTAGTTTTGGCAATCAGGCGCCCATCTGGAGAACAAGGGAATACAATTCAAGTTTTGGCAATCAGGCGCCTACCTGGAGAACAAGGGAATATAGTTAAAGTTTTGGCAATTAGGCGCCCACCTGGAAAACAAGGGAATACAGTTGAAGTTTCGGCAATCAGGCGCCCACCTGGAGAACAAGGGAATACAGTTCAAGTTTCGGCAATCAGGCGCCCACTTGCAGAACAAGGAAATACAGTTCAAGTTTTGGCAATCATGCGCCCACCTGGAGAATAAGGGAATACAGTTTCAAGTTTTGGCAATCAGGCGCCCACCCGGAGAACAAGGGAATACAGTTAAAGTTTTGGCAATCAGGCGCCCACTTAGAGAACAAGTGAATACAGTTCAAGTTTTCGAAATCAGGCGCCCACCTAGAGAACAAGGGAATTCATTTCAAGTTTTGGTAATCAGGTGTCTACCTGGATAACAAGAGAAAACAGTTCAAGTTTTGGTAATCAAGAACCCATTTGGAGAACAAGGGATTATAGTTCAAGTTTAGGCCATCAGGCGCCCACCTGTTGAACAAGGGAATACGGTTTCAAGTTTTGGAAATCAGGCGACCACTTGGAGGACAAGGGAATATAGTTAAAGTTTTGGCAATCAGGCGCCCACCTAGAGAATAAGGGAATACCGTTCATGTTTTGGCAATTAGGCGCCCACCTGGAGAACAAGGGAATACAGTTCAAGTTTTCTCAATCAGGTGCCCACCTGGAGAACAAGGGAATACAGTTCAATTTTTGGTAATCAAGCACCTACTTGGAGAAGAAGGTTATACAATTTCAAGTTTTGGCAATCAGGCGCCCACCTGGAGAACAAGGGAAAACAGTTTCAAGTTTTGGCATTTAGGCGCCCACCTGGAGAACAAGGGAATATAGTTCAAGTTTTGGCAATCAAACGCCCACCTGGAGAACAAGGGAATACAGTTCAAGTTTCGGCAATACGGCACCCACCTAGAGAACAAGGGAATACAGTTCAAGGAGAACAAGGGAATACAGTTCAAGTTTTGGCAATCAGGTGCCCACCTAGAGAACAAGGGAATACAATTAAAGTTTTGGCAATCAGGCGCCCACCTGGAGAACAAGGGAATATAGTTCAAGTTTCGGCAATCAGGCGCCCACCTTGAGAACAAGGGAATACAGTTCAAGTTTTGGCAATCAGGCGCCCACCTGGAGAACAAGGGAATATAGTTCAAGTTTCGGCAATCAGGCCCCCACCTTGAGAACAAGGGAATATAGTTCAGGTTTTGGCAATCATGCGCCCACCTGGATAACAAGGGAATGCAATTCAGGTTTGTGCAATTAGGCACCCACCTGGAGAACGAGGCATTACAGTTCAAGTTTTGGCAATCAGGCGCCCACTTGGAGAACAAAGGAATACGATTTCAAGTTTTGGAAATCAGGCGACCACCTGGAGGACAATGGAATACAATTAAAGTTTTGGCAATCAGGTGCCCACCTAGAGAATAAGGGAATACAGTTCTTGTTTTGGCAATCAGGTGCCCACCCTGAGAACAAGGGTATACAGATCAAGGAGAACAAGGGAATATAGTTCAAGTTTTGGCAATCAGGTGCCCACCTGGAGAACAAGGGAATACAGTTCAAGTTTTGGCAATCAGGCACCCACCTGGAGAACAAGGGAATACAATTCAAGTTTTGGCAATCATGAGCCCACCTCGAGAACAAGGAAATACAGTTCAGGTTTTGGCAATCAGGCGCCCACCTGGAGAACAAGGGAATTCAATTCAAGTTTTGCTAATCAGGCGCCCACCTGGATAACAAGGGAATACAGTTCAAGTTTTGGTAATAAAAAACCCACCTGGAGAACGAGGCATTACAGTTCAAGTTTTGGCAATCAGGCGCCTACTTGGAGAACAAAGGAATACGATTTCAAGTTTTGGAAATCAGGCGACCACCTGGAGGACAAGGGAATACAATTAAAGTTTTGGCAATTAGGCTCCCACCTAGAGAATAAAGGAATATTGTTCTTGTTTTGGCAATCAGGTGACCACCTGGAGAACAAGGGCATACAGTTCAAGTTTTGCCAATGAGGCGCCCACCTGGAGAATAAGTGAATACAGTTCAAGTTTTGGCAATCAGTCGCCCACCCGGAGAACAAGGGAATATAGTTCAAGTTTTCACAATCAGGTGCCCACATGGAGAACAAGGGAATACATTTCAAGTTTTGGTAATCAAGTGCTTACCTGGAGAACAAGGAAATACAGTTTCAAGTTTTGGCAATCAGGCGCCCACCTAGAGAACATGGGAATATAGTTCAAGTTTCGGCAATCAGGCGCCCACCTTGAGAACAAGGGAATACAGTTCAGGTTTTTGCAATCAGGCGCCCACCTGGATAACAAGGGAATGCAGTTCAGGTTTTTGCAATTAGGCACCCACCTAGAGAACAAGGGAATATAGTTAAAGTTTGAGCAATCAGGCACCCACCTGGAGAACAAGGGAATATAGTTCATGTTTTGGCAATCTGGTGCCCACCTAGAGAACAAGGGAATACAGTATAAGTTTTGGCAATCAGGCGCCTACCTGGAGAACAAGGGAATACAGTTCAAGTTTTGGCAATCATGAGCCTACCTGGAGAACAAGGTTATACAGTTCAAGTTTTGGCAATCATGAGCCCACCTGGAGAATAAGGGAATACAATTCAAGTTTTGGCAATCAGGCGCCCACCTGGAGAACAAGGGAATTCAGTTCATGTTTTGGTAATCAGGCGCCCACCTGGATAACAAGGGAATATAGTTCAAGTTTTGGTAATCAAGAACCCACCTGGAGAACGAGGCATTATAGTTCAAGTTTTGGCAATCAGGCGCCCACTTGGAGAACAAAGGAATATGATTTCATGTTTTGGAAATCAGGTGACCACCTGGAGGACAAGGGAATACAATTAATGTTTTGGCAATCAGGCGCCCACCTAGAGAATAAGGGAATACAGTTCCTTTTTTTGGCAATCAGGCGCCCACCTAGAGAACAAGGGAATACAGTTCAAGTTTTCGCAATCATGTGCCCACCTGGAGAATAAGGGAATACAGTTTAAGTTTTGGTAATCAAGCGCCTACCTGGAGAAGAAGGGAATATAGTTTTAAGTTTTGGCAATCAGGCGCCCACTTGGAGACCAAGGGACGATTTCAAGTTTTGTAAATTAGGCGACCACCTGGAGGACAAGGGAATATAGTTAAAATTTTGGCAATCAGGCACCCTCCTAGAGAATAAGGGAATATCGTTTATGGTTTGGCAATCAAGCGCCCACCTGGAGAACAAAGGAATACAATTCAAGTTTTCGCAATTAGGTGCCCATCTGGAGAATAAGGGAATACATTTCAAGTTTTGGTAATGAAGCGCCTACCTGGAGAACAAGGGAATAAAGTTCCAAGTTTTGGCAATCAGGCGGCAATCTGGAGAACAAGGGAAAACAGTTTCAAGTTTTGGAAATTAGGCGCCCAACTAGAGAACAAGGGAATACAGTTCAAGTTTTGGCAATCAGGCACCCACCTGGAGAACAAGGGAATACAGTTCAAGTTTCAGCAATCAGGCGCCCACCTGGAGAACAAGGGAGTACAGTTCAAGTTTGGGCAATCAGGCGCCCACTTAGAGAATAAGGGAATGCAGTTCAGGTTTTGGCAATCAGGCGCCCACCTAGAGAACAAGGGAATACAGTTCAAGTTTGGGCAATCAGGCACCCACCTAGAGAACAAGGGAATACAGTTAAAGTTTTTGCAATCACACACCCATCTGGAGAACAAGGGAATATAGTTCTAGTTTTGGCAATCAGGCGCCCACCTGGAGAACAAGGGAATACAATTCAAGTTTTGGTAATCAGGCGCCTACCTGGAGAACAAGGGAATACAGTTAATGTTTTGGCAATCAGGCGCCCACCTGGAGAACAAGGAAATACAGTTAATGTTTCGGCAATCAGGCTCCCACTTGGAGACAAGGGAATACAATTCAAGTTTTCGCAATTGGGCGCCCACCTGGAGAAACAGGAAATACAGTTCAAGTTTTGGCAATCAGGCGCCCACCTGGAGAACAAGGGAATACCGTTGAAGTTTCGGCAATCAGGCACCTACCTGGAGAATAAGGGAATACAGTTCAAGTTTCGGCAATCAGGCGCCCACTAGCAAAACAAGGAAATATTGTTCATGTTTTGGCAATCATGTGCCCACCTGGAGAACAAGGGAATACAGTTTCAAGTTTTGGCAATCAGGCGCCCACCTAGAGAACAAGGGAATACAGTTAATGTTTCGGCAATCAGGCGCCCACTTAGAGAACAAGGGAATACAGTTTAAGTTTTTGCAGTCAGGAGCCCACCTAGAGAAAAAGGGAATTCAGTTCAAGTTTTGGTAATCAGGTGCCCACCTGGATAACAAGGGAAAACAGTTCAAGTTTTTGTAATCAAGAACCCACCTGGAGAACAAGGGATTAAAGTTGAAGTTTAGGCCGTCAGGCGCCCACCTGGAGAACAAGGGAATATGGTTTCAAGTTTTGGAAATGAGGCGACCACCTAGAGGAGAGTTTTGGCAATTAGGCGCCCACCTAGAGAATAAGGGAATATCGTTCATGTTTTGGCTATTAGGCGCCCACCTGGAGAACAAGGGAATACAATTCATGTTTTCGCAATCAGGTTCCCACCTGGAGAATAAGGGAATACAGTTCAATTTTTGGTAATCAAGCACCTACTTGGAGAAGAATGGAATACAATTTAAAGTTTTGGCAATCAGGCGCCCCCACCTGGAGAACAAGGGAAAACAGTTTCAAGTTTTGGCATTTAGGCGCCCACTTGGAGAACAAGGGAATACAGTTCAAGTTTCGGCAATCAGGCACCCACCTAGAGAACAAGGGAATACAGTTCAAGGAGAACAAGGGAATACAGTTCAAGTTTTGGCAATCAGGCGCCCACCTAGATTACAAGGGAATGCAGTTCAGGTTTTTGCAATTACGCACCCACCTGGAAAACAAGGGAATATAGTTAAAGTTTGGGCAATCAGGCACCCACCTGGAGAATAAGGGAATACAGTTCAAGGAGAACAAGGGAATATAGTTCAAGTTTTGGCAATCATGCCCACCTGGAGAACAAGGGAATACAATTCAAGTTTTGGCAATCAGGCGCCCACTTGGAGAACAAGGGAATACAGTTCAAGTTTTAGCAATCATGAGCCCACCTGGAGAACGAGGAAATACAATTCAAGTTTTGGCAATCAGGCGCCCACCTGGAGAACAAGGGAATTCAGTTCAAGTTTTGGTAATCAGGCGCCCACCTGGATAACAAGGGAATATAGTTCAAGTTTTGGTAATCATGAAGCCACCTGGAGAACGAGGCATTACAGTTCATGTTTTGGCAATCAGGCGCCCATTTGGAGAACAAAGGAATATGATTTCAAGTTTTGGAAATCAGGCGACCACCTGGAGGACAAGGGAATATAATTAAACTTTTGGCAATCAGGCGCCCACCTAGAGAATAAGGGAATACAGTTCCTTTTTTGGCAATCAGGCGCCCACCTGGAGAACAAGGGAATACAATTCAAGTTTTCGCAATCAGGTGCCCATCTGGAGAATAAGGGAATACAGTTTAATTTTTGGTAATCAAGCGCCTACCTGGAGAAGAAGGGAATATAGTTTCAAGTTTTGGCAATCAGGCGCCCATCTGGAGACCAAGGGAATACGATTTCAAGTTTTGGAAATCAGGCGACCACCTGGACGATAATGGAATATAGTTAAAATTTTGGCAATCAGGCGCCCACCTAGAGAATAAGGGAATACCGTTAATGTTTTGGCAATCAGGCGCCCACCTGGAGAACAAGGGAATAGCAGTTCAAGTTTTTGCAATCAGGTGCCCATCTGGAGAATAAGGGAATACAGTTCAAGTTTTGGTAATCAAGCGCCTACCTGGAGAAGAAGGGAATATAGTTTCAAGTTTTGGCAATCAGGCGCCCACCTGGAGAACTAGGGAAAACCGTTTCAAGTTTTGGCATTTAGGCGCCCACCTAGAGAACAATGGAAGTTCAAGTTTTGGCAATCAGGCACCCACTTGGAGAACTAGGGAATACAGTTCAAGTTTTGGCAATCAGGCGCCCACCTGGATAACAAGGGAATGCAGTTTAGATTTTTGCAATTAGGCACCCACCTGGAGAACAAGGGAATACAGTTCAAGTTTGGGCAATCAGGCACCCACCTAGAGAACAAGGGAATACAATTCAAGTTTGGGCAATCAGGCACCCACCTGGAGAACAAGGGAATACAGTTCAAGTTTGGGCAATCAGGCACCCACCTGGAGAACAAGGGGATACAGTTAAAGTTTGGCCAATCAGGCACCCACCTGGAGAGCAAGAGAATACAGTTAAAGTTTGGGCAATAAGGCGCCCACCTAGAGAACAAGGGCATACAATTCAAGTTTGGGCAATCAGGTGCCCACCTGGAGAACAAGGGCATACAGTTCAAGTTTTGGCAATCAGGCACCCATCTGGAAAATAAGGGAATACCGTTCAAGTTTTGGCAATCAGGCGCCCACCTGGAGAATAAAGGAATACAGTTCAAGTTTCGGCAATCAAGCGTCCACCTTGAGAATAAAGGAATGCAGTTCAAGTTTTCGCTATTAGACGCCCACCTGGTGAAACAGGGAATACAGTTCAAGTGTTGGTAATCAAGCGCCTACCTGGAGAACAAAGGAATAAAGTTTCAAGTTTTGGCAATCAGACGGCAACCTAGAGAACAAGGGAAAACAATTTCAAGTTTTGGAAATTAGGCGCCTACCTAGAGAACAAGGAAATACAGTTCAAGTTTTGGCAATCAGGCGCCCACATGGAGAACAAGGGAATATAGTTCAAGTTTCAGCAATCAGGCGCCCACCTGGAGAATAAGGGAGTACAGTTCAAGTTTCGTCAATCAGGCGCCCACTTAGAGAACAAGGGAATGCAGTTCAGGTTTTGGCAATCAGGCGCCCACCTTGAGAACAAGGGAATACAGTTCAAGTTTAGGCAACCAGGCACCCACATGGAGAACAAGGGAATACAGTTAAAGTTTTGGCAATCACACGCCCACCTGGTGAACAAGGGAATACAGTTTCAAGTTTTGCCAATTAGGCGCCCACCTGGAGAACAAGGGAATATAGTTAAAGTTTCGGCAATCAGGCGCCCACTTAGAGAACAAGGGAATACAGTTCAAGTTTTCGCAATTAGGCGCCCACCTAAAGAACAAGGGAATTCAGTTCAAGTTTTGGTAATCAGGTGCCCACCTGGATAACAAGGGAAAACAGTTCAAGTTTTGGTAATAAAGAACCCACCTGGAGAACAAGGGATTACAGTTCAAGTTTAGGCTATCAGGCGCCCACCAGGAGCACAAGGGAATACGGTTTCAAGTTTTGAAAATCAGGCGACCACCTGGGGGACAAGGGAATATAGTTAAAGTTTTGGCAATCAGGCGCCCACCTAGAGAATAAAGGAATACCATTCATGTTTTGGCAATTAGGCGCCCACCTGGAGAATAAGGGAATACAGTTCAAGTTTTCGCAATTAGGTTCCCACCTGGAGTACAAGAGAATACAGTTCAATTATTGGTAATCAAGCACCTACTTGGAGAAGAAGGGAATACAATTTCATGTTTTGGCAATCATGCGCCCACCTGGAGAACAAGGGAAAACAGTTTCAAGTTTTGGCATTTAGGCGCCCACCTGGAGAACAAGGGAATATAGTTCAAGTTTTGGCAATCAGGCGCCCACCCGGAGAACAAGGGGATTAAGTTCAAGTTTTGGTAATCAGGCGCCCACCTGGAGAACAAGGGCATACAATTCAAGTTTTGGCAATCAGGCGCCCACCTGGAGAACAACGAAATACTGGTAAAGTTTTGGCAATCAGGCACCCACCTGGAGAACAAGGGCATACAGTTCAAGTTTTGGCAATCAGGCGCTCACCTGGAGAACAAGGGCATATAATTCAAGTTTTGGCAATCAGGCACCCACCTGGAGAACAAGGGAATACAATTCAAGTTTTGGCAATCAGGCGCCCACCTGGAGAACAAGGGCATACAATTCAAGCTTTGGCAATCAACAAGGGAATATAGTTAATGTTTTGGCAATCAGGCACCCATCTGGAGAATAAGGGAATACAGTTCAAGTTTCGGCAATCAGGCGTCCACCTTGAGAACAAAGGAATGCAATTCAAGTTTTCGCTATTAGACGCCCATCTGGTGAAACAGGGAATACAATTCAAGTTTTGGTAATCAAGCGCCTACCTGGAGAACAAGGGAATAAAGTTTTAAGTTTTGGCAATCAAGCGGCAACCTGGAGAATAAGGGAATACAGTTAAAGTTTTGGTAATCAGGCGCCCACCTGGAGAACAAGAAAATATAGTTAAAGTTTCGGCAATCAGGCGCCCACCTGGAGAACAAGGGAATACAATTCAAGTTTTCGCAATTAGGCGCCCACCTGGAGAAACAGGGAATACAGTTCAAGTTTTGGCAATCAGGCTCCCACCTAGAGAACAAGGGAATACAGTTCAAGTTTCGGCAATCAGGCGTCCACCTTGAGAATAAAGGAATGCAGTTCAAGTTTTCGCTATTAGACGCCCACCTAGTGAAACATGGAATACAGTTCATGTTTTGGTAATCAAGCGCCTACCTGGAGAACAAGGGAATAAAGTTTCAAGTTTTGGGAATCAGGCGGTAACCTGGAGAACAAGAGAAAACAGTTTCATGTTTTGGCAATTAGGCGCCCACCTAGAGAACAAGGGAATACAGTTCAAGTTTTGGCAATCAGGTGCCCACCTAGAGAACAAGGGAATACAGTTTAAGTTTCAGCAATCAGGCGCCCACCTGGAGAACAAGGTAGTACAATTCAAGTTTCGGCAATCAGGCGCCCACTTAGAGAACAAGGGAGTGCAGTTCAGGTTTTGGCAATCAGGCGCCCACCTAGAGAACAAGTAAATACAGTTCAAGTTTGGGCAATTAGGCACCCACCTGGAGAACATGGGAATACAGTTAAAGTTTTGGCAATCACACGCCCACCTGGAGAACAAGGGAATATAGTTCTAATTTTGGCAATCAGGCGCCCACCTGGAGAACAAGGGAATACAATTCAAGTTTTGGCAATCAGGCGCCTACCTGGAGAACAAAGGAATACTGTTAAAGTTTTGGCAATCAGGCGCCCACCTGGAGAACAAGGGAATACAGTTTCAAGTTTTGGCAATCAGGCACCCACCTGGAGAACAAGGGAATACAATTCAAGTATTCGCAATTGGGCGCCAACCTAGAGAAACAGGAAATACAGTTCAAGTTTTGGCAATCAGGTGCCCACTTGGAGAACAAGGGAATACAGTTGAAGTTTCGGCAATCAGGCGCCCACCTGGAGAACAAGGTAATACAGTTCAAGTTTTGGCAATCAGGCGCCCACCTGGAGAACAAGGAAATACAGTTCAAGTTTTGGCAATCAGGCGCCTACCTGGAGAACAAGGGAATACAGTTAAAGTTTTGGCAATTAGGCGCCCACCTGGAGAACAAGGAAATATAGTTAAAGTTTCGGCAATCAGGCGCCCACCTGGAGAACAAAAGAATACAATTCAAGTTTTCGCAATTAGGCGCCCACCAGGAAAAATAGGGAATACAATTCAAGTTTTGGCAATCAGGCGCCCACCTGGAGAATAAAGGAATACAGTTCAAGTTTCGGCAATCAGGCGTCCACCTTGAGAACAAAGGAATGCAGTTCAAGTTTTCGGTATTAGACGCCCACCTGGTGAAACAGGGAATACAGTTCAAGTGTTGGTAATCAAGCGCCTACCTGGAGAACAAGGGAATAAAGTTTCAAGTTTTGGAAATCAGGCGGCAACCTGGAGAGCAAGGGAAAACAGTTTCAAGTTTTGGCAATTAGGCGCCCACCTAGAGAACTAGGAAATACATTTCAAGTTTTGGCAATCAGGCGCCCACCTGGAGAACAAGGGAATATAGTTCAAGTTTCAGCAATCAGGCGCCCACCTGGAGAACAAGGGAGTACAGTTCAAGTTTCGGGAATCAGGCGCCCACTTAGAGAACAAGGGAATGCAGTTCAGGTTTTGGCAATCAGGCGCCCACCTTGAGAACAAGGGAATACAGTTGAAGTTTGGGCAATCAGGCACCCACCTGGAGAACAAGGGAATACAGTTAAAGTTTTGGCAATCACACGCCCACCTGGAGAACAAGGGAATATAGTTCAAGTTTTGGCAATCAGGCACCCACCTGGAGAACAAGGGAATACAGTTAAAGTTTTGGCAATCACACGCCCACCTGGAGAACAAGGGAATATAGTTCAAGTTTTTGCAATCAGGCGCCCACCTGGAGAACAAGGGAATACAGTTTCAAGTTTTGGCAATCAGGCGCCCACCTGGAGAACAAGGGAATATAGTTAAAGTTTCGGCAATCAGGCGCCCACTTAGAGAACAAGGGAATACAGTTCAAGTTTCCGCAATTAGGCGCCCACCTAGAGAACAAGGGAATTTAGTTCAAGGTTTGGTAATCAGGTGCCCACCTGGATAACAAGGGAAAACAGTTCAAGTTTTGGTAATAAAGAACCCACCTGGAGAACAAGGGATTACAGTTCAAGTTTAGGCTATCAGGCGCCCACCAGGAGAACAAGGGAATACGGTTTCAAGTTTTGAAAATCAGGCGACCACCTGGAGGACAAGGGAATATAGTTAAAGTTTTGGCAATCAGGCGCCCACCTAGAGAATAAGGGAATACCATTCATGTTTTGGCAATTAGGCGCCCACCTGGAGAACAAGGGAATACAGTTCAAGTTTTCGCAATTAGGTTCCCACCTGGAGTACAAGGGAATACAGTTCAATTTTTGTTAATCAAGCACCTACTTGGAGAAGAAGGGAATACAATTTCATGTTTTGGCAATCATGCGCCCACCTGGAGAACAAGGGAATATAGTTCAAGTTTTGGCAATCAGGCGCCCACCCGGAGAACAAGGGGATTAAGTTCAAGTTTTGGTAATCAGGCGCCCACCTGGAGAACAAGGGCATACAATTCAAGTTTTGGCAATCAGGCGCCCACTTGGAGAATAAGGGAATACTGTTAATGTTTTGGCAATCAGGGACCCACCTGGAGAACAAGGGCATACAGTTAAAGTTTGGGCAATCAGGTGCCCACCTGGAGAACAAGGGCATACAGTTCAAGTTTTGGCAATCAGGCGCTCACCTGGAGAACAAGGGCATACAATTCAAGTTTTGGCAATTAGGCACCCACCTGGAGAACAAGGGAATACAGTTCAAGTTTTGGCAATCAGGCGCCCACCTGTAGAAACAAGGGCATACAATTCAAGCTTTGGCAATCAGGCGCCCACCTGGAGAACAAGGGAATATAGTTAATGTTTTGGAAATCAGGCACCCATCTGGAAAATAAGGGAATATAGTTCAAGTTTTGGCAATCAGGCGCCTACCTAGAGAATAAGGGAATACAGTTCAAGTTTCGGCAATCAGGCGTCCACCTTGAGAACAAAGGAATGCAATTCAAGTTTTCGCTATTAGACGCCCACCTGGTGAAACAGGGAATACAGTTCAAGTTTTGGTAATCAAGCGCCTACCTGGAGAACAAGGGAATAAAGTTTTAAGTTTTGGCAATCAAGCGGCAACCTGGAGAATAAGGGAATACAGTTAAAGTTTTGGTAATCAGGTGCCCACCTGGAGAACAAGGAAATATAGTTAAAGTTTCGGCAATCAGGCGCCCACTTGGAGAACAAGGGAATACAATTCAAGTTTTCGCAATTAGGCACCCACCTGGAGAAACAAGGAATACAGTTCAAGTTTTGGCAATCAGGCTCCCACCTAGAGAACAAGGGAAAACAGTTCAAGTTTCGGTAATCAGGCGTCCACCTTGAAAATTAAGGAATGCAGTTCAAGTTTTCGCTAATAGACGCCCACCTGGTGAAACAGGGAATACAGGTCAAGTTTTGGTAATCAAGCGCCTACCTGGAGAACAAGGGAATAAAGTTTCAAGTTTTGGGAATCAGGCGGTAACCTGGAGAACAAGAGAAAACAGTTTCAAGTTTTGGCAATTAGGCGCCCACCTAGAGAAAAAGGGAATACAGTTCAAGTTTTGGCAATCAGGTGCCCACCTGGAGAACAAGGGAATACAGTTCAAGTTTCAGCAATCAGGCGCCCACCTGGAGAACAAGGGAGTACAATTCAAGTTTCGGCAATCAGGCCCCCACCTGGAGAACAAGGAAATACAGTTAATCTTTCGGCAATCAGGCGCCCACCTGGAGAACAAGGGAATACAATTCAAGTTTTCGCAATTGGGTGCCCACCTGGAGAAACAGGGAATACAGTTCAAGTTTTGGCAATCAGGTGCCTACCTGGAGAACAAGGGAATACAGTTGAAGTTTCGGCAAACAGGAGCCCACCTGGAGAACAAGGGAATACAGTTCAAGTTTCGGCAATCAGGCGCCCACTTGCAGAACAAGGAAATACAGTTCAAGTTTTGGCAATCAGGCGCCCACCTGGAGAACAAGGGAATACAGTTTCAAGTTTTGGTAATCAGGCGCCCACCTGGAGAACAAGGGAATACAGTTAAAGTTTCGGCAATCAGGCGCCCACTTAGAGAACAAGGGAATACAATTCAAGTTTTCGCAATTGGGTGCCCACCTGGAGAAACAGGGAATACAGTTCAAGTTTTGGCAATCAGGTGCCTACCTGGAGAACAAGGGAATACAGTTGAAGTTTCGGCAATCAGGCGCCCACTTGGAGAACAAGGGAATACAGTTCAAGTTTCGGCAATCAGGCGCCCACTTGCAGAACAAGGAAATACAGTTCAAGATTTGGCAATCAGGCGCCCACCTGGAGAACAAGGGAATACAGTTTCAAGTTTTGGCAATCAGGCGCCCACCTGGAGAACAAGGGAATACAGTTAAAGTTTCGGCAATCAGGCGCCCACTTAGAGAACAAGGGAATACAGTTCAAGTTTTCGCAATCAGGCGCCCACCTGGAGAACAAGGGAATACAATTCAAGTTTTCGCAATTGGGCGCCCACCTGGAGAAATAGGGAATACAGTTCAAGTTTTGGCAATCAGGCGCCCACCTGGAGAACAAGGGAATACAGTTGAAGTTTCGGCAATCAGGCGCCCACCTAGAGAACAAGGGAATACAATTCAAGTTTCGGCAATCAGGCGCCCACTTGTAGACCAAGGAAATACAGTTCAAGTTTTGGCAATCAGGCGCCCACCTGGAGAACAAGGGAATACAGTTTCAAGTTTCGGCAATCAGGCACCCATCTGGATAACAAGGGAATACAGTTAAATTTTTGGCAATCAGGCGCCCACTTAGAGAATAAGGGAATACAGTTCAAGTTTTCGCAATCAGGCGCCCACCTGGAGAACAAGGGAATACAGTTAAAGTTTCGGCAATCAGGCGCCCACTTAGAGAACAAGGGAATACAGTTCAAGTTTTCGCAATCAGGCGCCCACCTGGAGAACAAGGGAATACAATTCAAGTTTTCGCAATTGGGCGCCCACCTGGAGAAATAGGGAATACAGTTCAAGTTTTGGCAATCAGGCGCCCACCTGGAGAACAAGGGAATACAGTTGAAGTTTCGGCAATCAGGCGCCCACCTGGAGAACAAGGGAATACAGTTCAAGTTTCGGCAATCAGGCGCCCACTTGTAGACCATGGAAATACAGTTCAAGTTTTGGCAATCAGGCGCCCACCTGGAGAACAAGGGAATACAGTTTCAAGTTTCGGCAATCAGGCACCCATCTGGAGAACAAGGGAATACAGTTAAATTTTTGGCAATCAGGCGCCCACTTAGAGAATAAGGGAATACAGTTCAAGTTTTCGCAATCAGGCGCCCACCTGGAGAACAAGGGAATTCAGTTCAAGTTTTGGTAATTAGGTGCCCACCTGGATAACAAGGGAAAACAGTTCAAGTTTTTGTAATCAAGAACCCACCTGGAGAACAAGGGATTACAATTCAAGTTTAGGCCATCAGGGGCCCACATGGAGAACAAGGGAATACAGTTTCAAGTTTTGGAAATTAGGCGACCACCTGGAGGACTAGGGAATATAGTAAAAGTTTTGGCAATCAGGCGCCCACCTAGAGAATAAGGGAATACCGTTCATGTTTTGGAACTTAGGCGCCTACTGGAGAACAAGGGAATACAATTCAAGTTTTCGCAATCAGGTGCCCACCTGGAGAACAAGGGAATACAGTTCAATTTTTGGTAATCAAGCACCTACTTGGAGAAGAAGGGAATACAATTTCAAGTTTTGGCAATCAGGCGCCCACCTGGAGAACAAGGGAAAACAGTTTCAAGTTTTGGCATTTAGGCGCCCACCTGGAGAACAAGGGAATATAGTTCAATTTTTGGCAATCAGGCGCCCACCTGGAGAACAAAGGAATACAGTTCAAGTTTCGGCAATCTGGCACCCACCTAGAGAACAAGGGAATACATTTCAAGGAGAACAAGGGAATATAGTTCAAGTTTTGGCAATCAGGTGCCCACCTAGAGAACAAGGGAATACAATTAAAGTTTTGGCAATCAGGCGCCCACCTGGAGAACAAGGGAATATAGTTCAAGTTTTGGCAATCAGGCATCCACCTCGAGAACAAAGGAATGCAGTTCAAGTTTTCGCTATTAGATGCCCACCTAGTCAAACAGGGAATACAGTTCAAGTTTTGGTAATCAAGCGCCTACCTGGAGAACAAGGGAATAAAGTTTTAAGTTTTGGCAATCAGGCGGCAACCTGGAGAACAAGAGAAAACAGTTTCAAGTTTTGGCAATTAGGCGCCCACCTAGAGAACAAGGGAATACAGTTCAAGTTTTGGCAATCAGGCGCCCACCTGGAGAACAAGGGAATACAGTTCAAGTTTCGGCAATCAGGCGCCCACTTGCAGAACAAGGAAATACAGTTCAAGTTTTGGCAATCAAGCGCCCACCTGGAGAACAAGGGAATATAGTTTCAAGTTTTGGCAATCAGGCGCCCACCTGGAGAACAAGGGAATACAGTTAAAGTTTCGGTAATCAGGCGCCCACTTAGAGAACAAGGGAATACGGTTCAAGTTTTCGAAATCAGGAGCCCACCTGGAGAACAAGGGAATACAATTCAAGTTTTCACAATTGGGAGCCCACCTGGAGAAACAGGGAATACAGTTCAAGTTTCGGCAATCAGGCGCCCACTTGCAAAACAAGGAAATATTGTTCAAGTTTTGGCAATCAGGCACCCACCTGGAGAACAAGGGAATACAGTTAAAGTTTTGGCAATCAAGCACCCACCTGGAGAACAAGGGCATACAGTTCAAGTTTTGGCAATCAGGCGCCCACCTGGAGAACAAGGGCATACATTTCAAGTTTTGGCAATCAGGCGCCCACCTAGAGAACAATGGAATATAGTTAAAGTTTTGGCAATCAGGCACCCATCTAGAAAATAAGGGAATACAGTTCAAGTTTTCGCAATTGGGCGCCCACCTGGAGAAACAGGGAATACAGTTCAAGTTTTGGCAATCAGGCGCCCACCTGAAGAACAAGGGATTACAGTTGAAGTTTCGGCAATCAGGCACCCACCTGGAGAACAAGGGAATACAGTTCAAGTTTCGACAATCAGGCGCCCACTTGCAGAACAAGGAAATACAGTTCAAGTTTTGGCAATCAGGCGCCCACCTGGAGAATAAGGGAATACAGTTTCAAGTTTTGGCAATCAGGCACCCACCTGGAGAACAAGGGAATACAGTTAAATTTTTGGTAATCAGGCGCCCACTTACAGAACAAAGGAATACAGTTCAAGTTTTCGCAATCAGGCGCCCACCTGGAGAACAAGGTAATTCAGTTCAAGTTTTGGTAATCAGGTGCCCACCTGGATAACAAGGGAAAACATTTCAAGTTTATGTAATCAAGAACTCACCTGGAGAACAAGGGATTACAGTTCAAGTTTAGGCCATCAGGCGCCCACATGGAGAACAAGGGAATACGGTTTCAAGTTTTGGAAATTAGGCGACCACCTAGAGGACTAGGGAATATAGTAAATGTTTTGGCAATCAGGCGCCCACCTAGAGAATAAGGGAATACCGTTCATGTTTTGGCAATTAGGCACCCACTGGAGAACAAGGGAATACAGTTCAAGTTTTCGCAATCAGGTGCCCACCTGGAGAATAAGGGAATACAGTTCAATTTTGGTAATCAAGCATCTACTTAGAGAAGAAGGGAATACAATTTCAAGTTTTGGCAATCAGGCGCCCACCTAGAGAACAAGGGAAAATAGTTTCAAGTTTTCGCATTTAGGCGCCCACCTGGAGAACAAGGGAATATAGTTCAATTTTTGGCAATCAGGCGCCCACCTGGAGAACAAAGGAATACAGTTCAAGTTTCGGCAATCTGGCACCCACCTAGAGAACAAGGGAATAGAGTTCAAGGAGAACAAGGGAATATAGTTCAATTTTGGCAATCAGGTGCCAACCTAGAGAACAAGGGAATACAATTAAAGTTTTGGCAATCAGGCGCCCACCTGGAGAACAAGGGAATATAGTTCAAATTTCGGCAATAAGACACCCACCTTGAGAACAAGGGAATACAGTTCAAGTTTTGGCAATCAGGCGCCCACCTAGAGAACAAGGGGATTAAGTTCAAGTTTTGGTAATCAGGCGCACACCTGGAGAACAAGGGAATACAGTTCAAGTTTCGGCAATCAGGCGCCCCCTTAGAGAACAAGGGAATGCAGTTCAGGTTTTTGCAATCAGGCGCCCACCTAGAGAACAAGGGAATATAGTTCAAGTTTGGGCAATCAGGCACCCACCTAGAGAACAAGGGAATATAGTTAAAGTTTTGGCATTCAGGTGCCCACCTGGAGAACAAGGGCATACAGTTCAAGTTTTGGCAATCAGGCGCCCACCTGGAGAACAAGGGCATACATTTCAAGTTTTGGCAATCAGGCGCCCACCTAGAGAACAAGGGAATATAGTTAAAGTTTTGGCAATCAGGCACCCATCTGGAAAATAAGGGAATACAGTTCAAGTTTTGGCAATCAGGCGCCAACCTGGAGAATAAGGAATACAGTTCAAGTTTCGGCAATCAGGCGCCCACCTAGAGAACAAAGGAATGCAGTTCAAGTTTTGGCAATCAGGCGCCCATCTGGAGAACAAGGGAAAACAGTTTCAAGTTTTGGCATTTAGGCGCCCACCTGGAGAAAAAGGGAATATAGTTCAAGTTTTGGCAATCAGGCGCCCACCTGGAGAACAAGAGAATACAGTTCAAGTTTCGGCAATCAGGCACCCACCTGGAGAACAAGGGAATACTGTTCATGTTTTGGCAATCAGGCGCCCACCTGGATAACAAGTGAATACAGTTCAGGTTTTGGCAATTAGGCACCCGCCTGGAGAACAAGGGAATACAGTTCAAGTTTGGGCAATCAAGCACCCAACTGGAGAACAAGGGAATACAGTTCAAGGAGAACTAGGGAATACAATTCAAGTTTTGGCAACCAGGTGCCCATATGGAGAACAAGGGAATACAGTTAAAGTTTTGGCAATCAGGCGCACACCTAGAGAACAAGGGAATAAAATTAATGTTTTGGCAACCATGCGCCTACCTGGAGAACAAGGGAATACAGTTCAAGTTTTGGCAATCTTGCGCCCACCTGGAGAAAAAGGGAATACAGTTCAAGTTTTGGTAATCAAGCACCCACCTGGAGAACAAGGGATTACAGTTCACGTTTTTGTAATCAGGCACCCACCTGGAGAACAAGGGAATACAGTTAAAGTTTAGCCAATCAGGCACCCACCTGGAGAGCAAGGGAATACTGTTAAAGTTTGGGCAATCAGGCGCCCACCTGGAGAACAAGGGCATACAATTCAAGTTTTGGCAATCAGGCGCCCACTTGGAGAACAAGGGAATACAGTTGAAGTTTCGGCAATCAGGCGCCCACCTGGAGAATAAGGGAATACAGTTCAAGTTTCGGCAATCAGGCGCCCACTTGCAAAACAAGGAAATATTGTTCAAGTTTTGGCAATCAGGCACCCACCTGGAGAACAAGGGCATACAGTTCAAGTTTGGGCAACCAGGTGCCCACCTGGAGAACAAGGGCATACAGTTCAAGTTTTGGCAATCAGGTGCCCACCTGGAGAACAAGGGAATACAGTTCAAGTTTCGGCAATCTGGCACCCACCTAGAGAACAAGGGAATACAGTTCCCACCTGGAGCTACAGGGAATGCAGTTCAGGTTTTTGCAATCAGGCGCCCACCTAGAGAACAAGGGAATATAGTTCAAGTTTGGGCAATCAGGCGCCCACCTGGAGAAGAAGGGAATATAGTTCTAGTTTTGGCAATCAGGCACCCACCTAGAGAACAAGGGAATACAGTTCAAGTTTTGTCAATCAGGCGCCTACCTGGAGAACAAGGGAATACAGTTAAAGTTTTGGCAATCAAGCGCCCACCTGGAGAACAATGGCATACAGTTCAAGTTTTGGCAACCAGGCGCCCACCTGGAGAACAAGGGAATACAATTCAAGTTTTCGCAATTGGGCGCCCACTTAGAGAAACAGGGAATACAGTTCAAGTTTTGGCAATCAGGAGCCCACCTATAAAACAAGGGAATACAGTTCAAGTTTCGGCAATCAGGCGCACCTGGAGAACAAGGGAATACAGTTCAAATTTCGGCAATCAGGCGCCCACTTGGAGAACAAGGAAATACAGTTCAAGTTTTGGCAATCAGGCGCCCACCTGGAGAACATGGGAAAATAGTTTCAAGTTTGGGCAATCAAGCACCCACCTGGAGAACAAGGGAATACAGTTAAAGTTTTGGCAATCATTCTCCCACCTGGAGAATTAGGGAATACAGTTCAAGTTTTGGCAATCAGGCGCCCACCTGGAGAAGAAAGGAATACAGTTCAAGTTTTGGCAATCATGCACCCACCTGGAGAACAAGGGAATATAGTTGAAGTTTTCGCAATCAGGCGCCCGCCTTGAGAACAAGGGAATTCAGTTCAAGTTATGGTAATCAAGAACACACCTGGAGAACAAGGGAATACCGTTCATGTTTTGGCAATCAGGCGCTCACCTGGAGAACAAGGAAATACTGTTCAAGTTTTCGCAATCAAATGCCCACCTGGAAAACAAAGGAATACAGTTCATGTTTTGGTAATCAAGCACCTACTTGGAGAAGAAGGCAATACAATTTCAAGTATTGGCAATGAGGCGCCCATCTAGAGAACAAGGGAAAACATTTTCAAGTTTTGGCATTTAGGCACCCACCTGGAGAACAAGGGAATATTGTTCAAGTTTTGGCAATCAGACGCCCACCTGGAGAACAAGAGAATACAATTCAAGTTTTGGCAATCAGGCACCCACCTGGAGAACAAGGGAATATTGTTCAAGTTTTGGCAATCAGGCGCCCACCTGGATAATAAGTGAATACAGTTCAGGGTTTGGCAATCAGGCACCCACCTGGAGAACAAGGGAATATTGTTCAAGTTTTAGCAATCAGGCGCCCACCTGGATAACAAGTGAATACAGTTCAGGGTTTGGCAATTAGGCACCCACCTGGAGAACAAGGGAATACAGTTCAAGTTTGGGCAATCAAGCACCCACCTGGAGAACAAGGGAATACAGTTCAAGGAGAACAAGGGAATACAATTCAAGTTTTGGCAACTAGGTGCCCACATGGAGAACAAGGGAATACAGTTAAAGTTTTGGCAATCAGGCGCCCACCTAGAGAACAAGGGAATACAATTAATGTTTTGGCAACCATGCGCCTACCTGGAGAACAAGGGAATACAGTTCAAGTTTTGGCAATCTTGCGCCCACCTGGAGAACAAGGGAATACAGTTCAAGTTTTGGTAATCAAGCACCCACCTGGAGAACAAGGGATTACAGTTTAAGTTTTGGCAATCAGGCACCCACCTGGAGAACAAGGGAATACAGTTAAAGCTTAGCCAATCAGGCACCCACCTGGAGAGCAATGGAATACTGTTAAAGTTTGGGCAAGCAGGCGCCCACCTGGAAAACAAGGGCATACAATTCAAGTTTTGGCAATCAGGCGCCCACCTGGAGAACAAGGGAATACTGTTAAAGTTTTGGCAATCAGGCGCCCACCTAGAGAAAAAGGGCATACAATTCAAGTTTTCGCAATCAGGCGCCCACCTGGAGAACAAGGGAATATAGTTAAAGTTTTGGCAATCAGGAGCCCACCTAGAGAATAAGGGAATACCGTTCATGTTTTGGCAATCAGGCGCTCACCTGGAGAATAAGGGAATACTGTTCAAGTTTTCTCAATCAGGTGCCCACCTGGAGAACAAGGGAATACAGTTCAAGTTTTGGTAATCAAGCACCTACTTGGAGAAAAATGGGATACAATTTCAAGTTTTGGCAATGAGGCGCCCACCTGGAGAACAATGGAAAACATTTTCAAGTTTTGGCATTTAGGCACCCACCTGGAGAACAAGGGAATATTGTTCAAGTTTTGGCAATCAGACGCCCGCCTGGAGAACAAGAGAATACTGTTCAGGTTTCGGCAATCAGGCACCCACCTGGAGAACAAGGGAATATTGTTCAAGTTTTGGCAATCAGGCGCCCACCTGGATAACAAGTGAATACAGTTCAGGGTTTGGCAATTAGGCACCCACCTGGAGAACAAGGGAATACAGTTCATGTTTTGGTAATCAAGCGCCTACCTGGAGAACGAGGGAATAAAGTTTCAAGGTTTGGCAATCAGGCGGCAACTTGGAGAACAAGGGAAAACAGTTTCAAGTTTTAGCAATCAGGCGCCCACCTGGAGAACAAGGGAATACAGTTCAAGTTTTGGCATTCAGGCACCCACCTGGAGAACAAGGGAATACGATTCAAGTTTCGGCAATCAGGCGCCCCCTTAGAGAACAAGGGAATGCAGTTCAGGTTTTTGCAATCAGGCGCCCACCTAAAGAACAAGGGAATATAGTTCAAGTTTGGGCAATCAGGCGCCCACCTGGAGAACAAGGGAATACAGTTAAAGTTTTGGCAATCAGGCGCCCACCTGGAGAAGAAGGGAATATAGTTCTAGTTTTGGCAATCAGGCGCCCACCTGGAGAACAAGGGAATACAGTTCAAGTTTTGGCAACCAGGCGCCCGCCTGGAGAACAAGGGAATACAATTCAAGTTTTCGGAATTGGGCGCCCACTTAGAGAAATAGGGAATACAGTTCAAGTTTTGGCAATCAGGAGCCCACCTATAAAACAAGGGAATACAGTTCAAGTTTCGGCAATCAAGCGCCCACCTGGAGAACAAGGGAATACAGTTCAAGTTTCGGCAATCAGGCGCCCACTTGGAGAACAAGGAAATACAGTTCAAGTTTTGGCAATCAGGCGCCCACCTGGAGAACAAGGGAATATAGTTTCAAGTTTGGGCAATCAAGCACCCACCTGGAGAACAAGGGAATACAGTTAAAGTTTTGGCAATCAGGCGCCCACCTGGAGAATAAGGGAATACAGTTCAAGTTTTGGCAATCAGGCGCCCACCTGGAGAAGAAAGGAATACAGTTCAAGTTTTGGCAATCATGCACCCACCTGGAGAACAAGGGAATATAGTTGAAGTTTTAGCAATCAGGCGCCCGCCTTGAGAACAAGGGAATTCAGTTCAAGTTATGGTAATCAAGAACACACCTGGAGAACAAGGGAATACCGTTCATGTTTTGGCAATTAGGCGCTCACCTGGAGAACAAGGGAATACTGTTCAAGTTTTCGCAATCAAGTGCCCACCTGGAGAACAAAGGAATACAGTTCATGTTTTGGTAATCAAGCACCTACTTGGAGAAGAAGGCAATACAATTTCAAGTTTTGGCAATGAGGCGCCCATCTAAAGAACAAGGGAAAACATTTTCAAGTTTTGGAATTTAGGCACCCACCTGGAGAACAAGGGAATATTGTTCAAGTTCTGGCAATCAGACGCCCACCTGGAGAACAAGAGAATACAGTTCAAGTTTTGGCAATCAGGCACCCACCTGGAGAACAAGGGAATATTGTTCAAGTTTTGGCAATCAGACGCCCACCTGGATAACAAGTGAATACAGTTCAGGGTTTTGCAATTAGGCACCCACCTGGAGAACAAGGGAATACAGTTCAAGTTTGGGCAATCAAGCACCCACCTGGAGAACAAGGGAATACAGTTCAAGGAGAACAAGGGAATACAATTCAAGTTTTGGCAACCAGGTGCCCACATGGAGAACAAGGGAATACAGTTAAAGTTTTGGCAATCAGGCGCCCACCTAGAGAACAAGGGAATACAATTAATGTTTTGGCAACCATGCGCCTACCTGGATAACAAGGGAATACAGTTCAAGTTTTGGCAATCTTGCGCCCACCTGGAGAACAAGGGAATACAATTCAAGTTTTGGTAATCAAGCACCCACCTGGAGAACAAGGGATTACAGTTTAAGTTTTGGCAATCAGGCACTCACCTGGAGAACAAGGGAATACAGTTAAAGCTTAGCCAATCAGGCACCCACCTGGAGAGCAAGGGAATGCTGTTAAAGTTTGGGCAATCAGGCGCCCACCTGGAGAACAAGGGCATACAATTCAAGTTTTGGCAATCAGGCGCCCACCTGGAGAACAAGGGAATACTGTTAAAGTTTTGGCAATCAGGCGCCCACCTAGAGAACAAGGGCATACAATTCAAGTTTTCGCAATCAGGCGCCCACCTGGAGAACAAGGGAATATAGTTAATGTTTTGGCAATCAGGCGCCCACCTAGAGAATAAGGGAATACCGTTCATGTTTTGGCAATCAGGTGCTCACCTGGAGAACAAGGGAATACTGTTCAAGTTTTCTCAATCAGGTGCCCACCTGGAGAACAAGGGAATACAGTTCAAGTTTTGGTAATCAAGAACCTACTTGGAGAAAAAGGGGATACAATTTCAAGTTTTGGCAATGAGGCGCCCACCTGGAGAACAAGGGAAAACATTTTCAAGCTTTGGCATTTAGGCACCCACCTGGAGAACAAGGGAATATTGTTCAAGTATTGGAAATCAGACGCCCACCTGGAGAACAAGAGAATACAGTTCAAGTTTTGGCAATATTGCGCCCACCTGGAGAACAATGGAATACTGTTCAAGTTTTGGCAATCAGGCGTCCACCTGGATAACAAGTGAATACATTTCAGGGTTTGGCAATTAGGCACCCACTTGGAGAACAAGGGAATACAGTTCAAGTTTTGGTAATCAAGCGCCTACCTGGAAAACGAGGGAATAAAGTTTCAAGGTTTGGCAATCAGGCGGCAACCTGGAGAACAAGGGAAAACAGTTTCAATTTTTGGCAATCAGGCGCCCACCTGGAGAACAAGGGAATACAGTTCAAGTTTTGGCATTCAGGCGCCCACCTGGAGAACAAGGGAATACAATTCAAGTTTCGGCAATCAGGCGCCCCCTTAGAGAACAAGGGAATGCAGTTCAGGTTTTTGCAATCAGGCGCCCACCTGGAGAACAAGGGAATACAGTTCAAGTTTCGACAATCAGGCGCCCACTTGGAGAACAAGGAAATACAGTTCAAGTTTTGGCAATCAGGCGCCCACCTGGAGAACAAGGGAATATAGTTTCAAGTTTGGGCAATCAAGCACCCACCTGGAGAACAAGGGAATACAGTTAAAGTTTTGTCAATCAGGCGCCCACCTGGAGAATAAGGGAATACAGTTCATGTTTTGGCAATCAGGCGCCCACCTGGAGAAGAAAGGAATACAGTTCAAGTTTTGGCAATCATGCACCCACCTGGAGAACAAGGGAATACAATTCAAGTTTTCTCAATTGGGCGCCCACTTAGAGAAACAGGGAATACAGTTCAAGTTTTGGCAATCAGGAGCCCACCTATAAAACAAGGGAATACAGTTCAAGTTTCGGCAATCAGGCGCCCACCTGGAGAACAAGGGAATACAGTTCAAGTTTTGGCAATCAGGCGCCCACTTGTAGAACAAGGAAATACAGTTCAAGTTTTGGCAATCAGGCACCCACCAGGAGAACAAGGGAATATAGTTTCAAGTTTGGGCAATCAAGCACCCACCTGGAGAACAAGGGAATACAGTTAAAGTTTTGGCAATCAGGCGCTCACCTGAGAATAAGGGAATACAGTTCAAGTTTTGGCAATTAGGCGCCCACCTGGAGAAGAAAGGAGTACAGTTCAAGTTTTGGCAATCATGCACCCACCTGGAGAACAAGGGAATATAGTTGAAGTTTTCGCAATCAGGCGCCCGCCTTGAGAACAAGGGAATTCAGTTCAAGTTATGGTAATCAAGAACATACCTGGAGAACAAGGGAATACCGTTCATGTTTTGGCAATCAGGCGCTCACCTGGAGAACAAGGGAATACTGTTCAAGTTTTCACAATCAAGTGCCCACCTGGAGAACAAAGGAATACAGTTCATGTTTTGGTAATCAAGCACCTACTTGGAGAAGAAGGCAATACAATTTCAAGTTTTGGCAATGAGGCGCCCATCTAGAGAACAAGGGAAAACATTTTCAAGTTTTGGCATTTAGGCACCCACCTGGAGAACAAGGGAATATTGTTCAAGTTTTGGCAATCAGACGCCCACCTGGAGAACAAGAGAATACAGTTCAAGTTTTGGCAATCAGGCACCCACTTGGAGAACAAGGGAATATTGTTCAAGTTTTGGCAATCAGGCGCCCACCTGGATAACAAGTGAATACAGTTCAGGGTTTGGCAATTAGGCACCCACCTGGAGAACAAGGGAATACAGTTCAAGTTTGGGCAATCAAGCACCCACCTGGAGAACAAGGGAATACAGTTCAAGGAGAACAAGGAAATACAATTCAAGTTTTGGTAACCAGGTGCCCACATGGAGAACAAGGGAATACAATTAATGTTTTGGAAACCATGCGCCTACCTGGAGAACAAGGGAATACAGTTCAAGTTTTGGCAATCTTGCGCCCACCTGGATAACAAGGGAATACAGTTCAAGTTTTGGTAATCAAGCACCCACCTGGAGAACAAGGGATTACAGTTTAAGTTTTGGCAATTAGGCACTCACCTGGAGAACAAGGGAATACAGTTAAAGCTTAGCCAATCAGGCACCCACCAGGAGAGCAAGGGAATACTGTTAAAGTTTGGGCAATCAGGCGCCCACCTGGAGAAAAAGGGCATACAATTCAAGTTTTGGCAATCAGGCGCCCACCTGGAGAACAAGGGAATACTGTTAAAGTTTTGGCAATCAGGCGCCCACCTGGAGAACAAGGGCATACAATTCAAGTTTTCGCAATCAGGCGCCCACCTGGAGAACAAGGGAATATAGTTAAAGTTTTGGCAATCAGGCGCCCACCTAGAGAATAAGGGAATACCGTTCATGTTTTGGCAATCAGGCGCTCACCTGGAGAACAATGGAATACTGTTCAAGTTTTCTCAATCAGGTGCCCACCTGGAGAACAAGGGAATACAGTTCAAGTTTTGGTAATCAAGCACCTACTTGGAGAAAAAGGGGATACAATTTCAAGTTTTGGCAATGAGGCGCCCACCTGGAGAACAAGGGAAAACATTTTCAAGTTTTGGCATTTAGGCACCCACCTGGAGAATAAGGGAATATTGTTCAAGTTTTGGAAATCAGACGCCCACCTGGAGAACAAGAGAATACAGTTCAAGTTTTGGCAATCTTGCGCCCACCTGGAGAACAAGGGAATACTGTTCAAGTTTTGGCAATCAGGCGTCCACCTGGATAACAAGTGAATACAGTTCAGGGTTTGGCAATTAGGCACCCACCTGGAGAACAAGGGAATACAGTTCAAGTTTTGGTAATCAAGCGCCTACCTGGAGAACGAGGGAATAAAGTTTCAAGGTTTGGCAATCAGGCGGCAACCTGGAGAACAAGGGAAAACAGTTTCAAGTTTTGGTAATCAGGCGCCCACCTGGAGAACAAGGGAATACAGTTCAAGTTTTGGAATTCAGGCGCCCACCTGGAGAACAAGGGAATACAATTCAAGTTTCGGCAATCAGGCGCCCCCTTAGAGAACAAGGGAATGTAGTTCAGGTTTTTGCAATCAGGCGCCCACCTAGAGAACAAGGGAATATAGTTCAAGTTTGGGCAATCAGGCACCCACCTGGAGAACAAGGGAATACAGTTAAAGTTTTGGCAATCAGGCGCCCACCTGGAGAAGAAGGGAATATAGTTCTAGTTTTGGCAATCAGGCGCCCACCTGGAGAACAAGGGAATACAGTTCAAGTTTTGTCAATCAGGCGCCTACCTGGAGAACAAGGGAATACAGTTAAAGTTTTGGCAATCAAGTGCCCACCTGGAGAACAAGGGCATACAGTTCAAGTTTTGGCAACCAGGCGCCCACCTGGAGAACAAGGGAATACAATTCATGTTTTCGCAATTGGGCGCCCACTTAGAGAAACAGGGAATACAGTTCAAGTTTTGGCAATCAGGAGCCCACCTATAAAACAAGGGAATACAGTTCAAGTTTCGGCAATCAGGCGCCCACCTGGAGAACAAGGGAATACAGTTCAAGTTTCGGCAATCAGGCGCCCACTTGGAGAACAAGGAAATACAGTTCAAGTTTTGGCAATCAGGCGCCCACCTGGAGAACAAGGGAATATAGTTTCAAGTTTGGGCAATCAAGCACCCACCTGGAGAACAAGGGAATACAGTTAAAGTTTTGGCAATCAGGCGCCCACCTGGAGAATAATGGAATACAGTTCAAGTTTTGGCAATCAGGCGCCCACCTGGAGAAGAAAGGAATACAGTTTAAGTTTTGTCAATCATGCACCCACCTGGAGAATAAGGGAATATAGTTGAAGTTTTCGCAATCAGGCGCCCGCCTTGAGAACAAGGGAATTCAGTTCAAGTTATGGTAATCAAGAACACACCTGGAGAACAAGGGAATATCGTTCATGTTTTGGCAATTAGGCGCTCACTTGGAGAACAAGGGAATACTGTTCAAGTTTTCGCAATCAAGTGCCCACCTGGAGAACAAAGGAATACAGTTCATGTTTTGGTAATCAAGCACCTACTTGGAGAAGAAGGCAATACAATTTCAAGTTTTGGCAATGAGGCGCCCATCTAGAGAACAAGGGAAAACATTTTCAAGTTTTGGCATTTAGGCACCCACCTGGAGAACAAGGGAATATTGTTCAAGTTTTAGCAATCAGACGCCCACCTGGAGAACAAGAGAATACAGTTCAAGTTTTGGCAATCAGGCACCCACCTGGAGAACAAGGGAATATTGTTCAAGTTTTGGCAATCAGGCGCCCACCTGGATAACAAGTGAATACAGTTCAGGGTTTGGCAATTAGGCACCCACCTGGAGAACAAGGGAATACAGTTCAAGTTTGGGCAATCAAGCACCCACCTGGAGAACAAGGGAATACAGTTCAAGGAGAACAAGGGAGTACAATTCAAGTTTTGGCAACCAGGTGCCCACATGGAGAACAAGGGAATACAGTTAAAGTTTTGGCAATCAGGCGTCCACCTAGAGAAAAAAGGAATACAATTAATGTTTTGGCAACCATGCGCCTACCTGGAGAACAAGGGAATACAGTTCAAGTTTTGGCAATCTTGCGCCCACCTGGAGAACAAGGGAATACAGTTCAAGTTTTGGTAATTAAGCACCCACTTGGAGAACAAGGGATTACAGTTTAAGTTTTGGCAATCAGGCACCCACCTGGAGAACAAGGGAATACAGTTAAAGCTTAGCCAATCAGGCACCCACCTGGAGAGCAAGGGAATACTGTTAAAGTTTGGGCAATCAGGCGCCCACCTGGAGAACAAGGGCATACAATTCAAGTTTTGGCAATCAGGCGCCCACCTGGAGAACAAGGGAATACTGTTAAAGTTTTGGCAATCAGGCGCCCACCTGGAGAACAAGGGCATACAATTCAAGTTTTCGCAATCAGGCGCCCACCTGGAGAACAAGGGAATATAGTTAAAGTTTTGGCAATCAGGCGCCCACCTAGAGAATAAGGGAATACCGTTCATGTTTTGGCAATCAGGCGCTCACCTGGAGAACAATGGAATACTGTTCAAGTTTTCTCAATCAGGTGCCCACCTGGAGAACAAGGGAATACAGTTCAAGTTTTGGTAATCAAGCACCTACTTGGAGAAAAAGGGGATACAATTTCAAGTTTTGGCAATGAGGCGCCCACCTGGAGAACAAGGGAAAACATTTTCAAGTTTTGGCATTTAGGCACCCACCTGGAGAATAAGGGAATATTGTTCAAGTTTTGGAAATCAGACGCCCACCTGGAGAACAAGAGAATACAGTTCAAGTTTTGGCAATCTTGCGCCCACCTGGAGAACAAGGGAATACTGTTCAAGTTTTGGCAATCAGGCGTCCACCTGGATAACAAGTGAATACAGTTCAGGTTTTGGCAATTAGGCACCCACCTGGAGAACAAGGGAATACAGTTCAAGTTTGGGCAATCAAGCACCCACCTGGAGAACAAGGGAATACAGTTCAAGGAGAACAAGGGAATACAGTTCAAGTTTTGGCAACCAGGTGCCCACATGGAGAACAAGGGAATACAGTTAAAGTTTTGGCAATCAGGCGCCCACCTAGAGAACAAGGGAATACAATTAATGTTTTGGCAACCATGCGGTACCTGGAGAATAAGGGAATACAATTCAAGTTTTGGCAATCTTGCACTACCCTGGAGAACAAGGGGATTAAGTTCATGTTTTGGTAATCAGGCACCCACCTGAAGAACAAAGGAATACAGTTCAAGTTTTGGCAATGAGGTGCCCATCTGGAGAACAAGGGAAAACATTTTCAAGTTTTGGCATTTAGGCACCCACCTGCAGAACAAGGGAATATTGTTGAAGTTTTGGAAATCAGACGTCCCCCTGGAGAACAAGTTAATACAGTTCAAGTTTTGGCAACCAGGTGCCCACATGGAGAACAAGGGAATACAGTTAAAGTTTTGGCAATCAGGCGCCCACCTGGATAACAAGTGAATACAGTTCAGGGTTTGGCAATTAGGCACCCACCTGGAGAACAAGGGAATACAGTTCAAGTTTGGGCAACCAAGCACCCACCTGGAGAACAAGGGAATACAGTTCAAGAAGAACAAGGGAATACAATTCAAGTTTTGGCAACCAGGTGCCCACATGGAGAACAAGGGAATACAGTTAAAGTTTTGGCAATCAGGCGCCCACCTAGAGAACAAGGGAATACAATTAATGTTTTGGCAACCATGCGGTACCTGGAGAACAAGGGAATACAGTTCAAGTTTTGGCAATCTTGCACCCACCTGGAGAACAAGGGAATACAGTTCAATTTTGGCAATCAGGCACCCACCTGGAGAACAAGGGAATATAGTTCAAGTTTTGGCAATCAGGCGCCCACCTGGAGAACAAGGGAATACAATTCAAGTTTTGGCAATCAGGCGCCTACTTGGAGAACAAGGGAATATAGTTAAAGTTTTGGCAATCAGGCGCCCACCTGGAGAACAAGGAAATATAGTTAACGTTTCGGCAATCAGGCGCCCACCTGGAGAACAAGGGAATACAATTTAAGTTTTCGCAATTAGGCGCCCACCTGGAGAAACAGGAAATACAATTCAAGTTTTGGCAATCAGGCGCCCACCTAAGGAACAAGGGAATACAGTTTAAGTTTCGGCAATCAAGCGCCCACCTGGAGAACAATGGAATACAGTTCAAGTTTTGGCAATCAGGCTCCTACCTGGAGATTTAGGGAAAACAGTTTCAAGTTTTGGCATTTATGCACCCACCTGGAGAACAAGGGAATATAGTTTAAGTTTTGGCAATCCGGCACCCTCCTGGAGAACAAGGGAATACAGTTCAAGTTTTGGCAATCAGGCGCCCACCTGAATAACAAGGGAATGCAGTTCAGGTTTTTACAATTAGGCACCCACCTGGAGAACAAGGGAATACAGTTCAAGTTTGGGCAATAAGGCTCCCACCTGGAGAACAAGGGAATACAGTTCAAGTTTTGGCAATCGGGCGCCTACCTAGATAACAAGGGAATACAATTAAAGTTTGGCAATCGAGCGTCTACATGGAGAAGAATGGAATACCATTCAAGTTTTTGCAATTAGGCGCCCACCTGGAGAAACAGGGAATACAGTTCAAGTTTTGGCAATCAGGCGCCCACCTAGAGAACAAGGGAATACAATTCAAGTTTCGGCAATCAGGCGCCCACCTGGAGAACAAGGGAATATAGTTCAAGTTTCGGCAATCAGGAGCCCACTTGGAGAACAAGGAAATACAGTTCAAGTTTTGGCAATCAGGCACCCACCTAGAGAATAAGGGAATAAAGTTCAAGTTTTGGTAGTCAAGCGCCTACATGGAGAAGAAGGGAATATAGTTTAAAGTATTGGCAATCTGGTGCCCACCTGGAGAACTAGGGAAAACAGTTTCAAGTTTTGGCATTTAGGCGCCCAATTGGAGAACAAGGGAATATAGTTCAAATTTTGGCAATCAGGCACCCACCAGGAGAACAAGGGAATACAGTTCAAGTTTTGGCAATCAGGCGCCCACCTGGATAACAAGGGAATGCAGTTCAGGTTTTTGCAATTAGGCAGCCACCTGGAGAACAAGGGAATACAGTTCAAGTTTGGGCAATCAGGCGCCCACCTAGAGAACAAGGGAATACAGTTCAAGTTTGGGCAATCAGGCACCCACCTGGAGAACAAGGGAATACAGTTAAAGTTTTGGCAATCAGGTGCCCACCTGGAGAACACGGGAATGTAGTTCAGGTTTTGGCAATCAGGCGCCCACCTAGAGAAGGGAATACAATTCAAGTTTTGGCAATCATGCGCCCACCTGGAGAACAAGGGAATACAGTTCAAGTTTTCGCAATCAGGCGCCCACCTGGAGAACAAGAGGATTAAGTTCAAGTTTTGGTAATCAGGCGCCCACCTGGAGAACAAGGGAATACAATTCAAGTTTTTGTAATCAGGCGCCCACCTGGAGAACAAGGGAATACAGTTCAAGTTTTGGCAATCAGGCACCCACCTGGAGAACAAGGGAATACAGTTAAAGTTTAGCCAATCAGGCACCCACCTGGAGAGCAAGGGAATACAGTTAAAGTTTGGGCAATCAGGCACCCACCTGGAGAACAAGGGCATACAATTCAAGTTTTGGCAATCAGGCGCCCACCTGGAGAACATGGGAATATAGTTAAAGTTTTGGCAATCAGGCACCCACCTGAAAATAAGGGAATTCAGTTCAAGTTTGGGCAATCAGGTGCCCACCTGGAGAACAAGGGCATACAGTTCAAGTTTTTGCAATCATGCGCCCACCTGGAGAACAAGGGAATACAGTTCCAATTTTCACAATCAGGCGCCCACCTGGAGAACAAGGGGATTAAGATCAAGTTTTGGTAATCAGGCGCCCACCTGAAGAACTAGGGAATACAGTTCAAGTTTTGGTAATCAAGCACCCACATGGAGAATAAGGGAATACAGTCTAATTTTGGGCAATTAGGCACCCACCTGGAGAACAAGGGAATATAGTTAAAGTTTTGGCAATCAGGCGCCCACCTGGAGAACAAGGGAATATAGTTCAAGTTTTGGCAATCAGGCGCCCACCTGGAGAACAAGGGAATACAGTTCAAGTTTTGGCAATCAGGCGCCTACTTGGAGAACAAGGGAATACAGTTAAAGTTTTGGCAATCAGGCGCCCACCTGGAGAACAAGGAAATATAGTTAACGTTTCGGCAATCAGGCGCCCACCTGGAGCTACAGGGAATACAATTCAAGTTTTGGCAATCTGGCGCCCACCTAGAGAACAAGGGAATACAGTTTAAGTTTCGGCAATCAGGCGCCCACCTGGAGAACAATGGAATACAGTTCAAGTTTTGGCAATCAGGCTCCTACCTAGAGATTTAAGGAAAACAGTTTCATGTTTTGGCATTTATGCTCCCACCTAGAGAACAAGGGAATATAGTTCAAGTTTTGGCAATTAGGCACCCTCCTGGAGAACAAGGGAATACAGTTCAAGTTTTGGCAATCAGGCGCCCACCTTGATAATGAGGGAATGCAGTTCATGTTTTTGCAATTAGGCACCCACCTGGAGAACAAGGGAATACAGTTCAAGTTTGGGCAATATGGCGCCCACCTGGAGAACAAGGGAATACAGTTCAAGGTTTGGCAATCAGGCGCCTACCTAGAGAACAAGGGAATACAGTTAAAGTTTGGCAATCAAGCACCTACATGGAGAAAAAGGGAATACAATTCAAGTTTTTGCAATCAGGCGCCCACCTGGAGAAACAGGGAATACAGTTCAAGTTTTGGCAATCAGGCGCCCACCTAGAGAACAAGGGAATACAATTTAAGTTTCGGCAATCAGGCGCCCACCTGGAGAACAAGAGAATACAGTTCAAGTTTCGGCAATCAGGCGCCCACTTGGAGAACAAGGAAATACAGTTCAAGTTTTGGCAATCAGGCACCCACCTGGAGAATAAGGGAATACAGTTCAAGTTTTGGTAGTCAAGCGCCTACATGGAGAAGAAGGGAATATAGTTTAAAGTTTTGGCAATCAGGCGCCCACCTGGAGAACTAGGGAAAACAGTTTCAAGTTTTGGCATTTAGGCGCCCACCTGGAGAACAAGGGAATATAGTTCAAGTTTTGGTAATCAGGCACCCAGCAGGAGAACAAGGGAATACAGTTCAAGGAGACAATCAGGCGCCCACATGGATAACAAGGGAATGCAGTTCAGGTTTTTGCAATTAGGCACCCACATGGAGAACAAGGGAATACAGTTCAAGTTAGGGCAATCAGGCACCCACCTGGAGAACAAGGGAATACAGTTCAAGGAGAATAAGGGAATATAGTTCAAGTTTTGGCAATCAGGTGCCCACCTGGAGAACAAGGGAATGTAGTTCAGGTTTTGGCAATCAGACGCCCACCTAGAGAAGCTAATACAGTTCAAGTTTTGGCAATCATGCGCCCACCTGGAGAACAAGGGAATACAGTTCAAGTTTTCGCAATCAGGCGCCCACCTGGAGAACAAGAGGATTAAGTTCAAGTTTCGGTAATCAAGCGCCCACCTGGAGAACAAGGGAATACAGTTCAAGTTTTGGTAATCAAGCACCTACCTGGAGAACAAGGGAATACAGTTCAAGTTTTGGTAATCAAGCACCTACCTGGAGAACAAGGGAATATAGTTCAAGTTTTCGCAATCAGGCGCCCACCTGGAGAACAAGAGTATTAAGTTCAAGTTTTGGTAATCAGGCGCCCACCTGGAGAACAAGGGAATACAGTTCAAGTTTTGGTAATCAAGCACCTACCTGGAGAACAAGGGAATATAGTTCAAGTTTTGGCAATCAGGCACCCACCTAGAGAACAAGGGAATACAGTTCAAGTTAAGGAAATCAGGCACCCACCTGGAGAACAAGGGAATACAGTTAAAGTTTGGCCAATCAGGCACCCACCTGGAGAGCAAGGGAATACAGTTAAAGCTTGGGCAATCAGGCGCCCACCTGGAGAACAAGGGCATACAATTCAAGTTTTGGCAATCAGGCGCCCACCTGAAGAACAAGGGAATATAGTTAAAGTTTTGGCAATCTGGCACCCACCTGAAAACAAGGGAATTCATTTCAAGTTTGGGCAATCAGGTGCCCACCTGGAGAACAAGGGCATACAGTTCAAGTTTTTGCAATCATGCGCCCACCTGGAGAACAAGGGAATACAGTTCAAATTTTCGCAATCAGGCGCCCACCTGGAGAACAAGGGGATTAAGATCAAGTTTTGGCAATCAGGTGCCCACCTGGAGAACAAGGGCATACAGTTCAAGTTTTTGCAATCATGCGCCCACCTGGAGAACAAGGGAATACAGTTCAAATTTTCGCAATCAGGCGCCCACCTGGAGAACAAGGGGATTAAGATCAAGTTTTGGCAATCATGCGCCCACCTGGAGAACAAGGGAATACAGTTCAAGTTTTCGCAATCAGGCGCCCACCTGGAGAACAAGAGGATTAAGTTCAAGTTTTGGTAATCAAGCGCCCACCTGGAGAACAAGGGAATACAGTTCAAGTTTTGGTAATCAAGCACCTACCTAGAGAACAAGGGAATACAGTTCAAGTTTTGGTAATCAAGCACCTACCTGAAGAACAAGGGAATATAGTTCATGTTTTCGCAATCAGGCGCCCACCCGGAGAATAAGAGGATTAAGTTCAAGTTTTGGTAATCAGGCGCCCACCTGGAGAACAAGGGAATACAGTTCAAATTTTGGTAATCAAGCACCTACCTGGAGAACAAGGGAATATAGTTCAAGTTTTGGCAATCAGGCACCCACCTATAGAACAAGGGAATACAGTTCAAGTTAAGGCAATCAGGCACCCACCTGGAGAACAAGGGAATACAGTTAAAGTTTGGCCAATCAGGCACCCACCTGGAGAGCAAGGGAATACAGTTAAAGTTTGGGCAATCAGGCGCCCACCTGGAGAACAAGGGCATACAATTCAAGTTTTGGCAATCAGGCGCCCACCTGGAGAACAAGGGAATATAGTTAATGTTTTGGCAATCAGGCACCTACCTGAAAACCAGGGAATTCATTTCATGTTTGTGCAATTAGGTGCCCACCTAGAGAACAAGGGCATACAGTTCAAGTTTTTGCAATCATGCGCCCACCTGGAGAACAAGGGAATACAGTTCAAATTTTCGCAATCAGGCGCCCACCTGGAGAACAAGGGGATTAAGATCAAGTTTTGGTAATCAGGCGCCCACCTGGAGAACAAGGGATTACAGTTCAAGTTTGGGCAATCAGGCACCCACCTGGAGAACAAGGGAATACAGTTAAAGTTTTGGCAATCAGGCGCCCACCTGGAGAATAAGGGAATATAGTTCAAGTTTTGGCAATCATGCGCCCACCTGGAGAACAAGGGAATACAGTTCAAGTTTTGGCAATCAGGCGCCTACTTGGAGAACAAGGGAATACAGTTAAAGTTTTTGCAATCAGGCGCCCACCTGGAGAACTAGGAAATATAGTTAACGTTTCGGCAATCAGGCGCCCACCTGGAGAACAAGGGAATACAAATTAAGTTTTCGCAATTTGGCTCCCACCTGGAGAAACAGGGAATACAATTCAAGTTTTGGCAATCAGGAGCCCACCTAGAGAACAAGGGAATACATTTTAAGTTTCGGTAATCAGGCGCCCACCTGGAGAACTAGGGAATACAGTTCAAGTTTTGGTAATCAAGCACCCACCTGGAGAATAAGGGAATACAGTTCAAGTTTTGGCTATCAGGCGCCCACCTGGAGAACAAGGGAATTAAGATCAAGTTTGGGTAATCAGGCGCCCACCTGGAGAACTAGGGAATACAGTTCAAGTTTTGGTAATCAGGCACCCACCTGGAGAACAAGGGATTACAGTTCAAGTTTTGGCAATCAGGCACCCACATGGAGAATAAGGGAATACAGTTCAAGTTTGGGCAATTAGGCACCCACCTGGAGAACAAGGGAATACAGTTAATGTTTTGGCAATCAGGCGCCCACCTGGAGAACAAGGGAATATAGTTCAAGTTTTGGCAATCAGGCGCCCACCTGGAGAACAAGGAAATATAGTTAACGTTTCGGCAATCAGGCGCCCACCTGGAGAACACGGGAATACAATTTAAGTTTTCGCAATTAGGCGCCCACCTGGAGAAACAGGAAATACAGTTCAAGTTTTGGCAATCAGGTGCCCACCTAGAGAACAAGGGAATACAGTTTAAGTTTCGGCAATCAGGCGCCCACCTGGAAAACAATGAAATACAGTTCAAGTTTTGGCAATCAGGCGCCTACCTGGAGATTTAGGGAAAACAGTTTCAAGTTTTTGAATTTATGCGCCCACCTAGAGAACAAGGGAATATAGTTCAAGTTTTGGCAATCAGGCACCCTCCTGGAGAACAAGGGAATACAGTTCAAGTTTTGGCTATCAGGCGCCCACCTGGATAACAAGGGAATGCAGTTCAAGTTTTTGCAATGAGGCACCCACCTGGAGAACAAGGGAATACAGTTCAAGTTTGGGCAATAAGGCGCCCACCTGGAGAACAAGGGAATACAATTCAAGTTTTGGCAATCAAGCGCCTACCTAGAGAACAAGGGAATACAGTTAAAGTTTGGCAATCAAGCGCCTACATGGAGAAGAAGGGAATACAATTCAAGTTTTTGCAATTAGGCGCCCACCTGGAGAAACAGGGAATACAGTTCAAGTTTTGGCAATCAGGCGCCCACCTAGAGAACAAGGGAATACAGTTCAAGTTTCGGCAATCAGGCGCCCACCTGGAGAATAAGGGAATACAGTTCAAGTTTCGGCAATCAGGCGCCCACTTGGAGAACAAGGAAATACAGTTCAAGTTTTGGCAATCAGGCACCCACCTGGAGAATAAAGGAATACAGTTCAAATTTTTGTAGTCAAGCGCCTACATGGAGCAGAAGGGAATACAAATCAAGTTTTGGCAATCAGGCGCCCACCTGGAGAACTAGGGAAAACAGTTTCAAGTTTTGGCATTTAGGCGCCCACCTGGAGAACAAGGGAATATAGTTCAAGTTTTGGCAATCAGGCACCCACCAGGAGAACAAGGGAATACAGTTCAAGTTTTGGCAATCAGGCGCCCACCTGGATAACAAGGGAATGCAGTTCAGGTTTTTACAGTTAGGCACCCACCTGGAGAACAAGGGAATACAGTTCAAGTTTGGGCAATCAGGCACCCACCTGGAGAACAAGGGAATACAGTTCAAGGAGAATAAGGGAATATAGTTCAAGTTTTGGCAATCAGGTGCCCACTTGGAGAACAAGGGAATGTAGTTTAGGTTTTGGAAATCAGGCGCGCACCTAGAGAAAGGAATATTGTTCAAGTTTTGGCAATCATGCGCCCACCTGGAGAACAAGGGAATACAGTTCAAGTTTTCACAATCAGGCGCCCACCTGGAGAACAAGAGGATTAAGTTCAAGTTTTGGTAATCAGCCGCCCACCTGGAGAACAAGGGAATACAGTTCAAGTTTTGGTAATCAAGCACCTACCTGGAGAACAAGGGAATACAGTTCAAGTTTTGGCAATCAGGCACCCACCTGGAGAACAAGGGAATACAGCTCAAGTTTGGGCAATCAGGCACCCACCTGGAGAACAAGGGAATACAATTAAAGTTTGGCCGATCAGGCACCCACCTGGAGAGCAAGGGAATACAGTTAAAGTTTGGGCAATCAGGCGCCCACTTGGAGAACAAGGGCATACAATTCAAGTTTTGGCAATCAGGCGCCCACCTGGAGAACAAGGGAATATAGTTAATGTTTTGGCAATCAGGCACCCATCTGGAAAATAAGGGAATACAAATCAAGTTTTGGCAATCAGGCGCCCACCTGGAGAATAAGAGAATACAGTTCAAGTTTCGCCAATCAGGCGCCCACCTAGAGAACAAAGGAATGTAGTTCAAATTTTCGCTATTAGGTGCCCACTTGGAGAACAAGGGAATACAATTCAAGTTTTGGCAATTAGGCGCCCACCTGGAGAAACAGAGAATAAAGTTTCAAGTTTTGGCAATCAGGCGGCAACCTGGAGAACAAGGGAATACAGTTCAAGTTTGGGCAATCAAGCACCCACCTGGAGAACAAGGGAATACAGTTCAAGGAGAACAAGGGAATACAATTCAAGTTTTGGCAACCAGGTGCCCACATGGAGAACAAGGGAATACAGTTAAAGTTTTGGCAATCAGGCGCCCACCTAGAGAACAAGGGAAAACAATTAATGTTTTGGCAACCATGCGCCTACCTGGAGAACAAGGGAATACATTTCAAGTTTTGGCAATCTTGCGCCCACCTGAAGAACAAGGGAATACAGTTAAAGTTTTGGTAATCAAGCACCCACCTGGAGAACAAGGGATTACAGTTCAAGTTTTGGCAATCAGGCACCCACCTGGAGAACAAGGGAATACAGTTCAAGGAGAACAAGGGAATACAATTCAAGTTTTGGAAACCAGGTGCCCACATGGAGAACAGGGGAATACAGTTAAAGTTTTGGCAATCAGGCGCCCACCTAGAGAACAAGGGAAAACAATTAATGTTTTGGCAACCATGCGCCTACCTGGAGAACAAGGGAATACATTTCAAGTTTTGGCAATCTTGCGCCCACCTGGAGAACAAGGGAATACAGTTCAAGTTTTGGTAATCAAGCACCCACCTGGAGAACAAGGGATTACAGTTCAAGTTTTGGCAATCAGGCACCCACCTGGAGAACAAGGGAATACAGTTCAAGTTTGGGCAATCAGGCACCCACCTGAGAACAAGGGAATACAGTTAAAGTTTAGCCAATCAGGCATCCACCTAGAGAGCAAGGGAATATTGTTAAAGTTTGGGCAATCAGGTGCCCACCTGGAGAACAAGGGAATATAGTTCAAGTTCTGGCAATCAGGCGCCCACCTGGAGAACAAGGGAATACTGTTAAAGTTTTGGCAATCAGGCACCCACCTGGAGAACAAGGGCATACAGTTCAAGTTTGGGCAATCAAGTGCCCACCTGGAGAACAAGGGCATACAGTTCAAGTTTTGGCAATCAGGCGCCCACCTGGAGAACAAGGGCATACAATTCAAGTTTTCGCAATCAGGCGCCCACCTGGAGAACAAGGGAATATATTTAAAGTTTTGGCAATCAGGCGCCCACCTAGAGAATAAGGGAATACCGTTCATGGTTTGGCAATCAGGCGCTCACCTGGAGAACAAGGGAATGCTGTTCAAGTTTTCTCAATCAGGTGCCCACCTGGAGAACAAGGGAATACAGTTCAAGTTTTGGTAATCAAGCACCTACTTGGAGAAAAAGGGAATACAATTTCCAGTTTTGGCAATGAGGTGCCCACCTGGAGAATAAGGGAAAACATTTTCAAGTTTTGGCATTTAGGCACCCACCTGGAGAACAAGGGAATATAGTTCAAGTTTTGGCAATCAGACGCCCACCTGGAGAACAAGGGAATACTGTTCAAGTTTTGGCAATCAGGCGTCCACCTGGATAACAAGTGTATACAGTTCAGGTTTTGGCAATTAGGCACCCACCTGGAGAACAAGGGAATACAGTTCAAGTTTGGGCAATCAAGCACCCACCTGGAGAACAAGGGAATACAGTTCAAGGAGAATAAGGGAATACAGTTCAAGTTTTTGCAATCAAGCACCCACCTGGAGAACAAGGGAATACAGTTCAAGGAGAACAAGGGAATACAATTCAAGGTTTGGCAACCAGGTGCCCACATGGAGAACAAGGGAATACAGTTAAAGTTTTGGCAATCAGGCGCCCACCTAGAGAACAAGGGAAAACAATTAATGTTTTGGCAACCATGCGCCTACCTGGAGAACAAGGGAATACAGTTCAAGTTTTGGCAATCTTGCGCCCACCTGGAGAACAAGGGAATACAGTTCAAGTTTTGGTAATCAAGCACCCACCTGGAGAACAAGGGATTACAGTTCAAGTTTTGGCAATCAGGCACCCACCTGGAGAACAAGGGAATACAGTTCAAGTTTGGACAATCAGGCACCCACCTGAGAACAAGGGAATACAGTTAAAGTTTAGCCAATCAGGCATCCACCTGGAGAGCAAGGGAATACTGTTAAAGTTTGGGCAATCAGGTGCCCACCTGGAGAACAAGGGAATATAGTTCAAGTTCTGGCAATCAGGCGCCCACCTGGAGAACAAGGGAATACTGTTAAAGTTTTGGCAATCAGGCACCCACCTGGAGAACAAGGGCATACAGTTCAAGTTTGGGCAATCAAGTGCCCACCTGGAGAACAAGGGCATACAGTTCAAGTTTTGGCAATCAGGCGCCCACCTGGAGAACAAGGGCATACAATTCAAGTTTTCGCAATCAGGCGCCCACCTGGAGAACAAGGGAATATATTTAAAGTTTTGGCAATCAGGCGCCCACCTAGAGAATAAGGGAATACCATTCATGTTTTGGCAATCAGGCGCTCACCTGGAGAACAAGGGAATGCTGTTCAAGTTTTCTCAATCAGGTGCCCACCTGGAGAACAAGGGAATACAGTTCAAGTTTTGGTAATCAAGCACCTACTTGGAGAAAAAGAGAATACAATTTCAAGTTTTGGCAATGAGGCGCCCACCTGGAGAACAAGGGAAAACATTTTCAAGTTTTGGCATTTAGGCACCCACCTGGAGAACAAGGGAATATAGTTCAAGTTTTGGCAATCAGACGCCCACCTGGAGAACAAGGAAATACTGTTCATGTTTTGGCAATCAGACGTCCACCTGGATAACAAGTGAATACAGTTCAGGTTTTGCCAATTAGGCACCCACCTGGAGAACAAGGGAATACAGTTCAAGTTTGGGCAATCAAGCACCCACCTGGAGAACAAGGGAATACAGTTCAAGGAGAACAAGGAAATACAGTTCAAGTTTTGGCAACCAGGTACCCACATGGAGAACAAGGGAATACAGTTAAAGTTTTGCCAATCAGGCGCCCACCTAGAGAACAAGGGAATACAATTAATGTTTTGGCAACCATGCACCTACCTGGAGAACAAGGGAATACTGTTCAAGTTTTGGCAATCTTGCACCCACCTGGAGAACAAGGGGATTAAGTTCATGTTTTGGTAATCAGGCGCCCACCTGAAGAACAAGGGAATACAGTTCAAGTTTTGGTAATCAAGCACCCACCTGGAGAACAAGGGATTACAGTTCAAGTTTTGGCAATTAGGCACCCACCTGGAAAACAAGGCAATACAGTTCAAGTTTGGGCAATCAGGCACCCACGTGGAGAACAAGGGAATACATTTAAAGTTTAGCCAATCAGGCACCCACCTGGAGAGCAAGAGAATACTGTTAAAGTTTGGGCAATCAGGCGCCCACTTAGAGAACAAGGGCATACAATTGAAGTTTTGGCAATCAGGCACCCACCTGGAGAACAAGGGAATACTGTTAAAGTTTTGGCAATCAGGCACCCACCTGGAGAACAAGGGCATACAGTTCAAGTTTGGGCAATCAGGTGCCTACCTGGAGAACAAAGGCATACAGTTCAAGTTTTGGCAATCAGGCGCCCACCTGGAGAACAAGGGCATACAATTCAAGTTTTGGCAATCAGGCGCCCACCTGGAGAACAAGGGCATACAATTCAAGTTTTTGCAATCAGGCGCCCACCTGGAGAACAAGGGAATATAGTTAAAGTTTTGCCAATCAGGCACCCATCTGGAAAATAAGGGAATACATTTCAAGCTTTGGCAATCAGGCGCCTACCTGGAGAATAAGGGAATACAGTTCAAGTTTCGGCAATCAGGCGCACACCTAGAGAACAAAGGAATGCAGTTCAAGTTTGGGCAATCAGACACCCACCTGGAGAACAAGGGAATACAGTTCAAGGAGAACAAGGGAATACAATTCAAGTTTTGGCAACCAGGTGCCCACATGGAGAACAAGGGAATACAGTTCAAGTTTTGGCTATGTTGCGCCCACCTGGAGAACAAGGGAATACAGTTCAAGTTTTGGTAATCAAGCACCCACCTGGAGAACAAGGGATTACAGTTCAAGTTTTGGCAATCAGGCATCCACCTGGAGAACAAGGGAATACAGTTCAAGTTTGGGCAATCAGGCACCCACCTGAGAACAAGGGAATACAGTTAAAGTTTTCGCAATCAGGCGCCCACCTGGAGAACAAGGGAATATAGTTAAAGTTTTGGCAATCAGGCGCCCACCTAGAGAATAAGGGAATACCGTTCATGTTTTGGCAATCAGGCGCTCACCTGGAGAACAAGGGAATACTGTTCAAGTTTTCTCAATCAGGTGCCCACCTGGAGAACAAGGGAATACAGTTCAAGTTTTGGTAATCAAGCACCTACTTGGAGAAAAATGGAATACAATTTCAAGTTTTGGCAATGAGGCGCCCACCTGGAGAAGAAGGGAAAACATTTTCAAGTTTTGGCATTTAGGCACCCACCTGGAGAACAAGGGAATACAATTCAAATTTTGGCAATTAGGCGCCCACCTGGAGAAATAGGGAATAAAGTTTCAAGTTTTGGCAATCAGGCGGCAATCTGGAGAACAAGGGAATACAGTTCAAGTTTTGGCAATCAGGCGCCCACCTAGAGAACAAGGGAATACAGTTAAAGTTTGGCCAATCAGGCACCCACCTGGAGAGCAAGGGAATACAGTTAAAGTTTGGGCAATCAGGCGCCCACCTGGAGAGCAAGGGAATACAGTTAAAGTTTGGGCAATCAGGCGCCCACCTGGAGAACAAGGGCATACAATTCAAGTTTTGGCAATCAGGCGCCCACCTGGAGAACAAGGGAATATAGTTCAAGTTTGGGCAATCATGCGCCTACCTGGAGAACAAGGGAATACAGTTCAAGTTTTCGCAATCAGGCGCCCACCTAGAGAACAAGAGGATTAAGTTCAAGTTTTGGTAATCAGGCGTCCACTTGGAGAACAAGGGAATACAGTTCAAGTTTTGGTAACCAAACACCCACCTGGAGAACAAGGGAATACAGTTCAAGTTTTGGCAATCAGGCACCCACCTGGAGAACAAGGGAATACAATTCAAGTTTGGGCAATCAGGCACCCACCTGGAGAACAAGGGAATACAGTTAAAGTTTGGGCAATCAGGCACCCACCTGGAGAGCAAGGGAATACAGTTAAAGTTTGGGCAATCAGGCGCCCACCTGGAGAACAAGGGCATACAATTCAAGTTTTGGCAATCAGGCGCCCACCTGGAGAACAAGGGAATACTGTTCAAGTTTTCTCAATCAGGTGCCCACCTGGAGAACAAGGGAATACAGTTCAAGTTTTGGTAATCAAGCACCTACTTGGAGAAAAAGGGAATACAATTTCAAGTTTTGGCAATGAGGCGCCCACCAGGAGAACAAGGGAAAACATTTTCAGGTTTTGGCGTTTAGGCACCCACCTGGAGAACAAGGGAATACAATTCAAGTTTTGGCAATTAGGCGCCCACCTGGAGAAATAGGGAATAAAGTTTCAAGTTTTGGCAATCAGGCGGCAATCTGGAGAACAAGGGAATACAGTTCAAGTTTTGGCAATCAGGCGCCCACCTGGAGAACAAGGGATTACAGTTCAAGTTTTGGCAATCAGGCACCCACCTGGAGAACAAGGGAATACAGTTCAAGTTTGGGCAATCAGGCACCCACCTGAGAACAAGGGAATACAGTTAAAGTTTTCGCAATCAGGCGCCCACCTGGAGAACAAGGGAATATAGTTAAAGTTTTGGCAATCAGGCGCCCACCTAGAGAATAAGGGAATACCGTTCATGTTTTGGCAATCAGGCGCTCACCTGGAGAACAAGGGAATACTGTTCAAGTTTTCTCAATCAGGTGCCCACCTGGAGAACAAGGGAATACAGTTCAAGTTTTGGTAATCAAGCACCTACTTGGAGAAAAAGGGAATACAATTTCAAGTTTTGGCAATGAGGCGCCCACCTGGAGAACAAGGGAAAACATTTTCAAGTTTTGGCATTTAGGCACCCACCTGGAGAAATAGGGAATAAAGTTTCATGTTTTGGCAATCAGGCGGCAATCTGGAGAACAAGGGAATACAGTTCAAGTTTTGGCAATCAGGCGCCCACCTAGAGAACAAGGGAATACAGTTAAAGTTTGGCCAATCAGGCACCCACCTGGAGAGCAAGGGAATACAATTAAAGTTTGGGCAACCAGGCGCCCACCTGGAGAGCAAGGGAATACAGTTAAAGTTTGGGCAATCAGGCGCCCACCTGGAGAACAAGGGCATACAATTCAAGTTTTGGCAATCAGGCGCCCACCTGGAGAACAAGGGAATATATTTCAAGTTTGGGCAATCATGCGCCTACCTGGAGAACAAGGGAATACAGTTCAAGTTTTGGCAATCAGGCGCCCACCTGGAGAACAAGGGAATATAGTTAAAGTTTTGCCAATCAGGTGCCCACCTGGAGAACAAGGGAATACAGTTCAAGTTTTGGTAATCAAGCACCTACTTGGAGAAAAAGGGAATACAATTTCAAGTTTTGGCAATGAGGCGCCCACCTGGAGAACAAGGGAAAACATTTTCAAGTTTTGGCATTTAGGCACCCACGTGGAGAACAAGGGAATACATTTAAAGTTTAGCCAATCAGGCACCCACCTAGAGAGCAAGAGAATACTGTTAAAGTTTGGGCAATCAGGCGCCCACTTAGAGAATAAGGGAATACCGTTCATGTTTTGGCAATCAGGCGCTCACCTGGAGAACAAGGGAATACTGTTCAAGTTTTCTCAATTAGGTGCCCACCTGGAGAACAAGGGAATATAGTTCAAGTTTTGGTAATCAAGCACCTACTTGGAGAAAAAGGGAATACAATTTCAAGTTTTGGCAATGAGGCGCCCACCTGGAGAACAAGGGAAAACATTTTCAAGTTTTGGCATTTAGGCACCCACGTGGAGAACAAGGGAATACATTTAAAGTTTAGCCAATCAGGCACCCACCTGGAGAGCAAGAGAATACTATTAAAGTTTGGGCAATTAGGCGCCCACTTAGAGAACAAGGGCATACAATTCAAGTTTTGGCAATCAGGCACCCACCTGGAGAACAAGGGAATACTGTTAAAGTTTTGGCAATCAGGCACCCACCTGGAGAACAAGGGCATACAGTTCAAGTTTGGGCAATCAGGTGCCTACCTGGAGAACAAAGGCATACAGTTCAAGTTTTGGCAATCAGGCGCCCACCTGGAGAACAAGGGCATACAATTCAAGTTTTGGCAATCAGGCGCCCACCTGGAGAACAAGGGCATACAATTCAAGTTTTGGCAATCAGGCGCCCACCTGGAGAACAAGGGAATATAGTTAAAGTTTTGCCAATCAGGCACCCATCTGGAAAATAAGGTAATACATTTCAAGCTTTGGCAATCAGGCACCTACCTGGAGAATAAGGGAATACAGTTCAAGTTTCGGCAATCAGGCGCACACCTAGAGAACAAAGGAATGCAGTTCAAGTTTGGGCAATCAGACACCCACCTGGAGAACAAGGGAATACAGTTCAAGGAGAACAAGGGAATACAATTCAAGTTTTGGCAACCAGGTGCCCACATGGAGAACAAGGGAATACAGTTCAAGTTTTGGCTATGTTGCGGCCACCTGGAGAACAAGGGAATACAGTTCAAGTTTTGGTAATCAAGCACCCACCTGGAGAACAAGGGATTACAGTTCAAGTTTTGGCAATCAGGCACCCACCTGGAGAACAAGGGAATACAGTTCAAGTTTGGGCAATCAGGCACCCACCTGAGAACAAGGGAATACAGTTAAAGTTTTCGCAATCAGGCGCCCACCTGGAGAACAAGGGAATATAGTTAAAGTTTTGGCAATCAGGCGCCCACCTAGAGAATAAGGGAATACCGTTCATGTTTTGGCAATCAGGCGCTCACCTGGAGAACAAGGGAATACTGTTCAAGTTTTCTCAATCAGGTGCCCACCTGGAGAACAAGGGAATACAGTTCAAGTTTTGGTAATCAAGCACCTACTTGGAGAAAAATGGAATACAATTTCAAGTTTTGGCAATGAGGCGCCCACCTGGAGAACAAAGGAAAACATTTTCAAGTTTTGGCATTTAGGCACCCACCTGGAGAACAAGGGAATACAATTCAAGTTTTGGCAATTAGGCGCCCACCTGGAGAAATAGGGAATAAAGTTTCAAGTTTTGGCAATCAGGCGACAATCTGGAGAACAAGGGAATACAGTTCAAGTTTTGGCAATCAGGCGCCCACCTAGAGAACAAGGGAATACAGTTAAAGTTTGGCCAATCAGGCACCCACCTGGAGAGCAAGGGAATACAGTTAAAGTTTGGGCAATCAGGCGCCCACCTGGAGAGCAAGGGAATACAGTTAAAGTTTGGGCAATCAGGCGCCCACCTGGAGAACAAGGGCATACAATTCAAGTTTTGGCAATCAGGCGCCCACCTGGAGAACAAGGAAATATAGTTCAAGTTTGGGCAATCATGCGCCTACCTGGAGAACAAGGGAATACAGTTCAAGTTTTCGCAATCAGGCGCCCACCTAGAGAACAAGAGGATTAAGTTCAAGTTTTGGTAATCAGGCGTCCACTTGGAGAACAAGGGAATACAGTTCAAGTTTTGGTAACCAAACACCCACCTGGAGAACAAGGGAATACAGTTCAAGTTTTGGCAATCAGGCACCCACCTGGAGAACAAGGGAATACAATTCAAGTTTGGGCAATCAGGCACCCACCTGGAGAACAAGGGAATACAGTTAAAGTTTGGGCAATCAGGCACCCACATGGAGAGCAAGGGAATACAGTTAAAGTTTGGGCAATCAGGCGCCCACCTGGAGAACAAGGGCATACAATTCAAGTTTTGGCAATCAGGCGCCCACCTGGAGAACAAGGGAATACTGTTCAAGTTTTCTCAATCAGGTGCCCACCTGGAGAACAAGGGAATACAGTTCAAGTTTTGGTAATCAAGCTCCTACTTGGAGAAAAAGGGAATACAATTTCAAGTTTTGGCAATGAGGCGCCCACCAGGAGAACAAGGGAAAACATTTTCAAGTTTTGGCGTTTAGGCACCCACCTGGAGAACAAGGGAATACAATTCAAGTTTTGGCAATTAGGCGCCCACCTGGAGAAATAGGGAATAAAGTTTCAAGTTTTGGCAATCAGGCGGCAATCTGGAGAACAAGGGAATACAGTTCAAGTTTTGGCAATCAGGCGCCCACCTGGAGAACAAGGGATTACAGTTCAAGTTTTGGCAATCAGGCACCCACCTGGAGAACAAGGGAATACAGTTCAAGTTTGGGCAATCAGGCACCCACCTGAGAACAAGGGAATACAGTTAAAGTTTTCGCAATCAGGCGCCCACCTGGAGAACAAGGGAATATAGTTAAAGTTTTGGCAATCAGGCGCCCACCTAGAGAATAAGGGAATACCGTTCATGTTTTGGCAATCAGGCGCTCACCTGGAGAACAAGAGAATACTGTTCAAGTTTTCTCAATCAGGTGCCCACCTGGAGAACAAGGGAATACAGTTCAAGTTTTGGTAATCAAGCACCTACTTGGAGAAAAAGGGAGTACAATTTCAAGTTTTGGCAATGAGGCGCCCACCTGGAGAACAAGGGAAAACATTTTCAAGTTTTGGCATTTAGGCACCCACCTGGAGAACAAGGGAATACAATTCAAGTTTTGGCAATTAGGCGGCCACCTGGAGAAATAGGGAATAAAGTTTCAAGTTTTGGCAATCAGGCGGCAATCTGGAGAACAAGGGAATACAGTTCAAGTTTTGGCAATCAGGCGCCCACCTGGAGAACAAGGGAATACAGTTAAAGTTTGGCCAATCAGGCACCCACCTGGAGAGCAAGGGAATACAGTTAAAGTTTGGGCAATCAGGCGCCCACCTGGAGAGCAAGGGAATACAGTTAAAGTTTGGGCAATCAGGTGCCCACCTGGAGAACAAGGGCATACAATTCAAGTTTTGGCAATCAGGCGCCCACCTGGAGAACAAGGGAATATAGTTCAAGTTTGGGCAATCATGCGCCTACCTGGAGAACAAGGGAATACAGTTCAAGTTTTCGCAATCAGGCGCCCACCTAGAGAACAAGAGGATTAAGTTCAAGTTTTGGTAATCAGGCGTCCACTTGGAGAACAAGGGAATACAGTTCAAGTTTTGGTAACCAAAAACCCACCTGGAGAACAAGGGAATACAGTTCAAGTTTTGGCAATCAGGCACCCACCTGGAGAACAAGGGAATACAATTCAAGTTTGGGCAATCAGGCACCCACCTGGAGAACAAGGGAATACAGTTAAAGTTTGGGCAATCAGGCACCCACCTGGAGAGCAAGGGAATACAGTTAAAGTTTGGGCAATCAGGCGCCCACCTGGAGAACAAGGGCATACAATTCAAGTTTTGGCAATCAGGCGCCCACCTGGAGAACAAGGGAATACTGTTCAAGTTTTCTCAATCAGGTGCCCACCTGGAGAACAAGGGAATACAGTTCAAGTTTTGGTAATCAAGCACCAACTTGGAGAAAAAGGGAATACAATTTCAAGTTTTGGCAATGAGGCGCCCACCAGGAGAACAAGGGAAAACATTTTCAAGTTTTGGCGTTTAGGCACCCACCTGAAGAACAAGGGAATACAATTCAAGTTTTGGCAATTAGGCTCCCACCTGGAGAAATAGGGAATAAAGTTTCAAGTTTTGGCAATCAGGCGGCAATCTGGAGAACAAGGGAATACAGTTCAAGTTTTGGCAATCAGGCGCCCACCTGGAGAACAAGGGAATACAGTTAAAGTTTGGCCAATCAGGCACCCACCTGGAGAGCAAGGGAATACAGTTAAAGTTTGGGCAATCAGGCGCCCACCTGGAGAGCAAGGGAATACAGTTAAAGTTTGGGAAATCAGGTGCCCACCTGGAGAACAAGGGCATAAAATTCAAGTTTTGGCAATCAGGCGCCCACCTGGAGAACAAGGGAATATAGTTCAAGTTTGGGCAATCATGCGCCTACCTGGAGAACAAGGGAATACAGTTCAAGTTTTCGCAATCAGGCGCCCACCTAGAGAACAAGAGGATTAAGTTCAAGTTTTGGTAATCAGGCGTCCACCTGGAGAACAAGGGAATACAGTTCAAGTTTTGGCAATCAGGCACCCACCTGGAGAACAAGGGAATACAGTTCAAGTTTTGGCAATCAGGCACCCACCTGGAGAACAAGGGAATACAATTCAAGTTTGGGCAATCAGGCACCTACCTGGAGAACAAGGGAATACAGTTAAAGTTTGGCCAATCAGGCACCCACCTGGAGAGCAAGGGAATACAGTTAAAGTTTGGGCAATCAGGCGCCCACCTGGAGCACAAGGGCATACAATTCAAGTTTTGGCAATCAAGCGCCCGCCTGGAGAACAAGGGAATATAGTTAAAGTTTTGGCAATCAGGCACCCACCTGAAAACAAGGGAATTCAGTTCAAGTTTGGGCAATCAGGTGCCCACCTGGAGAACAAGGGCATACAGTTCAAGTTTTTGCAATCAGGCGCCCACCTGGAGAACAAGGGCATACAATTCAAGTTTTGGCAATCAGGCACCCACCTGGAGAACAAGGGAATATAGTTAATGTTTTTGCAATCAGGCACCCATCTGGATGATAAGGGAATACAGTTCAAGTTTTGGCAATCAGGCGCCCACCTGGAGAATAAGGGAATACAGTTCAAGTTTCGCCAATCAGGCGCCCACCTAAAGAACAAAGGAATGCAGTTCAAATTTTCGCTATTAGGTGCCCACTTGGAGAACAAGGGAATAGAATTCAAGTTTTGGCAATTAGGCGCCCAACTGGAGAACAAGGGAATACAGTTCAAGTTTAGGCAATTAGGCGCCCACCTTGACAACAAGGGAATACAGTTAAAGTTTGGCCAATCAGGCACCCAACTGGAGAGCAAGGGAATACAGTTAAAGTTTGGGAAATCAGGCGCCCACCTGGAGAACAAGGGCATAAAATTCATGTTTTGGCAATCAGGCGCCCACCTAAAGAACAAGGGAATATAGTTAAAGTTTTGGCAATCATGCACCCACCTGAAAAAAAGGGAATACAGTTCAAGTTTGGGCAATCAGGTGCCCACCTGGAGAACAAGGGAATATAGTTCAAGTTTTGGCAATCAAGCACCCTCCTGGAGAACAAGGGAATATAGTTCAAGTTTTGGCAATCAGGCACCCACCTGGATAACAAGGGAATGCAGTTCAGGTTTTTGCAATGAGGCACCCACCTGGAGAGCAAGGGAATACAGTTCAAGTTTTGGCAATCAGGCGCCCACCTGGAGAATAAGGGAATACAGTTCAAGTTTCGGCAATCAGGCGCCCACCTAGAGAACAAAGGAATGCAGTTCATGTTTTCGCTATTAGGCGCCCACCTGGAGAAACAGGGAATACAGTTCAAGTTTTAGTAATCAAGCACCTACCTAGAGAACAAGGGAATAAAGTTTCAAGTTTTGGCAATTAGGCGGAAACCTTGAGAACAAGGGAAAATAGTCTCAAGTTTTGGCAATTAGGCGCCCACCTAGAGAATAAGGGAATACAGTTCAAGTTTTGGCAATCAGGTGCCCACCTGAAGAATAAGGGAATACAGTTCAAGTATTGACAATCAGGCGCCCACTTAGAAAACAAGGGAATGTAGTTCAGGTTTTGGCAATCAGGCGCCCACCTAGAGAACAAGGGAATACAGTTCAAGTTTCGGCAATCAGGCACCCACCTGGAGAGCAAGGGAATACAGTTAAAGTTTGGGCAATCAGGCGCCCACCTGGAGAACAAGGGCATACAATTCAAGTTTTGGCAATCAGGCGCCCACCTGGAGAACAAGGGAATACTGTTCAAGTTTTCTCAATCAGGTGCCCACCTGGAGAACAAGGGAATACAGTTCAAGTTTTGGTAATCAAGCACCAACTTGGAGAAAAAGGGAATACAATTTCAAGTTTTGGCAATGAGGCGCCCACCAGGAGAACAAGGGAAAACATTTTCAAGTTTTGGCGTTTAGGCACCCACCTGGAGAACAAGGGAATACAATTCAAGTTTTGGCAATTAGGCTCCCACCTGGAGAAATAGGGAATAAAGTTTCAAGTTTTGGCAATCAGGCGGCAATCTGGAGAACAAGGGAATACAGTTCAAGTTTTGGCAATCAGGCGCCCACCTGGAGAACAAGGGAATACAGTTAAAGTTTGGCCAATCAGGCACCCACCTGGAGAGCAAGGGAATACAGTTAAAGTTTGGGCAATCAGGCGCCCACCTGGAGAGCAAGGGAATACAGTTAAAGTTTGGGAAATCAGGTGCCCACCTGGAGAACAAGGGCATAAAATTCAAGTTTTGGCAATCAGGCGCCCACCTGGAGAACAAGGGAATATAGTTCAAGTTTGGGCAATCATGCGCCTACCTGGAGAACAAGGGAATACAGTTCAAGTTTTCGCAATCAGGCGCCCACCTAGAGAACAAGAGGATTAAGTTCAAGTTTTGGTAATCAGGCGTCCACCTGGAGAACAAGGGAATACAGTTCAAGTTTTGGCAATCAGGCACCCACCTGGAGAACAAGGGAATACAGTTCAAGTTTTGGCAATCAGGCACCCACCTGGAGAACAAGGGAATACAATTCAAGTTTGGGCAATCAGGCACCTACCTGGAGAACAAGGGAATACAGTTAAAGTTTGGCCAATCAGGCACCCACCTGGAGAGCAAGGGAATACAGTTAAAGTTTGGGCAATCAGGCGCCCACCTGGAGCACAAGGGCATACAATTCAAGTTTTGGCAATCAAGCGCCCGCCTGGAGAACAAGGGAATATAGTTAAAGTTTTGGCAATCAGGCACCCACCTGAAAACAAGGGAATTCAGTTCAAGTTTGGGCAATCAGGTGCCCACCTGGAGAACAAGGGCATACAGTTCAAGTTTTTGCAATCAGGCGCCCACCTGGAGAACAAGGGCATACAATTCAAGTTTTGGCAATCAGGCACCCACCTGGAGAACAAGGGAATATAGTTAATGTTTTTGCAATCAGGCACCCATCTGGAAGATAAGGGAATACAGTTCAAGTTTTGGCAATCAGGCGCCCACCTGGAGAATAAGGGATTACAGTTCAAGTTTCGCCAATCAGGCGCCCACCTAAAGAACAAAGGAATGCAGTTCAAATTTTCGCTATTAGGTGCCCACTTGGAGAACAAGGGAATAGAATTCAAGTTTTGGCAATTAGGCGCCCAACTGGAGAACAAGGGAATACAGTTCAAGTTTAGGCAATTAGGCGCCCACCTTGAGAACAAGGGAATACAGTTAAAGTTTGGCCAATCAGGCACCCAACTGGAGAGCAAGGGAATACAGTTAAAGTTTGGGAAATCAGGCGCCCACCTGGAGAACAAGGGCATAAAATTCATGTTTTGGCAATCAGGCGCCCACCTAAAGAACAAGGGAATATAGTTAAAGTTTTGGCAATCATGCACCCACCTGAAAAAAAGGGAATACAGTTCAAGTTTGGGCAATCAGGTGCCCACCTGGAGAACAAGGGAATATAGTTCAAGTTTTGGCAATCAAGCACCCTCCTGGAGAACAAGGGAATATAGTTCAAGTTTTGGCAATCAGGCACCCACCTGGATAACAAGGGAATGCAGTTCAGGTTTTTGCAATGAGGCACCCACCTGGAGAGCAAGGGAATACAGTTCAAGTTTTGGCAATCAGGCGCCCACCTGGAGAATAAGGGAATACAGTTCAAGTTTCGGCAATCAGGCGCCCACCTAGAGAACAAAGGAATGCAGTTCATGTTTTCGCTATTAGGCGCCCACCTGGAGAAACAGGGAATACAGTTCAAGTTTTAGTAATCAAGCACCTACCTAGAGAACAAGGGAATAAAGTTTCAAGTTTTGGCAATTAGGCGGAAACCTTGAGAACAAGGGAAAATAGTCTCAAGTTTTGGCAATTAGGCGCCCACCTAGAGAATAAGGGAATACAGTTCAAGTTTTGGCAATCAGGTGCCCACCTGAAGAATAAGGGAATACAGTTCAAGTATTGACAATCAGGCGCCCACTTAGAAAACAAGGGAATGTAGTTCAGGTTTTGGCAATCAGGCGCCCACCTAGAGAACAAGGGAATACAGTTCAAGTTTCGGCAATCAGGCGCCCACCTGGAGAACAAGGGAATATAGTTCAAGTTTTGGCAATCAGGCGCCCACCTGGAGAATAAGGGAATACTGTTCTAGTTTTGGCAATTAGGCGCCTACCTGGAGAACAAGGGAATACAGTTAAAGTTTTGGCAATCAGGCGCCCACCTGGAGAACAAGGGAATGCAATTAAAGTTTTCGCAGTTAGGCGTCCACCTGTAGAAACAGGGAATACAGTTCAAGTTTTGGCAATCAGGCGCCCACCTAGAGAACAAGGCAATACAGTTTAAGTTTCGGCAATCAGGTGCCCACCTGGAGAACAAGGGAATACAGTTCAAGTTTTGGCAATCAGGCGCCTGCCTGGAGATTTAGGGAAAACAGTTTCAAGTTTTGGCATTTATGCGCCCACCTGGAGAAAAGGGAATATAGTTCAAGTTTTGGCAATCAGGCACCCTCGTAGAGAACAAGGGAATACAGTTCAAGTTTTCGCAATCAGGCGCCCACCTGGATAACAAGGGAATGCAGTTCAGGTTTTTGCAATTAGGCCCCCACCTGGAGAACAAGGGAATACAGTTCAAGTTTGGGCAATCAGGCGCCCACCTGGAGAACAACGGAATACAATTCAAGTTTTGGCAATCAGGCGCCTACCTGGAGAACAAGGGAATACAGTTAAAGTTTGGCAATCAAGCGCCTACATGGAGAAAAAGGGAATCCAATTCAAGTTTTTGCAATTAGGCGCCCACCTGGAGAAACAGGGAATACAGTTCAAGTTTTGGCAATCAGGCGCCCACCTAGAGAACAAGGGAATACAGTTCAAGTTTTGGCAATCAGGCGCCCACCTAGAGAACAAGGGAATACAGTTCAAGTTTTGGCAATCAGGCGCCCACCTAGATAACAAGGGAATGCAGTTCAGGTTTTTGCAATGAGGCACCCACCTGGAGAACAAGGGAATACAGTTCAAGTTTTGGCAATCAGGCGCCCACCTGGAGAATAAGGGAATACAGTTCAAGTTTTGGCAATCAGGCGCCCACCTAGAGAACAAAGGAATGCAGTTCAAGTTTTCGCTATTAGGCGCCCACCTGGAGAAACAGGGAATACAGTTCAAGTATTAGTAATCAAGCACCTACCTGGAGAACAAGGGAATAAAGTTTCAAGTTTTGGCAATTAGGCGGAAACCTTGAGAACCAGGGAAAACAGTCTCAAGTTTTGGCAATTAGGCGCCCACCTAGAGAATAAGGGAATACAGTTCAAGTTTTGGCAATCAGGTGCCCACCTGAAGAATAAGGGAATACAGTTCAAGTATCGACAATCAGGCGCCCACTTAGAAAACAAGGGAATGTAGTTCAGGTTTTGGTAATCAGGCGCCCACCTAGAGAACAAGGGAATACAGTTCAAGTTTGGGCAATCAGGCACCCACCTGGAGAACAAGGGAATACAGTTAAAGTTTCGGCAATCAGGCGCCCACCTGGAGAACAAGGGAATATAGTTCAAGTATTGGCAATCAGGCGCCCACCTGGAGAACAAGGGAATACAATTCAAGTTTTGGCAATCAGGCTCCTACCTGGAGAACAAGGGAATATAGTTAAAGTTTTGGCAATCAGGCGCCCACCTGGAGAACAAGGAAATATAGTTAACGTTTCGCCAATAAGGCGCCCACCTGGAGAACAAGGGAATACAATTCAAGTTTTCGCAATTATGCGTCCACCTGTAGAAACAGGGAATACAGTTCAAGTTTTGGCAATCAGGCGCCCACCTAGAGAACAAGGGAATACAGTTTAAGTTTTGGCAATCAGGTGCCCACCTGGAGAACAAGGGAATACAGTTCAAGTTTTGGTAATCAGGCGCCTGCCTGGAGATTTAGGGAAAACAGTTTCAAGTTTTGGCATTTATGCGCCCACTTGGAGAACAAGGGAATATAGTTCAAGTTTTGGCAATCAAGCACCCTCGTAGAGAACAAGGGAATACAGTTCAAGTTTTCGCAATCAGGCGCCCACCTGGATAACAAGGGAATGCAGTTGAGGTTTTTGCAATTAGGCACCCACATGGAGAACAAGGGAATACAGTTCAAGTTTGGGCAATCAGGCGCCCACCTGGAGAACAACGGAATACAATTCAAGTTTTGGCAATCAGGCGCCTACCTGGAGAACAAGTGAATACAGTTAAAGTTTGGCAATCAAGCGCCTACATGGAGAAAAAGGGAATACAATTCAAGTGTTTGCAATTAGGCGCCCACTTGGAGAAACAGGGAATACAGTTCAAGTTTTGGCAATCAGGCGCCAACCTAGAGAACAAGGGAATACAGTTCAAGTTTCGGCAATCAGGCGCCCACCTAGAGAACAAAGGAATACAGTTTAAGTTTTGGCAATTAGTCGCCCACTTGGAGAACAAGGAAATACAATTCAAGTTTTGGCAATCAGGCACCCACCTGGAGAACAAGGGAATACAGTTCAAGTTTTAGTAGTCAAGCGCCTACATGGAGAAGAAGGGAATATAGTTTAAAGTTTTGGCAATCAGGCGCCCACCTGGAGAACTAGGGAAAACAGTTTCAAGTTTTGGCATTTAGGCGCCCACCTGGAGAACAAGGGAATATAGTTCAAGTTTTGGCAATCAGGCACCCACCAGGAGAACAAGGGAATACAATTCAAATTTTGGCAATCAGGCGCCCCTTGGATAACAAGGGTATGCAGTTCAGGTTTTAGCAATTAGGCACCCACCTGGAGATCAAGGGAATACAATTCAAGTTTGGGCAATTAGGCACCAACCTAGAGAACAAGGGAATACAGATCAAGGAGAATAAGGGAATACAGTTCAAGTTTTGGCAATCAGGTGCCCACCTGGAGAACAAGGGAATGTAGTTCAGGTTTTGGCAATCAGGCGCCCACCTGGAGAACAAGGGAATATAGTTCAAGTTTGGGCAATCATGCGCCCACTTGGAGAACAAGGGAATACAGTTCAAGTTTTCGCAATCAGGCGCCCACCTGGAGAACAAGTGGATTAAGTTCAAGTTTGGGTAATCAGGCACACACCTGAAGAACAAGGGAATATAGTTCAAGTTTTGGTAATCAAGCACCCACCTGGAGAACAAGGGAATACATTTCAAGTTTTGGCAATCAGGCACCCACCTGGAGAACAAGGGAATACAGTTCAAGTTTGGGCAATCAGGCACCCACCTGGAGAACCCACTTGGAGAGCAAGGGAATACAGTTAAAGTTTGGTTAATCAGGCGCCCACCTGGAGAACAAGGGCATACAATTCAAGTTTTGGCAATCAGGCACCCACCTGGAGAACAAGGGAATATAGTTAAAGTTTTGGCAATCAGGCACCCACCTGAGAACAAGGGAATACAATTCAAGTTTGGGCAATTAGGTGCCCACCTGGAGAACAAGGGCATACGGTTCAAGTTTTGGCAATCAGGCGCCCACCTGGAGAACAAGGGCATACAATTCAAGTTTTGCCAATCAGGTGCCCACCTGGAGAAAAAGGGAATATTGTTAAAGTTTTGGCAATCAGGCGCCTACCTGGAGAATAAGAGAATACAGTTCAAGTTTCGGCAATCAGGCGCCCACCTAGAGAACAAAGGAATGTAGTTCAAGTTTTCGTTATTAGGTGCCCACTAGGAGAACAAGGGAATACAATTCAAGTTTTGGCAATTGGGCGCCCACCTGGAGAAACAGGGAATAAAGTTTCAATTTTTGACAATCAGGCGGCAAACTGGAGAACAAGGGAATACAGTTCAAGTTTTGGTAATCATGCGCCCACCTGGAGAAACAGGGAATAAAGTTTCAAGTTTTGGCAATCAGGCGGCAACTTGGATAATAAGGGAATACAGTTCAAGTTTTGGCAATCAGGCGCCCACCTGGAGAACAAGGGAATACAGTTAAAGTTTGGCCAATCAGGCACCCACCTGGAGAGCAAGGGAATACAGTTAGAGTTTGGGCAATTAGGCGCCCACCTAGAGAACAAGGGCATACAATTCAAGTTTTGGCAATCAGGCGCCCACCTGGAGAACAAGAGAATATAGTTCAAGTTTGGGCAATCATGCGCCCACCTGGAGAACAAGGGAATACAGTTCAAGTTTTCGCAATCAGGCGCCTACCTGGAGAACAAGAGGATTAAGTTCAAGTTTTGGTAATCAGGCGTCCACCTGGAGACAAAGGAATACAGTTCAAGTTTTGGTAATCAAGCACCCACCTGGAAAACAAGGGAATACAGTTCAAGTTTTGGCAATCAGGCACCCACCTGGAGAACAAGGGAATATAGTTCAAGTTTGGGCAATCAGGCACCCACCTGGAGAACAAGGGAATACAGTTAAAGTTTGGGCAATCAGGCGCCCACCTGGAGAACAAGGGCATACAATTCAAGTTTTTTTAATCAGGCGCCCACCTGGAGAACAAGGGAATATAGTTAAAGTTTTGGCAATCAGGTACCCACCTGAGAACAAGGGAATACAGTTCAAGTTTGGGCAATTAGGTGCCCATCTGGAGAACAAGGGCATACAGTTCAAGTTTTGGCAATCAGGCACCCACCTGGAGAACAAGGGCATACAATTCAAGTTTTGGCAATCAGGTGCCCACCTGGAAAAAAAGGGAATATAGTTAAAGTTTTGGCAATCAGGCACCCATCTGGAAAATAAGGGAATACAATTTAAGTTTTGGCAATCAGGCGCCCACCTGGAGAATAAGAGAATACAGTTCATGTTTCGCCAATCAGGCGCCCACCTAGAGAACAAAGGAATGCAGTTCAAATTTTCGCTATTAGGTTCCCACTTGGAGAACAAGGGAATACAATTCAAGTTTTGGCAATTAGGCGCCACCTGGAGAAACAGGGAATAAAGTTTCAAGTTTTGGCAATCAGGCAACAGGGAATAAAGTTTCATGTTTTGGCAATCAGGCGGCAACCTGGAGAACAAGGGAATACAGTTCAAGTTTTGGGAATTAGGCGCCCACCTAGAGAACAAGGGAATACAGTTCAAGTTTTGGCAATCAGGCGCCCACCTGGAGAACAAGTGGATTAAGTTCAAGTTTGGGTAATCAGGCGCACACCTGGAGAACAAGGGAATATAGTTCAAGTTTTGGTAATCAAGCACCCACCTGGAGAACAAGGGAATACATTTCAAGTTTTGGCAATCAGGCACCCACCTGGAGAACAAGGGAATACAATTCAAGTTTGGGCAATCAGGCACCCACCTGGAGACCCCACTTGGAGAGCAAGGGAATACAGTTAAAGTTTGGTTAATCAGGCGCCCACCTGGAGAACAAGGGCATACAATTCAAGTTTTGGCAATCAGGCACCCACCTGGAGAACAAGGGAATATAGTTAAAGTTTTGGCAATCAGGCACCCACCTGAGAACAAGGGAATACAGTTCAAGTTTGGGCAATTAGGTGCCCACCTGGAGAACAAGGGCATACAGTTCAAGTTTTGGCAATCAGGCGCCCACCTGGAGAACAAGGGCATACAATTCAAGTTTTGCCAATCAGGTGCCCACCTGGAGAAAAAGGGAATATAGTTAAAGTTTTGGCAATCAGGCGCCTACCTGGAGAATAAGAGAATACAGTTCAAGTTTCGGCAATCAGGCGCCCACCTAGAGAACAAAGGAATGCAGTTCAAGTTTTCGCTATTAGGTTCCCACTAGGAGAACAAGGGAATACAATTCAAGTTTTGGCAATTGGGCGCCCACATGGAGAAACAGGGAATAAAGTTTCAAGTTTTGGCAATCAGGCGGCAACCTGGAGAACAAGGGAATACAGTTCAAGTTTTGGTAATCAGGCGCCCACCTGGAGAAACAGGGAATAAAGTTTCAAGTTTTGGCAATCAGGCGGCAACCTGGAGAACAAGGGAATACAGTTCAAGTTTTGGCAATCAGGCGCCCACCTGGAGAACAAGGGAATACAGTTAAAGTTTGGCAATCAGGTGCCCACCTGGAGAACAAGGGAATACAGTTCAAGTTTTGGTAATCAGGCGCCTGCCTGGAGATTTAGGGAAAACAGTTTCAAGTTTTGGCATTTATGCGCCCACCTGGAGAACAAGGGAATATAGTTCAAGTTTTGGCAATCAAGCACCCTCGTAGAGAACAAGGGAATACAGTTCAAGTTTTCGCAATCAGGCGCCCACCTGGATAACAAGGGAATGCAGTTCAGGTTTTTGCAATTAGGCACCCACATGGAGAACAAGGGAATACAGTTCAAGTTTGGGCAATCAGGCGCCTACCTGGAGAACAACGGAATACAATTCAAGTTTTGGCAATCAGGCGCCTACCTGGAGAACAAGGGAATACAGTTAAAGTTTGGCAATCAAGCGCCTACATGGAGAAAAAGGGAATACAATTCAAGTTTTTGCAATTAGGCGCCCACTTGGAAAAACAGGGAATACAGTTCAAGTTTTGGCAATCAGGCGCCCACCTGGAGAACAAGGGAATACAGTTCAAGTTTTGGCAATCAGGCGCCCACCTGGAGAATAAGGGAATACAGTTCAAGTTTCGGCAATCAGGCGCCCACCTAGAGAACAAAGGAATGCAGTTTAAGTTTTCGCTATTAGGCGCCCACCTGGAGAAACAGGGAATACAGTTCAAGTTTTAGTAATCAAGCACCTACCTGGAGAACAAGGGAATAAAGTTTCAAGTTTTGGCAATTAGGCGGAAACCTTGAGAACCAGGGAAAACAGTCTCAAGTTTTGGCAATTAGGCGCCCACCTAGAGAATAAGGGAATACAGTTCAAGTTTTGGCAATCAGGTGCCCACCTGAAGAATAAGGGAATACAGTTCAAGTATCGACAATCAGGCGCCCACTTAGAAAACAAGGGAATGTAGTTCAGGTTTTGGTAATCAGGCGCCCACCTAGAGAACAAGGGAATACAGTTCAAGTTTGGGCAATCAGGCACCCACCTGGAGAACAAGGGAATACAGTTAAAGTTTCGGCAATCAGGCGCCCACCTTGGAGAACAAGGGAATATAGTTCAAGTATTGGCAATCAGGCGCCCACCTGGAGAACAAGGGAATACAATTCAAGTTTTGGCAATCAGGCGCCTACCTGGAGAACAAGGGAATATAGTTAAAGTTTTGGCAATCAGGCGCCCACCTGGAGAACAAGGAAATACAGTTAAAGTTTGGCAATCAAGCGCCTACCTGGAGAAACAGGGAATACAGTTCAAGTTTTGGCAATCAGGCGCCCACCTAGAGAACAAGGGAATACAGTTTAAGTTTTGGCAATCAGGTGCCCACCTGGAGAACAAGGGAATACAGTTCAAGTTTTGGCAATCAGGCGCCCACCTGGATAACAAGGGAATGCAGTTCAGGTTTTCGCAATCAGGCGCCCACCTGGATAACAAGGGAATGCAGTTCAGGTTTTTGCAATTACGCCCCCACCTGGAGAACAAGGGAATACAGTTCAAGTTTGGGCAATCAGGCGCCCACCTGGAGAACAATGGAATACAATTCAAGTTTTGGCAATCAGGCGCCTACCTGGAGAACAAGGGAATACAGTTAAAGTTTGGCAATCAAGCGCCTACATGGAGAAAAAGGGAATACAATTCAAGTTTTTGCAATTAGGCGCCCACCTGGAGAAACAGGGAATACAGTTCAAGTTTTGGCAATCAGGCGCCCACCTAGAGAACAAGGGAATACAGTTCAAGTTTCGGCAATCAGGCGCCCACCTAGAGAACAAGGGAATACGGTTCAAGTTTTGGCAATCAGGCGCCCACCTGGATAACAAGGGAATGCAGTTCAGGTTTTTGCAATGAGGCACCCACCTGGAGAACAAGGGAATACAGTTCAAGTTTTGGCAATCAGGCGCCCACCTGGAGAATAAGGGAATACAGTTCAAGTTTCGGCAATCAGGCGCCCACCTAGAGAACAAAGGAATACAGTTCAAGTTTTCGCTATTAGGCGCCCACCTGGAGAAACAGGGAATACAGTTCAAGTTTTAGTAATCAAGCACCTACCTGGAGACCAAGGGAATAAAGTTTCAAGTTTTGGCAATTAGGCAGAAACCTTGAGAACCAGGGAAAACAGTCTCAAGTTTTGGCAATTAGGCGCCCACCTAGAGAATAAGGGAATACAGTTCAAGTTTTGGCAATCAGGTGCCCACCTGAAGAATAAGGGAATACAGTTCAAGTATCGACAATCAGGCGCCCACTTAGAAAACAAGGGAATGTAGTTCAGGTTTTGGTAATCAGGCGCCCACCTAGAGAACAAGGGAATACAGTTCAAGTTTGGGCAATCATGCACCCACCTGGAGAACAAGGGAATATAGTTCAAGTATTGGCAATCAGGCGCCCACCTGGAGAACAAGGGAATACAATTCAAGTTTTGGCAATCAGGCGCCTACCTGGAGAACAAGGGAATATAGTTAAAGTTTTGGCAATCAGGCGCCCACCTGGAGAGCAAGGAAATATAGTTAACGTTTCGCCAATCAGGTGCCCACCTGGAGAACAAGGGAATACAATTCAAGTTTTCGCAATTAGGCGTCCACCTGTAGAAACAGGGAATACAGTTCAAGTTTTGGCAATCAGGCGCCCACCTAGAGAACAAGGGAATATAGTTTAAGTTTTGGCAATCAGGTGCCCACCTGGAGAACAAGGGAATACAGTTCAAGTTTTGGTAATCAGGCGCCTGCCTGGAGATTTAGGGAAAACAGTTTCAAGTTTTGGCATTTATGCGCCCACCTGGAGAACAAGGGAATATAGTTCAAGTTTTGGCAATCAAGCACCCTCGTAGAGAACAAGGGAATACAGTTCAAGTTTTCGCAATCAGGCGCCCACCTGGATAACAAGGGAATGCAGTTCAGGTTTTTGCAATTAGGCACCCACATGGAGAACAAGGGAATACAGTTCAAGTTTGGGCAATCAGGCGCCCACCTGGAGAACAACGGAATACAATTCAAGTTTTGGCAATCAGGCGCCTACCTGGAGAACAAGGGAATACAGTTAAAGTTTGGCAATCAAGCGCCTACATGGAGAAAAAGGGAATACAATTCAAATTTTTGCAATTAGGCGCCCACCTGGAGAAACAGGGAATACAGTTCAAGTTTTGGCAATCAGACGCCCACCTAGAGAACAAGGGAATACAGTTCAAGTTTTGGCAATCAGGCGCCCACCTAGAGAACAAGGGAATACAGTTCAAGTTTTGGCAATCAGGCGCCCACCTGGATAACAAGGGAATGCAGTTCAGGTTTTTGCAATGAGGCACCCACCTAGAGAACAAGGGAATACACTTCAAGTTTTGGCAATAAGGCGCCCACCTGGAGAATAAGGGAATACAGTTCAAGTTTCGGCAATCAGGCGCCCACCTAGAGAACAAAGGAATGCAGTTCAAGTTTTCGCTATTAGGCGCCCACCTGGAGAAACAGGGAATATAGTTCAAGTTTTAGTAATCAAGCACCTACCTGGAGAACAAGGGAATAAAGTTTCAAGTTTTGGCAATTAGGCAGAAACCTTGAGAACCAGGGAAAACAGTCTCAAGTTTTGGCAATTAGGCGCCCACCTAGAGAATAAGGGAATATAGTTCAAGTTTTGGCAATCAGGTGCCCACCTGAAGAATAAGGGAATACAGTTCAAGTATCGACAATCAGGCGCCCACTTAGAAAACAAGGGAATGTAGTTCAGGTTTTGGTAATCAGGCGCCCACCTAGAGAACAAGGGAATACAGTTCAAGTTTGGGAAATCATGCACCCACCTGGAGAACAAGGGAATATAGTTCAAGTATTGGCAATCAGGCGCCCACCTGGAGAACAAGGGAATACAGTTCAAGTTTTGGCAATCAGTCGCCTACCTGGAGAACAAGGGAATATAGTTAAAGTTTTGGTAATCAGGCGCCCACCTGGAGAGCAAGGAAATATAGTTAACATTTCGCCAATCAGGTGCCCACCTGGAGAACAAGGGAATACAATTCAAGTTTTCGCAATTAGGCGTCCACCTGTAGAAACATGGAATACAGTTCAAGTTTTGGCAATCAGGAGCCCACCTAGAGAACAAGGGAATATAGTTTAAGTTTTGGCAATCAGGTGCCCACCTGGAGAACAAGGGAATACATTTCAAGTTTTGGTAATCAGGCGCCTGCCTGGAGATTTAGGGAAAACAGTTTCAAGTTTTGGCATTTATGCGCCCACTTGGAGAACAAGGGAATATAGTTCAAGTTTTGGCAATCAAGCACCCTCGTAGAGAACAAGGGAATACAGTTCAAGTTTTCGCAATCAGGCGCCCACCTGGATAACAAGGGAATGCAGTTCAGGTTTTTGCAATTAGGCACCCACATGGAGAACAAGGGAATACAGTTCAAGTTTGGGCAATCAGGCGCCCACCTGGAGAACAACGGAATACAATTCAAGTTTTGGCAATCAGGCGCCTACCTGGAGAATAAGGGAATACAGTTAAAGTTTGGCAATCAAGCGCCTACATGGAGAAAAAGGGAATACAATTCAAGTTTTTGCAATTAGGCGCCCACTTGGAGAAACAGGGAATACAGTTCAAGTTTTGGCAATCAGGCGCCCACCTAGAGAACAAGGGAATACAGTTCAAGTTTCGGCAATCAGGCGCCCACCTAGAGAACAAGGGAATACAGTTTAAGTTTTGGCAATTAGTCGCCCACTTGGAGAACTAGGAAATACAGTTCAAGTTTTGGCAATCAGGCACCCACCTGGAGAACAAGGGAATACAGTTCAAGTTTTAATAGTCAAGCGCCTACATGGAGAAGAAGGGAATATAGTTTAAAGTTTTGGCAATCAGGCGCCCACCTGGAGAACTAGGGAAAATAGTTTCAAGTTTTGGCATTTAGGCGCCCACCTGGAGAACAAGGGAATATAGTTCAAGTTTTGGCAATCAGGCACCCACCAGGAGAACAAGGGAATACAGTTCAAATTTTGGCAATCAGGCGCCCCTTGGATAACAAGGGTATGCAGTTCAGGTTTTAGCAATTAGGCACCCACCTGGAGATCAAGGGAATACAATTCAAGTTTGGGCAATCAGGCACCAACCTAGAGAACAAGGGAATACAGTTCAAGTTTCGGCAATCAGGCGCCCACCTAGAGAACAAAGGAATGCAGTTCAAGTTTTCGCTATTAGGCGCCCACCTGGAGAAACAGGGAATATAGTTCAAGTTTTAGTAATCAAGCACCTACCTGGAGAACAAGGGAATAAAGTTTCAAGTTTTGGCAATTAGGCAGAAACCTTGAGAACCAGGGAAAACAGTCTCAAGTTTTGGCAATTAGGCGCCCACCTAGAGAATAAGGGAATATAGTTCAAGTTTTGGCAATCAGGTGCCCACCTGAAGAATAAGGGAATACAGTTCAAGTATCGACAATCAGGCGCCCACTTAGAAAACAAGGGAATGTAGTTCAGGTTTTGGTAATCAGGCGCCCACCTAGAGAACAAGGGAATACAGTTCAAGTTTGGGAAATCATGCACCCACCTGGAGAACAAGGGAATATAGTTCAAGTATTGGCAATCAGGCGCCCACCTGGAGAACAAGGGAATACAGTTCAAGTTTTGGCAATCAGTCGCCTACCTGGAGAACAAGGGAATATAGTTAAAGTTTTGGTAATCAGGCGCCCACCTGGAGAGCAAGGAAATATAGTTAACGTTTCGCCAATCAGGTGCCCACCTGGAGAACAAGGGAATACAATTCAAGTTTTCGCAATTAGGCGTCCACCTGTAGAAACATGGAATACAGTTCAAGTTTTGGCAATCAGGAGCCCACCTAGAGAACAAGGGAATATAGTTTAAGTTTTGGCAATCAGGTGCCCACCTGGAGAACAAGGGAATACATTTCAAGTTTTGGTAATCAGGCGCCTGCCTGGAGATTTAGGGATAACAGTTTCAAGTTTTGGCATTTATGCGCCCACCTGGAGAACAAGGGAATATAGTTCAAGTTTTGGCAATCAAGCACCCTCGTAGAGAACAAGGGAATACAGTTCAAGTTTTGGCAATCAGGCACCCACCTGGAGAATAAGGGAATACAGTTCAAGTTTCGGCAATCAGGCGCCCACCTAGAGAACAAAGGAATGCAGTTCAAGTTTTCGCTATTAGGCGCCCACCTGGAGAAACAGGGAATATAGTTCAAGTTTTAGTAATCAAGCACCTACCTGGAGAACAAGGGAATAAAGTTTCAAGTTTTGGCAATTAGGCAGAAACCTTGAGAACCAGGGAAAACAGTCTCAAGTTTTGGCAATTAGGCGCCCACCTAGAGAATAAGGGAATATAGTTCAAGTTTTGGCAATCAGGTGCCCACCTGAAGAATAAGGGAATACAGTTCAAGTATCGACAATCAGGCGCCCACTTAGAAAACAAGGGAATGTAGTTCAGGTTTTGGTAATCAGGCGCCCACCTAGAGAACAAGGGAATACAGTTCAAGTTTGGGAAATCATGCACCCACCTGGAGAACAAGGGAATATAGTTCAAGTATTGGCAATCAGGCGCCCACCTGGAGAACAAGGGAATACAGTTCAAGTTTTGGCAATCAGTCGCCTACCTGGAGAACAAGGGAATATAGTTAAAGTTTTGGTAATCAGGCGCCCACCTGGAGAGCAAGGAAATATAGTTAACGTTTCGCCAATCAGGTGCCCACCTGGAGAACAAGGGAATACAATTCAAGTTTTCGCAATTAGGCGTCCACCTGTAGAAACATGGAATACAGTTCAAGTTTTGGCAATCAGGAGCCCACCTAGAGAACAAGGGAATATAGTTTAAGTTTTGGCAATCAGGTGCCCACCTGAAGAACAAGGGAATACATTTCAAGTTTTGGTAATCAGGCGCCTGCCTGGAGATTTAGGGAAAACAGTTTCAAGTTTTGGCATTTATGCGCCCACCTAGAGAACAAGGGAATATAGTTCAAGTTTTGGCAATCAAGCACCCTCGTAGAGAACAAGGGAATACAGTTCAAGTTTTCGCAATCAGGCCCCCACCTGGATAACAAGGGAATGCAGTTCAGGTTTTTGCAATTAGGCACCCACATGGAGAACAAGGGAATACAGTTCAAGTTTGGGCAATCAGGCGCCCACCTGGAGAACAACGGAATACAATTCAAGTTTTGGCAATCAGGCGCCTACCTGGAGAATAAGGGAATACAGTTAAAGTTTGGCAATCAAGCGCCTACATGGAGAAAAAGGGAATACAATTCAAGTTTTTGCAATTAGGCGCCCACTTGGAGAAACAGGGAATACAGTTCAAGTTTTGGCAATCAGGCGCCCACCTAGAGAACAAGGGAATACAGTTCAAGTTTCGGCAATCAGGCGCCCACCTAGAGAACAAGGGAATACAGTTTAAGTTTTGGCAATTAGTCGCCCACTTGGAGAACAAGGAAATACAGTTCAAGTTTTGGCAATCAGGCACCCACCTGGAGAACAAGGGAATACAGTTCAAGTTTTAATAGTCAAGCGCCTACATGGAGAAGAAGGGAATATAGTTTAAAGTTTTGGCAATCAGGCGCCCACCTGGAGAACTAGGGAAAACAGTTTCAAGTTTTGGCATTTAGGCGCCCACCTGGAGAACAAGGGAATATAGTTCAAGTTTTGGCAATCAGGCACCCACCAGGAGAACAAGGGAATACAGTTCAAATTTTGGCAATCAGGCGCCCCTTGGATAACAAGGGTATGCAGTTCAGGTTTTAGCAATTAGGCACCCACCTGGAGATCAAGGGAATACAATTCAAGTTTGGGCAATCAGGCACCAACCTAGAGAACAAGGGAATACAGTTCAAGGAGAATAAGGGAATACAGTTCAAGTTTTGGCAATCAGGTGCCCACCTGGAGAACAAGGGAATGTAGTTCAGGTTTTGGCAATCAGGCGCCCACCTGGAGAACAAGGGAATATAGTTCAAGTTTGGGCAATCATGCGCCCACCTGGAGAACAAGGGAATACAGTTCAAGTTTTCGCAATCAGGCGCCCACCTGGAGAACAAGTGGATTAAGTTCAAGTTTGGGTAATCAGGCGCACACCTGGAGAACAAGGGAATATAGTTCATGTTTTGGTAATCAAGCACCCACCTGGAGAACAAGGGAATACATTTCAAGTTTTGGCAATCAGGCACCCACCTAGAGAACAAGGGAATACAGTTCAAGTTTGGGCAATCAGGCACCTGGAGAACCCACCTGGAGAACTAGGGAAAACAGTTTCAAGTTTTGGCAATCAGGCACCCACCTGGAGAACAAGGGAATATAGTTAAAGTTTTGGCAATCAGGCACCCACCTGAGAACAAGGGAATACAGTTCAAGTTTGGGCAATTAGGTGCCCACCTGGAGAACAAGGGCATACAGTTCAAGTTTTGGCAATCAGGCGCCCACCTGGAGAATAAGGGCATACAATTCAAGTTTTGGCAATCAGGTGCCCACCTGGAGAAAAAGGGAATATAGTTAAAGTTTTGGCAATCAGGCGCCTACCTGGAGAATAAGAGAATACAGTTCAAGTTTCGGCAATCAGGCGCCCACCTAGAGAATAAAGGAATGCAGTTCAAGTTTTCGCTATTAGGTGCCCACTAGGAGAACAAGGGAATACAATTCAAGTTTTGGCAATTGGGCGCCCACCTGGAGAAACAGGGAATAAAGTTTCAAGTTTTGGCAATCAGGCGGCAACCTGGAACACAAGGGAATACAGTTCAAGTTTTGGTAATCAGGTGCCCACCTGGAGAACAAGGGAATACAGTTCAAGTTTGGGCAATCAGGCACCCACCTGGAGAACAAGGGAATACAGTTAAAGTTTGGGCAATCAGGCGCCCACCTGGAGAACAAGGGCATACAATTCAAGTTTTGTTAATCAGGTGCCCACCTGGAGAACAAGGGAATATAGTTAAAGTTTTGGCAATCAGGCACCCACCTGAGAACAAGGGAATACAGTTCAAGTTTGGGCAATTAGGTGCCCACCTGGAGAACAAGGGCATACAGTTCAAGTTTTGGCAATCAGGCACCCACCTGGAGAACAAGGGCATACAATTCAAGTTTTGGCAATCAGGTGCCCACCTGGAGAAAAAGGGAATATAGTTAAAGTTTTGGCAATCAGGCACCCATCTGGAAAATAAGGGAATACAGTTCAAGTTTTGGCAATCAGGCACCCACCTGGAGAATAAGAGAATACAGTTCATGTTTCGCCAATCAGGCGCCCACCTAGAGAACAAAGGAATGCAGTTCAAATTTTCGCTATTAGGTGCCCACTTGGAGAACAAGGGAATACAATTCAAATTTTGGCAATTAGGCGCCCACCTGGAGAAACAGGGAATAAAGTTTCAAGTTTTGGCAATCAGGCGGCAACCTGGAGAACAAGGGAATACAATTCAAGTTTTGGCAATTAGGCGCCCACCTAGAGAACAAGGGAATACAGTTCAAGTTTTGGCAATCAGGCGCCCACCTGGAGAACTAGGGAAAGCAGTTTCAAGTTTTGGCATTTAGGCGCCCACCTAGAGAATAAGGGAATACAGTTCAAGTTTTGGCAATCAGGTGCCCACCTGAAGAATAAGGGAATACAGTTCAAGTATCGATAATCAGGCGCCCACTTAGAAAACAAGGGAATGTAGTTCAGGTTTTGGTAATCAGGCGCCCACCTAGAGAACAAGGGAATATAGTTCAAGTTTTGGCAATCAGGCACCCTCGTAGAGAACAAGGGAATACAGTTCAAGTTTTCGCAATCAGGCGCCCACCTGGATAACAAGGGAATGCAGTTCAGGTTTTTGCAATTAGGCACCCACATGGAGAACAAGGGAATACAGTTCAAGTTTGGGCAATCAGGCGCCCACCTGGAGAACAAAGGAATACAATTCAAGTTTTGGCAATCAGGCGCCTACCTGGAGAACAAGGGAATACAGTAAAAGTTTGGCAATCAAGCGCCTACATGGAGAAAAAGGGAATACAATTCAAGTTTTTGCAATTAGGCGCCCACTTGGAGAAACAGGGAATACAGTTCAAGTTTTGGCAATCAGGCGCCCACCTAGAGAACAAGGGAATACAGTTCAAGTTTCGGCAATCAGGCGCCCACCTAGAGAACAAGGGAATACAGTTTATGTTTTGGCAATTAGGCGCCCACTTGGAGAACAAGGAAATACAGTTCAAGTTTTGGCAATCAGGCACCCACCTGGAGAACAAGGGAATACAGTTCAAGTTTTAGTAGTCAAGCGCCTACATGGAGAAGAAGGGAATACAGTTTAAAGTTTTGGCAATCAGGCGCCCACCTGGAGAACTAGGGAAAACAGTTTCAAGTTTTGGCATTTAGGCGCCCACCTGGAGAACAAGGGAATATAGTTCAAGTTTTGGCAATCAGGCACCCACCAGGAGAACAAGGGAATACAGTTCAAATTTTGGCAATCAGGCGCCCCTTGGATAACAAGGGTATGCAGTTCAGGTTTTAGCAATTAGGCACCCACCTGGAGATCAAGGGAATACAGTTCAAGTTTGGGCAATCAGGCACCAACCTAGAGAACAAGGGAATACAGTTCAAGGAGAATAAGGGAATACAGTTCAAGTTTTGGCAATCAGGTGCCCACCTGGAGAACAAGGGAATGTAGTTCAGGTTTTGGCAATCAGGCGCCCACCTGGAGAACAAGGGAATACAGTTCAAGTTTTCGCAATCAGGCGCCCACCTGGGAACAAGTGGATTAAGTTCAAGTTTGGGTAATCAGGCGCACACCTGGAGAACAAGGGAATATAGTTCAAGTTTTTGTAATCAAGCACCCACCTAGAGAACAAGGGAATACATTTCAAGTTTTGGCAATCAGGCACCCACCTGGAGAACAAGGGAATACAGTTCAAGTTTGGGCAATCAGGCACCCACCTGGAGAACCCACTTGGAGAGCAAGGGAATACAGTTAAAGTTTGGTTAATCAGGCGCCCACCTGGAGAACAAGGGCATACAATTCAAGTTTTGGCAATCAGGCACCCACCTGGAGAACAATGGAATATAGTTAAAGTTTTGGCAATCAGGCACCCACCTGAGAACAAGGGAATACAGTTCAAGTTTGGGCAATTAGGTGCCCACCTGGAGAACAAGGGCATACAGTTCAAGTTTTGGCAATCAGGCGCCCACTTGGAGAACAAGGGCATACAATTCAGGTTTTGGCAATCAGGTGCCCACCTGGAGAAAAAGGGAATATAGTTAAAGTTTTGGCAATCAGGCGCCTACCTGGAGAATAAGAGAATACAGTTCAAGTTTCGGCAATCAGGCGCCCACCTAGAGAACAAAGGAATGCAGTTCAAGTTTTCGCTATTAGGTGCCCACTAGGAGAACAAGGGAATACAATTCAAGTTTTGGCAATTGGGCGCCCACCTGGAGAAACAGGGAATAAAGTTTCAAGTTTTGGCAATCAGGCGGCAACTTGGAGAACAAGGGAATACAGTTCAAGTTTTGGTAATCAGGCGCCCACCTGGAGAAACAGGGAATAAAGTTTCAAGTTTTGGCAATCAGGCGGCAACCTGGAGAACAAGGGAATACAGTTCAAGTTTTGGCAATCAGGCGCCCACCTGGAGAACAAGGGAATACAGTTAAAGTTTGGCCAATCAGGCACCCACCTGGAGAGCAAGGGAATACAGTTAAAGTTTGGGCAATCAGGCGCCCAACTAGAGAACAAGGGCATACAATTCAAGTTTTGGCAATCAGGCGCCCACCTGGAGAACAAGAGAATATAGTTCAAGTTTGGGCAATCATGCGCCCACCTGGAGAACAAAGGGAATACAGTTCAAGTTTTCGCAATCAGGCGCCTACCTGGAGAACAAGAGGATTAAGTTCAAGTTTTGGTAATCAGGCGTCCACCTGGAGACAAGGGAATACAGTTCAAGTTTTGGTAATCAAGCACCCACCTGGAAAACAAGGGAATACAGTTCAAGTTTTGGCAATCAGGCACCCACCTGGAGAACAAGGGAATATAGTTCAAGTTTGGGCAATCAGGCACCCACCTGGAGAACAAGGGAATACAGTTAAAGTTTGGGCAATCAGGCGCCCACCTGGAGAACAAGGGCATACAATTCAAGTTTTGTTAATCAGGCGCCCACCTGGAGAACAAGGGAATATAGTTAAAGTTTTGGCAATCAGGCACCCACCTGAGAACAAGGGAATACAGTTCAAGTTTGGGCAATTAGGTGCCCACCTGGAGAACAAGGGCATACAGTTCAAGTTTTGGCAATCAGGCACCCACCTGGAGAACAAGGGCATAACAATTCAAGTTTTGGCAATCAGGTGCCCACCTGGAGAAAAAGGGAATATAGTTAAAGTTTTGGCAATCAGGCACCCATCTGGAAAATAAGGGAATACAGTTCAAGTTTTGGCAATCAGGCGCCTACCGAGAGAATAAGAGAATACAGTTCATGTTTCGCCAATCAGGCGCCCACCTAGAGAACAAAGGAATGCAATTCAAATTTTCGCTATTAGGTGCCCACTTGGAGAACAAGGGAATACAATTCAAGTTTTGGCAATTAGGCGCCCACCTGGAGAAACAGGGAATAAAGTTTCAAGTTTTGGCAATCAGGCGGCAACCTGGAGAACAAGGGAATACAGTTCAAGTTTTGGCAATTAGGCGCCCACCTAGAGAACAAGGGAATACAGTTCAAGTTTTGGCAATCAGGCGCCCACCTGGAGAACTAGGGAAAGCAGTTTCAAGTTTTGGCATTTAGGCGCCCACCTAGAGAATAAGGGAATACAGTTCAAGTTTTGGCAATCAGGTGCCCACCTGAAGAATAAGGGAATACAGTTCAAGTATCGATAATCAGGCGCCCACTTAGAAAACAAGGGAATGTAGTTTAGGTTTTGGTAATTAGGCGCCCACCAAGAGAACAAGGGAATACAGTTCAAGTTTGGGCAATCAGGCACCCACCTGGAGAACAAGGGAATACAGTTCAAGTTTTGGTAATCAGGCGCCTGCCTGGAGATTTAGGGAAAACAGTTTCAAGTTTTGGCATTTATGTGCCCACCTGGAGAACAAGGGAATATAGTTCAAGTTTTGGCAATCAGGCACCCTCGTAGAGAACAAGGGAATACAGTTCAAGTTTTCGCAATCAGGCGCCTACCTGGATAACAAGGGAATGCAGTTCAGGTTTTTGCAATTAGGCACCCACATGGAGAACAAGGGAATACAGTTCAAGTTTGGGCAATCAGGCGCCCACCTGGAGAACAAAGGAATACAATTCAAGTTTTGGCAATCAGGCGCCTACCTGGAGAACAAGGGAATACAGTAAAAGTTTGGCAATCAAGCGCCTACATGGAGAAAAAGGGAATACAATTCAAGTTTTTGCAATTAGGCGCCCACTTGGAGAAACAGGGAATACAGTTCAAGTTTTGGCAATCAGGCGCCCACCTAGAGAACAAGGGAATACAGTTCAAGTTTCGGCAATCAGGCGCCCACCTAGAGAACAAGGGAATACAGTTTAAGTTTTGGCAATTAGGCGCCCACTTGGAGAACAAGGAAATACAGTTCAAGTTTTGGCAATCAGGCACCCACCTGGAGAACAAGGGAATACAGTTCAAGTTTTAGTAGTCAAGCGCCTACATGGAGAAGAAGGGAATATAGTTTAAAGTTTTGGCAATCAGGCGCCCACCTGGAGAACTAGGGAAAACAGTTTCAAGTTTTGGCATTTAGGCGCCCACCTGGAGAACAAGGGAATATAGTTCAAGTTTTGGCAATCAGGCACCCACCAGGAGAACAAGGGAATACAGTTCAAATTTTGGCAATCAGGCGCCCCTTGGATAACAAGGGTATGCAGTTCAGGTTTTAGCAATTAGGCACCCACCTGGAGATCAAGGGAATACAGTTCAAGTTTGGGCAATCAGGCACCAACCTAGAGAACAAGGGAATACAGTTCAAGGAGAATAAGGGAATACAGTTCAAGTTTTGGCAATCAGGTGCCCACCTGGAGAACAAGGGAATGTAGTTCAGGTTTTGGCAATCAGGCGCCCACCTGGAGAACAAGGGAATATAGTTCAAGTTTGGGCAATCATGCGCCCACCTGGAGAAAAAGGGAATACAGTTCAAGTTTTCGCAATCAGGCGCCCACCTGGAGAACAAGTGGATTAAGTTCAAGTTTGGGTAATCAGGCGCACACCTGGAGAACAAGGGAATATAGTTCAAGTTTTTGTAATCAAGCACCCACCTAGAGAACAAGGGAATACATTTCAAGTTTTGGCAATCAGGCACCCACCTGGAGAACAAGGGAATACAGTTCAAGTTTGGGCAATCAGGCACCCACCTGGAGAACCCACTTGGAGAGCAAGGGAATACAGTTAAAGTTTGGTTAATCAGGCGCCCACCTGGAGAACAAGGGCATACAATTCAAGTTTTGGCAATCAGGCACCCACCTGGAGAACAATGGAATATAGTTAAAGTTTTGGCAATCAGGCACCCACCTGAGAACAAGGGAATACAGTTCAAGTTTGGGCAATTAGGTGCCCACCTGGAGAACAAGGGCATACAGTTCAGGTTTTGGCAATCAGGCGCCCAGTTGGAGAACAAGGGCATACAATTCAGGTTTTGGCAATCAGGTGCCCACCTGGAGAAAAAGGGAATATAGTTAATGTTTTGGCAATCAGGCGCCTAGCTGGAGAATAAGAGAATACAGTTCAAGTTTCGGCAATCAGGCGCCCACCTAGAGAACAAAGGAATGCAGTTCAAGTTTTCGCTATTAGGTGCCCACTAGGAGAACAAGGGAATACAATTCAAGTTTTGGCAATTGGGCGCCCACCTGGAGAAACAGGGAATAAAGTTTCAAGTTTTGGCAATCAGGCGGCAACCTGGAGAACAAGGGAATACAGTTCAAGTTTTGGTAATCAGGCGCCCACCTGGAGAAACAGGGAATAAAGTTTCAAGTTTTGGCAATCAGGCGGCAACCTGGAGAACAAGGGAATACAGTTCAAGTTTTGGCAATCAGGCGCCCACCTGGAGAACAAGGGAATACAGTTAAAGTTTGGCCAATCAGGCACCCACCTGGAGAGCAAGGGAATACAGTTAAAGTTTGGGCAATCAGGCGCCCACCTAGAGAACAAGGGCATACAATTCAAGTTTTGGCAATCAGGCGCCCACCTGGAGAACAAGAGAATATAGTTCAAGTTTGGGCAATCATGCGCCCACCTGGAGAACAAGGGAATACAGTTCAAGTTTTCGCAATCAGGCGCCTACCTGGAGAACAAGAGGATTAAGTTCAAGTTTTGGTAATCAGGCGTCCACCTGGAGACAAGGGAATACAGTTCAAGTTTTGGTAATCAAGCACCCACCTGGAAAACAAGGGAATACAGTTCAAGTTTTGGCAATCAGGCACCCACCTGGAGAACAAGGGAGTATAGTTCAAGTTTGGACAATCAGGCACCCACCTGGAGAACTAGGGAATACAGTTAAAGTTTGAGCAATCAGGCGCCCACCTGGAGAACAAGGGCATACAATTCAAGTTTTGTTAATCAGGCGCCCACCTGGAGAACAAGGGAATATAGTTAAAGTTTTGGCAATCAGGCACCCACCTGAGAACAAGGGAATACAGTTCAAGTTTGGGCAATTAGGTGCCCACCTGGAGAACAAGGGCATACAGTTCAAGTTTTGGCAATCAGGCACCCACCTGGAGAACAAGGGAATACAATTCAAGTTTTGGCAATTAGGCGCCCACCTGGAGAAACAGGGAATAAAGTTTCAAGTTTTGGCAATCAGGCGGCAACCTGGAGAACAAGGGAATACAGTTCAAGTTTTGGCAATTAGGCGCCCACCTAGAGAACAAGGGAATACAGTTCAAGTTTTGGCAATCAGGCGCCCACCTGGAGAACTAGGGAAAGCAGTTTCAAGTTTTGGCATTTAGGCGCCCACCTAGAGAATAAGAGAATACAGTTCAAGTTTTGGCAATCAGGTGCCCACCTGAAGAATAAGGGAATACAGTTCAAGTATCGACAATCAGGCGCCCACTTAGAAAACAAGGGAATGTAGTTCAGGTTTTGGTAATCAGGCACCCACCTAGAGAACAAAGGGAATACAGTTCAAGTTTGGGCAATCACGCACCCACCTGGAGAACAAGGGAATACAGTTAAAGTTTCGGCAATCAGGCGCCCACCTGGAAAACAAGGGAATATAGTTCAAGTATTGGCAATCAGGCGCCCACCTGGAGAACAAGAGAATACAGTTCAAGTTTTGGCAATCAGGCGCCTACCTGGAGAACAAGGGAATATAGTTAAAGTTTTGGCAATCAGGCGCCCACCTGGAGAACAAGGAAATATAGTTAACGTTTCGCCAATCAGGCGCCCACCTGGAGAACAAGGGAATACAATTCAAGTTTTCGCAATTAGGCATCCACCTGTAGAAACAGGGAATACAGTTCAAGTTTTGGCAATCAGGCGCCCACCTAGAGAACAAGGGAATACAGTTTAAGTTTCGGCAATCAGGTGCCCACCTGGAGAACAAGGGAATACAGTTCAAGTTTTGGTAATCAGGCGCCTGCCTGGAGATTTAGGGAAAACAGTTTCAAGTTTTGGCATTTATGCGCCCACCTGGAGAACAAGGGAATATAGTTCATGTTTTGGCAATCAGGCACCCTCGTAGAGAACAAGGGAATACAGTTCAAGTTTTCGCAATCAGGCGCCCACCTGGATAACAAGGGAATGCAGTTCAGGTTTTTGCAATTAGGCACCCACATGGAGAACAAGGGAATACAGTTCAAGTTTGGGCAATCAGGCGCCCACCTGGAGAACAACGGAATACAATTCAAGTTTTGGCAATCAGGCGCCTACCTGGAGAATAAGGGAATACAGTTAAAGTTTGGCAATCAAGCGCCTACATGGAGAAAAAGGGAATACAATTCAAGTTTTTGCAATTAGGCGCCCACTTGGAGAAACAGGGAATACAGTTCAAGTTTTGGCAATCAGGCGCCCACCTAGAGAACAAGGGAATACAGTTCAAGTTTCGGCAATCAGGCGCCCACCTAGAGAACAAGGGAATACAGTTTAAGTTTTGGCAATTAGGCGCCCACTTGGAGAATAAGGAAATACAGTTCAAGTTTTGGCAATCAGGCACCCACCTGGAGAAAAGGGGAATACAGTTCAAGTTTTAGTAGTCAAGCGCCTACATGGAGAAGAAGGGAATATAGTTTAAAGTTTTGGCAATCAGGCGCCCACCTGGAGAACTAGGGAAAACAGTTTCAAGTTTTGGCATTTAGGCGCCCACCTGGAGAACAAGGGAATATAGTTCAAGTTTTGGCAATCAGGCACCCACCAGGAGAACAAGGGAATACAGTTCAAATTTTGGCAATCAGGCGCCCCTTGGATAACAAGGGTATGCAGTTCAGGTTTTAGCAATTAGGCACCCACCTGGAGATCAAGGGAATACAGTTCAAGTTTGGGCAATCAGGCACCAACCTAGAGAACAAGGGAATACAGTTCAAGGAGAATAAGGGAATACAGTTCAAGTTTTGGCAATCAGGTGCCCACCTGGAGAACAAGGGAATGTAGTTCAGGTTTTGGCAATCAGGCGCCCACCTAGAGAACAAGGGAATATAGTTCAAGTTTGGGCAATCATGCGCCCACCTGGAGAACAAGGGAATACAGTTCAAGTTTTTGCAATCAGGCGCCCACCTGGAGAACAAGTGGATTAAGTTCAAGTTTGGGTAATCAGGTGCACACCTGGAGAACAAGGGAATATAGTTCAAGTTTTGGTAATCAAGCACCCACCTGGAGAACAAGGGAATACATTTCAAGTTTTGGCAATCAGGCACCCACCTGGAGAACAAGGGAATACAGTTCAAGTTTGGGCAATCAGGCACCCACCTGGAGAACCCACTTGGAGAGCAAGGGAATACAGTTAAAGTTTGGTTAATCAGGCGCCCACCTGGAGAACAAGGGAATACAATTCAAGTTTTGGCAATCAGGCACCCACCTGGAGAACAAGGGAATATAGTTAAAGTTTTGGCAATCAGGCACCCACCTGAGAACAAGGGAATACAGTTCAAGTTTGGGCAATTAGGTGCCCACCTGGAGAACAAGGGCATACAGTTCAAGTTTTGGCAATCAAGCGCCCACCTGGAAAACAAGGGCATACAATTCAAGTTTTGGGAATCAGGTGCCCACCTGGAGAAAAAGGGAATATAGTTAAAGTTTTGGCAATCAGGCACCTACCTGGAGAATAAGAGAATACAGTTCAAGTTTCGGCAATCAGGCGCCCACCTAGAGAACAAAGGAATGCAGTTCAAGTTTTCGCTATTAGGTGCCCACTAGGAGAACAAGGGAATACAATTCAAGTTTTGGCAATTGGGCGCCCACCTGGAGAAACAGGGAATAAAGTTTCAAGTTTTGGCAATCAGGCGGCAACCTGGAGAACAAGGGAATACAGTTCAAGTTTTGGTAATCAGGCGCCCACCTGGAGAAACAGGGAATAAAGTTTCAAGTTTTGGCAATCAAGCGGCAACCTGGAGAACAAGGGAATACAGTTCAAGTTTTGGCAATCAGGCGCCCACCTGGAGAACAAGGGAATACAGTTAAAGTTTGGCCAATCAGGCACCCACCTGGAGAGCAAGGGAATACAGTTAATGTTTGGGCAATCAGGCGCCCACCTAGAGAACAAGGGCATACAATTCAAGTTTTGGCAATCAGGCGCCCACCTGGAGAACAAGAGAATATAGTTCAAGTTTGGGCAATCATGCGCCCACGTGGAGAACAAGGGAATACAGTTCAAGTTTTCGCAATCAGGCGCCTACCTGGAGAACAAGAGGATTAAGTTCAAGTTTTGGTAATCAGGCGTCCACCTGGAGACAAGGGAATACAGTTCAAGTTTTGGTAATCAAGCACCCACCTGGAAAACAAGGGAATACAGTTCAAGTTTTGGCAATCAGGCACCCACCTGGAGAACAAGGGAATACAGTTCAAGTTTGGGCAATTAGGCACCCACCTGGAGAACAAGGGAATACAGTTAAAGTTTGGGCAATCAGGCGCCCACCTGGAGAACAAGGGCATACAATTCAAGTTTTGTTAATCAGGCGCCCACCTGGAGAACAAGGGAATATAGTTAAAGTTTTGGCAATCAGGCACCCACCTGAGAACAAGGGAATACAGTTCAAGTTTGGGCAATTAGGTGCCCACCTGGAGAACAAGGGCATACAGTTCAAGTTTTGGCAATCAGGCACCCACCTGGAGAACAAGGGCATACAATTCAAGTTTTGGCAATCAGGTGCCCACCTGGAGAAAAAGGGAATATAGTTAAAGTTTTGGCAATCAGGCACCCATCTGGAAAATAAGGGAATACAGTTCAAGTTTTGGCAATCAGGCGCCCACCTGGAGAATAAGAGAATACAGTTCATGTTTCGCCAATCAGGCGCCCACCTAGAGAACAAAGGAATGCAGTTCAAATTTTCGCTATTAGGTGCCCACTTGGAGAACAAGGGAATACAATTCAAGTTTTGGCAATTAGGCGCCCACCTGGAGAAACAGGGAATAAAGTTTCAAGTTTTGGCAATCAGGCGGCAACCAGGAGAACAAGGGAATACAGTTCAAGTTTTGGCAATTAGGCGCCCACCTAGAGAACAAGGGAATACAGTTCAAGTTTTGGCAATCAGGCGCCCACCTGGAGAACTAGGGAAAGCAGTTTCAAGTTTTGGCATTTAGGCGCCCACCTGGAGAACAAGGGAATATAGTTCAAGTTTTGGTAATCAGGCGCCTGCCTGGAGATTTAGGGAAAACAGTTTCAAGTTTTGGCATTTATGCGCCCACCTGGAGAACAAGGGAATATAGTTCAAGTTTTGGCAATCAGGCACCCTCGTAGAGAACAAGGGAATACAGTTCAAGTTTTCGCAATTAGGCGCCCACCTGGATAACAAGGGAATACAGTTCAAGGAGAATAAGGGAATATAGTTCAAGTTTTGGCAATCAGGTGCCCACCTGGAGAACAAGGGAATGTAGTTCAGGTTTTGGCAATCAGGCGCCCACCTAGAGAATAAGGGAATACAGTTCAAGTTTTGGCAATCATGTGCCCACATAGAGAACAAGGGAATACAGTTCAAGTTTTCGCAATTAGGTGCCCACCTGGAGAACAAGAGGATTAACTTCAAGTTTTGGTAATCAGGCGCCCACCTGGAGAACAAGGGAATACAGTTCAAGTTTTGGTAATCAAGCACCCACCTGGAGAACAAGGGAATAGAGTTCAAGTTTTGGCAATCAGGCACCCACCTGGAGAACAAGGGAATACAGTTTAAGTTTGGGCAATCAGGCGAATACAGTTCATGTTTTCGCAATCAGGCGCCAACCTGGAGAACAAGGGGATTAAGTTCAAGTTTTGGTAATCAAGCGCCCACCTTGAGAACAAGGGAATACAGTTCAAGTATTCGTAATCAAGCACCCCACCTGGAAAATAAGGGATTACAGTTCAACTTTTGGCAATCAGGCACCCACCTGGAGAATAAGGGAATACAGTTCAAGTTTGGGCAATTAGGCACCCACCTGGAGAGCAAGGGAATACAGTTAAAGTTTTGGCAATCAGGCTCCCACCTGGAGAACAAGGGAATACCGTTCAAGTTTTGGCAATCAGGCGCCTATCTGGAGAACAAGGGAATACAGTTAAAGTTTTGGGAATCAGGCGCCCACCTGGAGAACAAGGAAATACAGTTAAAGTTTTGGCAATCAGGTGCCCACCTGGAGAACAAGGGAATACAGTTAAAGTTTGGCCAATCAGGCACCCACCTGGAGAGCAAGGGAATACAGTTAAAGTTTGGGCAATCGGGCGCCCACCTTGAGAACAAGGGAATACAATTCATGTTTTGGCAATCAGGCACCCACTTGAGAACAAGGGAATACAGTTAAAGTTTGGGCAATCAGGTGCGCACCTGGAGAACAAGGGCATACAATTCAAGTTTTGGCAATCAGGCACCCACCTGGAGAATAAGGGCATACAATTCAAGTTTTAGCAATCAGGCGCCCACCTAGAGAACAAGGGAATACAGTTCAAGTTTTGGTAATCAAGCACCCACCTGGAAAACAAGGGAATACAGTTCAAGTTTTGGCAATCAGGCACCCACCTGGAGAACAAGGGAATACAGTTCAAGTTTGGGCAATTAGGCACCCACCTGGAGAACAAGGGAATACAGTTAAAGTTTGGGCAATCAGGCGCCCACTTGGAGAACAAGGGCATACAATTCAAGTTTTGTTAATCAGGCGCCCACCTGGAGAACAAGGGAATATAGTTAAAGTTTTGGCAATCAGGCACCCACCTGAGAACAAGGGAATACAGTTCAAGTTTGGGCAATTAGGTGCCCACCTGGAGAACAAGGGCATACAGTTCAAGTTTTGGCAATCAGGCACCCACCTGGAGAACAAGGGCATACAATTCAAGTTTTGGCAATCAGGTGCCCACCTGGAGAAAAAGGGAATATAGTTAAAGTTTTGGCAATCAGGCACCCATCTGGAAAATAAGGGAATACAGTTCAAGTTTTGGCAATCAGGCGCCCACCTGGAGAATAAGAGAATACATTTCATGTTTCGCCAATCAGGCGCCCACCTAGAGAACAAAGGAATGCAGTTCAAATTTTCGCTATTAGGTGCCCACTTGGAGAACAAGGGAATACAATTCAAGTTTTGGCAATTAGGCGCCCACCTGGAGAAACAGGGAATAAAGTTTCAAGTTTTGGCAATCAGGCGGCAACCTGGAGAACAAGGGAATACAGTTCAAGTTTTGGCAATTAGGCGCCCACCTAGAGAACAAGGGAATACAGTTCAAGTTTTGGCAATCAGGCGCCCACCTGGAGAACTAGGGAAAGCAGTTTCAAGTTTTGGCATTTAGGCGCCCACATGGAGAACAAGGGAATATAGTTCAAGTTTTGGTAATCAGGCGCCTGCCTGGAGATTTAGGGAAAACAGTTTCAAGTTTTGGCATTTATGCGCCCACCTGGAGAACAAGGGAATATAGTTCAAGTTTTGGCAATCAGGCACCCTCGTAGAGAACAAGGGAATACAGTTCAAGTTTTCGCAATCAGGCGCCCACCTGGATAACAAGGGAATACAGTTCAAGGAGAATAAGGGAATATAGTTCAAGTTTTGGCAATCAGGTGCCCACCTGGAGAACAAGGGAATGTAGTTCAGGTTTTGGCAATCAGGCGCCCACCTAGAGAATAAGGGAATACAGTTCAAGTTTTGGCAATCATGTGCCCACATAGAGAACAAGGGAATACAGTTCAAGTTTTCGCAATTAGGTGCCCACCTGGAGAACAAGAGGATTAACTTCAAGTTTTGGTAATCAGGCGCCCACCTGGAGAACAAGGGAATACAGTTCATGTTTTCGTAATCAAGCACCCACCTGGAGAACAAGGGAATAGAGTTCAAGTTTTGGCAATCAGGCACCCACCTGGAGAACAAGGGAATACAGTTTAAGTTTGGGCAATCAGGCGAATACAGTTCATGTTTTCGCAATCAGGCGCCAACCTGGAGAACAAGGGGATTAAGTTCAAGTTTTGGTAATCAAGCGCCCACCTTGAGAACAAGGGAATACAGTTCAAGTTTTCGTAATCAAGCACCCCACCTGGAAAACAAGGGATTACAGTTCAAGTTTTGGCAATCAGGCACCCACCTGGAGAATAAGGGAATACAGTTCAAGTTTGGGCAATTAGGCACCCACCTGGAGAGCAAGGGAATACAGTTAAAGTTTTGGCAATCAGGCTCCCACCTGGAGAACAAGGGAATACCGTTCAAGTTTTGGCAACTAGGCGCCTATCTGGAGAACAAGGGAATACAGTTAAAGTTTTGGGAATCAGGCGCCCACCTGGAGAACAAGGAAATACAGTTAAAGTTTTGGCAATCAGGTGCCCACCTGGAGAACAAGGGAATACAGTTAAAGTTTGGCCAATCAGGCACCCACCTGGAGAGCAAGGGAATACAATTCATGTTTTGGAAATCAGGCACCCACTTGAGAACAAGGGAATACAGTTAAAGTTTGGGCAATCAGGTGCGCACCTGGAGAACAAGGGCATACAGTTCAAGTTTTGGCAATCAGTCACCCACCTGGAGAACAAGGGCATACAATTCAAGTTTTAGCAATCAGGCGCCCACCTAGAGAACAAGGGAATATGGTTAAAGTTTTGGCAATCAGGCTCCCATCTGGAAAATAAGGGAATACAGTTAAAGTTTTGGCAATCAAGCGCCCACCTGGAGAATAAGAGAATACAGTTCAAGTTTCGGCAATCAGGCGCCCACCTAGAGAACATAGGAATGCAGTTCAAGTTTTCGCTATCAGGCGCCCACCTAGAGAAACATGGAATAAAGTTTCAAGTTTTGCCAATCAGGCGACAACCTGGAGAACAAGGCAATACAGTTCAAGTTTTGGCAATCAGGCGGCAACCTGGAGAACAAGGGAATACTGTTCAAGTTTTGGCAATTAGGCGCCCACCTAGAGAACAAGGGAATACAGTTCAAGTTTCGGCAATCAGGCGCCCACCTAGAGAACAAGGGAATACAGTTCAAGTTTCGGCAATCAGGCGCCCACTTGGAGAACAAGGGAATACAGTTCAAGTTTCGGCAATCAGGCAACAAGGGAATACAGTTAATGTTTTGGCAATCAGGCACCCACCTGGAGAATAAGGGAATACAATTAATGTTTTGGCAATCAGGCGCCCACCTGGAGAACAAGGGAATACAGTTCAAGTTTCGGCAATCAGCCGCCCACTTGGAGAACAAGGGAATACAGTTCAAGTTTGGGCAATCAGGCACCCACCTGGAGAACAAGGGAATACAGTTTAAGTTTGGGCAATCAGGCGAATACAGTTCATGTTTTCGCAATCAGGCGCCAACCTGGAGAACAAGGGGATTAAGTTCAAGTTTTGGTAATCAAGCGCCCACCTGGAGAACAAGGGAATACAGTTCAAGTTTTCGTAATCAAGCACCCCACCTGGAAAACAAGGGATTACAGTTCAAGTTTTGGCAATCAGGCACCCACCTGGAGAATAAGGGAATACAGTTCAAGTTTGGGCAATTAGGCACCCACCTGGAGAGCAAGGGAATACAGTTAAAGTTTTGGCAATCAGGCTCCCACCTGGAGAACAAGGGAATACCGTTCAAGTTTTGGCAATCAGGCGCCTATCTGGAGAACAAGGGAATACAGTTAAAGTTTTGGGAATCAGGTGCCCACCTGGAGAACAAGGAAATATAGTTAAAGTTTTGGCAATCAGGTGCCCACCTGGAGAACAAGGGAATACAGTTAAAGTTTGGCCAATCAGGCACCCACCTGGAGAGCAAGGGAATACAGTTAAAGTTTGGGCAATCGGGCGCCCACCTTGAGAACAAGGGAATACAATTCATATTTTGGCAATCAGGCACCCACTTGAGAACAAGAAAATACAGTTAAAGTTTGGGCAATCAGGTGCGCACCTGGAGAACAAGGGCATACAGTTCAAGTTTTGGCAATCAGGCACCCACCTGGAGAACAAGGGCATACAATTCAAGTTTTAGCAATCAGGCGCCCACCTAGAGAACTAGGGAATATGGTTAAAGTTTTGGCAATCAGGCTCCCATCTGGAAAATAAGGGAATACAGTTAAAGTTTTGGCAATCAAGCGCCCACCTGGAGAATAAGAGAATACAATTCAAGTTTCGGCAATCAGGCGCCCACCTAGAGAACATAGGAATGCAGTTCAAGTTTTCGCTATCAGGCGCCCACCTAGAGAAACATGGAATAAAGTTTCAAGTTTTGCCAATCAGGCGGCAACCTGGAGAACAAGGCAATACAGTTCAAGTTTTGGCAATCAGGCGGCAACCTGGAGAACAAGGGAATACTGTTCAAGTTTTGGCAATTAGGCGCCCACCTAGAGAACAAGGGAATACAGTTCAAGTTTCGGCAATCAGGCGCCCACCTAGAGAACAAGGGAATACAGTTCAAGTTTCGGCAATCAGGCGCCCACTTGGAGAACAAGGGAATACAGTTCAAGTTTCGGCAATCAGGCAACAAGGGAATACAGTTAATGTTTTGGCAATCAGGCACCCACCTGGAGAATAAGGGAATACAATTAATGTTTTGGCAATCAGGCGCCCACCTGGAGAACAAGGGAATACAGTTCAAGTTTCGGCAATCAGCCGCCCACTTGGAGAACAAGGGAATACAGTTCAAGTTTGGGCAATCAGGCACCCACCTGGAGAACAAGGGAATACAGTTAAAGTTTTGACAATCAGGCTCCCACCTGGAAAACAAGGGCATACAATTCAAGTTTTGGCAATCAGGCGCCCGCCTGGAGAACAAGGGAATATAGTCAAAGTTTTGGCAATCAGGCACCTATCTGGAAAATAAGGGAATACAGTTCAAGTTTTGGCAATCAGGCGCCCACCAGGAGAATAAGAGAATACAATTCAAGTTTCGGCAATCAGGCGCCCACCTAGAGAACAAAGTAATGTAGTTCAAGTTTTCGCTATTAGGCGCCCACCTGGAGAAACAGGGAATAAAGTTTCAAGTTTTGGCAATCAGATGCCCACCTGGAGAACAAGGGAATACAGTTCATGTTTCGGCAATCAGGTGCCCACTTGGAGAACAAGGGAATACAGTTCAAGTTTTGGCAATCAAGCGCCCACCTGGATAACAAGGGAATGCAGTTCAGGTTTTTGCAATTAGGCACCCACCTGGAGAACAAGGGAATACAGTTCAAGGAGAACAAGGGAATATAGTTCAAGTTTTGGCAATCAGGTGCCCACCTAGAGAACAAGGGAATACAGTTAAAGTTTTGGTAATCATGCGCCCACCTAGAGAACAAGGGAATACAGTTCAAGTTTTGGCAATAATGCTCCACCTAGAGAACAAGGGAATACAGATCATGTTTTCGCAATCAGGCGCCCACCTGGAGAACAAGGGGATTAAGTTCAAGTTTTGGTAATCAAGCACCCACCTGGAGAACAAGGGAATACAGTTCAAGTTTTTGTAATCAAGCACCCCACCTGGAGAACAAGGGATTACAGTTCAAGTTTTGGCAATTAGGTACCCACCTGGAGAACAAGGGAGTATAGTTAATGTTTTGGCAATCAGGCACCTATCTGGAAAATAAGGGAATACAGTTCAAGTTTTGGCAATCAGGCGCCCACCAGGAGAATAAGAGAATACAATTCAAGTTTCGGCAATCAGGCGCCCACCTAGAGATCAAAGGAATGTAGTTCAAGTTTTCGCTATTAGGCGCCCACTTGGAGAACAAGGGAATACAATTCAAGTTTTGGTAATTAGGCGCCCACCTAGAGAAACAGGGAATAAAGTTTCAAGTTTTGCCAATCAGGCGGCAACCTGGAGAACAAGGGAATACAATTCAAGTTTTAGCTATTAGGCGCCCACCTAGAGAACAAGGTAATACAGTTCAAGTTTCGACAATCAGGCGCTCACCTGGAGAACAAGGGAATACAGTTTAAGTTTCGGCAATCAGGCGCCCACTTGGAGAACAAGGGAATACAGTTCAAGTGTTAGCAATCAGGCGCCCACTTAGTGAACAAGGGAATGTAGTTCAGGTTTCGGCAATCAGGCGCCCACCGAGAGAACAAGGGAATAAAGTTCAAGTTTGGGCAATCAGGCACCCATCTGGAGAACAATGGAATACAGTTAAAGTTTTGGCAATCAGGCGCCCACTTGGAGAACAAGGGATTAGAGTTCAAGTTTTGGCAATCAGGCGCCCACCTAGAGAACAAGGGAATACAGTTCAAGTTTTGGCAATCAGGCGCCTACCTGGAGAACAAGGAAATACAGTTCAAGTTTTGGCAATCAGGAACCCACCTGGAGAACAAGGGAATACAGTTAAAGTTTTGGCAATCAGGCTCCCACCTGGAGAACAAGGGCATACAATTAAAGTTTTGGCAATCAGGCGGCAACCTGGAGTACAAGGGAAAACAGTTTCAAGTTTTGGCAATTAGGCGCCCACCTAGAGAATAAGGGAATACAGTTCAAGTTTTGGCAATCTGGCGCCCACCTGGAGAACAAGGGAATACAGTTCAAGTTTCGGCAATCAGACGCCCACCTAGAGAACAAAGGAATGTAGTTCAAGTTTTCGCTATTAGGCGCCCACCTGGAGAAACAGTTAATACAATTCAAGTTTTGGTAATCAAGCGGCTACTTGGAGAACAGGGGAATAAAGTTTCAAGTTTTGGTAATCAGATGCCCACCTAGAGAACAAGGGAATACAGTTCAAGTTTCGGCAATCAGGCGCCCACTTGGAGAACAAGGGAATACAGTTAAAGTTTTGGCAATCAGGCTCCCACCTGGAAAACAAGGGCATACAATTAAAGTTTTGGCAATCAGGCGCCCACCTGGAGAACAAGGGAATATAGTTAAAGTTTTGGCAATCAGGCACCTATCTGGAAAATAAGGGAATACAGTTCAAGTTTTGGCAATCAGGCGCCCACCAGGAGAATAAGAGAATACAATTCAAGTTTCGGCAATCAGGCGCCCACTTGGAGAACAAGGGAATACAGTTCAAGTTTCGGCAATCAGGCAACAAGGGAACACAGTTAATGTTTTGGCAATCAGGCACCCACCTGGAGAATAAGGGAATACAATTAATGTTTTGGCAATCAGGCGCCCACCTGGAGAACAAGGGAATACAGTTCAAGTTTCGGCAATCAGCCGCCCACTTGGAGAACAAGGGAATACAGTTCAAGTTTGGGCAATCAGGCACCCACCAGGAGAACAAGGGAATACAGTTAAAGTTTTGACAATCAGGCTCCCACCTGGAAAACAAGGGCATACAATTCAAGTTTTGGCAATCAGGCGCCCACCTGGAGAACAAGGGAATATAGTTAAAGTTTTGGCAATCAGGCACCTATCTGGAAAATAAGGGAATACAGTTCAAGTTTTGGCAATCAGGCGCCCACCAGGAGAATAAGAGAATACAATTCAAGTTTCGGCAATCAGGCGCCCACCTAGAGAACAAAGGAATGTAGTTCAAGTTTTCGCTATTAAGCGCCCACCTGGAGAAACAGGGAATAAAGTTTCAAGTTTTGGCAATCAGATGCCCACCTGGAGAACAAGGGAATACAGTTCATGTTTCGGCAATCAGGCGCCCACTTGGAGAACAAGGGAATACAGTTCAAGTTTTGGCAATCAAGCGCCCACCTGGATAACAAGGGAATGCAGTTCAGGTTTTTGCAATTAGGCACCCACCTGGAGAACAAGGGAATACAGTTCAAGGAGAACAAGGGAATATAGTTCAAGTTTTGGCAATCAGGTGCCCACCTAGAGAACAAGGGAATACAGTTAAAGTTTTGGTAATCATGCGCCCACCTAGAGAACAAGGGAATACAGTTCAAGTTTTGGCAATAATGCTCCACCTATAGAACAAGGGAATACAGATCATGTTTTCGCAATCAGGCGCCCACCTGGAGAACAAGGGGATTAAGTTCAAGTTTTGGTAATCAAGCGCCCACCTGGAGAACAAGGGAATACAGTTCAAGTTTTCGTAATCAAGCACCCCACCTGGAAAACAAGGGATTACAGTTCAAGTTTTGGCAATTAGGCACTCACCTGGAGAACAAGGGAGTATAGTTAAAGTTTTGGCAATCAGGCACCTATCTGGAAAATAAGGGAATACAGTTCAAGTTTTGGCAATCAGGCGCCCACCAGGAGAATAAGAGAATACAATTCAAGTTTCGGCAATCAGGCGCCCACCTAGAGAACAAAGTAATGTAGTTCAAGTTTTCGCTATTAGGCGCCCACCTGGAGAAACAGGGAATAAAGTTTCAAGTTTTGGCAATCAGATGCCCACCTGGAGAACAAGGGAATACAGTTCATGTTTCGGCAATCAGGTGCCCACTTGGAGAACAAGGGAATACAGTTCAAGTTTTGGCAATCAAGCGCCCACCTGGATAACAAGGGAATGCAGTTCAGGTTTTTGCAATTAGGCACCCACCTGGAGAACAAGGGAATACAGTTCAAGGAGAACAAGGGAATATAGTTCAAGTTTTGGCAATCAGGTGCCCACCTAGAGAACAAGGGAATACAGTTAAAGTTTTGGTAATCATGCGCCCACCTAGAGAACAAGGGAATACAGTTCAAGTTTTGGCAATAATGCTCCACCTAGAGAACAAGGGAATACAGATCATGTTTTCGCAATCAGGCGCCCACCTGGAGAACAAGGGGATTAAGTTCAAGTTTTGGTAATCAAGCACCCACCTGGAGAACAAGGGAATACAGTTCAAGTTTTTGTAATCAAGCACCCCACCTGGAGAACAAGGGATTACAGTTCAAGTTTTGGCAATTAGGTACCCACCTGGAGAACAAGGGAGTATAGTTAATGTTTTGGCAATCAGGCACCTATCTGGAAAATAAGGGAATACAGTTCAAGTTTTGGCAATCAGGCGCCCACCAGGAGAATAAGAGAATACAATTCAAGTTTCGGCAATCAGGCGCCCACCTAGAGATCAAAGGAATGTAGTTCAAGTTTTCGCTATTAGGCGCCCACTTGGAGAACAAGGGAATACAATTCAAGTTTTGGTAATTAGGCGCCCACCTAGAGAAACAGGGAATAAAGTTTCAAGTTTTGCCAATCAGGCGGCAACCTGGAGAACAAGGGAATACAATTCAAGTTTTAGCTATTAGGCGCCCACCTAGAGAACAAGGTAATACAGTTCAAGTTTCGACAATCAGGCGCTCACCTGGAGAACAAGGGAATACAGTTTAAGTTTCGGCAATCAGGCGCCCACTTGGAGAACAAGGGAATACAGTTCAAGTGTTAGCAATCAGGCGCCCACTTAGTGAACAAGGGAATGTAGTTCAGGTTTCGGCAATCAGGCGCCCACCGAGAGAACAAGGGAATAAAGTTCAAGTTTGGGCAATCAGGCACCCATCTGGAGAACAATGGAATACAGTTAAAGTTTTGGCAATCAGGCGCCCACTTGGAGAACAAGGGATTAGAGTTCAAGTTTTGGCAATCAGGCGCCCACCTAGAGAACAAGGGAATACAGTTCAAGTTTTGGCAATCAGGCGCCTACCTGGAGAACAAGGAAATACAGTTCAAGTTTTGGCAATCAGGAACCCACCTGGAGAACAAGGGAATACAGTTAAAGTTTTGGCAATCAGGCTCCCACCTGGAGAACAAGGGCATACAATTAAAGTTTTGGCAATCAGGCGGCAACCTGGAGTACAAGGGAAAACAGTTTCAAGTTTTGGCAATTAGGCGCCCACCTAGAGAATAAGGGAATACAGTTCAAGTTTTGGCAATCTGGCGCCCACCTGGAGAACAAGGGAATACAGTTCAAGTTTCGGCAATCAGACGCCCACCTAGAGAACAAAGGAATGTAGTTCAAGTTTTCGCTATTAGGCGCCCACCTGGAGAAACAGTTAATACAATTCAAGTTTTGGTAATCAAGCGGCTACTTGGAGAACAGGGGAATAAAGTTTCAAGTTTTGGTAATCAGATGCCCACCTAGAGAACAAGGGAATACAGTTCAAGTTTCGGCAATCAGGCGCCCACTTGGAGAACAAGGGAATACAGTTAAAGTTTTGGCAATCAGGCTCCCACCTGGAAAACAAGGGCATACAATTAAAGTTTTGGCAATCAGGCGCCCACCTGGAGAACAAGGGAATATAGTTAAAGTTTTGGCAATCAGGCACCTATCTGGAAAATAAGGGAATACAGTTCAAGTTTTGGCAATCAGGCGCCCACCAGGAGAATAAGAGAATACAATTCAAGTTTCGGCAATCAGGCGCCCACTTGGAGAACAAGGGAATACAGTTCAAGTTTCGGCAATCAGGCAACAAGGGAACACAGTTAATGTTTTGGCAATCAGGCACCCACCTGGAGAATAAGGGAATACAATTAATGTTTTGGCAATCAGGCGCCCACCTGGAGAACAAGGGAATACAGTTCAAGTTTCGGCAATCAGCCGCCCACTTGGAGAACAAGGGAATACAGTTCAAGTTTGGGCAATCAGGCACCCACCAGGAGAACAAGGGAATACAGTTAAAGTTTTGACAATCAGGCTCCCACCTGGAAAACAAGGGCATACAATTCAAGTTTTGGCAATCAGGCGCCCACCTGGAGAACAAGGGAATATAGTTAAAGTTTTGGCAATCAGGCACCTATCTGGAAAATAAGGGAATACAGTTCAAGTTTTGGCAATCAGGCGCCCACCAGGAGAATAAGAGAATACAATTCAAGTTTCGGCAATCAGGCGCCCACCTAGAGAACAAAGGAATGTAGTTCAAGTTTTCGCTATTAAGCGCCCACCTGGAGAAACAGGGAATAAAGTTTCAAGTTTTGGCAATCAGATGCCCACCTGGAGAACAAGGGAATACAGTTCATGTTTCGGCAATCAGGCGCCCACTTGGAGAACAAGGGAATACAGTTCAAGTTTTGGCAATCAAGCGCCCACCTGGATAACAAGGGAATGCAGTTCAGGTTTTTGCAATTAGGCACCCACCTGGAGAACAAGGGAATACAGTTCAAGGAGAACAAGGGAATATAGTTCAAGTTTTGGCAATCAGGTGCCCACCTAGAGAACAAGGGAATACAGTTAAAGTTTTGGTAATCATGCGCCCACCTAGAGAACAAGGGAATACAGTTCAAGTTTTGGCAATAATGCTCCACCTATAGAACAAGGGAATACAGATCATGTTTTCGCAATCAGGCGCCCACCTGGAGAACAAGGGGATTAAGTTCAAGTTTTGGTAATCAAGCGCCCACCTGGAGAACAAGGGAATACAGTTCAAGTTTTCGTAATCAAGCACCCCACCTGGAAAACAAGGGATTACAGTTCAAGTTTTGGCAATTAGGCACTCACCTGGAGAACAAGGGAGTATAGTTAAAGTTTTGGCAATCAGGCACCTATCTGGAAAATAAGGGAATACAGTTCAAGTTTTTGCAATCAGGCGCCCACCAGGAGAATAAGAGAATACAATTCAAGTTTCGGCAATCAGGCGCCCACCTAGAGATCAAAGGAATGTAGTTCAAGTTTTCGCTATTAGGCGCCCACTTGGAGAACAAGGGAATACAATTCAAGTTTTGGCAATTAGGCGCCCACCTAGAGAAACAGGGAATAAAGTTTCAAGTTTTGCCAATCAGGCGGCAACCTGGAGAACAATGGAATACAATTCAAGTTTTGGCAATTAGGTGCCCACCTAGAGAACAAGGTAATACAGTTCAAGTTTCGACAATCAGGCGCTCACCTAGAGAACAAGGGAATACAGTTCAAGTTTCGGCAATCAGGCGCCCACTTGGAGAACAAGGGAATACAGTTCAAGTGTTAGCAATCAGGCGCCCACTTAGTGAACAAGGGAATGTAGTTCAGGTTTCGGCAATCAGGCGCCCACCTAGAGAACAAGGGAATAAAGTTCAAGTTTGGGCAATCAGGCACCCATCTGGAGAACAATGGAATACAGTTAAAGTTTTGGCAATCAGGCGCCCACTTGTAGAACAAGGGATTAGAGTTCAAGTTTTGGCAATCAGGGGCCCACCTAGAGAACAAGGGAATACAGTTCAAGTTTTGGCAATCAGGCGCCTACCTGGAGAACAAGGGAATACAGTTCAAGTTTTGGCAATCAGGCACCCACCTGGAGAACAATGGAATACAGTTAAAGTTTTGGCAATCAGGCTCCCACCTGGAGAACAAGGGCATACAATTAAAGTTTTGGCAATCAGGCGACAACCTGGAGTACAAGGGAAAACAGTTTCAAGTTTTGGCAATTAGGCACCCACCTAGAGAATAAGGGAATACAGTTCAAGTTTTGGCAATCTGGCGCCCACCTGGAGAACAAGGGAATACAGTTCAAGTTTCGGCAATCAGACGCTCACTTAGAGAACAAAGGAATGCAGTTCAAGTTTTCGCTATTAGGCGCCCACCTGGAGAAACAGGGAATACAATTCAAGTTTTGGTAATCAAGAGGCTACTTGGAGAACAAGGGAATAAAGTTTCAAGTTTTGGTAATCAGATGCCCACCTGGAGAACAAGGGAATACAGTTCAAGTTTCGGCAATCAGGCGCCCACTTGGAGAACAAGGGAATACAGTTAAAGTTTTGGCAATCAGGCTCCCACCTGGAAAACAAGGGCATACAATTAAAGTTTTGGCAATCAGGCGCCCACCTGGAGAACAAGGGAATATAGTTAAAGTTTTGGCAATCAGGCACCTATCTGGAAAATAAGGGAATACAGTTCAAGTTTTGGCAATCAGGCGCCCACCATGAGAATAAGAGAATACAATTCAAGTTTCGGCAATCAGGCGTCCCCCTAGAGAACAAAGGAATGTAGTTCAAGTTTTCGCTATTAGGCGCCCACCTGGAGAAACATGGAATAAAGTTTCAAGTTTTGGCAATCAGATGCCCACCTGGAGAACAAGGGAATACAGTTCATGTTTCGGCAATTAGGCGCCCACTTGGAGAACCAGAGAATACAGTTCAAGTTTTGGCAATCAAGCGCCCACCTGGATAACAAGGGAATGCAGTTCAGGTTTTTGCAATTAGGCACCCACCTGGAGAACAAGGGAATACAGTTCAAGGAGAACAAGGGAATATAGTCCAAGTTTTGGCAATCAGGTGCCCACCTGGAGAACAAGGGAATACAGTTAAAGTTTTGGTAATCAGGCGCCCACCTAGAGAACAAGGGAATACAGTTCAAGTTTTGGCAATCATGCGCCCACCTAGAGAACAAGGGAATACAAATCATGTTTTCGCAATCAGGCGCCCACCTAGAGAACAAGGGGATTAAGTTCAAGTTTTGGTAATCAAGCGCCCACCTGGAGAACAAGGGAATACAGTTCAAGTTTTCGTAATCAAGCACCCCACCTGGAGAACAAGGGATTACAGTTCAAGGTTTGGCAATCAGGCACCCACCTGGAGAACAAGGGAGTATAGTTAAAGTTTTGGCAATCAGGCACCTATCTGGAAAATAAGGGAATATAGTTCAAGTTTTGGCAATCAGGCGCCCACTAGGAGAATAAGAGAATACAATTCAAGTTTCGGCAATCAGGCGCCCACCTAGAGATCAAAGGAATGTAGTTCAAGTTTTCGCTATTAGGCGCCCACTTGGAGAACAAGGGAATACAATTCAAGTTTTGGAAATTAGGCGCCCACCTAGAGAAACAGGGAATAATGTTTCAAGTTTTGCCAATCAGGCGGCAACCTGGAGAACAAGGGAATACAATTCAAGTTTTGGCAATTAGGCGTCCACCTAGAGAACAAGGTAATACAGTTCAAGTTTCGACAATCAGGCGCTCACCTGGAGAACAAGGGAATACAGTTCAAGTTTCGGCAATCAGGCGCCCACTTGGAGAACAAGGGAATACAGTTCAAGTGTTGGCAATCAGGCGCCCACTTAGTGAACAAGGGAATGTAGTTCAGGTTTCAGCAATCAGGCGCCCACCTAGAGAACAAGGTAATAAAGATCAAGTTTGGGCAATCAGGCACCCATCTGGAGAACAATGGAATACAGTTAAAGTTTTGGCAATCAGGCGCCCACTTGGAGAACAAGGGATTAGAGTTCAAGTTTTGGCAATCAGGCGCACACCTAGAGAACAAGGGAATACAGTTCAAGTTTTGGCAATCAGGCGCCTACCTGGAGAACAAGGGAATACAGTTCAAGTTTTGGCAATCAGGCACCCACCTGGAGAACAAGGGAATACAGTTAAAGTTTTGGCAATCAGGCTCCCACCTGGAGAACAAGGGCATACAATTCAAGTTTTGGCAATCAGGCGGCAACCTGGAGTACAAGGGAAAACAGTTTCAAGTTTTGGCAATTAGGCGCCCACCTAGAGAATAAGGGAATACAGTTCAAGTTTTGGCAATCTGGCGCCCACCTGGAGAACAAGGGAATACAGTTCAAGTTTCGGCAATCAGACGCCCACCTATAGAACAAAGGAATGCAGTTCAAGTTTTCGCTATTAGGCGCCCACCTGGAGAAACAGGGAATACAATTCAAGTTTTGGTAATCAAGCGGCTACTTGGAGAACAAGGGAATAAAGTTTCAAGTTTTGGCAATCAGATGCCCACCTGGAGAACAAGGGAATACAGTTCAAGTTTCGGCAATCAGGCGCCCACTTGGAGAACAAGGAAATACAGTTCAAGTTTTGGCAATCAGGTGCCCACCTGGGGAACAAGGGAATACAGTTTCAAGTTTTGGCAATCAGGCGCCCACCTGGAGAACAAGGGAATACAGTTAAAGTTTCGGCAATCAGGCGCCCACTTAGAGAACAGGGGAATGTAGTTCAGGTTTTGGTAATCAGGCGCCAACCTAGAGAACAAGGGAATACAGTTCAAGTTTGGTCAATCAGGCACCCACCTTGAGAACAAGGGAATAGATTTAATGTTTTGGCAATCAGGCGCCCATCTGGAGAACAAGGGAATATAGTTCAAGTTTTGGCAATCAGGCGCCCACCTGGAGAACAAGGGAATACAGTTCAATTTCGGCAATCAGGCGCCTACCTGGAGAACAAGGGAATACAATTAAAGTTTTGGCAATCAGGTACCCACCTGGAGAACAAGGGAATACAGTTCAAGGAGAATAAGGGAATATAGTTCAAGTTTTGGCAATCAGGTGCCCACCTGGGGAACAAGGGAATGTAGTTCAGGTTTTGACAATCAGACGCCCACCTAGAGAACAAGGGAATACAGTTCAAGTTTCGCCAATCAGGCGCCCACCTAGAGATCAAGGGAATGCAGTTCAAGTTTCGGCAATTAGGCGCCCACTTGGAGAACAAGGGAATACAGTTAAAGTTTTGGTAATCAGGCGCCCACCTGGAGAACAAGGGAATACAGTTTAAGTTTTGGAAATCATGCGCCCACCTGGAGAACAAGGGAATACAGTTCATGTTTTCGCAATCAAGCGCCCACCTGGAGAACAAGGGGATTAAGTTCAAGTTTTGGTAATCAAGCGCCCACCTGGAGAACAAGGGAATACAGTTCAAGTTTTCGTAATCAAGCACCCCACCTGGAGAACAAGGGATTACAGTTAAAGTTTTGGCAATCAGGCTCCCACTTGGAGAACAAGGGCATACAATTCAAGTTTTGGCAATCAGGCGGCAACCTGGAGTATAAGGGAAAACAGTTTCAAGTTTTGGCAATTAGGCGCCCACCTAGAGAATAAGGGAATACAGTTAAAATTTTGGCAATCAGGCGCCCACCTGGAGAATAAGTGAATACAGTTCAAGTTTCGGCAATCAGACGCCCACCTAGAGAATAAAGGAATGCAGTTCAAGTTTTCGCTATTAGGCGCCCACCTGGAGAAATAGGGAATACAGTTCAAGTTTTAGTAATCAAGCGCCTACCTGGATATAGGGCTGTGCACGGATCGGATCGGATCGGATTAGCACATTTCGAATTCGAATTTCGGATTTCGGATTCTAGAAAATGCAATCTGAATCCGATCCGAATTATATCAGATTGGATCGGATTTTAAAGTTTGGATCGGATCGGATTTCGGATCGTATTATGCCTCAAAGTTGCAAACTAATATGTATATTTTCTTTGTAAAAGAGGCAATACATTAAGAAAAATTCATGTTTATGCAATTATGAGAGTACTATGATGCCAATATAACTAAATCTAGCAATTGTAAAGGTAATAACTTGGAGGAAGATGCAAAGGAAGTCTGGCTATCCGAAATAAAAGTGTAGTATTTATACATTACCTAATAATTTTGAATTTCGGATCGGATCGGATTAAAATATACTAGTCCGAATCCGATCAGAAATCCGAAATTTTAATAAACACAATCTGAAATCCGATCCAATCCGAAATCTGAAATCCGAAATTTAATGGATCGGTTCGGATTTCGGATATCCGATCCGAATGAACAGCCCTACCTGGAGAACAAAGGAATAAAGTTTCAAGTTTTGGCAATCAGGCGGCAACCTGGAGAACAAGGGAAAACAGTTTCAAGTTTTGGCAATTAGGCGCCCACCTAGAGAACAAGGGAATACAATTCAAGTTTTGGCAATCAGGCGCCCACCTGGAGAATAAGGGAATACAGTTCAAGTTTCGGCAATCAGGTGCCCACTTAGAGAACAAGGGAATGTAGTTCAGGTTTTGGCAATTAGGCGCCCACCTAGAGAACAAGGGAATACAGTTCAAGTTTGGGCAATCAGGCACCCACCTGGAGAACAAGGGAATACAGTTAAAGTTTTGGCAATCAGGCGCCCACCGGGAGAACAAGGGTTTATAGTTCAAGTTTTGGCAATCAGGCGCCCACCTGGAGAACATGGGAATACTGTTCAAGTTTTGGCAATCAAGCGCCTACCTAGAGAAAAAGGAAATACAGTTAAAGTTTTGGCAATCAGGCGCCCACCTGGAGAACAAGGAAATACAGTTAAAGTTTTGGCAATCAGGCGCCCACCTGGAGAACAAGGGAATACAGTTAAAGTTTGGCCAATCAGGCACCCACCTGGAGAGCAAGGGAATACAGTTAAAGTTTGGACAATCAGGCGCTCACTGGAGAACAAGGGAATACAATTCAAGTTTTGGCAATCAGGCACCCACTTGAGAACAAGGGCATACAGTTCAAGTTTGGGCAATCAGGTGCGCGCCTGGAGAACAAGGGCATACAATTCAGGTTTTGGCAATCAGGCACCCACCTGGAGAATAAGAGCATACAATTCAAGTTTTGGCAATCAGGCGCCCACCTGGAGAACAAGGGATTATGGTTAAAGTTTTGGCAATCAGGCACCCATCTGGAAAATAAGGGAATACAGTTCAAGTTTTGGCAATCAAGCGCCCACCTGAGGAATAAGTGAATACAGTTCAAGTTTCGGCAATCAGGTGCCCACCTAGAGAACAAAGGAATGCAGTTCAAGTTTTCACTAATAGGTGCCCACTTGGAGAACAAGGGAATACAATTCAAGTTTTGGCAATTAGGCGCCCACCTAGAGAAACAGGGAATAAAGTTTCAAGTTTTGCCAATCAGGCGGCAACCTGGAGAACAAGGGAATACAATTCAAGTTTTGGCAATTAGGCACCCACCTAGAGAACAAGGTAATACAGTTCAAGTTTCGACAATCAGGCGCCCACCTGGAGAACAAGGGAATACAGTTCAAGTTTCGGCAATCAGGCGCCCACTTGGAGAACAAGGCAATACAGTTCAAGTGTTGGCAATCAGGCACCCACTTAGTGAACAAGGGAATGTTGTTCAGGTTTTGGCAATCAGGCGCCCACCTAGAGAACAAGGGAATAAAGTTCAAGTTTGGGAAATCAGGCACCCATTTGGAGAACAATGGAATACAGTTAAAGTTTTGGCAATCAGGTGCCCACTCGGAGAACAAGGGATTAGAGTTCAAGTTTTGGCAATCAGGCGCCCACCTAGAGAACAAGGGAATACAGTTCAAGTTTTGGCAATCAGGCGCCTACCTGGAGAACAAGGGAATACAATTCAAGTTTTGGCAATCAGGCACCCACCTGGAGAACAAGGGAATGCAGTTAAAGTTTTGGCAATCAGGCTCCCACCTGGAGAACAAGGGCATACAATTCAAGTTTTGGCAATCAGGCGGCAACCTGGAGTACAAGGGAAAACAGTTTCAAGTTTTGGCAATTAGGCGCCCACCTATAGAACAAGGGAATACAGTTCAAGTTTTGGCAATCAGGCGCCCACCTGGAGAACAAGGGAATACAGTTCAAGTTTCGGCAATCAGGCGCCCACCTAGAGAACAAAGGAATGCATCTCAAGTTTTCGCAATTAGGCACCCACCTGGAGAAACAGGGAATACAGTTCAAGTTTTGGTAATCAAGCGGCTACTTGGAGAACAAGGGAATAAAGTTTCAAGTTTTGGCAATCAGATGCCCACCTGGAGAACAAGGGAATACAGTTCACGTTTCGGCAATCAGGCGCCCACTTGGAGAACAAGGAAATACAGTTCAAGTTTTGGCAATCAGGTGCCCACCTGGGGAACAAGGGAATACAGTTTCAAGTTTTGGCAATCAGGCGCCCACCCGGAGAACAAGGGAATACAGTTAAAGTTTCGGCAATCAGGCGCCCACTTATAGAACAAGGGAATGTAGTTCAGGTTTTGGTAATCAGGCGCGAACCTAGAGAACAAGGGAATACAGTTCAAGTTTGGGCAATCAGGCGCCCACCTGGAGAACAAGGGAATACAGTTCAAGTTTTGGAAATCATGCGCCCACCTGGAGAACAAGGGAATACAGTTCATGTTTTCGCAATCAAGCGCCCACCTGGAGAACAAAGGGATTAAGTTCAAGTTTTGGTAATCAAGCGCCCACCTGGAGAACAAGGGAATACAGTTCAAGTTTTCGTAATCAAGCACCCCACCTGGAGAACAAGGGATTACAGTTAAAGTTTTGGCAATCAGGCTCCCACTTGGAGAACAAGGGCATACAATTCAAGTTTTGGCAATCAGGCGGCAACCTGGAGTACAAGGGAAAACAGTTTCAAGTTCTGGCAATTAGGCGCCCACCTAGAGAATAAGGGAATACAGTTAAAATTTTGGCAATCAGGCGCCCACCTGGAGAATAAGTGAATACAGTTCAAGTTTCGGCAATCAGACGCCCACCTAGAGAATAAAGGAATGCAGTTCAAGTTTTCGCTATTAGGCGCCCACCTGGAGAAATAGGGAATACAGTTCAAGTTTTAGTAATCAAGCGCCTACCTGGAGATAGGGCTGTGCACGGATCGGATCGGATCGGATTAGCACATTTCGAATTCGAATTTCGGATTTCGGATTCTAGAAAATGCAATCTGAATCCGATCCGAATTATATCAGATTGGATCGGATTTTAAAGTTTGGATCGGATCGGATTTCGGATCGTATTATGCCTCAAAGTTGCAAACTAATATGTATATTTTCTTTGTAAAAGAGGCAATACATTAAGAAAAATTCATGTTTATGCAATTATGAGAGTACTATGATGCCAATATAACTAAATCTAGCAATTGTAAAGGTAATAACTTGGAGGAAGATGCAAAGGAAGTCTGGCTATCCGAAATAAAAGTGTAGTATTTATACATTACCTAATAATTTTGAATTTCGGATCGGATCGGATTAAAATATACTAGTCCGAATCCGATCAGAAATCCGAAATTTTAATAAACACAATCTGAAATTCGATCCAATCCGAAATCTGAAATCCGAAATTTAATGGATCGGTTCGGATTTCGGATATCCGATCCGAATGAACAGCCCTACCTGGAGAACAAAGGAATAAAGTTTCAAGTTTTGGCAATCAGGCGGCAACCTGGAGAACAAGGGAAAACAGTTTCAAGTTTTGGCAATTAGGCGCCCACCTAGAGAACAAGGGAATACAATTAAAGTTTTGGCAATCAGGCGCCCACCTGGAGAATAAGGGAATACAGTTCAAGTTTCGGCAATCAGGTGCCCACTTAGAGAACAAGGGAATGTAGTTCAGGTTTTGGCAATTAGGCGCCCACCTAGAGAACAAGGGAATACAGTTCAAGTTTGGGCAATCAGGCGCCCACCGGGAGAACAAGGGTTTATAGTTCAAGTTTTGGCAATCAGGCACCCACCTGGAGAACATGGGAATACCGTTCAAGTTTTGGCAATCAAGCGCCTACCTGGAGAAAAAGGAAATACAGTTAAAGTTTTGGCAATCAGGCGCCCACCTGGAGAACAAGGAAATACAGTTAAAGTTTTGGCAATCAGGCGCCCACCTGGAGAACAAGGGAATACAGTTAAAGTTTGGCCAATCAGGCACCCACCTGGAGAGCAAGGGAATACAGTTAAAGTTTGGACAATCAGGCGCTCACTGGAGAACAAGGGAATACAATTCAAGTTTTGGCAATCAGGCACCCACTTGAGAACAAGGGCATACAGTTCAAGTTTGGGCAATCAGGTGCGCGCCTGGAGAACAAGGGCATACAATTCAGGTTTTGGCAATCAGGCACCCACCTGGAGAATAAGAGCATACAATTCAAGTTTTGGCAATCAGGCGCCCACCTGGAGAACAAGGGATTATGGTTAAAGTTTTGGCAATCAGGCACCCATCTGGAAAATAAGGGAATACAGTTCAAGTTTTGGCAATCAAGCGCCCACCTGGGGAATAAGTGAATACAGTTCAAGTTTCGGCAATCAGGTGCCCACCTAGAGAACAAAGGAATGCAGTTCAAGTTTTCACTATTAGGCGCCCACTTGGAGAACAAGGGAATACAATTCAAGTTTTGGCAATTAGGCGCCCACCTAGAGAAACAGGGAATAAAGTTTCAAGTTTTGCCAATCAGGCGGCAACCTGGAGAACAAGGGAATACAATTCAAGTTTTGGCAATCAGGCGCCCACCTGGAGAACAAGGGAATACAGTTCAAGTTTCGGCAATCAGGCGCCCACTTGGAGAACAAGGCAATACAGTTCAAGTGTTGGCAATCAGGCGCCCACTTAGTGAACAAGGGAATGTTGTTCAGGTTTTGGCAATCAGGCGCCCACCAAGAGAACAAGGGAATAAAGTTCAAGTTTGGGAAATCAGGCACCCATCTGGAGAACAATGGAATACAGTTAAAGTTTTGGCAATCAGGTGCCCACTCGGAGAACAAGGGATTAGAGTTCAAGTTTTGGCAATCAGGCGCCCACCTAGGGAACAAGGGAATACAGTTCAAGTTTTGGCAATCAGGCGCCTACCTGGAGAACAAGGGAATACAATTCAAGTTTTGGCAATCAGGCACCCACCTGGAGAACAAGGGAATGCAGTTAAAGTTTTGGCAATCAGGCTCCCACCTGGAGAACAAGGGCATACAATTCAAGTTTTGGCAATCAGGCGGCAACCTGGAGTACAAGGGAAAACAGTTTCAAGTTTTGGCAATTAGGCGCCCACCTATAGAACAAGGGAATACAGTTCAAGTTTTGGCAATCAGGCGCCCACCTGGAGAACAAGGGAATACAGTTCAAGTTTCGGCAATCAGGCGCCCACCTAGAGAACAAAGGAATGCATCTCAAGTTTTCGCAATTAGGCGCCCACCTGGAGAAACAGGGAATACAGTTCATGTTTTGGTAATCAAGCGGCTACTTGGAGAACAAGGGAATAAAGTTTCAAGTTTTGGCAATCAGATGCCCACCTGGAGAACAAGGGAATACAGTTCACGTTTCGGCAACCAGGCGCCCACTTGGAGAACAAGGAAATACAGTTCAAGTTTTGGCAATCAGGTGCCCACCTGGGGAACAAGGGAATACAGTTTCAAGTTTTGGCAATCAGGCGCCCACCCGGAGAACAAGGGAATACAGTTAAAGTTTCGGCAATCAGGCGCCCACTTATAGAACAAGGGAATGTAGTTCAGGTTTTGGTAATCAGGCGCGAACCTAGAGAACAAGGGAATACAGTTCAAGTTTGGGCAATCAGGCACCCACCTTGAGAACAAGGGAATAGAGTTAAAGTTTTGGCAATCAGGCGCCCACCTGGAGAACAAGGGAATATAATTCAAGTTTTGGCAATCAGGCACCCACCTGGAGAACAAGGGAATAAAGTTCAAGTTTCGCCAATCAGGCGCCTACCTGGAGAACAAGGGAATACAGTTAAAGTTTTGGAAATCAGGTGCCCACCTGGGGAACAAGGGAATACAGTTCAAGTTTCGCCAATCAGGCGCCCACCTGGAGATCAAAGGAATGAAGTTCAAGTTTCGGCAATCAGGCGCCCACTTGGAGAACAAGGAAATACAGTTCAAGTTTTGGCAATCAGGTGCCCACCTGGGGAACAAGTGAATATAGTTTCAAGTTTTTGCAATCATGCGCCCACCTGGAGAACAAGGGAATACAGTTCAAGTTTTCGCAATCAGGCGCCCACCTGGAGAACAAGGAAATACAGTTAAAGTTTCGGCAATCAGGCGCCCACCTAGAGAACAAGGGAATACAATTCAAGTTTTCGCAATTGGGCGCCCACCTGGAGAAACAGGGAATACAGTTCAAGTTTCGGCAATCAGGCGTCCACCTGGAAAATAAGGGAATACAATTTAAGTTTTCTCAATTGGGCACCCACCTAGAGAAACAGGGAACACATTTCAAGTTTCGGCAATCTGGCGCCCACATAGAGAACAAAGGAATGCAGTTCAAATTTCGGCAATCAGGCGCCCACTTAGAGAACAAGGGAATATAGTTCAGGTTTTGGCAATCAGGCGCCCACCTGGAGAATAAGGGAATATAGTTCAAGTTTGGGTAATCAGGCACCTACCTGGAGAACAAGGGAATACAGTTCAAGGAGAACAAGGGAATTTAGTTCAAGTTTTAGCAATCAGGTGCCCACTTGAAGAACAAGGGAATACAGTTAAAGTATTGGCAATCAGGCGCCCACCTGGAGAACAAGGGAATAAAGTTCAAGTTTTGGCAATCATACGCCCACCTGGAGAACAAGGGAATACATTTCAAGTTTTCGCAATCAGACGCCACCTGGAGAACAAGGAAATACAGTTAAAGTTTTGGCAATCAGGCACCCACCTGGAGAACAAGGGAATACTGTTCAAGTTTTGGCAATCAGGCGCCTACCTGGATAACAAGGGAATGCAGTTCAGGTTTTTGCAATTAGGCCCCCACCTGGAGAACAAGGGAATACAGTTCAAATTTGGGCAATCAGGCACCCACCTGGAGAACAAGGGAATACAGTTCAAGGAGAACAAGGGAATATAGTTCAAGTTTCGGCAATCAGGCGCCCACTTGGAGAACAAGGCAATACAGTTCAAGTGTTGGCAATCAGGCGCCCACTTAGTGAACAAGGGAATGTTGTTCAGGTTTTGGCAATCAGGCGCCCACCTAGAGAACAAGGGAATAAAGTTCAAGTTTGGGAAATCAGGCACCCATCTGGAGAACAATGGAATACAGTTAAAGTTTTGGCAATCAGGTGCCCACTCGGAGAACAAGGGATTAGAGTTCAAGTTTTGGCAATCAGGCGCCCACCTGGAGAACAAGGGAATACAGTTCAAGTTTTGGCAATCAGGCGGCAACCTGGAGAACAAAGGAATACAATTCAAGTTTTGGCAATCAGGCACCCACCTGGAGAACAAGGGAATGCAGTTAAAGTTTTGGCAATCAGGCTCCCACCTGGAGAACAAGGGCATACAATTCAAGTTTTGGCAATCAGGCGGCAACCTGGAGTACAAGGGAAAACAGTTTCAAGTTTTGGCAATTAGGCGCCCACCTATAGAACAAGGGAATACAGTTCAAGTTTTGGCAATCAGGCGCCCACCTGGAGAACAAGGGAATACAGTTCAAGTTTCGGCAATCAGGCGCCCACCTAGAGAACAAAGGAATGCATCTCAAGTTTTCGCAATTAGGCGCCCACCTGGAGAAACAGGGAATACAGTTCATGTTTTGGTAATCAAGCGGCTACTTGGAGAACAAGGGAATAAAGTTTCAAGTTTTGGCAATCAGATGCCCACCTGAAGAACAAGGGAATACAGTTCACGTTTCGGCAACCAGGCGCCCACTTGGAGAACAAGGAAATACAGTTCAAGTTTTGGCAATCAGGTGCCCACCTGGGGAACAAGGGAATACAGTTTCAAGTTTTGGCAATCAGGCGCCCACCCGGAGAACAAGGGAATACAGTTAAAGTTTCGGCAATCAGGCGCCCACTTATAGAACAAGGGAATGTAGTTCAGGTTTTGGTAATCAGGCGCGAACCTAGAGAACAAGGGAATACAGTTCAAGTTTGGGCAATCAGGCACCCACCTTGAGAACAAGGGAATAGAGTTAAAGTTTTGGCAATCAGGCGCCCACCTGGAGAACAAGGGAATATAATTCAAGTTTTGGCAATCAGGCACCCACCTGGAGAACAAGGGAATACAGTTCAAGTTTCGCCAATCAGGCGCCTACCTGGAGAACAAGGGAATACAGTTAAAGTTTTGGAAATCAGGTGCCCACCTGGGGAACAAGGGAATGTAGTTCAGGTTTTAACTTAAATGCCCACCTAGAGAACAAGGGAATACAGTTCAAGTTTCGCCAATCAGGCGCCCACCTGGAGATCAAAGGAATGAAGTTCAAGTTTCGGCAATCAGGTGCCCACTTGGAGAACAAGGAAATACAGTTCAAGTTTTGGCAATCAGGTGCCCACCTGGGGAACAAGTGAATATAGTTTCAAGTTTTTGCAATCATGCGCCCACCTGGAGAACAAGGGAATACAGTTCAAGTTTTTGCAATCAGGCGCCCACCTGGAGAACAAGGAAATACAGTTAAAGTTTCGACAATCAGGCGCCCACCTAGAGAACAAGGGAATACAATTCAAGTTTTCGCAATTGGGCGCCCACCTGGAGAAACAGGGAATACAGTTCAAGTTTCGGCAATCAGGCGTCCACCTGGAAAATAAGGGAATACAATTTAAGTTTTCTCAATTGGGCACCCACCTAGAGAAACAGGGAACACATTTCAAGTTTCGGCAATCTGGCGCCCACATAGAGAACAAAGGAATGCAGTTCAAGTTTCGGCAATCAGGCGCCCACTTAGAGAACAAGGGAATATAGTTCAGGTTTTGGCAATCAGGCGCCCACCTGGAGAATAAGGGAATATAGTTCAAGTTTGGGTAATCAGGCACCTACCTGGAGAACAAGGGAATACAGTTCAAGGAGAACAAGGGAATTTAGTTCAAGTTTTAGCAATCAGGTGCCCACTTGAAGAACAAGGGAATACAGTTAAAGTATTGGCAATCAGGCGCCCACCTGGAGAACAAGGGAATAAAGTTCAAGTTTTGGCAATCATACGCCCACCTGGAGAACAAGGGAATACATTTCAAGTTTTCGCAATCAGGCGCCACCTGGAGAACAAGGAAATACAGTTAAAGTTTTGGCAATCAGGCACCCACCTGGAGAACAAGGGAATACTGTTCAAGTTTTGGCAATCAGGCGCCTACCTGGATAACAAGGGAATGCAGTTCAGGTTTTTGCAATTAGGCCCCCACCTGGAGAACAAGGGAATACAGTTCAAATTTGGGCAATCAGGCACCCACCTGGAGAACAAGGGAATACAGTTCAAGGAGAACAAGGGAATATAGTTCAAGTTTCGGCAATCAGGCGCCCACTTGGAGAACAAGGCAATACAGTTCAAGTGTTGGCAATCAGGCGCCCACTTAGTGAACAAGGGAATGTTGTTCAGGTTTTGGCAATCAGGCGCCCACCTAGAGAACAAGAGAATAAAGTTCAAGTTTGGGAAATCAGGCACCCATCTGGAGAACAATGGAATACAGTTAAAGTTTTGGCATTAAGGTGCCCACTCGGAGAACAAGGGATTAGAGTTCAAGTTTTGGCAATCAGGCGCCCACCTAGAGAACAAGGGAATACAGTTCAAGTTTTGGCAATCAGGCGCCTACCTGGAGAACAAGGGAATACAATTCAAGTTTTGGCAATCAGGCACCCACCTGGAGAACAAGGGAATGCAGTTAAAGTTTTGGCAATCAGGCTCCCACCTGGAGAACAAGGGCATACAATTCAAGTTTTGGCAATCAGGCGGCAACCTGGAGTACAAGGGAAAACAGTTTCAAGTTTTGACAATTAGGCGCCCACCTATAGAACAAGGGAATACAGTTCAAGTTTTGGCAATCAGGCGCCCACCTGGAGAACAAGGGAATACAGTTCAAGTTTCGGCAACCAGGCGCCCACTTGGAGAACAAGGAAATACAGTTCAAGTTTTGGCAATCAGGTGCCCACCTGGGGAACAAGGGAATACAGTTTCAAGTTTTGGCAATCAGGCGCCCACCCGGAGAATAAGGGAATACAGTTAAAGTTTCGGCAATCAGGCGCCCACTTATAGAACAAGGGAATGTAGTTCAGGTTTTGGTAATCAGGCGCGAACCTAGAGAACAAGGGAATACAGTTAAAGTTTTGGCAATCAGGCGCCCACCTGGAGAACAAGGGAATATAATTCAAGTTTTGGCAATCAGGCACCCACCTGGAGAACAAGGGAATACAGTTCAAGTTTCGCCAATCAGGCGCCTACCTGGAGAACAAGGGAATACAGTTAAAGTTTTGGAAATCAGGTGCCCACCTGGGGAACAAGGGAATGTAGTTCAGGTTTTAACTTAAATGCCCACCTAGAGAACAAGGGAATACAGTTCAAGTTTCGCCAATCAGGCGCCCACCTGGAGATCAAAGGAATGAAGTTCAAGTTTCGGCAATCAGGCGCCCACTTGGAGAACAAGGAAATACAGTTCAAATTTTGGCAATCAGGTGCCCACCTGGGGAACAAGTGAATATAGTTTCAAGTTTTTGCAATCATGCGCCCACCTGGAGAACAAGGGAATACAGTTCAAGTTTTCGCAATCAGGCGCCCACCTGGAGAACAAGGAAATACAGTTAAAGTTTCGGCAATCAGGCGCCCACCTAGAGAACAAGGGAATACAATTCAAGTTTTCGCAATTGGGCGCCCACCTGGAGAAACAGGGAATACAGTTCAAGTTTCGGCAATCAGGCGTCCACCTGGAAAATAAGGGAATACAATTTAAGTTTTCTCAATTGGGCACCCACCTAGAGAAACAGGGAACACATTTCAAGTTTCGGCAATCTGGCGCCCACATAGAGAACAAAGGAATGCAGTTCAAGTTTCGGCAATCAGGCGCCCACTTAGAGAACAAGGGAATATAGTTCAGGTTTTGGCAATCAGGCGCCCACCTGGAGAATAAGGGAATATAGTTCAAGTTTGGGTAATCAGGCACCTACCTGGAGAACAAGGGAATACAGTTCAAGGAGAACAAGGGAATTTAGTTCAAGTTTTAGCAATCAGGTGCCCACTTGAAGAACAAGGGAATACAGTTAAAGTATTGGCAATCAGGCGCCCACCTGGAGAACAAGGGAATAAAGTTCAAGTTTTGGCAATCATACGCCCACCTGGAGAACAAGGGAATACATTTCAAGTTTTCGCAATCAGGCGCCACCTGGAGAACAAGGAAATACAGTTAAAGTTTTGGCAATCAGGCACCCACCTGGAGAACAAGGGAATACTGTTCAAGTTTTGGCAATCAGGCGCCTACCTGGATAACAAGGGAATGCAGTTCAGGTTTTTGCAATTAGGTCCCCACCTGGAGAACAAGGGAATACAGTTCAAATTTGGGCAATCAGGCACCCACCTGGAGAACAAGGGAACACAGTTCAAGGAGAACAAGGGAATATAGTTCAAGTTTCGGCAATCAGGCGCCCACTTGGAGAACAAGGCAATACAGTTCAAGTGTTGGCAATCAGGCGCCCACTTAGTGAACAAGGGAATGTTGTTCAGGTTTTGGCAATCAGGCGCCCACCTAGAGAACAAGAGAATAAAGTTCAGGTTTGGGAAATCAGGCACCCATCTGGAGAACAATGGAATACAGTTAAAGTTTTGGCATTAAGGTGCCCACTCAGAGAACAAGGGATTAGAGTTCAAGTTTTGGCAATCAGGCGCCCACCTAGAGAACAAGGGAATACAGTTCAAGTTTTGGCAATCAGGCGCCTACCTGGAGAACAAGGGAATACAATTCAAGTTTTGGCAATCAGGCACCCACCTGGAGAACAAGGGAATGCAGTTAAAGTTTTGGCAATCAGGCTCCCACCTGGAGAACAAGGGCATACAATTAAAGTTTTGGCAATCAGGCGGCAACCTGGAGTACAAGGGAAAACAGTTTCAAGTTTTGGCAATTAGGCGCCCACCTATAGAACAAGGGAAAACAGTTTCAAGTTTTGGCAATCAGGCGCCCACCTGGAGAACAAGGGAATACAGTTCAAGTTTCGGCAATCAGGCGCCCACCTAGAGAACAAAGGAATGCATCTCAAGTTTTCGCAATTAGGCGCCTACCTGGAGAAACAGGGAATACAGTTCAAGTTTTGGTAATCAAGCGGCTACTTGGAGAACAAGGGAATAAAGTTTCAAGTTTTGGCAATCAGATGCCCACCTGGAGAACAAGGGAATACAGTTCACGTTTCGGCAATCAGGCGCCCACCCGGAGAACAAGGGAATACAGTTAAAGTTTCGGCAATCAGGCGCCCACTTATAGAACAAGGGAATGTAGTTCAGGTTTTGGTAATCAGGCGCGAACCTAGAGAACAAGGGAATACAGTTGAAGTTTGGGCAATCAGGCACCCACCTTGAGAACAAGGGAATAGAGTTAAAGTTTTGGCAATCAGGCGCCCACCTGGAGAACAAGGGAATATAATTCAAGTTTTGGCAATCAGGCACCCACCTGGAGAACAAGGGAATACAGTTCAAGTTTCGCCAATCAGGCGCCTACCTGGAGAACAAGGGAATACAGTTAAAGTTTTGGAAATCAGGTGCCCACCTGGGGAACAAGGGAATGTAGTTCAGGTTTTGACTTAAATGCCCACCTAGAGAACAAGGGAATACAGTTCAAGTTTCTCCAATCAGGCGCCCACCTGGAGATCAAAGGAATGAAGTTCAAGTTTCGGCAATCAGGCGCCCACTTGGAGAACAAGGAAATACAGTTCAAGTTTTGGCAATCAGGTGCCCACCCGGGGAACAAGTGAATATAGTTTCAAGTTTTTGTAATCATGCGCCCACCTGGAGAACAAGGGAATACAGTTCAAGTTTTCGCAATTAGGCGCCCACCTGGAGAACAAGGAAATACAGTTAAAGTTTCGGCAATCAGGCGCCCACCTAGAGAACAAGGGAATACAATTCAAGTTTTCGGCAATCAGGCGACCACCTGGAAAATAAGGGAATACAATTTAAGTTTTCTCAATTGGGCACCCACCTAGAGAAACAGGGAACACATTTCAAGTTTCGGCAATCAGGCGTCCACCTGGAAAATAAGGGAATACAATTTAAGTTTTCTCAATTGGGCACCCACCTAGAGAAACAGGGAACACATTTCAAGTTTCGGCAATCTGGCGCCCACTTAGAGAACAAAGGAATGCAGTTCAAGTTTCGGCAATCAGGCGCCCACTTAGAGAACAAGGGAATATAGTTCAGGTTTTGGCAATCAGGCGCCCACCTGGAGAATAAGGGAATACAGTTCAAGTTTGGGTAATCAGGCACCTACCTGGAGAACAAGGGAATACAGTTCAAGGAGAACAAGGGAATATAGTTCAAGTTTTAGCAATCAGGTGCCCACTTGAAGAACAAGGGAATACAGTTAAAGTATTGGCAATCAGGCGCCCACCTGGAGAACAAGGGAATACAGTTAAAGTTTCGGCAATCAGGCGCCCACTTATAGAACAAGGGAATGTAGTTCAGGTTTTGGTAATCAGGCGCGAACCTAGAGAACAAGGGAATACAGTTGAAGTTTGGGCAATCAGGCACCCACCTTGAGAACAAGGGAATAGAGTTAAAGTTTTGGCAATCAGGCGCCCACCTGGAGAACAAGGGAATATAATTCAAGTTTTGGCAATCAGGCACCCACCTGGAGAACAAGGGAATACAGTTCAAGTTTCGCCAATCAGGCGCCTACCTGGAGAACAAGGGAATACAGTTAAAGTTTTGGAAATCAGGTGCCCACCTGGGGAACAAGGGAATGTAGTTCAGGTTTTGACTTAAATGCCCACCTAGAGAACAAGGGAATACAGTTCAAGTTTCTCCAATCAGGCGCCCACCTGGAGATCAAAGGAATGAAGTTCAAGTTTCGGCAATCAGGCGCCCACTTGGAGAACAAGGAAATACAGTTCAAGTTTTGGCAATCAGGTGCCCACCTGGGGAACAAGTGAATATAGTTTCAAGTTTTTGTAATCATGCGCCCACCTGGAGAACAAGGGAATACAGTTCAAGTTTTCGCAATTAGGCGCCCACCTGGAGAACAAGGAAATACAGTTAAAGTTTCGGCAATCAGGCGCCCACCTAGAGAACAAGGGAATACAATTCAAGTTTTCGGCAATCAGGCGACCACCTGGAAAATAAGGGAATACAATTTAAGTTTTCTCAATTGGGCACCCACCTAGAGAAACAGGGAACACATTTCAAGTTTCGGCAATCAGGCGTCCACCTGGAAAATAAGGGAATACAATTTAAGTTTTCTCAATTGGGCACCCACCTAGAGAAACAGGGAACACATTTCAAGTTTCGGCAATCTGGTGCCCACTTAGAGAACAAAGGAATGCAGTTCAAGTTTCGGCAATCAGGCGCCCACTTAGAGAACAAGGGAATATAGTTCAGGTTTTGGCAATCAGGCGCCCACCTGGAGAATAAGGGAATACAGTTCAAGTTTGGGTAATCAGGCACCTACCTGGAGAACAAGGGAATACAGTTCAAGGAGAACAAGGGAATATAGTTCAAGTTTTAGCAATCAGGTGCCCACTTGAAGAACAAGGGAATACAGTTAAAGTATTGGCAATCAGGCGCCCACCTGGAGAACAAGGGAATAAAGTTCAAGTTTTGGCAATCATACGCCCACCTGGAGAACAAGGGAATACATTTCAAGTTTTCGCAATCAGGCGCCCACCTGGAGAACAAGGAAATACAGTTAAAGTTTTGGCAATCAGGCACCCACCTGGAGAACAAGGGAATACTGTTCAAGTTTTGGCAATCAGGCGCCTACCTGGATAACAAGGGAATGCAGTTCAGGTTTTTGCAATTAGGCACCCACCTGGAGAACAAGGGAATACAGTTCAAATTTGGGCAATCAGGCACCCACCTGGAGAACAAGGGAATACAGTTCAAGGAGAACATGGGAATATAGTTCAAGTTTTGGCAATCAGGTGCCCACCTGAAGAACAAGGGAATACAGTTCAAGTTTTGCCAATCATACGCCCACCTGGAGAACAAGGGAATACATTTCAAGTTTTGGCAATCAGGCGCCCACCTGGAGAACAAGGAAATACAATTAAAGTTTTGGCAATCAAGCGCCCACCTGGAGAACAAGGGAATACAATTGAAGTTTTCGTAATTGGGCGCCCACCTGGAGAAACAGGGAATACAGTTCAAGTTTCGGTAATCAGGCGCCCACTTGGATAACAAGGGAATACAATTCAAGTTTTCGCAATTAGGCACCCACCTGGAGAAATAGGGAATACAGTTCAAGTTTCGGCAATCAGGCGCCCACCTAGAGAACAAAGGAATGCAGTTCAAGTTTCGGCAATCAGGCGTCCACTTAGAGAACAAGGGAATGTAGTTTAGGTTTTGGCAATCAGGCGCCCATCTAGAGAACAAGGGAATACAGTTCAAGTTTGGGCAATCAGGCACCTACCTGGAGAACAATGGAATACAGTTAAAGTTTTGGCAATCAGGCGCCCACCTGGAGAACAAGGAAATACAGTTAAAGTTTCGGCAATCAGGCGCCCACCTAGAGAACAAGGGAATACAATTCAAGTTTTCGGCAATCAGGCGTCCATCTGGAAAATAAGGGAATACAATTTAAGTTTTCTCAATTGGGCACCCACCTAGAGAAACAGGGAACACATTTCAAGTTTCGGCAATCAGGCGTCCACCTGGAAAATAAGGGAATACAATTTAAGTTTTCTCAATTGGGCACCCACCTAGAGAAACAGGGAACACATTTCAAGTTTCGGCAATCTGGCGCCCACATAGAGAACAAAGGAATGCAGTTCAAGTTTCGGCAATCAGGCGCCCACTTAGAGAACAAGGGAATATAGTTCAGGTTTTGGCAATCAGGCGCCCACCTGGAGAATAAGGGAATACAGTTCAAGTTTGGGTAATCAGGCACCTACCTGGAGAACAAGGGAATACAGTTCAAGGAGAACAAGGGAATATAGTTCAAGTTTTAGCAATCAGGTGCCCACTTGAAGAACAAGGGAATACAGTTAAAGTATTGGCAATCAGGCGCCCACCTGGAGAACAAGGGAATAAAGTTCAAGTTTTGGCAATCATACGCCCACCTGGAGAACAAGGGAATACATTTCAAGTTTTCGCAATCAGGCGCCCACCTGGAGAACAAGGAAATACAGTTAAAGTTTTGGCAATCAGGCACCCACCTGGAGAACAAGGGAATACTGTTCAAGTTTTGGCAATCAGGCGCCTACCTGGATAACAAGGGAATGCAGTTCAGGTTTTTGCAATTAGGCACCCACCTGGAGAACAAGGGAATACAGTTCAAATTTGGGCAATCAGGCACCCACCTGGAGAACAAGGGAATACAGTTCAAGGAGAACATGGGAATATAGTTCAAGTTTTGGCAATCAGGTGCCCACCTGAAGAACAAGGGAATACAGTTCAAGTTTTGGCAATCATACGCCCACCTGGAGAACAAGGGAATACATTTCAAGTTTTGGCAATCAGGCGCCCACCTGGAGAACAAGGAAATACAATTAAAGTTTTGGCAATCAAGCGCCCACCTGGAGAACAAGGGAATACAATTCAAGTTTTCGTAATTGGGCGCCCACCTGGAGAAACAGGGAATACAGTTCAAGTTTCGGTAATCAGGCGCCCACTTGGATAACAAGGGAATACAATTCAAGTTTTCGCAATTAGGCACCCACCTGGAGAAATAGGGAATACAGTTCAAGTTTCGGCAATCAGGCGCCCACCTAGAGAACAAAGGAATGCAGTTCAAGTTTCGGCAATCAGGCGCCCACTTAGAGAACAAGGGAATGTAGTTTAGGTTTTGGCAATCAGGCGCCCATCTAGAGAACAAGGGAATACAGTTCAAGTTTGGGCAATCAGGCACCTACCTGGAGAACAAGGGAATACAGTTAAAGTTTTGGCAATCAGGCGCCCACCTGGAGAACAAGGAAATACAGTTAAAGTTTCGGCAATCAGGCGCCCACCTAGAGAACAAGGGAATACAATTCAAGTTTTCGGCAATCAGGCGTCCACCTGGAAAATAAGGGAATACAATTTAAGTTTTCTCAATTGGGCACCCACCTAGAGAAACAGGGAACACATTTCAAGTTTCGGCAATCAGGCGTCCACCTGGAAAATAAGGGAATACAATTTAAGTTTTCTCAATTGGGCACCCACCTAGAGAAACAGGGAACACATTTCAAGTTTCGGCAATCTGGCGCCCACATAGAGAACAAAGGAATGCAGTTCAAGTTTCGGCAATCAGGCGCCCACTTAGAGAACAAGGGAATATAGTTCAAGTTTTAGCAATCAGGGGCCCACTTGAAGAACAAGGGAATACAGTTAAAGTATTGGCAATCAGGCGCCCACCTGGAGAACAAGGGAATAAAGTTCAAGTTTTGGCAATCATACGCCCACCTGGAGAACAAGGGAATACATTTCAAGTTTTGGCAATCAGGCGCCCACCTGGAGAACAAGGAAATACAATTAAAGTTTTGGCAATCAAGCGCTCACCTGGAGAACAAGGGAATACAATTCAAGTTTTCGTAATTGGGCGTCCACCTGGAGAAACAGGGAATACAGTTCAAGTTTCGGTAATCAGGCGCCCACTTGGATAACAAGGGAATACAATTCAAGTTTTCGCAATTAGGCACCCACCTGGAGAAATAGGGAATACAGTTCAAGTTTCGGCAATCAGGCGCCCACCTAGAGAACAAAGGAATGCAGTTCAAGTTTCGGCAATCAGGCGCCCACTTAGAGAACAAGGGAATGTAGTTTAGGTTTTGGCAATCAGGCGCCCATCTAGAGAACAAGGGAATACAGTTCAAGTTTGGGTAATCAGGCACCTACCTGGAGAACAAGGGAATACAGTTCAAGGAGAACAAGGGAATATAGTTCAATTTTTAGCAATCAGGTGCCCACTTGAAGAACAAGGGAATACAGTTAAAGTATTGGCAATCAGGTGCCCACCTGAAGAACAAGGGAATACAGTTCAAGTTTTGGCAATCATACGCCCACCTGGAGAACAAGGGAATACATTTCAAGTTTTGGCAATCAGGCGCCCACCTGGAGAACAAGGAAATACAATTAAAGTTTTGGCAATCAAGTGCCCACCTGGAGAACAAGGGAATACAATTCAAGTTTTCGTAATTGGGCGCCCACCTGGAGAAACAGGGAATACAGTTCAAGTTTCGGTAATCAGGCGCCCACTTGGATAACAAGGGAATACAATTCAAGTTTTCGCAATTAGGCACCCACCTGGAGAAATAGGGAATACAGTTCAAGTTTCGGCAATCAGGCGCCCACCTAGAGAACAAAGGAATGCAGTTCAAGTTTCGGCAATCAGGCGCCCACTTAGAGAACAAGGGAATGTAGTTTAGGTTTTGGCAATCAGGCGCCCATCTAGAGAACAAGGGAATACAGTTCAAGTTTGGGCAATCAGGCACCTACCTGGAGAACAAGGGAATACAGTTAAAGTTTTGGTAATCAGGCACCCACCTGGAGAACAAGGGCATACAATTCAAGTTTTGGCAATCAGGTGCCCACCTGGAGAACAAGGGAATATGGTTAAAGTTTTGGCAATCAGGCTCCCACTTAGAGAATAAGGAAATGTAGTTCAGGTTTTGGCAATCAGGCGCCCACCTAGAGAACAAGTGAATACAGTTCAAGTTTGGGCAATCAGGCACCCACCTGGAGAACAAGGGAATACAGTTAAAATTTTGGCAATCAGGCTCCCACCTGGAGAACAAGGGAATATAGTTCAAGTTTTGGCAATCAGGTGCCCACCTAGAGAACAAGGGAATACAGTTCAAGTTTTGGAAATTAGGCGCCGACCTGGAGAACAAGGAAATACAGTTAAAGTTTTGGCAATCAGGCGCCCACCTGGAGAACAAGGGAATACAATTAAAGTTTGGCCAATCAGGCACCCACCTGGAGAGCAAGGGAATACAGTTAAAGTTTGGGCAATCAGGCGCCCACCTGTAGAACAATGGAATACAATTCAAGTTTTGGCAATCCGGCACCCACCTGAGAACAAGGGAATACAATTCAAGTTTTTGCAATCAGGCGCCCACCTGGAGAACAAGGGAATACAGTTCAAGTTTTGGCAATTAGGCGCCTACATGGAGAACAAGGGAATACCATTAAAGTTTTTGCAATCAGGCACCCACCTAAAGAACAAGGAAATACAGTTAAAGTTTTGGCAATCAGGCGCCCACTTAGAGAACAAGGGAATACAGTTAAAGTTTGGCTAATCAGGCACCCACCTGGATAGCAAGGGAATACAGTTCAAGTTTGGGCAATCAGGTGCGCACCTGGAGAACAAGGGCAAAAGTTCAAGTTTTGGCAATCAGGCGCCCACCTGGAGAACAAGGTAATACAGTTCAAGTTTCGGCAATCAGCCGCCCACTTGGAGAACAAGGGAATACAGTTCAAGTTTGGGCAATCAGGCGCCCACCTGGAGAACCAGGGAATACAGTTAACGTTTTGGCAATCAGGCTCTCACCTGGAGAACAAGGGCATACAATTCAAGTTTTGGCAATCAGGCACCCACCTGGAGAACAAGGGCATATAGTTAAAGTTTTGGCAAGCAGACACCCATCTGGAAAATAAGGGAATACAGTTCAAGTTTTGGCAATCAGACGCCCACTAGGAGATTTAGAGAATACAGCTCAAGTTTCGGCAATCAGGCGCCCACCTAGAGAACAAAGGAATGCAATTCAAGTTTTCGCTATTAGCCGCCCACCTGGAGAAACATGGAATACAGTTCAAGTTTTGGTAATAAAGCGGCAACCTGGAGAACAAGATAATAAATTTTCAAGTTTTGGCAATCAAATGCCCACCTGGAGAATAAGGGAATACAGTTCAAGTTTCGGCAATCAGGCGCCCACTTGGAGAACAAGGGAATACAGATCAAGTTTTGGCAATCAAGCGCCCACCTGGATGACAAGGGAATGCAGTTCAGGTTTTTGCAATTAGGCACCCACCTGGAGAACAAGGGAATACAGTTCAAGGAGAACAAGGAATATAGTTCAAGTTTTGGCAATCAGGTGCTCACCTGGAGAACAAGGGAATACAATTAAAGTTTTGGAAATCAGGCGCCCACCTGGAGAACAAGGGAATACAGTTCAAGTTTTGGCAATCATGCGCCCACCTGGAGAACAAGGGAATACAGTTCATGTTTTCGCAATCAGGTGCCCACCTGGAGAACAATGGCATTAAGTTCAAGTTTTGGTAATCAAGCGCCCACCTGGAGAACAAGGGAATACAGTTAAAGTTTTCATAATCAAGCACCCCACCTGGAGAACAAGGGATTACAGTTCAAGTTTTGGCAATCAGGCACCCACCTGGAGAATAAGGTAATACAGTTCAAGTTTGGGCAATCAGGCACCCACCTGGAGAACAAGGGAATATAGTTAATGTTTTGGCAATCAGGCGCCCACCTGGAGAATAAGGGAATATAGTTAAAGTTTTGGCAATCAGGCGCCTAGCTGGAAAATAAGGGAATACAGTTAAAATTTTGGCAATCCGGCGCCCACCTGGAGAATAAGGGAATACAGTTTAAATTTCGGCAATCAGGTGCCCACTAGGAGAATAAGAGAATACAACTCAAGTTTCGGCAATCAGGCGCCCACCTAGAGAACAAAGGAATGCAGTTCAAGTTTTCGCTATTAGCCGCCCACCTAGAGAAACATGGAATACAGTTCAAGTTTTGGTAATAAAGCGGCAACCTGGAGAACAAGGGAATAAATTTTCAAGTTTTGGCAATCAAATGCTCACCTGGAGAATAAGGGAATACAGTTCAAGTTTCAGCAATCAGGCGCCCACTTGGAGAAAAAGGGAATACAGATCAAGTTTTGGCAATCAAGCGCCCACCTGGATGACAAGGGAATGCAGTTCAGGTTTTTGCAATTAGGCACCCACCTGGAGAACAAGGGAATACAGTTCAAGGAGAACAAGGGAATACAGTTCAAGTTTGGGCAATCAGGCACCCACCTGGAGAACAAGGGAATACAGTTAAAGTTTTGGCAATCAGGCGCCCACCTGGAGAACAAGGGAATATAGTTCAAGTTTTGGCAATCAGGCGCCCACCTGGAGAACAAGGGAATACCGTTAAAGTTTTGGCAATCAGGCGCCTACCTAGAGAACATGGGAATACAGTTAAAGTTTTGGCAATCAGGCGCCCACCTAGAGAACAAGGAAATACAGTTAATGTTTTGGCAATCAGGCGCCTACATAGAGAACAAGGGAATACAATTAAAGTTTTGGGAATAAGGCACCCACCTGGAGAACAAGGGAATACAGTTCAAGGAGAATAAGGGAATATAGTTCAAGTTTTGGCAATCAGGTGACCACCTGGGGAACAAGGGAATGTAGTTCAAGTTTGGAAAATCAGGCGCCCACCTAGAGAAGAAGGGAATACAGTTCAAGTTTCGGCAATCAGGCGCTCACCTGGAGATCAAGGGAATGCAGTTCAAGTTTCGGCAATCAGGCGCCCACTTAGAGAACAAGGGAATGTAGTTCTGGTTTTAGCAATCAGACGCCCACCTGGAGAATAAGGGAATACAGTTCAAGTTTGGGTAATCAGGCACCTACCTGGAGAACAAGGGAATATAGTTCAAGGAGAACAAGGGAATATAGTTCAAGTTTTGGCAATCAGGTGTCCACCTGAAGAACAAGGGAATACAGTTAAAGTATTGGCAATCAAGCTCCCACCTAGAGAACAAGGGAATACAGTTCAAGTTTTGGCAATCATACGCCCACCTGGAGAACAAGGGAATACATTTCAAGTTTTCGCAATCAGGCTCCCACCTGGAGAACAAGGAAACACAGTTAAAGTTTTGGCAATCAGGCGCCCACCTGGAGAACAAGGGAATACTGTTCAAGTTTTGGCAATCAGGCGCCTACCTGGATAACAAGGGAATGCAGTTCAGGTTTTTGCAATTAGGCACCCACCTGGAGAACAAGGGAATACAGTTCAAATTTGGGCAATCAGGCACCCACCTGGAGAACAAGGGAATACAGTTCAAGGAGAACAAGGGAATATAGTTCAAGTTTTGGCAATCAGGTGCCCACCTGAAGAACAAGGGAATACAGTTAAAGTATTGGCAATCAGGCGCCCACCTGGAGAACAAGGGAATACAGTTCAAGTTTTGGCAATCATACGCCCACCTGGAGAACAAGGGAATACATTTCAAGTTTTCGCAATTAGGCGCCCACCTGGAGAACAAGGAAATACAGTTAAAGTTTTGGCAATTAGGCGCCCACCTGAAGAACAAGGGAATACAATTCAAGTTTTCGTAATTGGGCGCCCACCTGGAGAAACAGGGAATACAGTTCAAGTTTCTGTAATCAGGTGCCCACATGGAGAACAAGGGAATACAATTCAAGTTTTCGCAATTGGGCACCCACCTGGAGAAATAGGGAATACAGTTCAAGTTTCGGCAATCAGGCGCCCACCTAGAGAACAAAGGAATGCAGTTCAAGTTTCGGCAATCAGGCGCCCACTTAGAGAACAAGGGAATGTAGTTCAGGTTTTGGCAATCAGGCGCCCACCTGGAGAATAAGGGAATACAGTTCAAGTTTGGGTAATCAGGCACCTACCTGGAGAACAAGGGAATACAGTTCAAGGAGAACAAGGGAATATAGTTCAAGTTTTGGCAATCAGGTGCCCACCTGAAGAACAAGGGAATACAGTTAAAGTATTGGCAATCAGACGCCCACCTGGAGAACAAGGGAATACAGTTCAAGTTTTGGCAATCATACGCCCACCTGGAGAACAAGGAAATACATTTCAAGTTTTCGCAATCAGGCGCCCACCTGGAGAACAAGGAAATACAGTTAAAGTTTTGGCAATCAGGCACCCACCTAGAGAACATGGGAATACTGTTCAAGTTTTGGCAATCTGGCGCCTACCTGGATAACAAGGGAATGCAGTTCAGATTTTTGCAATTAGGCACCCACCTGGAGAACAAGGGAATACAGTTCAAATTTGGGCAATCAGGCACCCACCTGGAGAACAAGGGAATACAGTTCAAGGAGAACAAGGGAATACAGTTCAAGTTTCTGTAATCAGGCGCCCACATGGAGAACAAGGGAATACAGTTCAAGTTTTCGCAATTGGGCACCCACCTGGAGAACAAGGGAATACAATTCATGTTTCGGCAATCAGGCGCCCACCTAGAGAACAAAGGAATGCAGTTCAAGTTTCGGCAATCAGGCGCCCACTTAGAGAAAAAGGGAATGTAGTTCAGGTTTTGGCAATCAGGCGCCCATCTAGAGAACAAGGGAATACAGTTCAAGTTTGGGCAATCAGGCACCTACCTGGAGAACAAGGGAATACAGTTAAAGTTTTGGCAATCAGGCGCCCACTTAGAGAACAAGGGCATACAATTCAAGTTTTGGCAATCAGGTGCCCACCTGGAGAACAAGGGAATATGGTTAAAGTTTTGGCAATCAGGCTCCCACTTAGAGAACAAGGGAATGTAGTTCAGGTTTTGGCAATCAGGCGCCCACCTAGAGAACAAGGGAATACAGTTCAAGTTTGGGCAATCAGGCACCCACCTGGAGAACAAGGGAATACAGTTAAAGTTTTGGCAATCAGGCGCCCACCTGGAGAACAAGGGAATATAGTTCAAGTTTTGGCAATCAGGCGCCCACCTGGAGAACAAGGGAATACAGTTCATGTTTTCGCAATCAGGTGCCCACCTGGAGAACAAGGGGATTAAGTTCAAGTTTTGGTAATCAAGCGCCCATCTGGAGAACAAGGGAATACAGTTCAAGTTTTCATAATCAAGCACCCCACCTGGAGAACAAGGGATTACAGTTCAAGTTTTGGCAATCAGGCACCCACCTGGAGAATAAGGGAATACAGTTCAAGTTTGGGCAATCAGGCACCCACCTGGAGAACAAGGGAATATAGTTAATGTTTTGGCAATCAGGCGCCCACCTGGAGAATAAGGGAATATAGTTAAAGTTTTGGCAATCAGGCGCCTAGCTGGAAAATAAGGGAATACAGTTAAAATTTTGGCAATCCGGCGCCCTCCTGGAGAATAAGGGAATATAGTTCAAATTTCGGCAATCAGGCGCCCACTAGGAGAATAAGAGAATACAGCTCAAGTTTCGGCAATCAGGCGCCCACCTAGAGAACAAAGGAATGCAGTTCAAGTTTTCACTATTAGCCGCCCACCTGGAGAAACATGGAATACAGTTCAAGTTTTGGTAATAAAGCGGCAACCTGGAGAACAAGGGAATAAATTTTCAAGTTTTGGCAATCAAATGCCCACCTGGAGAATAAGGGAATACAGTTCAAGTTTCGGCAATCAGGCGCCCACTTGGAGAACAAGGGAATACAGATCAAGTTTTGGCCATCAAGCGCCCACCTGGATGACAAGGGAATGCAGTTCAGGTTTTTGCAATTAGGCACCCACCTGGAGAACAAGGGAATACAGTTCAAGGAGAACAAGGGAATACAGTTCAAGTTTGGGCAATCAGGCACCCACCTGGAGAACAAGGGAATACAGTTAAAGTTTTGGCAATCAGGCGCCCACCTGGAGAACAAGGGAATATAGTTCAAGTTTTGGCAATCAGGCGCCCACCTGGAGAACAAGGGAATACCGTTAAAGTTTTGGCAATCAGGCGCCTACCTAGAGAACATGGGAATACAGTTAAAGTTTTGGCAATCAGGCGCCCACCTAGAGAACAAGGAAATACAGTTAATGTTTTGGCAATCAGGCGCCTACATAGAGAACAAGGGAATACAATTAAAGTTTTGGGAATAAGGCACCCACCTGGAGAACAAGGGAATACAGTTCAAGGAGAATAAGGGAATATAGTTCAAGTTTTGGCAATCAGGTGACCACCTGGGGAACAAGGGAATGTAGTTCAAGTTTGGAAAATCAGGCGCCCACCTAGAGAAGAAGGGAATACAGTTCAAGTTTCGGCAATCAGGCGCTCACCTGGAGATCAAGGGAATGCAGTTCAAGTTTCGGCAATCAGGCGCCCACTTAGAGAACAAGGGAATGTAGTTCTGGTTTTAGCAATCAGACGCCCACCTGGAGAATAAGGGAATACAGTTCAAGTTTGGGTAATCAGGCACCTACCTGGAGAACAAGGGAATATAGTTCAAGGAGAACAAGAGAATATAGTTCAAGTTTTGGCAATCAGGTGTCCACCTGAAGAACAAGGGAATACAGTTAAAGTATTGGCAATCAAGCTCCCACCTAGAGAACAAGGGAATACAGTTCAAGTTTTGGCAATCATACGCCCACCTGGAGAACAAGGGAATACATTTCAAGTTTTCGCAATCAGGCTCCCACCTGGAGAACAAGGAAACACAGTTAAAGTTTTGGCAATCAGGCGCCCACCTGGAGAACAAGGGAATACTGTTCAAGTTTTGGCAATCAGGCGCCTACCTGGATAACAAGGGAATGCAGTTCAGGTTTTTGCAATTAGGCACCCACCTGGAGAACAAGGGAATACAGTTCAAATTTGGGCAATCAGGCACCCACCTGGAGAACAAGGGAATACAGTTCAAGGAGAACAAGGGAATATAGTTCAAGTTTTGGCAATCAGGTGCCCACCTGAAGAACAAGGGAATACAGTTAAAGTATTGGCAATCAGGCGCCCACCTGGAGAACAAGGGAATACAGTTCAAGTTTTGGCAATCATACGCCCACCTGGAGAACAAGGGAATACATTTCAAGTTTTCGCAATTAGGCGCCCACCTGGAGAACAAGGAAATACAGTTAAAGTTTTGGCAATTAGGCGCCCACCTGAAGAACAAGGGAATACAATTCAAGTTTTCGTAATTGGGCGCCCACCTGGAGAAACAGGGAATACAGTTCAAGTTTCTGTAATCAGGTGCCCACATGGAGAACAAGGGAATACAATTCAAGTTTTCGCAATTGGGCACCCACCTGGAGAAATAGGGAATACAGTTCAAGTTTCGGCAATCAGGCGCCCACCTAGAGAACAAAGGAATGCAGTTCAAGTTTCGGCAATCAGGCGCCCACTTAGAGAACAAGGGAATGTAGTTCAGGTTTTGGCAATCAGGCGCCCACCTGGAGAATAAGGGAATACAGTTCAAGTTTGGGTAATCAGGCACCTACCTGGAGAACAAGGGAATACAGTTCAAGGAGAACAAGGGAATATAGTTCAAGTTTTGGCAATCAGGTGCCCACCTGAAGAACAAGGGAATACAGTTAAAGTATTGGCAATCAGACGCCCACCTGGAGAACAAGGGAATACAGTTCAAGTTTTGGCAATCATACGCCCACCTGGAGAACAAGGAAATACATTTCAAGTTTTCGCAATCAGGCGCCCACCTGGAGAACAAGGAAATACAGTTAAAGTTTTGGCAATCAGGCACCCACCTAGAGAACATGGGAATACTGTTCAAGTTTTGGCAATCTGGCGCCTACCTGGATAACAAGGGAATGCAGTTCAGATTTTTGCAATTAGGCACCCACCTGGAGAACAAGGGAATACAGTTCAAATTTGGGCAATCAGGCACCCACCTGGAGAACAAGGGAATACAGTTCAAGGAGAACAAGGGAATACAGTTCAAGTTTCTGTAATCAGGCGCCCACATGGAGAACAAGGGAATACAGTTCAAGTTTTCGCAATTGGGCACCCACCTGGAGAACAAGGGAATACAATTCATGTTTCGGCAATCAGGCGCCCACCTAGAGAACAAAGGAATGCAGTTCAAGTTTCGGCAATCAGGCGCCCACTTAGAGAAAAAGGGAATGTAGTTCAGGTTTTGGCAATCAGGCGCCCATCTAGAGAACAAGGGAATACAGTTCAAGTTTGGGCAATCAGGCACCTACCTGGAGAACAAGGGAATACAGTTAAAGTTTTGGCAATCAGGCGCCCACTTAGAGAACAAGGGCATACAATTCAAGTTTTGGCAATCAGGTGCCCACCTGGAGAACAAGGGAATATGGTTAAAGTTTTGGCAATCAGGCTCCCACTTAGAGAACAAGGGAATGTAGTTCAGGTTTTGGCAATCAGGCGCCCACCTAGAGAACAAGGGAATACAGTTCAAGTTTGGGCAATCAGGCACCCACCTGGAGAACAAGGGAATACAGTTAAAGTTTTGGCAATCAGGCGCCCACCTGGAGAACAAGGGAATATAGTTCAAGTTTTGGCAATCAGGCGCCCACCTGGAGAACAAGGGAATACAGTTCATGTTTTCGCAATCAGGTGCCCACCTGGAGAACAAGGGGATTAAGTTCAAGTTTTGGTAATCAAGCGCCCACCTGGAGAACAAGGGAATACAGTTCAAGTTTTCATAATCAAGCACCCCACCTGGAGAACAAGGGATTACAGTTCAAGTTTTGGCAATCAGGCACCCACCTGGAGAATAAGGGAATACAGTTCAAGTTTGGGCAATCAGGCACCCACCTGGAGAACAAGGGAATATAGTTAATGTTTTGGCAATCAGGCGCCCACCTGGAGAATAAGGGAATATAGTTAAAGTTTTGGCAATCAGGCGCCTAGCTGGAAAATAAGGGAATACAGTTAAAATTTTGGCAATCCGGCGCCCTCCTGGAGAATAAGGGAATATAGTTCAAATTTCGGCAATCAGGCGCCCACTAGGAGAATAAGAGAATACAGCTCAAGTTTCGGCAATCAGGCGCCCACCTAGAGAACAAAGGAATGCAGTTCAAGTTTTCGCTATTAGCCTCCCACCTGGAGAAACATGGAATACAGTTCAAGTTTTGGTAATAAAGCGGCAACCTGGAGAACAAGGGAATAAATTTTCAAGTTTTGGCAATCAAATGCCCACCTGGAGAATAAGGGAATACAGTTCAAGTTTCGGCAATCAGGCGCCCACTTGGAGAACAAGGGAATACTGTTCAAGTTTTGGCAATCAGGCGCCTACCTGGATGACAAGGGAATGCAGTTCAGGTTTTTGCAATTAGGCACCCACCTGGAGAACAAGGGAATACAGTTCAAATTTGGGCAATCAGGAAACCACCTGGAGAACAAGGGAATACAGTTCAAGGAGAACAAGGGAATATAGTTCAAGTTTTGGCAATCAGGTGCCCACCTGAAGAACAAGGGAATACAGTTAAAGTATTGGCAATCAGGCGCCCACCTGGAGAACAAGGGAATACAGTTCAAGTTTTGGCAATCATACGCCCACCTGGAGAACAAGGGAATACATTTCAAGTTTTCGCAATTAGGCGCCCACCTGGAGAACAAGGAAATACAGTTAAAGTTTTGGCAATTAGGCGCCCACCTGAAGAACAAGGGAATACAATCCAAGTTTTCGTAATTGGGCGCCCACCTGGAGAAACAGGGAATACAGTTCAAGTTTCTGTAATCAGGTGCCCACATGGAGAACAAGGGAATACAATTCAAGTTTTCGCAATTGGGCACCCACCTGGAGAAATAGGGAATACAGTTCAAGTTTCGGCAATCAGGCGCCCACCTAGAGAACAAAGGAATGCAGTTCAAGTTTCGGCAATCAGGCGCCCACTTAGAGAACAAGGGAATGTAGTTCAGGTTTTGGCAATCAGGCGCCCACCTGGAGAATAAGGGAATACAGTTCAAGTTTGGGTAATCAGGCACCTACCTGGAGAACAAGGGAATACAGTTCAAGGAGAACAAGGGAATATAGTTCAAGTTTTGGCAATCAGGTGCCCACCTGAAGAACAAGGGAATACAGTTAAAGTATTGGCAATCAGACGCCCACCTGGAGAACAAGGGAATACAGTTCAAGTTTTGGCAATCATACGCCCACCTGGAGAACAAGGAAATACATTTCAAGTTTTCGCAATCAGGCGCCCACCTGGAGAACAAGGAAATACAGTTAAAGTTTTGGCAATCAGGCACCCACCTGGAGAACATGGGAATACTGTTCAAGTTTTGGCAATCTGGCGCCTACCTGGATAACAAGGGAATGCAATTCAGATTTTTGCAATTAGGCACCCACCTGGAGAATAAGGGAATACAGTTCAAATTTGGGCAATCAGGCACCCACCTGGAGAACAAGGGAATACAGTTCAAGGAGAACAAGGGAATACAGTTCAAGTTTCTGTAATCAGGCGCCCACATGGAGAACAAGGGAATACAGTTCAAGTTTTCGCAATTGGGCACCCACCTGGAGAACAAGGGAATACAGTTCAAGTTTCGGCAATCAGGCGCCCACCTAGAGAACAAAGGAATGCAGTTCAAGTTTCGGCAATCAGGCGCCCACTTAGAGAAAAAGGGAATGTAGTTCAGGTTTTGGCAATCTGGCGCCCATCTAGAGAACAAGGGAATACAGTTCAAGTTTGGGCAATCAGGCACCTACCTGGAGAACAAGGGAATACAGTTAAAGTTTTGGCAATCAGGCGCCCACTTAGAGAACAAGGGCATACAATTCAAGTTTTGGCAATCAGGTGCCCACCTGGAGAACAAGGGAATATGGTTAAAGTTTTGGCAATCAGGCTCCCACTTAGAGAACAAGGGAATGTAGTTCAGGTTTTGGCAATCAGGCGCCCACCTAGAGAACAAGGGAATACAGTTCAAGTTTGGGCAATCAGGCACCCACCTGGAGAACAAGGGAATACAGTTAAAGTTTTGGCAATCAGGCGCCCACCTGGAGAACAAGGGAATATAGTTCAAGTTTTGGCAATCAGGCGCCCACCTGGAGAACAAGGGAATACAGTTCATGTTTTCGCAATCAGGTGCCCACCTGGAGAACAAGGGGATTAAGTTCAAGTTTTGGTAATCAAGCGCCCATCTGGAGAACAAGGGAATACAGTTCAAGTTTTCATAATCAAGCACCCCACCTGGAGAACAAGGGATTACAGTTCAAGTTTTGGCAATCAGGCACCCACCTGGAGAATAAGGGAATACAGTTCAAGTTTAGGCAATCAGGCACCCACCTGGAGAACAAGGGAATATAGTTAATGTTTTGGCAATCAGGCGCCCACCTGGAGAATAAGGGAATATAGTTAAAGTTTTGGCAATCAGGCGCCTAGCTGGAAAATAAGGGAATACAGTTAAAATTTTGGCAATCCGGCGCCCTCCTGGAGAATAAGGGAATATAGTTCAAATTTCGGCAATCAGGCAATCAGGCGCCCACCTAGAGAACAAAGGAATGCAGTTCAAGTTTTCGCTATTAGCCGCCCACCTGGAGAAACATGGAATACAGTTCAAGTTTTGGTAATAAAGCGGCAACCTGGAGAACAAGGGAATAAATTTTCAAGTTTTGGCAATCAAATGCCCACCTGGAGAATAAGGGAATACAGTTCAAGTTTCGGCAATCAGGCGCCCACTTGGAGAACAAGGGAATACAGATCAAGTTTTGGCCATCAAGCGCCCACCTGGATGACAAGGGAATGCAGTTCAGGTTTTTGCAATTAGGCACCCACCTGGAGAACAAGGGAATACAGTTCAAGGAGAACAAGGGAATACAGTTCAAGTTTGGGCAATCAGGCACCCACCTGGAGAACAAGGGAATACAGTTAAAGTTTTGGCAATCAGGCGCCCACCTGGAGAACAAGGGAATATAGTTCAAGTTTTGGCAATCAGGCGCCCACCTGGAGAACAAGGGAATACCGTTAAAGTTTTGGCAATCAGGCGCCTACTTGGAGAACATGGGAATACAGTTAAAGTTTTGGCAATCAGGCGCCCACCTAGAGAACAAGGAAATACAGTTAATGTTTTGGCAATCAGGCGCCTACATAGAGAACAAGGGAATACAATTAAAGTTTTGGGAATCAAGCACCCACCTGGAGAACAAGGGAATACAGTTCAAGGAGAATAAGGGAATATAGTTCAAGTTTTGGCAATCAGGTGCCCACCTGGGGAACAAGGGAATGTAGTTCAAGTTTGGAAAATCAGGCGCCCACCTAGAGAACAAGGGAATACAGTTCAAGTTTCGGCAATCAGGCGCTCACCTGGAGATCAAGGGAATGCAGTTCAAGTTTCGGCAATCAGGCGCCCACTTAGAGAACAAGGGAATGTAGTTCTGGTTTTAGCAATCAGACGCCCACCTGGAGAATAAGGGAATACAGTTCAAGTTTGGGTAATCAGGCACCTACCTGGAGAAGAAGGGAATATAGTTCAAGGAGAACAAGGGAATATAGTTCAAGTTTTGGCAATCAGGTGCCCACCTGAAGAACAAGGGAATACAGTTAAAGTATTGGCAATCAGGCGCCCACCTAGAGAACAAGGGAATACAGTTCAAGTTTTGGCAATCATACGCCCACCTGGAGAACAAGGGAATACATTTCAAGTTTTCACAATCAGGCGCCCACCTGGAGAACAAGGAAACACAGTTAAAGTTTTGGCAATCAGGCGCCCACCTGGAGAACAAGGGAATACTGTTCAAGTTTTGGCAATCAGGCGCCTACCTGGATAACAAGGGAATGCAGTTCAGGTTTTTGCAATTAGGCACCCACCTGGAGAACAAGGGAATAGAGTTCAAATTTGGGCAATCAGGCACCCACCTGGAGAACAAGGGAATACAGTTCAAGGATAACAAGGGAATATAGTTCAAGTTTTGGCAATCAGATGCCCACCTGAAGAACAAGGGAATACAGTTAAAGTATTGGCAATCAGGCGCCCACCTGGAGAACAAGGGAATACAGTTCAAGTTTTGGCAATCATACGCCCACCTGGAGAACAAGGGAATACATTTCAAGTTTTCGCAATTAGGCGCCCACCTGGAGGACAAGGAAATACAGTTAAAGTTTTGGCAATTAGGCGCCCACCTGAAGAACAAGGGAATACAATTCAAGTTTTCGTAATTGGGCGCCCACCTGGAGAAACAGGGAATACAGTTCAAGTTTCGGTAATCAGGCGCCCACATGGAGAACAAGGGAATACAATTCAAGTTTTCGCAATTGGGCACCCACCTGGAGAAATAGGGAATATAGTTCAAGTTTCGGCAATCAGGCGCCCACCTAGAGGACAAAGGAATGCAGTTCAAGTTTCGGCAATCAGGCGCCCACTTAGAGAACAAGGGAATGTAGTTCAGGTTTTGGCAATCAGGCGCCCACCTGGAGAATAAGGGAATACAGTTCAAGTTTGGGTAATCAGGCACCTACCTGGAGAACAAGGGAATACAGTTCAAGGAGAACAAGGGAATATAGTTCAAGTTTTGGCAATCAGGTGCCCACCTGAAGAACAAGGGAATACAGTTAAAGTATTGGCAATCAGACGCCCACCTGGAGAACAAGGGAATACAGTTCAAGTTTTGGCAATCATACGCCCACCTGGAGAACAAGGAAATACATTTCAAGTTTTCGCAATCAGGCGCCCACCTGGAGAACAAGGAAATACAGTTAAAGTTTTGGCAATCAGGCACCCACCTGGAGAACATGGGAATACTGTTCAAGTTTTGGCAATCAGGCGCCTACCTGGATACAAGGGAATGCAGTTCAGGTTTTTGCAATTAGGCACCCACCTGGAGAACAAGGGAATACAGTTCAAATTTGGGTAATCAGGCACCCACCTGGAGAACAAGGGAATACAGTTCAAGGAGAACAAGGGAATATAGTTCAAGTTTTGGCAATCAGGTGCCCACCTGAAGAACAAGGGAATACAGTTAAAGTATTGGCAATCAGGCGCCCACCTGGAGAACAAGGGAATACAGTTCAAGTTTCGGCAATCAGGCGCCCACCTAGAGAACAAAGGAATGCAGTTCAATTTTCGGCAATCAGGCGCCCACTTAGAGAAAAAGGGAATGTAGTTCAGGTTTTGGTAATCAGGCGCCCATCTAGAGAACAAGGGAATACAGTTCAAGTTTGGGCAATCAGGCACCTACCTGGAGAACAAGGGAATACAGTTAAAGTTTTGGCAATCAGGCGCCCACTTAGAGAACAAGGGCATACAATTCAAGTTTTGGCAATCAGGTGCCCACCTGGAGAACAAGGGAATATGGTTAAAGTTTTGGCAATCAGGCTCCCACTTAGAGAACAAGGGAATGTAGTTCAGGTTTTGGCAATCAGGCGCCCACCTAGAGAACAAGGGAATACAGTTCAAGTTTGGGCAATCAGGCACCCACCTGGAGAACAAGGGAATACAGTTAAAGTTTTGGCAATCAGGCGCCCACCTGGAGAACAAGGGAATATAGTTCAAGTTTTGGCAATCAGGCGCCCACCTGGAGAACAAGGGAATACAGTTCAAGTTTTGGCAATCAGGCGCCCACCTGGAGAACAAGGGAATACAGTTAAAGTTTTGGCAATCAGGCGCCCACCTGGAGAACAAGGGAATACAGTTAAAGTTTGGCCAATCAGGCACCCACCTGGAGAGCAAGGGAATACAGTTAAAGTTTGGGCAATCAGGCGCCCACCTGGAGAACAAGGGAATACCATTAAAGTTTTGGCAATCAGGTACCCACCTGAGAACAAGGGAATACAATTCAAGTTTTGGCAATCAGGCGCCCACCTGGAAAACAAGGGAATACAGTTCAAGTTTTGGCAATCAGGCGCCTACATGGAGAACAAGGGAATACCATTAAAGTTTTTGCAATCTGGCACCCACCTAAAGAACAAGGAAATACAGTTAAAGTTTTGTCAATCAGGCGCCCACTTAGAGAACAATGGAATACAGTTAAAGTTTGGCTAATCAGGCACCCACCTGGAGAGCAAGGGAATACAGTTCAAGTTTGGGCAATCAGGTGCGCACCTGGAGAACAAGGGCAAAAGTTCAAATTTTGGCAATCAGGCGCCCAGCTGGAGAACAAGGGAATACAGTTCAAGTTTCGGCAATCAGCCACCCACTTGGAGAACAAGGGAATACAGTTCAAGTTTGGGCAATCAGGCGCCCACCTGAAGAACAAGGGAATACAGTTAAAGTTTTGGCAATCAGGCTCCCACCTGGAGAACAAGGGCATACAATTCAAGTTTTGGCAATCAGGCGCCCACCTGGAGAACAAGGGCATATAGTTAAAGTTTTGGCAATCAGATCATATAGTTAAAGTTTTGGCAATCAGACACCCATCTGGAAAATAAGGGAATACAGTTCAAGTTTTGGCAATCAGGCGCCCACTAGGAGAACAAGAGAATACAGCTCAAGTTTCGGCAATCAGGCGCCCACCTAGAGAACAAAGGAATGCAGTTCAAGTTTTTGCTATTAGCCGCCCGCCTGGAGAAACATGGAATACAGTTCAAGTTTTGGTTATAAAGCGGCAACCTGGAGAACAAGGTAATAAATTTTCAAGTTTTGGCAATCAAATGCCCACCTGGAGAATAAGGGAATACAGTTCAAGTTTCGGCAATTAGGCACCCACTTGGAGAACAAGGGAATACAGATCAAGTTTTGGCAATCAAGCGCCCACCTGGATGACAAGGGAATGCAGTTCAGGATTTTGCAATTAGGCACCCACCTGGAGAACAAGGGAATACAGTTCAAGGAGAACAAGGGAATATAGTTCAAGTTTTGGCAATCAGGTGCCCACCTAAAGAACAAGGGAATACAGTTAAAGTATTGGCAATCAGGCGCCCACCTGGAGAACAAGGGAATACAATTCAAGTTTTGGCAATCATACGCCCACCTGGAGAACAAGGAAATACATTTCAAGTTTTCGCAATCAAGCGCCCACCTGGAGAACAAGGAAATACAGTTAAAGTTTTGGAAATCAGCCGCCCACCTTGAGAACAAGGGAATACAGTTCATGTTTTGGCAATCATGCGCCCACCTGGAGAACAAGGGAATACAGTTCATGTTTTCGCAATCAGGTGCCCACCTGGAGAACAAGGGGATTAAGTTCAAGTTTTGGTAATCAAGCGCCCACCTGGAGAACAAGGGAATACAGTTCAAGTTTTCATAATCAAGCACCCCACCTGGAGAACAAGGGATTACAGTTCAAGTTTTGGCAATCAGGCACCCACCTGGAGAATAAGGGAATACAGTTCAAGTTTGGGCAATCAGGCACCCACCTGGAGAACAAGGGAATATAGTTAAAGTTTTGGCAATCAGGCGCCCACCTGGAGAATAAGGGAATATAGTTAAAGTTTTGGCAATCAGGTGCCTAGCTGGAAAATAAGGGAATACAGTAAAAATTTTGGCAATCTGGCGCCCACCTGGAGAATAAGGGAATACAGTTCAAGTTTCGGCAATCAGGGGCCCACCTATAGAACAAAGGAATGCAGTTCAAGTTTTCGCTATTAGGCGCCCACCTGGAGAAACAGGGAATACAGTTCAAGTTTTAGTAATCAAGCTCCTACCTGGAGAACAAGGGAATAAAGTTCAAGGAGAACAAGGGAATATAGTTCAAGTTTTGGCAATCAGGTGCCCACCTGAAGAACAAGGGAATACAGTTAAAGTATTGGCAATCAGGCGCCCACCTGGAGAACAAGGGAATACAGTTCAAGTTTCGGCAATCAGGCGCCCACCTAGAGAACAAAGGAATGCAGTTCAATTTTCGGCAATCAGGCGCCCACTTAGAGAAAAAGGGAATGTAGTTCAGGTTTTGGTAATCAGGCGCCCATCTAGAGAACAAGGGAATACAGTTCAAGTTTGGGCAATCAGGCACCTACCTGGAGAACAAGGGAATACAGTTAAAGTTTTGGCAATCAGGCGCCCACTTAGAGAACAAGGGCATACAATTCAAGTTTTGGCAATCAGGTGCCCACCTGGAGAACAAGGGAATATGGTTAAAGTTTTGGCAATCAGGCTCCCACTTAGAGAACAAGGGAATGTAGTTCAGGTTTTGGCAATCAGGCGCCCACCTAGAGAACAAGGGAATACAGTTCAAGTTTGGGCAATCAGGCACCCACCTGGAGAACAAGGGAATACAGTTAAAGTTTTGGCAATCAGGAGCCCACCTGGAGAACAAGGGAATATAGTTCAAGTTATGGCAATCAGGCGCCCACTTGGAGAACAAGGGAATACAGTTCAAGTTTTGGCAATTAGGCACCGACCTGGAGAACAAGGGAATACAGTTAAAGTTTTGGCAATCAGGCACCCACCTGGAGAACAAGGGAATACAGTTAAAGTTTGGCCAATCAGGCACCCACCTGGAGAGCAAGGGAATACAGTTAAAGTTTGGGCAATCAGGCGCCCACCTGGAGAACAATGGAATATAATTCAAGTTTTGGCAATCATGCACCCACCTAAGAACAAGGGAATACAATTCAAGTTTTGGCAATCAGGCGCCCACCTGGAGAACAAGGGAATAAAGTTCAAGTTTTGGAATTCAGGCGCCTACATGGAGAACAAGGGAATACCATTAAAGTTTTTGCAATCAGGCACCCACCTAAAGAACAAGGAAATACAGTTAAAGTTTTGGCAATCAGGCGCCCACTTAGAGAACAAAGGAATACAGTTAAAGTTTGGCTAATCAGGCACCCACCTGGAGAGCAAGGGCAAAAGTTCAAGTTTTGGCAATCAGGCGCCCACCTGGAGAACAAGGGAATACAGTTCAAGTTTTGGCAATCAGCCGCCCACTTGGAGAACAAAGGAATACAGTTCAAGTTTGGGCAATTAGGCGCCCACCTGGAGAACAAGGGAATACAGTTAATGTTTTGGCAATCAGGCTCCCACCTGGAGAACAAGGGCATACAATTCAAGTTTTGGCAATCAGGCGCCCACCTGGAGAACAAGGGCATATAGTTAAAGTTTTGGCAATCAGATCATATAGTTAAAGTTTTGGCAATCAGACACTCATCTGGAAAATAAGGGAATACAGTTCAAGTTTTGGCAATCAGGCGCCCACTAGGAGAATAAGAGAATACAGCTCAAGTTTCGGCAATCAGGCGCCCACCTAGAGAACAAAGGAATGCAGTTCAAGTTTTCGCTATTAGCCGCCCACCTGGAGAAACATGGAATACAGTTCAAGTTTTGGTAATAAAGCGGCAACCTGGAAAACAAGGGAATAAATTTTCAAGTTTTGGCAATCAAATGACCACCTGGAGAATAAGGGAATACAGTTCAAGTTTCGGCAATTAGGCACCCACTTGGAGAACAAGGGAATACAGATCAAGTTTTGGCAATCAAGCGCCCACCTGGATGACAAGGGAATGCAGTTCAGGTTTTTGCAATTATGCACCCACCTGGAGAACAAGGGAATATAGTTCAAGTTTTGGCAATCAGGTGCCCACCTGGAGAACAAGGGAATACAGTTAAAGTTTTGGAAATCAGCCGCCCACCTGGAGAACAAGGGAATACAATTCATATTTTGGCAATCATGCGCCCACCTGGAGAACAAGGGAATACAGTTCATGTTTTCGCAATCAGGTGCCCACCTGGAGAACAAGGGGATTAAGTTCAAGTTTTGGTAATCAAGCGCCCACCTGGAGAACAAGGGAATACAGTTCAAGTTTTCATAATCAAGCACCCCACCTGGAGAACAAGGGATTACAGTTCAAGTTTTGGCAATCAGGCACCCACCTGGAGAATAAGGGAATACATTTCAAGTTTGGGCAATCAGGCACCCACCTGGAGAACAAGGGAATATAGTTAAAGTTTTGGCAATCAGGCGCCCACCTGGAGAATAAGGGAATATAGTTAAAGTTTTGGCAATCAGGCGCCTAGCTGGAAAATAAGGGAATACAATTAAAATTTTGGCAATCCGGCGCCCACCTGGAGAATAAGGGAATACAGTTCAAGTTTCGGCAGTCAGGGGCCCACCTATAGAACAAAGGAATGCAGTTCAAGTTTTCGCTATTAGGCGCCCACCTGGAGAAACAGGGAATACAGTTCAAGTTTTAGTAATCAAGCTCCTACCTGGAGAACAAGGGAATAAAGTTTCAAGTATTGGCAATCAGGCGGCAACCTGGAGAACAAGGGAAAACAGTTTTAAGTTTTGGCAATTAGGCGCCCACCGGGAGAATAATGGAATACAGTTCAAGTTTCGGCAATCAGGCGCCCACTTAGAGAACAAGGGAATGTAGTTCAGGTTTTTGCAATCAGGCGCCCACCTAGAGAACAAGGGAATACAGTTCAAGTTTGGGCAATCAGGCACCCACCTGGAGAACAAGGGAATACAGTTAAAGTTTTGGCAATCAGGCGCCTACCTGGAGAACATGGGAATACAGTTAAAGTTTTGATAATCAGGCGCCCACCTAGAGAACAAGGAAATACAGTTAATGTTTTGGCAATCAGGCGCCTACCTAGAGAACAAGGGAATACAATTAAAGTTTTGGCAATCAGGCACCCACCTGGAGAACAAGGGAATACAGTTTAAGGAGAATAAGGGAATATAGTTCAAGTTTTGGCAATCAGGTGCCCACCTGGGGAACAAGGGAATGTAGTTCAGGTTTTGACAATCAGGCGCCCACCTAGAGAACAAGGGAATACAGTTCAAGTTTCGGTAATCAGGCGCCCACCTGGAGATCAAGGGAATGCAGTTCATGTTTCGGCAATCAGGCGCCCACTTAGAGAACAAGAGAATGTAGTTCAGGTTTTGGCAATCAGGCGCCCACCTGGAGAATAAGGGAATACAGTTCAAGTTTGGGTAATCAGGCACCTACCTGGAGAACAAGGGAATACAGTTCAAGGAGAACAAGGGAATATAGTTCAAGTTTTGGCAATCAGGTGCCCACCTGAAGAACAAGGGAATACAGCTAAAGTATTGGCAATCAGGCGCCCACCTGGAGAACAAGGGAATACAGTTCAAGTTTTGGAATTCAGGCGCCTACATGGAGAACAAGGGAATACCATTAAAGTTTTTGCAATCAGGCACCCACCTAAAGAACAAGGAAATACAGTTAAAGTTTTGGCAATCAGGTACCCACCTGGAGAATAAGGGAATACTGTTTAAGTTTTGGCAATCAGGCTCCTACCTGGATAACAAGGGAATGCAGTTCAGGTTTTTGCAATTAGGCACCCACCTAGAGAACAAGGGAATACAGTTCAAATTTGGGCAATCAGGCACCCACCTGGAGAACAAGGGAATACAGTTCAAGGAGAACAAGGGAATATAGTTCAAGTTTTGGCAATCAGGTGCCCACCTGAAGAACAAGGGAATACAGTTAAAGTATTGGCAATCAGGCGCCCACCTGGAGAACAAGGGAATACAGTTCAAGTTTTGGCAATCATACGCCCACCTAGAGAACAAGGGAATACATTTCAAGTTTTCGCAATCAGGCGCCCACCTGGAGAACAAGGAAATACAGTTAAAGTTTTGGCAATCAGGCGCTCACCTGGAGAACAAGGGAATACAGTTCAAGGAGAACAAGGGAATATAGTTCAAGTTTTGGCAATCAGGTGCCCACCTGAAGAACAAGGGAATACAGTTAAAGTATTGGCAATCAGGCGCCCACCTGGAGAACAAGGGAATACAGTTCAAGTTTTGGCAATCATACGCCCACCTAGAGAACAAGGGAATACATTTCAAGTTTTCGCAATCAGGCGCCCACTAGGAGAACAAGGGAATACAATTCAAGTTTTTGCTATTGGTCACCCACCTGGAGAAATAGGGAATACAGTTCAAGTTTCGGCAATCAGGCGCCCACCTAGAGAACAAAGGAATGCAGTTCAAGTTTCGGCAATCAGGCGCCCATTTAGAGAACAAGGGAATGTAGTTCAGGTTTTGGCAATCAGGCGCCCACCTGGAGAATAAGTGAATACAGTTCAAGTTTTGGCAATCAGGCTCCTACCTGGATAACAAGGGAATGCAGTTCAGGTTTTTGCAATTAGGCACCCACCTGGAGAACAAGGGAATACAGTTCAAATTTGGGCAATCAGGCACCCACCTGGAGAACAAGGGAATACAGTTCAAGGAGAACAAGGGAATATAGTTCAAGTTTTGGCAATCAGGTGCCCACCTGAAGAACAAGGGAATACAGTTAAAGTATTGGCAATCAGGCGCCCACCTGGAGAACAAGGGAATACAGTTCAAGTTTTGGCAATCATACGCCCACCTAGAGAACAAGGGAATACATTTCAAGTTTTCGCAATCAGGCGCCCACTAGGAGAACAAGGGAATACAATTCAAGTTTTTGCTATTGGTCACCCACCTGGAGAAATAGGGAATACAGTTCAAGTTTCGGCAATCAGGCGCCCACCTAGAGAACAAAGGAATGCAGTTCAAGTTTCGGCAATCAGGCGCCCATTTAGAGAACAAGGGAATGTAGTTCAGGTTTTGGCAATCAGGCGCCCACCTGGAGAATAAGTGAATACAGTTCAAGTTTTGGCAATCAGGCTCCTACCTGGATAACAAGGGAATGCAGTTCAGGTTTTTGCAATTAGGCACCCACCTGGAGAACAAGGGAATACAGTTCAAATTTGGGCAATCAGGCACCCACCTGGAGAACAAAGGAATACAGTTCAAGGAGAACAAGGGAATATAGTTCAAGTTTTGGCAATCAGGTGCCCACCTGAAGAACAAGGGAATACAGTTAAAGTATTGGCAATCAGGCGCCCACCTGGAGAACAAGGGAATACAGTTCAAGTTTTGGCAATCATACGCCCACCTAGAGAACAAGGGAATACATTTCAAGTTTTCGCAATCAGGCGCCCACCTGGAGAACAAGGAAATACAGTTAAAGTTTTTGCAATCAGGCGCTCACCTGGAGAACAAGGGAATACAGTTCAAGTTTTGGCAATCATACGCCCACCTAGAGAACAAGGGAATACATTTCAAGTTTTCGCAATCAGGCGCCCACTAGGAGAACAAGGGAATACAATTCAAGTTTTTGCTATTGGTCACCCACCTGGAGAAATAAGGAATACAGTTCAAGTTTCGGCAATCAGGCGCCCACCTAGAGAACAAAGGAATGCAGTTCAAGTTTCGGCAATCAGGCGCCCATTTAGAGAACAAGGGAATGTAGTTCAGGTTTTGGCAATCAGGCGCCCACCTGGAGAATAAGTGAATACAGTTCAAGTTTGGGTAATCAGGAACCTACCTGGAGAACAAGGGAATGCAGTTCAGGTTTTTGCAATTAGGCACCCACCTGGAGAACAAGGGAATACAGTTCAAATTTGGGCAATCAGGCACCCACCTGGAGAACAAGGGAATACAGTTCAAGGAGAACAAGGGAATATAGTTCAAGTTTTGGAAATCAGGTGCCCACCTGAAGAATAAGGGAATACAGTTAAAGTATTGGCAATTAGGCGCCCACCTGGAGAACAAGGGAATACAGTTCAAGTTTTGGCAATCATACGCCCACCTGGAGAACAAGAGAATACATTTCAAGTTTTCGCAATCAGGCGCCCACCTTGAGAACAAGGAAATACAGTTAAAGTTTTGGCAATCAGGCGCCCACCTGGAGAACAAGGGAATACAATTCAAGTTTTCGTAATTGGGCGCCCACCTGGAGAAACAGTTAATACAGTTCAAGTTTCGGTAATCAGGCGCCCACTTGGAGAACAAGGGAATACAATTTAAGTTTTCGCAATTGGGCACCCACCTGGAGAAATAGGGAATACAGTTCAAGTTTCGGCAAGCAGGCGCCCACCTAGAGAACAAAGGAATGCAGTTCAAGTTTCGGCAATCAAGCGCCCACTTAGAGAACAAGGGAATGTAGTTCAAGTTTTGGCAATCAGGCGCCCATCTAGAGAACAAGGGAATACAGTTCAAGTTTGGGCAATCAGGCACCTACCTGGAGAACAAGGGAATACAGTTAAAGTTTTGGCAATCAGGCGCCCACCTGGAGAACAAGGGCATACAATTCAAGTTTTGGCAATCAGGTGCCAACCTGGAGAACAAGGGAATATGGTTAAAGTTTTGGCAATCAGGCGCCCACCTGGAGAACAAGGGAATACCATTAAAGTTTTGGCAATCAGGCGCCTACCTGGAGAACATGGGAATACAGTTAAAGTTTTGGAAATCAGGCACCCACCTAGAGAACAAGGAAATACGGTTAATATTTTGGCAATCAGGCGCCTACCTAGAGAACAAGGGAATACAATTAAAGTTTTGGCAATCAGGCACCCACTTGGAGAACAAAGGAATACAGTTCAAGGAGAATAAGGGAATATAGTTCAAGTTTTGGCAATCAGGTGCCCACCTGGTGAACAAGGGAAAGTAGTTCAGGTTGTGACAATCAGGCGCCCACCTAGAGAACAAGGGAATACAGTTCAAGTTTCGGCAATCAGGCGCCCACCTGGAGATCAAGGGAATGCAGTTCAAGTTTCGGCAATCAGGCGCCCACTTAGAGAACAAGAGAATGTAGTTCAGGTTTTGGCAATCAGGCGCCCACCTGGAGAATAAGGGAATACAGTTCAAGTTTGGGTAATCAGGCACCTACCTGGAGAACAAGGGAATGCAGTTCAGGTTTTTGCAATTAGGCACCCACCTGGAGAACAAGGGAATACAATTCAAATTTGGGCAATCAGGCACCCACCTGGAGAACAAGGGAATACAGTTCAAGGAGAACAAGGGAATATAGTTCAAGTTTTGGAAATCAGGTGCCCACCTGAAGAATAAGGGAATACAGTTAAAGTATTGGCAATCAGGCGCCCACCTGGAGAACAAGGGAATACAGTTCAAGTTTTGGCAATCATACGCCCACCTGGAGAACAAGAGAATACATTTCAAGTTTTCGCAATCAGGCGCCCACCTTGAGAACAAGGAAATACAGTTAAAGTTTTGGCAATCAGGCGCCCACCTGGAGAACAAGGGAATACAATTCAAGTTTTCGTAATTGGGCGCCCACCTGGAGAAACAGGGAATACCGTTCAAGTTTCGGTAATCAGGCGCCCACTTGGAGAACAAGGGAATACAATTTAAGTTTTCGCAATTGGGCACCCACCTGGAGAAATAGGGAATACAGTTCAAGTTTCGGCAATCAGGCGCCCACCTAGAGAACAAAGGAATGCAGTTCAAGTTTCGGCAATCAAGCGCCCACTTAGAGAACAAGGGAATGTAGTTCAAGTTTTGGCAATCAGGCGCCCATCTAGAGAACAAGGGAATACAGTTCAAATTTGGGCAATCAAGCACCTACCTGGAGAACAAGGGAATACAGTTAAAGTTTTGGCAATCAGGCGCCCACCTGGAGAACAAGGGCATACAATTCAAGTTTTGGCAATCAGGTGCCCACCTGGAGAACAAGGGAATATGGTTAAAGTTTTGGCAATCAGGCGCCCACCTGGAGAACAAGGGAATATAGTTCAAGTTTTGGCAATCAGGCGCCCACCTGGAGAACAAGGGAATACCGTTAAAGTTTTGGCAATCAGGCGCCTACCTGGAGAACATGGGAATACAGTTAAAGTTTTGGAAATCAGGCACCCACCTAGAGAACAAGGAAATACAGTTGATGTTTTGGCAATCAGGCGCCTACCTAGAGAACAAGGGAATACAATTAAAGTTTTGGCAATCAGGCACCCACTTGGAGAACAAGGGAATACAGTTCAAGGAGAATAAGGGAATATAGTTCAAGTTTTGGCAATCAGGTTCCCACCTGGGGAACAAGGGAATGTAGTTCAGGTTGTGACAATCAGGCGCCCACCTAGAGAACAAGGGAATACAGTTCAAGTTTCGGCAATCAGGCGCCCACCTGGAGATCAAGGGAATGCAGTTCAAGTTTCGGCAATCAGGCGCCCACTTTGAGAACAAGAGAATGTAGTTCAGGTTTTGGCAATCAGGCGCCCACCTGGAGAATAAGGGAATACAGTTCAAGTTTGGGTAATCAGGCACCTACCTGGAGAACAAGGCGATACAGTTCAAGGAGAACAAGGGAATATAGTTCAAGTTTTGGCAATCAGGTGCCCACCTGAAGAACACGGGAATACAGTTAAAGTATTGGCAATCAGGCACCCACCTGGAGAACAAAGGAATGCAGTTCAAGTTTCGGCAATCAAGCGCCCACTTAGAGAACAAGGGAATGTAGTTCAAGTTTTGGCAATCAGGCGCCCATCTAGAGAACAAGGGAATACAGTTCAAGTTTGGGCAATCAGGCACCTACCTGGAGAACAAGGGAATACAGTTAAAGTTTTGGCAATCACGCGCCCACCTGGAGAACAAGGGCATACAATTCAAGTTTTGGCAATCAGGTGCCCACCTGGAGAATAAGGGAATATGGTTAAAGTTTTGGCAATCAGGCGCCCACCTGGAGAACAAGGGAATATAGTTCAAGTTTTGGCAATCAGCCGCCCACCTGGAGAACAAGGGAATACCGTTAAAGTTTTGGCAATCAGGCGCCTACCTGGAGAACATGGGAATACAGTTAAAGTTTTGGCAATCAGGCACCCACCTAGAGAACAAGAAAAACAGTTAATGTTTTGGCAATCAGGCGCCTACCTAGAGAACAAGGGAATACAATTAAATTTTTGGCAATCAGGCACCCACTTGTAGAACAAGGGAATACAGTTCAAGGAGAATAAGGGAATATAGTTCAAGTTTTGGCAATCAGGTGCCCACCTGGGGAACAAGGGAATGTAGTTCAGGTTGTGATAATCAGGCGCCCACCTAGAGAACAAGGGAATACAGTTCAAGTTTCGGCAATCAGGCGCCCACCTGGAGATCAAGGGAATGCAGTTCAAGTTTCGGCAATCAGGCGCCCACTTAGAGAACAAGAGAATGTAGTTCAGGTTTTGGCAATTAGGCGCCCACCTGGAGAATAAGGGAATACAGTTCATGTTTGGGTAATCAGGCACCTACCTGGAGAACAAGGGAATACAGTTCAACGAGAACAAGGGAATATAGTTCAAGTTTTGGCAATCAGGTGCCCACCTGAAGAACAAGGGAATATAGTTAGAGTATTGGCAATCAGGCACCCACCTGGATAACAAGGGAATACAGTTCAAGTTTTGACAATCATACGCCCACCTGGAGAACAAGGGAATACATTTCAAGTTTTTGCAATCAGGCGCCCACCTGGAGAACAAGGAAATACAGTTAAAGTTTTGGCAATCAGGCACCCACCTGGAGAACAAGGGAATACTTTTCAAGTTTTGGCAATCAGGCGCCTACCTGGATAACAAGGGAATGCTATCAGGTTTTTGCAATTAGGCACCCTCCTGGAGAACAAGGAATACAGTTCAAATTTGGGCAATCAGGCACCCACCTGGAGAACAAGGGAATACAGTTCAAGGAGAACAAGGGAATATAGTTCAAGTTTTGGCAATCAGGTGCCCACCTGAAGAACAAGGGAATACAGTTAAAGTATTGGCAATCAGGCGCCCACCTGGAGAACAATGGAATACAGTTCAAGTTTTGGCAATCATACGCCCACCTGGAGAACAAGGGAATACATTTCAAGTTTTCGCAATCAGGCGCCCACCTGGAGAACAAGGAAATACAGTTAAAGTTTTGGCAATCAGGCGCCCACCTGGAGAACGAGGGAATACAATTCAAGTTTTCGTAATTGGGCGCCCACCTGGAGAAACAGGGAATACAGTTCAAGTTTCGGTAATCAGGCGCCCACTTGGAGAACAAGGGAATACAATTCAAGTTTTCGCAATTGGGCATCCACCTGGAGAAATAGGGAATACAGTTCAAGTTTCGGCAATCTGGCGCCCACCTAGAGAATAAAGGAATGCAGTTCAAGTTTCGGCAATAAAGCGCCCACTTAGAGAACAAGGGAATGTAGTTCAGGTTTTGGCAATCAGGCACCCACCTGGAGAATAAGGGAATACAGTTCAAGTTTGGGTAATCAGGCACCTACCTGGAGAACAAGGGAATACAGTTCAAGGAGAACAAGGGAATATAGTTCAAGTTTTGGCAATCAGGTGCCCACCTGAAGAACAAGGGAATACACTTAAAGTATTGGCAATCAGGCGCCCACCTGGAGAACAAGGGAATACAGTTCAAGTTTTGGCAATCATACGCCCACCTGGAGAACAAGGGAATACATTTAAAGTTTACGCAATCAGGCGCCCACCTGGAGAACAAGGAAATACAGTTAAAGTTTTGACAATCAGGCACCCACCTGGAGAACAAGGGAATACTGTTTAAGTTTTGGCAATCAGGCGCCTACCTGGATAACAAGGGAATGCAGTTCAGGTTTTTGCAATTAGGCACCCACCTGGAGAACAAGGGAATACAGTTCAATTTTGGGCAATCAGGCACCCACCTGGAGAACAAGGGAATACAGTTCAAGGATAACAAGGGAATATAGTTCAAGTTTTGGCAATCAGGAGCCCACCTGAAGAACAAGGGAATACAGTTAAAGTATTGGCAATCAGGCGCCCACATGGAGAACAAGGGAATACAGTTCAAGTTTTGGCAATCATACGCCCACCTGGAGAACAAGGGAATACATTTCAAGTTTTCGCAATCAGGCGCCCACCTGGAGAACAAGGAAATACAGTTAAAGTTTTGGCAATCAGGCGCCCACCTGGAGAACAAGTGAATACAATTCAAGTTTTCGTAATTGGGCGCCCACCTGGAGAAACAGGAATACAGTTCAAGTTTCGGTAATCAGGCGCCCACTTGGAGAACAAGGGAATACAATTCAAGTTTTCGCAATTGGGCACCCACCTGGAGAAATAGGGAATACAGTTCAAGTTTCGGCAATTAGGCGCCCACCTAGAGAACAAGGGAATACATTTCAAGTTTTCGCAATCAGGCGCCCACCTGGAGAACAAGGAAATACAGTTAAAGTTTTGGCAATCAGGCACCCACCTGGAGAACAAGGGAATACTGTTCAAGTTTTGGCAATCAGGCGCCTACCTGGATAACAAGGGAATGCAGTTCAGGTTTTTGCAATTAGGCACCCTCCTGGAGAACAAGGGAATACAGTTCAAATTTAGACAATCAGGCACCCACCTGGAGAACAAGGGAATACAGTTCAAGGAGAACAAGGGAATATAGTTCAAGTTTTGGCAATCAGGTGCCCACCTGAAGAACAAGGGAATATAGTTAAAGTATTGGCAATCAGGCGCCCACCTGGAGAACAAGGGAATACAGTTCAAGTTTTGGCAATCATACGCCCACCTGGAGAACAAGGGAATACATTTCAAGTTTTCGCAATCAGGCGCCCACCTGGAGAACAAGGAAATACAGTTAAAATTTTGGCAATCAGGCGCCCACCTGGAGAACAAGGTAATACAATTCAAGTTTTCGTAATTGGGCGCCCACCTGGAGAAACAGGGAATACAGTTCAAGTTTCGGTAATCAGGCGCCCACTTGGAGAACAAGGGAATACAATTCAAGTTTTCGCAATTGGGCATCCACCTGGAGAAATAGGGAATACAGTTCAAGTTTCGGCAATCTGGCACCCACCTAGAGAACAAAGGAATGCAGTTCAAGTTTCGGCAATAAAGCGCCCACTTAGAGAACAAGGGAATGTAGTTCAGGTTTTGGCAATCAGGCACCCACCTGGAGAATAAGGGAATACAGTTCAAGTTTGGGTAATCAGGCACCTACCTGGAGAACAAGGGAATACAGTTCAATGAGAACAAGGGAATATAGTTCAAGTTTTGGAAATTAGGTGCCCACCTGAAGAACAAGGGAATACAGTTAAAGTATTGGCAATCAGGCGCCCACCTGGAGAACAAGGGAATACAGTTCAAGTTTTGGCAATCATACGCCCACCTGGAGAACAAGGGAATACATTTAAAGTTTTCGCAATCAGGCGCCCACCTGGAGAACAAGGAAATACAGTTAAAGTTTTGAAAACCAGGCACCCACCTGGAGAACAAGGGAATACTGTTTAAGTTTTGGCAATCAGGCGCCTACCTGGATAACAAGGGAATGCAGTTCAGGTTTTTGCAATTAGGCACCCACCTGGAGAACAAGGGAATACAGTTCAAATTTGGGCAATCAGGCACCCACCTGGAGAACAAGGGAATACAGTTCAAGGAGAACAAGGGAATATAGTTCAAGTTTTGGCAATCAGGAGCCCACCTGAAGAACAAGGGAATACAGTTAAAGTATTGGCAATCAGGCGCCCACCTGGAGAACAAGGGAATACAGTTCAAGTTTTGGCAATCATACGCCCACCTGGAGAACAAGGGAATACATTTCAAGTTTTCGCAATCAGGCGCCCACCTGGAGAACAAGGAAATACAGTTAAAATTTTGGCAATCAGGCGCCCACCTGGAGAACAAGGGAATACAATTCAAGTTTTCGTAATTGGGCGCCCACCTGGAGAAACAGGGAATACAGTTCAAGTTTCGGTAATCAGGCGCCCACTTGGAGAACAAGGGAATACAATTCAAGTTTTCGCAATTGGGCATCCACCTGGAGAAATAGGGATTACAGTTCAAGTTTCGGCAATCTGGCACCCACCTAGAGAACAAAGGAATGCAGTTCAAGTTTCGGCAATAAAGCGCCCACTTAGAGAACAAGGGAATGTAGTTCAGGTTTTGGCAATCAGGCACCCACCTGGAGAATAAGGGAATACAGTTCAAGTTTGGGTAATCAGGCACCTACCTGGAGAACAAGGGAATACAGTTCAAGGAGAACAAGGGAATATAGTTCAAGTTTTGGAAATCAGGTGCCCACCTGAAGAACAAGGGAATACAGTTAAAGTATTGGCAATCAGGCGCCCACCTGGAGAACAAGGGAATACAGTTCAAGTTTTGGCAATCATACGCCCACCTGGAGAACAAGGGAATACATTTAAAGTTTTCGCAATCAGGCGCCCACCTGGAGAACAAGGAAATACAGTTAAAGTTTTGAAAACCAGGCACCCACCTGGAGAACAAGGGAATACTGTTTAAGTTTTGGCAATCAGGCGCCTACCTGGATAACAAGGGAATGCAGTTCAGATTTTTGCAATTAGGCACCCACCTGGAGAACAAGGGAATACAGTTCAAATTTGGGCAATCAGGCACCCACCTGGAGAACAAGGGAATACAGTTCAAGGAGAACAAGGGAATATAGTTCAAGTTTTGGCAATCAGGAGCCCACCTGAAGAACAAGGGAATACAGTTAAAGTATTGGCAATCAGGCGCCCACCTGGAGAACAAGGGAATACAGTTCAAGTTTTGGCAATCATACGCCCACCTGGAGAACAAGGGAATACATTTCAAGTTTTCGCAATCAGGCGCCCACCTGGAGAACAAGGAAATACAGTTAAAGTTTTGGCAATCAGTCGCCCACCAGGAGAACAAGGGAATACAATTCAAGTTTTCGTAATTGGGCGCCCACCTGGAGAAACAGGGAATACAATTCAAGTTTCGGTAATCAGGCGCCCACTTGGAGAACAAGGGAATACAATTCAAGTTTTTGCAATTGGGCACCCACCTGGAGAAATAGGGAATACAGTTCAAGTTTCGGCAATCAGGCGCCCACCTAGAGAACAAAGGAATGCAGTTCAAGTTTCGGCAATCAGGCGCCCACTTAGAGAACAAGGGAATGTAGTTCAAGGTTTTGGCAATCAGGCGCCCATCTAGAGAACAAGGGAATACAGTTCAAGTTTGGGCAATCAGGCACCTACCTGGAGAACAAGGGAATACAGTTAAAGTTTTGGCAATCAGGCGCCCACCTGGAGAACAAGGGCATACAATTCAAGTTTTGGCAATCAGGTGCCCACCTGGAGAATAAGGGAATATGGTTAATGTTTTGGCAATCAGGCTCCCACTTAGAGAACAAGGGAATGTAGTTCAGGTTTTGGCAATCAGGCGCCCACCTAGAGAACAAGGGAATACAGTTCAAGTTTGGGCAATCAGGCACCCACCTGGAGAACAAGGGAATACAGTTAAAGTTTTGGCAATCAGGCGGCCACCTGGAGAACAAGGGAATATAGTTCAAGTTTTGGCAATCAGGCGCCCACCTAGAGAACAAGGGAATACAGTTCAAGTTTTGGCAATTAGGCGCCGACCTGGAGAACAAGGGAATACAGTTAAAGTTTTGGCAATCAGGCGCCCACCTGGAGAACAAGGGAATACATTTAAAGTTTGGCCAATCAGGCACCCACCTGGAGAGCAAGGGAATACAGTTAATGTTTGGGCAATCAGGCGCCCACCTGGAGAACAATGGAATACAATTCATGTTTTGGCAATTAGGCACCCACCTGAGAAAAAGGGAATACAATTCAAGTTTTGGCAATCAGGCGCCCACCTGAAGAACAAGGGAATACAGTTCAAGTTTTGGCAATCAGGCGCCTACATGGAGAACAAGGGAATACCATTAAAGTTTTTGCAATCAGGCACCCACCTAAAGAACAAGGAAATACAGTTAAAGTTTTGGCTAATCAGGCACCCACCTGGAGAACAAGGGAATACAGTTAAAGTTTTGGCAATCAGGCGCCCACCTGGAGAACAAGGGAATATAGTTCAAGTTTTGGCAATCAGGCGCCCACCTAGAGAACAAGGGAATACAGTTCAAGTTTTGGCAATTAGGCGCCGACCTGGAGAACAAGGGAATACAGTTAAAGTTTTGGCAATCAGGCGCCCACCTGGAGAACAAGGGAATACAGTTAAAGTTTGGCCAATCAGGCACCCACCTGGAGAGCAAGGGAATACAGTTAATGTTTGGGCAATCAGGCGCCCACCTGGAGAACAATGGAATACAATTCAAGTTTTGGCAATTAGGCACCCACCTGAGAAAAAGGGAATACAATTCAAGTTTTGGCTAATCAGGCACCCACCTGGAGAGCAAGGGAATACAGTTCAAGTTTGGGCAATCAGGTGCGCACCTGGAGAACAAGGGCAAAAGTTCAAGTTTTGGCAATCAGGCGCCCACCTGGAGAACAAGGGAATACAGTTCATGTTTCGGCAATCAGCCGCCCACTTGGAGAACAAGGGAATACAGTTCAAGTTTGGGCAATCAGGCGCCCACCTGGAGAACAAGGGAATACAGTTAAAGTTTTGGCAATCAGGCTCCCACCTGGAGAACAAGGGCATACAATTCAAGTTTTGGCAATCAGGCGCCCACCTGGAGAACAAGGGCATATAGTTAAAGTTTTGGCAATCAGACACCCATCTGGAAAATAAGGGAATACAGTTCAAGTTTTGGCAATCAGGCGCCCACTAGGAGAATAAGAGAATACAGCTCAAGTTTCGGCAATCAGGAACCCACCTAGAGAACAAAGGAATGCAGTTCAAGTTTTCGCTATTAGATGCCCACCTGGAGAAACATGGAATACAGTTCAAGTTTTGGTAATAAAGCGGCAAACCTGGAGAACAAGGGAATAAATTTTCAAGTTTTGGCAATCAAATGCCCACCTGGAGAATAAGGGAATACAGTTTAAGTTTCGGCAATCAGGCGCCCACTTGGAGAACAAGGGAATACAGATCAAGTTTTGGCAATCAAGCGCCCACCTGGATGATATGGGAATGCAGTTCAGGTTTTTGCAATTAGGCACCCACCTGGAGAACAAGGGAATACAGTTCAAGGAGAACAAGGGAATATAGTTCAAGTTTTGGCAATCAGTTGCCCACCTGGAGAACAAGGGAATACAGTTAAAGTTTTGGAAATCAGGCGCCCACCTGGAGAACAAGGGAATACAGTTCAAGTTTTGGCAATCATGCGCCCACCTGGAGAAAAAGGGAATACAGTTCCTGTTTTCGCAATCAGGTGCCCACCTGGAGAACAAGGGGATTAAGTTCAAGTTTTGGTAATCAAGCGCCCACCTGGAGAACAAGGGAATACAGTTCGAGTTTTCATAATCAAGCACCCCACCTGGAGAACAAGGGATTACAGTTCAAGTTTTGGCAATCAGGCACCCACCTGGAGAATAAGGGAATACAGTTCAAGTTTGGGCAATCAGGCACCCACCTGGAGAACAAGGCAATATAGTTAAAGCTTTGGCAATCAGGCGCCCACCTGGAGAATAAGGGAATATAGTTAAAGTTTTGGCAATCAGGCGCCTAGCTGGAAAATAAGGGAATACAGTTAAAATTTTGGCAATCAGGCGCCCACCTGGAGAATAAGGGAATACAGTTCAAGTTTCGGCAATCAGGCGCCCACTAGGAGAATAAGAGAATACAGCTCAAGTTTCGGCAATCAGGCGCCCACCTAGAGAACAAAGGAATGCAGTTCAAGTTTTCGCTATTAGCCTCCCACCTGGAGAAACATGGAATACAGTTCAAGTTTTGGTAATAAAGCGGCAACATGGAGAACAAGGGAATAAATTTTCAAGTTTTGGCAATCAAATGCCCACCTGGAGAATAAGGGAATACAGTTCAAGTTTCGGCAATCAGGCGCCCACTTGGAGAATAAGGGAATATAGATCAAGTTTTGGCAATCAAGCGCCCACCTGGATGACAAGGGAATGCTGTTCAGGTTTTTGCAATTAGGCACCCACCTGGAGAACAAGGGAATACAGTTAAAGTTTTGGCAATCAGACACCCACCTGGAGAACAAGGGAATACTGTTCAAGTTTTGGCAATCAGGTGCCTACCTGGATAACAAGGGAATGCAGTTCAGGTTTTTGCAATTAGGCACCCACCTAGAGAACAAGGGAATACAGTTCAAATTTGGGCAATCAGGCACCCACCTGGAGAACAAGGGAATACAGTTCAAGGAGAACAAGGGAATATAGTTCAAGTTTTGGCAATCAGGTGCCCATCTGAAGAACAAGGGAATACAGTTAAAGTATTGGCAATCAGGCGCCCACCTGGAAAACAAGGGAATACAGTTCAAGTTTTGGCAATCATACGCCCACCTGGAGAACAAGGGAATACATTTAAAGTTTACGCAATCAGGCGCCCACCTGGAGAACAAGGAAATACAGTTAAAGTTTTGACAATCAGGCACCCACCTGGAGAACAAGGGAATACTGTTTAAGTTTTGGCAATCAGGCGCCTACCTGGATAACAAGGGAATGCAGTTCAGGTTTTTGCAATTAGGCACCCACCTGGAGAACAAGGGAATACAGTTCAATTTTGGGCAATCAGGCACCCACCTGGAGAACAAGGGAATACAGTTCAAGGAGAACAAGGGAATATAGTTCAAGTTTTGGCAATCAGGAGCCCACCTGAAGAACAAGGGAATACAGTTAAAGTATTGGCAATCAGGCGCCCACCTGGAGAACAAGGGAATACAGTTCAAGTTTTGGCAATCATACGCCCACCTGGAGAACAAGGGAATACATTTCAAGTTTTCGCAATCAGGCGCCCACCTGGAGAACAAGGAAATACAGTTAAAGTTTTGGCAATCAGGCGCCCACCTGGAGAACAAGTGAATACAATTCAAGTTTTCGTAATTGGGCGCCCACCTGGAGAAACAGGAATACAGTTCAAGTTTCGGTAATCAGGCGCCCACTTGGAGAACAAGGGAATACAATTCAAGTTTTCGCAATTGGGCACCCACCTGGAGAAATAGGGAATACAGTTCAAGTTTCGGCAATTAGGCGCCCACCTAGAGAACAAGGGAATACATTTCAAGTTTTCGCAATCAGGCGCCCACCTGGAGAACAAGGAAATACAGTTAAAGTTTTGGCAATCAGGCACCCACCTGGAGAACAAGGGAATACTGTTCAAGTTTTGGCAATCAGGCGCCTACCTGGATAACAAGGGAATGCAGTTCAGGTTTTTGCAATTAGGCACCCTCCTGGAGAACAAGGGAATACAGTTCAAATTTAGACAATCAGGCACCCACCTGGAGAACAAGGGAATACAGTTCAAGGAGAACAAGGGAATATAGTTCAAGTTTTGGCAATCAGGTGCCCACCTGAAGAACAAGGGAATATAGTTAAAGTATTGGCAATCAGGCGCCCACCTGGAGAACAAGGGAATACAGTTCAAGTTTTGGCAATCATACGCCCACCTGGAGAACAAGGGAATACATTTCAAGTTTTCGCAATCAGGCGCCCACCTGGAGAACAAGGAAATACAGTTAAAATTTTGGCAATCAGGCGCCCACCTGGAGAACAAGGTAATACAATTCAAGTTTTCGTAATTGGGCGCCCACCTGGAGAAACAGGGAATACAGTTCAAGTTTCGGTAATCAGGCGCCCACTTGGAGAACAAGGGAATACAATTCAAGTTTTCGCAATTGGGCATCCACCTGGAGAAATAGGGAATACAGTTCAAGTTTCGGCAATCTGGCACCCACCTAGAGAACAAAGGAATGCAGTTCAAGTTTCGGCAATAAAGCGCCCACTTAGAGAACAAGGGAATGTAGTTCAGGTTTTGGCAATCAGGCACCCACCTGGAGAATAAGGGAATACAGTTCAAGTTTGGGTAATCAGGCACCTACCTGGAGAACAAGGGAATACAGTTCAAGGAGAACAAGGGAATATAGTTCAAGTTTTGGAAATCAGGTGCCCACCTGAAGAACAAGGGAATACAGTTAAAGTATTGGCAATCAGGCGCCCACCTGGAGAACAAGGGAATACAGTTCAAGTTTTGGCAATCATACGCCCACCTGGAGAACAAGGGAATACATTTAAAGTTTTCGCAATCAGGCGCCCACCTGGAGAACAAGGAAATACAGTTAAAGTTTTGAAAACCAGGCACCCACCTGGAGAACAAGGGAATACTGTTTAAGTTTTGGCAATCAGGCGCCTACCTGGATAACAAGGGAATGCAGTTCAGGTTTTTGCAATTAGGCACCCACCTGGAGAACAAGGGAATACAGTTCAAATTTGGGCAATCAGGCACCCACCTGGAGAACAAGGGAATACAGTTCAAGGAGAACAAGGGAATATAGTTCAAGTTTTGGCAATCAGGAGCCCACCTGAAGAACAAGGGAATACAGTTAAAGTATTGGCAATCAGGCGCCCACCTGGAGAACAAGGGAATACAGTTCAAGTTTTGGCAATCATACGCCCACCTGGAGAACAAGGGAATACATTTCAAGTTTTCGCAATCAGGCGCCCACCTGGAGAACAAGGAAATACAGTTAAAATTTTGGCAATCAGGCGCCCACCTGGAGAACAAGGGAATACAATTCAAGTTTTCGTAATTGGGCGCCCACCTGGAGAAACAGGGAATACAGTTCAAGTTTCGGTAATCAGGCGCCCACTTGGAGAACAAGGGAATACAATTCAAGTTTTCGCAATTGGGCATCCACCTGGAGAAATAGGGATTACAGTTCAAGTTTCGGCAATCTGGCACCCACCTAGAGAACAAAGAAATGCAGTTCAAGTTTCGGCAATAAAGCGCCCACTTAGAGAACAAGGGAATGTAGTTCAGGTTTTGGCAATCAGGCACCCACCTGGAGAATAAGGGAATACAGTTCAAGTTTGGGTAATCAGGCACCTACCTGGAGAACAAGGGAATACAGTTCAAGGAGAACAAGGGAATATAGTTCAAGTTTTGGAAATCAGGTGCCCACCTGAAGAACAAGGGAATACAGTTAAAGTATTGGCAATCAGGCGCCCACCTGGAGAACAAGGGAATACAGTTCAAGTTTTGGCAATCATACGCCCACCTGGAGAACAAGGGAATACATTTAAAGTTTTCGCAATCAGGCGCCCACCTGGAGAACAAGGAAATACAGTTAAAGTTTTGAAAACCAGGCACCCACCTGGAGAACAAGGGAATACTGTTTAAGTTTTGGCAATCAGGCGCCTACCTGGATAACAAGGGAATGCAGTTCAGATTTTTGCAATTAGGCACCCACCTGGAGAACAAGGGAATACAGTTCAAATTTGGGCAATCAGGCACCCACCTGGAGAACAAGGGAATACAGTTCAAGGAGAACAAGGGAATATAGTTCAAGTTTTGGCAATCAGGAGCCCACCTGAAGAACAAGGGAATACAGTTAAAGTATTGGCAATCAGGCGCCCACCTGGAGAACAAGGGAATACAGTTCAAGTTTTGGCAATCATACGCCCACCTGGAGAACAAGGGAATACATTTCAAGTTTTCGCAATCAGGCGCCCACCTGGAGAACAAGGAAATACAGTTAAAGTTTTGGCAATCAGTCGCCCACCAGGAGAACAAGGGAATACAATTCAAGTTTTCGTAATTGGGCGCCCACCTGGAGAAACAGGGAATACAATTCAAGTTTCGGTAATCAGGCGCCCACTTGGAGAACAAGGGAATACAATTCAAGTTTTTGCAATTGGGCACCCACCTGGAGAAATAGGGAATACAGTTCAAGTTTCGGCAATCAGGCGCCCACCTAGAGAACAAAGGAATGCAGTTCAAGTTTCGGCAATCAGGCGCCCACTTAGAGAACAAGGGAATGTAGTTCAGGTTTTGGCAATCAGGCGCCCATCTAGAGAACAAGGGAATACAGTTCAAGTTTGGGCAATCAGGCACCTACCTGGAGAACAAGGGAATACAGTTAAAGTTTTGGCAATCAGGCGCCCACCTGGAGAACAAGGGCATACAATTCAAGTTTTGGCAATCAGGTGCCCACCTGGAGAATAAGGGAATATGGTTAATGTTTTGGCAATCAGGCTCCCACTTAGAGAACAAGGGAATGTAGTTCAGGTTTTGGCAATCAGGCGCCCACCTAGAGAACAAGGGAATACAGTTCAAGTTTGGGCAATCAGGCACCCACCTGGAGAACAAGGGAATACAGTTAAAGTTTTGGCAATCAGGCGGCCACCTGGAGAACAAGGGAATATAGTTCAAGTTTTGGCAATCAGGCGCCCACCTAGAGAACAAGGGAATACAGTTCAAGTTTTGGCAATTAGGCGCCGACCTGGAGAACAAGGGAATACAGTTAAAGTTTTGGCAATCAGGCGCCCACCTGGAGAACAAGGGAATACATTTAAAGTTTGGCCAATCAGGCACCCACCTGGAGAGCAAGGGAATACAGTTAATGTTTGGGCAATCAGGCGCCCACCTGGAGAACAATGGAATACAATTCATGTTTTGGCAATTAGGCACCCACCTGAGAAAAAGGGAATACAATTCAAGTTTTGGCAATCAGGCGCCCACCTGAAGAACAAGGGAATACAGTTCAAGTTTTGGCAATCAGGCGCCTACATGGAGAACAAGGGAATACCATTAAAGTTTTTGCAATCAGGCACCCACCTAAAGAACAAGGAAATACAGTTAAAGTTTTGGCTAATCAGGCACCCACCTGGAGAACAAGGGAATACAGTTAAAGTTTTGGCAATCAGGCGCCCACCTGGAGAACAAGGGAATATAGTTCAAGTTTTGGCAATCAGGCGCCCACCTAGAGAACAAGGGAATACAGTTCAAGTTTTGGCAATTAGGCGCCGACCTGGAGAACAAGGGAATACAGTTAAAGTTTTGGCAATCAGGCGCCCACCTGGAGAACAAGGGAATACAGTTAAAGTTTGGCCAATCAGGCACCCACCTGGAGAGCAAGGGAATACAGTTAATGTTTGGGCAATCAGGCGCCCACCTGGAGAACAATGGAATACAATTCAAGTTTTGGCAATTAGGCACCCACCTGAGAAAAAGGGAATACAATTCAAGTTTTGGCTAATCAGGCACCCACCTGGAGAGCAAGGGAATACAGTTCAAGTTTGGGCAATCAGGTGCGCACCTGGAGAACAAGGGCAAAAGTTCAAGTTTTGGCAATCAGGCGCCCACCTGGAGAACAAGGGAATACAGTTCATGTTTCGGCAATCAGCCGCCCACTTGGAGAACAAGGGAATACAGTTCAAGTTTGGGCAATCAGGCGCCCACCTGGAGAACAAGGGAATACAGTTAAAGTTTTGGCAATCAGGCTCCCACCTGGAGAACAAGGGCATACAATTCAAGTTTTGGCAATCAGGCGCCCACCTGGAGAACAAGGGCATATAGTTAAAGTTTTGGCAATCAGACACCCATCTGGAAAATAAGGGAATACAGTTCAAGTTTTGGCAATCAGGCGCCCACTAGGAGAATAAGAGAATACAGCTCAAGTTTCGGCAATCAGGAACCCACCTAGAGAACAAAGGAATGCAGTTCAAGTTTTCGCTATTAGATGCCCACCTGGAGAAACATGGAATACAGTTCAAGTTTTGGTAATAAAGCGGCAAACCTGGAGAACAAGGGAATAAATTTTCAAGTTTTGGCAATCAAATGCCCACCTGGAGAATAAGGGAATACAGTTTAAGTCTCGGCAATCAGGCGCCCACTTGGAGAACAAGGGAATACAGATCAAGTTTTGGCAATCAAGCGCCCACCTGGATGATAAGGGAATGCAGTTCAGGTTTTTGCAATTAGGCACCCACCTGGAGAACAAGGGAATACAGTTCAAGGAGAACAAGGGAATATAGTTCAAGTTTTGGCAATCAGTTGCCCACCTGGAGAACAAGGGAATACAGTTAAAGTTTTGGAAATCAGGCGCCCACCTGGAGAACAAGGGAATACAGTTCAAGTTTTGGCAATCATGCGCCCACCTGGAGAAAAAGGGAATACAGTTCCTGTTTTCGCAATCAGGTGCCCACCTGGAGAACAAGGGGATTAAGTTCAAGTTTTGGTAATCAAGCGCCCACCTGGAGAACAAGGGAATACAGTTCGAGTTTTCATAATCAAGCACCCCACCTGGAGAACAAGGGATTACAGTTCAAGTTTTGGCAATCAGGCACCCACCTGGAGAATAAGGGAATACAGTTCAAGTTTGGGCAATCAGGCACCCACCTGGAGAACAAGGCAATATAGTTAAAGCTTTGGCAATCAGGCGCCCACCTGGAGAATAAGGGAATATAGTTAAAGTTTTGGCAATCAGGCGCCTAGCTGGAAAATAAGGGAATACAGTTAAAATTTTGGCAATCAGGCGCCCACCTGGAGAATAAGGGAATACAGTTCAAGTTTCGGCAATCAGGCGCCCACTAGGAGAATAAGAGAATACAGCTCAAGTTTCGGCAATCAGGCGCCCACCTAGAGAACAAAGGAATGCAGTTCAAGTTTTCGCTATTAGCCTCCCACCTGGAGAAACATGGAATACAGTTCAAGTTTTGGTAATAAAGCGGCAACATGGAGAACAAGGGAATAAATTTTCAAGTTTTGGCAATCAAATGCCCACCTGGAGAATAAGGGAATACAGTTCAAGTTTCGGCAATCAGGCGCCCACTTGGAGAATAAGGGAATATAGATCAAGTTTTGGCAATCAAGCGCCCACCTGGATGACAAGGGAATGCTGTTCAGGTTTTTGCAATTAGGCACCCACCTGGAGAACAAGGGAATACAGTTAAAGTTTTGGCAATCAGACACCCACCTGGAGAACAAGGGAATACTGTTCAAGTTTTGGCAATCAGGTGCCTACCTGGATAACAAGGGAATGCAGTTCAGGTTTTTGCAATTAGGCACCCACCTAGAGAACAAGGGAATACAGTTCAAATTTGGGCAATCAGGCACCCACCTGGAGAACAAGGGAATACAGTTCAAGGAGAACAAGGGAATATAGTTCAAGTTTTGGCAATCAGGTGCCCATCTGAAGAACAAGGGAATACATTTAAAGTATTGGCAATCAGGCGCCCACCTGGAAAACAAGGGAATACAGTTCAAGTTTTGGCAATCATACGCCCACCTGGAGAACAAGGGAATACATTTCAAGTTTTCGCAATCAGGCGCCCACCTGGAGAACAAGGAAATACAGTTAAAGTTTTGGCAATCAGGCGCCCACCTGGAGAACAAGGGAATACAATTCAAGTTTTCGCAATTGGGCACCCACCTGGAGAAATAGGGAATACAGTTCAAGTTTCGGCAATCAGGCGCCCACCTAGAGAACAAAGGAATGCAGTTCAAGTTTCGGCAATCAGGCGCCCACTTAGAGAACAAGGGAATGTAGTTCAGGTTTTGGCAATCAGGCGCCCACCTGGAGAATAAGGGAATACAGTTCAAGTTTGGGTAATCAGGCACCTACCTGGAGAACAAGGGAATACAGTTCAAGGAGAACAAGGGAATATAGTTCAAGTTTTGGCAATCAGGTGCCCACCTGAAGAACAAGGGAATACAGTTAAAGTATTGGCAATCAGGCGCCCACCTGGAGAACAAGGGAATACAGTTCAAGTTTTGGCAATCATACGCCCACCTGGAGAACAAGGGAATACATTTCAAGTTTTCGCAATCAGGCGCCCACCTGGAGAACAAGGAAATACAGTTAAAGTTTTGGCAATCAGGCACCCACCTGGAGAACAAGGGAATACTGTTCAAGTTTTGGCAATCAGGCTCCTAGCTGGATAACAAGGGAATGCAGTTCAGGTTTTTGCAATTAGGCACCCACCTGGAGAACAAGGGAATACAGTTCAAATTTGGGCAATCAGGCACCCACCTGGAGAACAAGGGAATACAGTTCAAGGAGAACAAGGGAATATAGTTCAAGTTTTGGCAATCAGGTGCCCACCTGAAGAACAAGGGAATACAGTTAAAGTATTGGCAATCAGGCGCCTACCTGGAGAATAAGGGAATACAGTTCAAGTTTTGGCAATCATACACCCACCTAGAGAACAAGGGAATACATTTCAAGTTTTCGCAATCAGGCGCCCACCTGGAGAACAAGGAAATACAGTTAAAGTTTTGGCAATCAGGAGCCCACTTGGAGAACAAGGGAATACAATTCAAGTTTTCGTAATTGGGCGCCCACCTGGAGAAACAGGGAATACAGTTCAAGTTTCAGTAATCAGGCGCCCACTTGGAGAACAAGGGAATACAATTCAAATTTTCGCAATTGGGCACCCACCTGGAGAAATAGGGAATACAGTTCAAGTTTCGGCAATCAGGCGCCCACCTAGAGAACAAAGGAATGCAGTTCAAGTTTCGGCAATCAGGCGCCCACTTAGAGAACAAGGGAATGTAGTTCAGGTTTTGGTAATCAGGCGCCCATCTAGAGAACAAGGGAATACAGTTCAAGTTTGGGCAATCAGGCACCTACCTGGAGAACAAGGGAATACAGTTAAAGTTTTGGCAATCAGGCGCCCACCTGGAGAACAAGGGCATACAATTCAAGTTTTGGCAATCAGGTGCCCACCTGGAGAACAAGGGAATATGGTTAAAGTTTTGGCAATCAGGCTCCCACTTAGAGAACAAGGGAATGTAGTTCAGGTTTTGGCAATCAGGCGCCCACCTAGTGAACAAGGGAATACAATTCAAGTTTGGGCAATCAGGCACCCACCTGGAGAACAAGGGAATACAGTTAAAGTTTTGGCAATCAGGCGCCCACCTGGAGAACAAGGGAATATAGTTCAAGTTTTGGCAATCAGGCACCCACCTGGAGAACAAGGGAATACAGTTCAAGATTTGGCAATCATACGCCCACCTGGAGAACAAGGGAATACATTTCAAGTTTTCGCAATCAGGCGCCCACCTGGAGAACAAGGAAATACAGTTAAAGTTTTGGCAATCAGGCGCCCACCTGGAGAACAAGGGAATACAATTCAAGTTTTCGTAATTGGGTGCCCACCTGGAGAAACAGGGAATACAGTTCAAGTTTCGGTAATCAGGCGCCCACTTGGAGAACAAGGGAATACAATTCAAGTTTTCGCAATTGGGCACCCACCTGGAGAAATAGGGAATACAGTTCAAGTTTCGGCAATCAGGCGCCCACCTAGAGAACAAAGGAATGCAGTTCAAGTTTCGGCAATCAGGCGCCCACTTAGAGAACAAGGGAATGTAGTTCAGGTTTTGGCAATCAGGCGCCCACCTGGAGAATAAGGGAATACAGTTCAAGTTTGGGTAATCAGGCACCTACCTGGAGAACAAGGGAATACAGTTCAAGGAGAACAAGGGAATATAGTTCAAGTTTTGGCAATCAGGTGCCCACCTGAAGAACAAGGGAATACAGTTAAAGTATTGGCAATCAGGCGCCCACCTGGAGAACAAGGGAATACAGTTCAAGTTTTGGCAATCATACGCCCACCTGGAGAACAAGGGAATACATTTCAAGTTTTCGCAATCAGGCGCCCACTTGGAGAACAAGGAAATACAGTTAAAGTTTTGGCAATCAGGCACCCACCTGGAGAACAAGGGAATACTGTTCAAGTTTTGGCAATCAGGCGCCTACCTGGATAACAAGGGAATGCAGTTCAGGTTTTTGCAATTAGGCACCCACCTGGAGAACAAGGGAATACAGTTCAAATTTGGGCAATCAGGCACCCACCTGGAGAACAAGGGAATACAGTTCAAGGAGAACAAGGGAATATAGTTCAAGTTTTGGCAATCAGGTGCCCACCTGAAGAACAAGGGAATACAGTTAAAGTATTGGCAATCAGGCGCCCACTTGGAGAACAAGGGAATACAGTTCAAGTTTTGGCAATCATACGCCCACCTGGAGAACAAGGGAATACATTTCAAGTTTTTGCAATCAGGCGCCCACCTGGAGAACAAGGAAATACAGTTAAAGTTTTGGCAATCAGGCGCCCACCTGGAGAACAAGGGAATACAATTCAAGTTTTCGTAATTGGGCGCCCACCTGGAGAAACAGGGAATACAGTTCAAGTTTCGGTAATCAGGCGCCCACTTGGAGAACAAGGGAATACAATTCAAATTTTCGCAATTGGGCACCCACCTGGAGAAATAGGGAATACAGTTCAAGTTTCGGCAATCAGGCGCCCACCTAGAGAACAAAGGAATGCAGTTCAAGTTTCGGCAATCAGGCGCCCACTTAGAGAACAAGGGAATGTAGTTCAGGTTTTGGCAATCAGGCGCCCATCTAGAGAACAAGGGAATACAGTTCAATTTTGGGCAATCAGGCACCTACCTGGAGAACAAGGGAATACAGTTAAAGTTTTGGCAATCAGGCGCCCACCTGGAGAACAAGGGCATACAATTCAAGTTTTGGCAATCAGGTGCCCACCTGGAGAACAAGGGAATATGGTTAAAGTTTTGGCAATCAGGCTCCCACTTAGAGAACAAGGGAATGTAGTTCAGGTTTTGGCAATCAGGTGCCCACCTAAAGAACAAGGGAATACAGTTCAAGTTTGGGCAATCAGGCACCCACCTGGAGAACAAGGGAATACAGTTCAAGTTTTGGCAATCATACGCCCACCTGGAGAACAAGGGAATACATTTCAAGTTTTCGCAATCAGGCGCCCACCTGGAGAACAAGGAAATACAGTTAAAGTTTTGGCAATCAGGCACCCACCTGGAGAACAAGGGAATACTGTTCAAGTTTTGGCAATCAGGCGCCTACCTGGATAACAAGGGAATGCAGTTCAGGTTTTTGCAATTAGGCACCCACCTGGAGAACAAGGGAATACAGTTCAAATTTGGGCAATCAGGCACCCACCTGGAGAACAAGGGAATACAGTTCAAGGAGAACAAGGGAATATAGTTCAAGTTTTGGCAATCAGGTGCCCACCTGAAGAACAAGGGAATACAGTTAAAGTATTGGCAATCAGGCGCCTACCTGGAGAACAAGGGAATACAGTTCAAGTTTTGGCAATCATACGCCCACCTGGAGAACAAGGGAATACATTTCAAGTTTTTGCAATCAGGCACCCACCTGGAGAACAAGGAAATACAGTTAAAGTTTTGGCAATCAGGCGCCCACCTGGAGAACAAGGGAATACAATTCAAGTTTTCGTAATTGGGAGCCCACCTGGAGAAACAGGGAATACAGTTCAAGTTACGGTAATCAGGCGCCCACTTGGAGAACAAGGGTATTCAATTCAAATTTTCGCAATTGGGCACCCACCTGGAGAAATAGGGAATACAGTTCAAGTTTCGGCAATCAGGCGCCCACCTATAGAACAAAGGAATGCAGTTCAAGTTTCGGCAATCAGGCGCCCACTTAGAGAACAAGGGAATGTAGTTCAGGTTTTGGCAATCAGGCGCCCATCTATAGAACAAGGGAATACAGTTTAAGTTTGGGCAATCAGGCACCTACCTGGAGAACAAGGGAATACAGTTAAAGTTTTGGCAATCAGGTGCCCACCTGGAGAACAAGGGCATACAATTCAAGTTTTGGCAATCAGGTGCCCACCTGGAGAACAAGGGAATGTGGTTAAAGTTTTGGCAATCAGGCTCCCACTTAGAGAACAAGGGAATGTAGTTCAGGTTTTGGCAATCAGGCGCCCACCTAGAGAACAAGGGAATACTGTTCAAGTTTGGGCAATCAGGCACCCACCTGGAGAACAAGGGAATACAGTTAAAGTTTTGGCAATCAGGCGCCCACCTGGAGAACAAGGGAATACAGTTCAAGTTTTGGCAATCAGGCGCCCACCTGGAGAACAAGGGAATACAGTTCAAGTTTTGTCAATTAGGCGCCCACCTGGAGAACAAGGGAATACATTTCAAGTTTTCGCAATTAGGCACCCACCTGGAGAACAAGGAAATACAGTTAAAGTTTTGGCAATCAGTCGCCCACCTGGAGAACAAGGGAATACAATTCAAGTTTTCGTAATTGGGCGCCCACCTGGAGAAACAGGGAATACAGTTCAAGTTTCGGTAATCAGGCGCCCACTTGGAGAACAAGGGAATACAATTCAAGTTTTCGCAATTGGGCACCCACCTGGAGAAATAGGGAATTCAGTTCAAGTTTCGGCAATCAGGCGCCCACCTAGAGAACAAAGGAATGCAGTTCAAGTTTCGGCAATCAGGCGCCCACTTAGAGAACAAGGGAATGTAGTTCAGGTTTTGGTAATCAGGCGCCCATCTAGAGAACAAGGGAATACAGTTCAAGTTTGGGCAATCAGGCACCTACCTGGAGAACAAGGGAATACAGTTAAAGTTTTGGCAATCAGGCGCCCACCTGGAGAACAAGGGCATACAATTCAAGTTTTGGCAATCAGGTGCCCACCTGGAGAACAAGGGAATATGGTTAAAGTTTTGGCAATCAGGCTCCCACTTAGAGAACAAGGGAATGTAGTTCAGGTTTTGGCAATCAGGCGCCCACCTAGAGAACAAGGGAATACAGTTCAAGTTTGGGCAATCAGGCACCCACCTGGAGAACAAGGGAATACAGTTAAAGTTTTGGCAATCAGGCACCCACCTGGAGAACAAGGGAATATAGTTCAAGTTTTGGCAATCAGGCGCCCACCTAGAGAACAAGGGAATACAGTTCAAGTTTTGGCAATTAGGCGCCGACCTGGAGAACAAGGGAATACAGTTAAAGTTTTGGCAATCAGGCGCCCACCTAGAGAACAAGGGAATACAGTTAAAGTTTGGCCAATCAGGCACCCACCTGGAGAGCAAGGGAATACAGTTAAAGTTTGGGCAATCAGGCGCCCACCTGGAGAACAATGGAATACAATTCAAGTTTTGGCAATTAGGCACCCACCTGAGAACAAGGGAATACAATTCAAGTTTTGGCAATCAGGCGCCCACCTGAAGAACAAGGGAATACAGTTCAAGTTTTGGCAATCAGGCGCCTACATGGAGAACAAGGGAATACCATTAAAGTTTTTGCAATCAGGCACCCACCTAAAGAACAAGGAAATACAGTTAAAGTTTTGGCAATCAGGTGCCCACTTAGAGAACAAGGGAATACAGTTAAAGTTTGGCTAATCAGGCACCCACCTGGAGAGCAAGGGAATACAGTTCAAGTTTGGGCAATCAGGTGCGCACCTGGAGAACAAGGGCAAAAGTTCAAGTTTTGGCAATCAGGCGCCCACCTGGAGAACAAGGGAATACAGTTCATGTTTCGGCAATCAGCCACCCACTTGGAGAACAAGGGAATACAGTTCAAGTTTGGGCAATCAGGCGCCCACCTGGAGAACAAGGGAATACAGTTAAAGTTTTAGCAATCAGGCTCCCACCTGGAGAACAAGGGCATACAATTCAAGTTTTGGCAATCAGGCGCCCACCTGGAGAACAAGGGCATATAGTTAAAGTTTTGGCAATCAGACATCCATCTGGAAAATAAGGGAATACAGTTCAAGTTTTGGCAATCAGGCGCCCACTAGGAGAATAAGAGAATACAGCTCAAGTTTCGGCAATCAGGCACCCACCTAGAGAACAAAGGAATGCAGTTCAAGTTTTCGCTATTAGACGCCCACCTGGAGAAACATGGAATACAGTTCAAGTTTTGGTAATAAAGAGGCAACCTGGAGAACAAGGGAATAAATTTTCAAGTTTTGGCAATCAAATGCCTACCTGGAGAATAAGGGAATACAGTTTAAGTTTCGGCAATCAGGCGCCCACTTGGAGAACAAGGGAATACAGATCAAGTTTTGGCAATCAAGCGCCCACCTGGATGACAAGGGAATGTAGTTCAGGTTTTTGCAATTAGGCACCCACCTGGAGAACAAGGGAATACAGTTCAAGGAGAACAAGGGAATATAGTTCAAGTTTTGGCAATCAGTTGCCCACCTGGAGAACAAGGGAATACAGTTAAAGTTTTGGAAATCAGGCGCCCACCTGGAGAACAAGGGAATACAGTTCAAGTTTTGGCAATAATGCGCCCACCTGGAGAAAAAGGGAATACAGTTCATGTTTTCGCAATCAGGTGCCCACCTGGAGAACAAGGGGATTAAGTTCAAGTTTTGGTAATCAAGCGCCCACCTGGAGAACAAGGGAATACAGTTCAAGTTTTCATAATCAAGCACCCCACCTGGAGAACAAGGGATTACAGTTCAAGTTTTGGCAATCAGGCACCTACCTGGAGAATAAGGGAATACAGTTCAAGTTTGGGCAATCAGGCACCCACCTGGAGAACAAGGCAATATAGTTAAAGCTTTGGCAATCAGGCGCCCACCTAGAGAATAAGGGAATATAGTTAAAGTTTTGGCAATCAGGCGCCTAGCTGGAAAATAAGGGAATACAGTTCAAGGAGAACAAGGGAATATAGTTCAAGTTTTGGCAATCAGTTGCCCACCTGGAGAACAAGGGAATACAGTTAAAGTTTTGGCAATCAGGCGCCCACCTGGAGAACAAGAGAATACAGTTCAAGTTTTGGCAATCATGCGCCCACCTGGAGAAAAAGGGAATACAGTTCATGTTTTCGCAATCAGGTGCCCACCTGGAGAACAAGGGGATTAAGTTCAAGTTTTGGTAATCAAGCGCCCACCTGGAGAACAAGGGAATACAGTTCAAGTTTTCATAATCAAGCACCCCACCTGGAGAACAAGGGATTACAGTTCAAGTTTTGGCAATCAGGCACCTACCTGGAGAATAAGGGAATACAGTTCAAGTTTGGGCAATCAGGCACCCACCTGGAGAACAAGGCAATATAGTTAAAGCTTTGGCAATCAGGCGCCCACCTAGAGAATAAGGGAATATAGTTAAAGTTTTGGCAATCAGGCGCCTAGCTGGAAAATAAGGGAATACAGTTAAAATTTTGGCAATCAGGCGCCCACCTGGAGAATAAGGGAATACAGTTCAAGTTTCGGCAATCAGGCGGCCACTAGGAGAATAAGAGAATACAGCTCAAGTTTCGGCAATCAGGCGCCCACCTAGAGAACAAAGGAATGCAGTTCAAGTTTTCGCTATTAGCCGCCCACCTGGAGAAACATGGAATACAGTTCAAGTTTTGGTAATAAAGCGGCAACATGGAGAACAAGGGAATAAATTTTCAAGTTTTGGCAATCAAATGCCCACCTGGAGAATAAGGGAATACAGTTCAAGTTTCGGCAATCAGGCGCCCACTTGGAGAATAAGGGAATATAGATCAAGTTTTGGCAATCAAGCGCCCACCTGGATGACAAGGGAATGCAGTTCAGGTTTTTGCAATTAGGCGCCCACCTGGAGAACAAGGGAATACAGTTAAAGTTTTGGCAATCAGACACCCACCTGGAGAACAAGGGAATACTGTTCAAGTTTTGGCAATCAGGCGCCTACCTGGATAACAAGGGAATGCAGTTCAGGTTTTTGCAATTAGGCACCCACCTAGAGAACAAGGGAATACAGTTCAAATTTGGGCAATCAGGCACCCACCTGGAGAACAAGGGAATACAGTTCAAGGAGAACAAGGGAATATAGTTCAAGTTTTGGCAATCAGGTGCCCATCTGAAGAACAAGGGAATACAGTTAAAGTATTGGCAATCAGGCGCCGACCTGGAGAACAAGGGAATACAGTTCAAGTTTTGGCAATCATACGCCCACCTGGAGAACAAGGGAATACATTTCAAGTTTTCGCAATCAGGCGCCCACCTGGAGAACAAGGAAATACAGTTAAAGTTTTGGCAATCAGGCGCCCACCTGAAGAACAAGGGAATACAATTCAAGTTTTCGTAATTGGGCGCCCACCTGGAGAAACAAGGAATACAGTTCAAGTTTCGGTAATCAGGCGCCCACTTGGAGAACAAGGGAATACAATTCAAGTTTTCGCAATTGGGCACCCACCTGGAGAAATAGGGAATACAGTTCAAGTTTCGGCAATCAGGCGCCCACCTAGAGAACAAAGGAATGCAGTTCAAGTTTCGGCAATCAGGCGCCCACTTAGAGAACAAGGGAATGTAGTTCAGGTTTTGGCAATCAGGCGCCCACCTGGAGAATAAGGGAATACAGTTCAAGTTTGGGTAATCAGGCACCTACCTGGAGAACAAGGGAATACAGTTCAAGGAGAACAAGGGAATATAGTTCAAGTTTTGGCAATCAGGTGCCCACCTGAAGAACAAGGGAATACAGTTAAAGTATTGGCAATCAGGCGCCCACCTGGAGAACAAGGGAATACAGTTCAAGTTTTGGCAATCATACGCCCACCTAGAGAACAAGGGAATACATTTCAAGTTTTCACAATCAGGCGCCCACCTGGAGAACAAGGAAATACAGATAAAGTTTTGGCAATCAGGCACCCACCTGGAGAACAAGGGAATACTGTTCAAGTTTTGGCAATCAGGCGCCTACCTGGATAACAAGGGAATGCAGTTCAGGTTTTTGCAATTAGGCACCCACCTGGAGAACAAGGGAATACAGTTCAAATTTGGGCAATCATGCACCCACCTGGAGAATAAGGGAATACAGTTCAAGTTTCGGCAATCAGGCACCCACTAGGAGAATAAGAGAATACAGCTCAAGTTTCGGCAATCAGGCGCCCACCTAGAGAACAAAGGAATGCAGTTCAAGTTTTCGTTATTAGCCGCCCACCTGGAGAAACATGGAATACAGTTCAAGTTTTGGTAATAAAGCGGCAACATGGAGAACAAGGGAATAAATTTTCAAGTTTTGGCAATCAAATGCCCACCTGGAGAATAAGGGAATACAGTTCAAGTTTCGGCAATCAGGCGCCCACTTGGAGAATAAGGGAATATAGATCAAGTTTTGGCAATCAAGCGCACACCTGGATGACAAGGGAATGCAGTTCAGGTTTTTGCAATTAGGCACCCACCTGGAGAACAAGGGAATACAGTTAAAGTTTTGGCAATCAGACACCCACCTGGAGAACAAGGGAATACTATTCAAGTTTTAGCAATCAGGCGCCTACCTGGATAACAAGGGAATGCAGTTCAGGTTTTTGCAATTAGGCACCCACCTAGAGAACAAGGGAATACAGTTCAAATTTGGGCAATCAGGCACCCCCTGGAGAACAAGGGAATACAGTTCAAGGAGAACAAGGGAATATAGTTCAAGTTTTGGCAATCAGGTGCCCATCTGAAGAACAAGGGAATACAGTTAAAGTATTGGCAATCAGGCGCCCACCTGGAGAACAAGGGAATACAGTTCAAGTTTTGGCAATCATACGCCCACCTGGAGAACAAGGGAATACATTTCAAGTTTTCGCAATCAGGCGCCCACCTGGAGAACAAGGAAATACAGTTAAAGTTTTGGCAATCAGGCGCCCACCTGGAGAACAAGGGAATACAATTCAAGTTTTCGTAATTGGGCGCCCACCTGGAGAAACAGGGAATACAGTTCAAGTTTCGGTAATCAGGCGCCCACTTGGAGAACAAGGGAATACAATTCAAGTTTTCGCAATTGGGCACCCACCTGGAGAAATAGGGAATACAGTTCAAGTTTCGGCAATCAGGCGCCCACCTAGAGAACAAAGGAATGCAGTTCAAGTTTCGGCAATCAGGAGCCCACTTAGAGAACAAGGGAATGTAGTTCAGGTTTTGGCAATCAGGCGCCCACCTGGAGAATAAGGGAATACAGTTCAAGTTTGGGTAATCAGGCACCTACCTGGAGAACAAGGGAATACAGTTCAAGGAGAACAAGGGAATATAGTTCAAGTTTTGGCAATCAGGTGCCCACCTGAAGAACAAGGGAATACAGTTAAAGTATTGGCAATCAGGCGCCCACCTGGAGAACAAGGGAATACAGTTCAAGTTTTGGCAATCATACGCCCACCTGGAGAACAAGGGAATACATTTCAAGTTTTCGCAATCAGGCGCCCACCTGGAGAACAAGGAAATACAGTTAAAGTTTTGGCAATCAGGCACCCACCTGGAGAACAAGGGAATACTGTTCAAGTTTTGGCAATCAGGCGCCTACCTGGATAACAAGGGAATGCAGTTCAGGTTTTTGCAATTAGGCACCCACCTGGAGAACAAGGGAATACAGTTCAAATTTGGGCAATCATGCACCCACCTGGAGAATAAGGGAATACAGTTCAAGTTTCGGCAATCAGGCACCCACTAGGAGAATAAGAGAATACAGCTCAAGTTTCGGCAATCAGGCGCCCACCTAGAGAACAAAGGAATGCAGTTCAAGTTTTCGCTATTAGCCGCCCACCTGGAGAAACATGGAATACAGTTCAAGTTTTGGTAATAAAGCGGCAACATGGAGAACAAGGGAATAAATTTTCAAGTTTTGGCAATCAAATGCCCACCTGGAGAATAAGGGAATACAGTTCAAGTTTCGGCAATCAGGCGCCCACTTGGAGAATAAGGGAATATAGATCAAGTTTTGGCAATCAAGCGCCCACCTGGATGACAAGGGAATGCAGTTCAGGTTTTTGCAATTAGGCACCCACCTGGAGAACAAGGGAATACAGTTAAAGTTTTGGCAATCAGACACCCACCTGGAGAACAAGGGAATACAGTTCAAGTTTTGGCAATCAGGCGCCTACCTGGATAACAAGGGAATGCAGTTCAGGTTTTTGCAATTAGGCACCCACCTAGAGAACAAGGGAATACAGTTCAAATTTGGGCAATCAGGCACCCACCTGGAGAACAAGGGAATACAGTTCAAGGAGAACAAGGGAATATAGTTCAAGTTTTGGCAATCAGGTGCCCATCTAAAGAACAAGGGAATACAGTTAAAGTATTGGCAATCAGGCGCCGACCTGGAGAACAAGGGAATACAGTTCAAGTTTTGGCAATCATACGCCCACCTGGAGAACAAGGGAATACATTTCAAGTTTTCGCAATCAGGCGCCCACCTGGAGAACAAGGAAATACAGTTAAAGTTTTGGCAATCAGGCACCCACCTGGAGAACAAGGGAATACTGTTCAAGTTTTGGCAATCAGGCGCCTACCTGGATAACAAGGGAATGCAGTTCAGGTTTTTGCAATTAGGCACCCACCTGGAGAACAAGGGAATACAGTTCAAATTTGGGCAATCATGCACCCACCTGGAGAATAAGGGAATACAGTTCAAGTTTCGGCAATCAGGCACCCACTAGGAGAATAAGAGAATACATCTCAAGTTTCGGCAATCAGGCGCCCACCTAGAGAACAAAGGAATGCAGTTCAAGTTTTCGCTATTAGCCGCCCACCTGGAGAAACATGGAATACAGTTCAAGTTTTGGTAATAAAGCGGCAACATGGAGAACAAGGGAATAAATTTTCAAGTTTTGGCAATCAAATGCCCACCTGGAGAATAAGGGAATACAGTTCAAGTTTCGGCAATCAGGCGCCCACTTGGAGAATAAGGGAATATAGATCAAGTTTTGGCAATCAAGCGCCCACCTGGATGACAAGGGAATGCAGTTCAGGTTTTTGCAATTAGGCACCCACCTGGAGAACAAGGGAATACAATTAAAGTTTTGGCAATCAGACACCCACCTGGAGAACAAGGGAATACTATTCAAGTTTTGGCAATCAGGCACCTACCTGGATAACAAGGGAATGCAGTTCAGGTTTTTGCAATTAGGCACCCACCTAGAGAACAAGGGAATACAGTTCAAATTTGGGCAATCAGGCACCCACCTGGAGAATAAGGGAATACAGTTCAAGGAGAACAAGGGAATATAGTTCAAGTTTTGGCAATCAGGTGCCCATCTGAAGAACAAGGGAATACAGTTAAAGTATTGGCAATCAGGCGCCGACCTGGAGAACAAGGGAATACAGTTCAAGTTTTGGCAATCATACGCCCACCTGGAGAACAAGGGAATACATTTCAAGTTTTCGCAATCAGGCGCCCACCTGGAGAACAAGGAAATACAGTTAAAGTTTTGGCAATCAGGCGCCCACCTGGAGAACAAGGGAATACAATTCAAGTTTTCGTAATTGGGCGCCCACCTGGAGAAACAGGGAATACAGTTCAAGTTTCGGTAAGCAGGCGCCCACTTGGAGAACAAGGGAATACAATTCAAGTTTTCGCAATTGGGCACCCACCTGGAGAAATAGGGAATACAGTTCAAGTTTCGGCAATCAGGCGCCCACCTAGAGAACAAAGGAATGCAGTTCAAGTTTCGGCAATCAGGCGCCCACTTAGAGAACAAGGGAATGTAGTTCAGGTTTTGGCAATCAGGCGCCCACCTGGAGAATAAGGGAATACAGTTCAAGTTTGGGTAATCAGGCACCTACCTGGAGAACAAGGGAATACAGTTCAAGTTTTGGCAATCATACGCCCACCTGGAGAACAAGGGAATACATTTCAAGTTTTCGCAATCAGGCGCCCACCTGGAGAACAAGGAAATACAGTTAAAGTTTTGGCAATCAGGCACCCACCTGGAGAACAAGGGAATACTGTTCAAGTTTTGGCAATCAGGCGCCTACCTGGATAACAAGGGAATGCAGTTCAGGTTTTTGCAATTAGGCACCCACCTGGAGAACAAGGGAATACAGTTCAAATTTGGGCAATCAGGCACCCACCTGGAGAACAAGGGAATACAGTTCAAGGAGAACAAGGGAATATAGTTCAAGTTTTGGCAATCAGTTGCCCACCTGGAGAACAAGGGAATACAGTTAAAGTTTTGGAAATCAGGCGCCCACCTGGAGAACAAGAGAATACAGTTCAAGTTTTGGCAATCATGCGCCCACCTGGAGAAAAAGGGAATACAGTTCATGTTTTCGCAATCAGGTGCCCACCTGGAGAACAAGGGGATTAAGTTCAAGTTTTGGTAATCAAGCGCCCACCTGGAGAACAAGGGAATACAGTTCAAGTTTTCATAATCAAGCACCCCACCTGGAGAACAAGGGATTACAGTTCAAGTTTTGGCAATCAGGCACCTACCTGGAGAATAAGGGAATACAGTTCAAGTTTGGGCAATCAGGCACCCACCTGGAGAACAAGGCAATATAGTTAAAGCTTTGGCAATCAGGCGCCCACCTAGAGAATAAGGGAATATAGTTAAAGTTTTGGCAATCAGGCGCCTAGCTGGAAAATAAGGGAATACAGTTAAAATTTTGGCAATCAGGCGCCCACCTGGAGAATAAGGGAATACAGTTCAAGTTTCGGCAATCAGGCGGCCACTAGGAGAATAAGAGAATACAGCTCAAGTTTCGGCAATCAGGCGCCCACCTAGAGAACAAAGGAATGCAGTTCAAGTTTTCGCTATTAGCCGCCCACCTGGAGAAACATGGAATACAGTTCAAGTTTTGGTAATAAAGCGGCAACATGGAGAACAAGGGAATAAATTTTCAAGTTTTGGCAATCAAATGCCCACCTGGAGAATAAGGGAATACAGTTCAAGTTTCGGCAATCAGGCGCCCACTTGGAGAATAAGGGAATATAGATCAAGTTTTGGCAATCAAGCGCCCACCTGGATGACAAGGGAATGCAGTTCAGGTTTTTGCAATTAGGCGCCCACCTGGAGAACAAGGGAATACAGTTAAAGTTTTGGCAATCAGACACCCACCTGGAGAACAAGGGAATACTGTTCAAGTTTTGGCAATCAGGCGCCTACCTGGATAACAAGGGAATGCAGTTCAGGTTTTTGCAATTAGGCACCCACCTAGAGAACAAGGGAATACAGTTCAAATTTGGGCAATCAGGCACCCACCTGGAGAACAAGGGAATACAGTTCAAGGAGAACAAGGGAATATAGTTCAAGTTTTGGCAATCAGGTGCCCATCTGAAGAACAAGGGAATACAGTTAAAGTATTGGCAATCAGGCGCCGACCTGGAGAACAAGGGAATACAGTTCAAGTTTTGGCAATCATACGCCCACCTGGAGAACAAGGGAATACATTTCAAGTTTTCGCAATCAGGCGCCCACCTGGAGAACAAGGAAATACAGTTAAAGTTTTGGCAATCAGGCGCCCACCTGAAGAACAAGGGAATACAATTCAAGTTTTCGTAATTGGGCGCCCACCTGGAGAAACAAGGAATACAGTTCAAGTTTCGGTAATCAGGCGCCCACTTGGAGAACAAGGGAATACAATTCAAGTTTTCGCAATTGGGCACCCACCTGGAGAAATAGGGAATACAGTTCAAGTTTCGGCAATCAGGCGCCCACCTAGAGAACAAAGGAATGCAGTTCAAGTTTCGGCAATCAGGCGCCCACTTAGAGAACAAGGGAATGTAGTTCAGGTTTTGGCAATCAGGCGCCCACCTGGAGAATAAGGGAATACAGTTCAAGTTTGGGTAATCAGGCACCTACCTGGAGAACAAGGGAATACAGTTCAAGGAGAACAAGGGAATATAGTTCAAGTTTTGGCAATCAGGTGCCCACCTGAAGAACAAGGGAATACAGTTAAAGTATTGGCAATCAGGCGCCCACCTGGAGAACAAGGGAATACAGTTCAAGTTTTGGCAATCATACGCCCACCTAGAGAACAAGGGAATACATTTCAAGTTTTCACAATCAGGCGCCCACCTGGAGAACAAGGAAATACAGATAAAGTTTTGGCAATCAGGCACCCACCTGGAGAACAAGGGAATACTGTTCAAGTTTTGGCAATCAGGCGCCTACCTGGATAACAAGGGAATGCAGTTCAGGTTTTTGCAATTAGGCACCCACCTGGAGAACAAGGGAATACAGTTCAAATTTGGGCAATCATGCACCCACCTGGAGAATAAGGGAATACAGTTCAAGTTTCGGCAATCAGGCACCCACTAGGAGAATAAGAGAATACAGCTCAAGTTTCGGCAATCAGGCGCCCACCTAGAGAACAAAGGAATGCAGTTCAAGTTTTCGTTATTAGCCGCCCACCTGGAGAAACATGGAATACAGTTCAAGTTTTGGTAATAAAGCGGCAACATGGAGAACAAGGGAATAAATTTTCAAGTTTTGGCAATCAAATGCCCACCTGGAGAATAAGGGAATACAGTTCAAGTTTCGGCAATCAGGCGCCCACTTGGAGAATAAGGGAATATAGATCAAGTTTTGGCAATCAAGCGCACACCTGGATGACAAGGGAATGCAGTTCAGGTTTTTGCAATTAGGCACCCACCTGGAGAACAAGGGAATACAGTTAAAGTTTTGGCAATCAGACACCCACCTGGAGAACAAGGGAATACAGTTCAAGTTTTAGCAATCAGGCGCCTACCTGGATAACAAGGGAATGCAGTTCAGGTTTTTGCAATTAGGCACCCACCTAGAGAACAAGGGAATACAGTTCAAATTTGGGCAATCAGGCACCCACCTGGAGAACAAGGGAATACAGTTCAAGGAGAACAAGGGAATATAGTTCAAGTTTTGGCAATCAGGTGCCCATCTGAAGAACAAGGGAATACAGTTAAAGTATTGGCAATCAGGCGCCCACCTGGAGAACAAGGGAATACAGTTCAAGTTTTGGACATCATACGCCCACCTGGAGAACAAGGGAATACATTTCAAGTTTTCGCAATCAGGCGCCCACCTGGAGAACAAGGAAATACAGTTAAAGTTTTGGCAATCAGGCGCCCACCTGGAGAACAAGGGAATACAATTCAAGTTTTCGTAATTGGGCGCCCACCTGGAGAAACAGGGAATACAGTTCAAGTTTCGGTAATCAGGCGCCCACTTGGAGAACAAGGGAATACAATTCAAGTTTTCGCAATTGGGCACCCACCTGGAGAAATAGGGAATACAGTTCAAGTTTCGGCAATCAGGCGCCCACCTAGAGAACAAAGGAATGCAGTTCAAGTTTCGGCAATCAGGAGCCCACTTAGAGAACAAGGGAATGTAGTTCAGGTTTTGGCAATCAGGCGCCCACCTGGAGAATAAGGGAATACAGTTCAAGTTTGGGTAATCAGGCACCTACCTGGAGAACAAGGGAATACAGTTCAAGGAGAACAAGGGAATATAGTTCAAGTTTTGGCAATCAGGTGCCCACCTGAAGAACAAGGGAATACAGTTAAAGTATTGGCAATCAGGCGCCCACCTGGAGAACAAGGGAATACAGTTCAAGTTTTGGCAATCATACGCCCACCTGGAGAACAAGGGAATACATTTCAAGTTTTCGCAATCAGGCGCCCACCTGGAGAACAAGGAAATACAGTTAAAGTTTTGGCAATCAGGCACCCACCTGGAGAACAAGGGAATACTGTTCAAGTTTTGGCAATCAGGCGCCTACCTGGATAACAAGGGAATGCAGTTCAGGTTTTTGCAATTAGGCACCCACCTGGAGAACAAGGGAATACAGTTCAAATTTGGGCAATCATGCACCCACCTGGAGAATAAGGGAATACAGTTCAAGTTTCGGCAATCAGGCACCCACTAGGAGAATAAGAGAATACATCTCAAGTTTCGGCAATCAGGCGCCCACCTAGAGAACAAAGGAATGCAGTTCAAGTTTTCGCTATTAGCCGCCCACCTGGAGAAACATGGAATACAGTTCAAGTTTTGGTAATAAAGCGGCAACATGGAGAACAAGGGAATAAATTTTCAAGTTTTGGCAATCAAATGCCCACCTGGAGAATAAGGGAATACAGTTCAAGTTTCGGCAATCAGGCGCCCACTTGGAGAATAAGGGAATATAGATCAAGTTTTGGCAATCAAGCGCCCACCTGGATGACAAGGGAATGCAGTTCAGGTTTTTGCAATTAGGCACCCACCTGGAGAACAAGGGAATACAGTTAAAGTTTTGGCAATCAGACACCCACCTGGAGAACAAGGGAATACAGTTCAAGTTTTGGCAATCAGGCGCCTACCTGGATAACAAGGGAATGCAGTTCAGGTTTTTGCAATTAGGCACCCACCTAGAGAACAAGGGAATACAGTTCAAATTTGGGCAATCAGGCACCCACCTGGAGAACAAGGGAATACAGTTCAAGGAGAACAAGGGAATATAGTTCAAGTTTTGGCAATCAGGTGCCCATCTAAAGAACAAGGGAATACAGTTAAAGTATTGGCAATCAGGCGCCGACCTGGAGAACAAGGGAATACAGTTCAAGTTTTGGCAATCATACGCCCACCTGGAGAACAAGGGAATACATTTCAAGTTTTCGCAATCAGGCGCCCACCTGGAGAACAAGGAAATACAGTTAAAGTTTTGGCAATCAGGCACCCACCTGGAGAACAAGGGAATACTGTTCAAGTTTTGGCAATCAGGCGCCTACCTGGATAACAAGGGAATGCAGTTCAGGTTTTTGCAATTAGGCACCCACCTGGAGAACAAGGGAATACAGTTCAAATTTGGGCAATCATGCACCCACCTGGAGAATAAGGGAATACAGTTCAAGTTTCGGCAATCAGGCACCCACTAGGAGAATAAGAGAATACATCTCAAGTTTCGGCAATCAGGCGCCCACCTAGAGAACAAAGGAATGCAGTTCAAGTTTTCGCTATTAGCCGCCCACCTGGAGAAACATGGAATACAGTTCAAGTTTTGGTAATAAAGCGGCAACATGGAGAACAAGGGAATAAATTTTCAAGTTTTGGCAATCAAATGCCCACCTGGAGAATAAGGGAATACAGTTCAAGTTTCGGCAATCAGGCGCCCACTTGGAGAATAAGGGAATATAGATCAAGTTTTGGCAATCAAGCGCCCACCTGGATGACAAGGGAATGCAGTTCAGGTTTTTGCAATTAGGCACCCACCTGGAGAACAAGGGAATACAGTTAAAGTTTTGGCAATCAGACACCCACCTGGAGAACAAGGGAATACTATTCAAGTTTTGGCAATCAGGCACCTACCTGGATAACAAGGGAATGCAGTTCAGGTTTTTGCAATTAGGCACCCACCTAGAGAACAAGGGAATACAGTTCAAATTTGGGCAATCAGGCACCCACCTGGAGAATAAGGGAATACAGTTCAAGGAGAACAAGGGAATATAGTTCAAGTTTTGGCAATCAGGTGCCCATCTGAAGAACAAGGGAATACAGTTAAAGTATTGGCAATCAGGCGCCGACCTGGAGAACAAGGGAATACAGTTCAAGTTTTGGCAATCATACGCCCACCTGGAGAACAAGGGAATACATTTCAAGTTTTCGCAATCAGGCGCCCACCTGGAGAACAAGGAAATACAGTTAAAGTTTTGGCAATCAGGCGCCCACCTGGAGAACAAGGGAATACAATTCAAGTTTTCGTAATTGGGCGCCCACCTGGAGAAACAGGGAATACAGTTCAAGTTTCGGTAAGCAGGCGCCCACTTGGAGAACAAGGGAATACAATTCAAGTTTTCGCAATTGGGCACCCACCTGGAGAAATAGGGAATACAGTTCAAGTTTCGGCAATCAGGCGCCCACCTAGAGAACAAAGGAATGCAGTTCAAGTTTCGGCAATCAGGCGCCCACTTAGAGAACAAGGGAATGTAGTTCAGGTTTTGGCAATCAGGCGCCCACCTGGAGAATAAGGGAATACAGTTCAAGTTTGGGTAATCAGGCACCTACCTGGAGAACAAGGGAATACAGTTCAAGTTTTGGCAATCATACGCCCACCTGGAGAACAAGGGAATACATTTCAAGTTTTCGCAATCAGGCGCCCACCTGGAGAACAAGGAAATACAGTTAAAGTTTTGGCAATCAGGCACCCACCTGGAGAACAAGGGAATACTGTTCAAGTTTTGGCAATCAGGCGCCTACCTGGATAACAAGGGAATGCAGTTCAGGTTTTTGCAATTAGGCACCCACCTGGAGAACAAGGGAATACAGTTCAAATTTGGGCAATCAGGCACCCACCTGGAGAACAAGGGAATACAGTTCAAGGAGAACAAGGGAATATAGTTCAAGTTTTGGCAATCAGGTGCCCACCTGAAAAACAAGGGAATACAGTTAAAGTATTGGCAATCAGGCGCCCACTTGGAGAACAAGGGAATACAGTTCAAGTTTTGGCAATCATACGCCCACCTGGAGAACAAGGGAATACATTTCAAGTTTTTGCAATCAGGCGCCCACCTGGAGAACAAGGAAATACAGTTAAAGTTTTGGCAATCAGGCGCCCACCTGGAGAACAAGGGAATACAGTTCAAGTTTCGGCAATCAGGCGCCCACTAGGAGAATAAGAGAATACAGCTCAAGTTTCGGCAATCAGGCGCCTACCTGGATAACAAGGGAATGCAGTTCAGGTTTTTGCAATTAGGCACCCACCTGGAGAACAAGGGAATACAGTTCAAATTTGGGCAATCATGCACCCACCTGGAGAATAAGGGAATACAGTTCAAGTTTCGACAATCAGGCACCCACTTGGAGAATAAGGGAATATAGATCAAGTTTTGGCAATCAAGCGCCCACCTAGATGACAAGGGAATGTAGTTCAGGTTTTTGCAATTAGGCACCCACCTGGAGAACAAGGGAATACAGTTAAAGTTTTGGCAATCAGACACCCACCTAGAGAACAAGGGAATACTGTTCAAGTTTTGGCAATCAGGCGCCTACCTGGAGAACAAGGGCATACAATTCAAGTTTTGGCAATCAGGTGCCCACCTGGAGAACAAGGGAATATGGTTAAAGTTTTGGCAATCAGGCTCCCACTTAGAGAACAAGGGAATGTAGTTCAGGTTTTGGCAATCAGGCGCCCACCTAGAGAACAAGGGAATACAATTCAAGTTTGGGCAATCAGGCACCCACATGGAGAACAAGGGAATACAGTTAAAGTTTTAGCAATCAGGCGCCCACCTGGAGAACAAGGGAATATAGTTCAAGTTTTGGCAATCAGGCACCCACCTGGAGAACAAGGGAATACAGTTCAAGATTTGGCAATCATACGCCCACCTGGAGAACAAGGGAATACATTTCAAGTTTTCGCAATCAGGCGCCCACCTGGAGAACAAGGAAATACAGTTAAAGTTTTGGCAATCAGGCGGCCACCTGGAGAACAAGGGAATACAATTCAAGTTTTCGTAATTGGGCGCCCACCTGGAGAAACAGGGAATACAGTTCAAGTTTCGGTAATCAGGCGCCCACTTGGAGAACAAGGGAATACAATTCAAGTTTTCGCAATTGGGCACCCACCTGGAGAAATAGGGAATACAGTTCAAGTTTCGGCAATCAGGCGCCCACCTAGAGAACAAAGGAATGCAGTTCAAGTTTCGGCAATCAGGCGCCCACTTAGAGAACAAGGGAATGTAGTTCAGGTTTTGGCAATCAGGCGCCCACCTGGAGAATAAGGGAATACAGTTCAAGTTTGGGTAATCAGGCACCTACCTGGAGAACAAGGGAATACAGTTCAAGGAGAACAAGGGAATATAGTTCAAGTTTTGGCAATCAGGTGCCCACCTGAAGAACAAGGGAATACAGTTAAAGTATTGGCAATCAGGCGCCCACCTGGAGAACAAGGGAATACAGTTCAAGTTTTGGCAATCATACGCCCACCTGGAGAACAAGGGAATACATTTCATGTTTTCGCAATCAGGAGCCCACCTGGAGAACAAGGAAATACAGTTAAAGTTTTGGCAATCAGGCACCCACCTGGAGAACAAGGGAATACTGTTCAAGTTTTGGCAATCAGGCGCCTACCTGGATAACAAGGGAATGCAGTTCAGGTTTTTGCAATTAGGCACCCACCTGGAGAACAAGGGAATACAGTTCAAATTTGGGCAATCAGGCACCCACCTGGAGAACAAGGGAATACAGTTCAAGGAGAACAAGGGAATATAGTTCAAGTTTTGGCAATCAGGTGCCCACCTGAAGAACAAGGGAATACAGTTAAAGTATTGGCAATCAGGCGCCCACTTGGAGAACAAGGGAATACAGTTCAAGTTTTGGCAATCATACGCCCACCTGGAGAACAAGGGAATACATTTCAAGTTTTTGCAATCAGGCGCCCACCTGGAGAACAAGGAAATACAGTTAAAGTTTTGGCAATCAGGCGCCCACCTGGAGAACAAGGGAATACATTTCAAGTTTTCGTAATTGGGCGCCCACCTGGAGAAACAGGGAATACAGTTCAAGTTTCGGTAATCAGGCGCCCACTTGGAGAACAAGGGAATACAATTCAAATTTTCGCAATTGGGCACCCACCTGGAGAAATAGGGAATACAGTTCAAGGTTCGGCAATCAGGAGCCCACCTAGAGAACAAGGGAATGCAGTTCAAGTTTCGGCAATCAGGCGCCCACTTAGAGAACAAGGGAATGTAGTTCAGGTTTTGGCAATCAGGCGCCCATCTAGAGAACAAGGGAATACAGTTCAATTTTGGGCAATCAGGCACCTACATGGAGAACAAGGGAATACAGTTAAAGTTTTGGCAATCAGGCGCCCACCTGGAGAACAAGGGCATACAATTCAAATTTTGGCAATCAGGTGCCCACCTGGAGAACAAGGGAATATGGTTAAAGTTTTGGCAATCAGGCTCCCTCTTAGAGAACAAGGGAATGTAGTTCAGGTTTTGGCAATCAGGCGCCCACCTAGAGAACAAGGGAATACTGTTCAAGTTTGGGCAATCAGGCACCCACCTGGAGAACAAGGGAATACAGTTCAAGTTTTGGCAATCATACGCCCACCTGGAGAACAAGGGAATACATTTCAAGTTTTCGCAATCAGGCGCCCACCTGGAGAACAAGGAAATACAGTTAAAGTTTTGGCAATCAGGCACCCACCTGGAGAACAAGGGAATACTGTTCAAGTTTTGGCAATCAGGCGCCTACCTGGATAACAAGGGAATGCAGTTCAGGTTTTTTTGCAATTAGGCACCCACCTGGAGAACAAGGGAATACAGTTCAAATTTGGGCAATCAGGCACCCACCTGGAGAACAAGGGAATACAGTTCAAGGAGAACAAGGGAATATAGTTCAAGTTTTGGCAATCAGGTGCCCACCTGAAGAACAAGGGAATACAGTTAAAGTATTGGCAATCAGGCGCCCACCTGGAGAACAAGGGAATACAGTTCAAGTTTTGGCAATCATACGCCCACCTGGAGAACAAGGGAATACATTTCAAGTTTTTGCAATCAGGCGCCCACCTGGAGAACAAGGAAATACAGTTAAAATTTTGGCAATCAGGCGCCCACCTGGAGAACAAGGGAATACAATTCAAGTTTTCGTAATTGGGCGCCCACCTGGAGAAACAGGGAATACAGTTCAAGTTACGGTAATCAGGCTCCCACTTGGAGAACAAGGGAATACAATTCAAATTTTCGCAATTGGGCACCCACCTGGAGAAATAGGGAATACAGTTCAAGTTTCGGCAATCAGGCGCCCACCTAGAGAACAAAGGAATGCAGTTCAAGTTTCGGCAATCAGGCGCCCACTTAGAGAACAAGGGAATGTAGTTCAGGTTTTGGCAATCAGGCGCCCATCTAGAGAACAAGGGAATACAGTTTAAGTTTGGGCAATCAGGCACCTACCTGGAGAACAAGGGAATACAGTTAAAGTTTTGGCAATCAGGTTCCCACCTGGAGAACAAGGGCATACAATTCAAGTTTTGGCAATCAGGTGCCCACCTGGAGAACAAGGGAATATGGCTAAAGTTTTGGCAATCAGGCTCCCACTTAGAGAACAAGGGAATGTAGTTCAGGTTTTGGCAATCAGGCGCCCACCTAGAGAACAAGGGAATACTGTTCAAGTTTGGGCAATCAGGAACCCACCTGGAGAACAAGGGAATACAGTTAAAGTTTTGGCAATCAGGCGCCCACCTGGAGAACAAGGGAATACAGTTCAAGTTTTGGCAATCAGGCGCCCACCTGGAGAACAAGGGAATACAGTTCAAGTTTTGTCAATTAGGCGCCGACCTGGAGAACAAGGGAATACAATTAAAGTTTTGGCAATCAGGCGCCCACCTGGAAAACAAGGGAATACAGTTAATGTTTAACCAATCAGGCGCCCACCTGGAGAACAAGGGAATACAATTCAAGTTTTCGTAATTGGGCGCCCACCTGGAGAAACAGGGAATATAGTTCAAGTTTTGGTAATCAGGCGCCCACTTGGAGAACGAGGGAATACAATTCAAGTTTTTGCAATTGGGCACCCACCTGGAGAAATAGGGAATACAGTTCAAGTTTCGGCAATCAGGCGCCCACCTAGAGAACAAAGGAATGCAGTTCAAGTTTCGGCAATCAGGCGCCCACTTAGAGAACAAGGGAATGTAGTTCAGGTTTTGGCAATCAGGCGCCCACCTGGAGAATAAGGGAATACAGTTCAAGTTTGGGTAATCAGTCACCTACCTGGAGAACAAGGGAATACAGTTCAAGGAGAACAAGGGAATATAGTTCAAGTTTTGGCAATCAGGTGCCCACCTGAAGAACAAGGGAATACAATTAAAGTATTGGCAATCAGGCGCCCACCTGGAGAACAAGGGAATACAGTTCAAGTTTTGGCAATCATACGCCCACCTGGAGAACAAGGGAATACATTTCAAGTTTTCGCAATCAGGCGCCCACCTGGAGAACAAGGAAATACAGTTAAAGTTTTGGCAATCAGGCACCCACCTGGAGAACAAGGGAATACTGTTCAAGTTTTGGCAATCAGGCGCCTACCTGGATAACAAGGGAATGCAGTTCAGGTGTTTGCAATTAGGCACCCACCTGGAGAACAAGGGAATACAGTTCAAATTTGGGCAATCATGCTCCCACTTAGAGAGCAAAGGAATACAATTCAAGGAGAACAGGGGAATATAGTTCAAGTTTTGGCAATCAGGTGCCCACCTGAAGAACAAGGGAATACGGTTAAAGTATTGGCAATCAGGCGCCCACCTGGAGAACAAGGGAATACAGTTCAAGTTTTGGCAATCATACGCCCACCTGGAGAACAAGGGAATACATTTCAAGTTTTTGCAATCAGGCGCCCACCTGGAGAACAAGGAAATACAGTTAAAGTTTTGGCAATCAGGCGCCCACCTGGAGAATAAGGGAATACAATTCAAGTTTTCGTAATTGGGCGCCCACCTGGAGAAACAGGGAATACAGTTCAAGTTTCGGTAATCAGGCGCCCACTTGGAGAACAAGGGAATACAATTCAAGTTTTCGCAATTGGGCACCCACCTGGAGAAATAGGGAATACAGTTCAAGTTTCGGCAATCAGGCGCCCACCTAGAGAACAAAGGAATGCAGTTCAAGTTTCGGCAATCAGGCGCCCACTTAGAAAACAAGGGAATGTAGTTCAGGTTTTTGCAATCAGGCGCCCACCTGGAGAATAAGGGAATACAGTTCAAGTTTGGGTAATCAGGCACCTACCTAGATAACAAGGGAATACAGTTCAAGGAGAACAAGGGAATATAGTTAAAGTTTTGGCAATCAGGTGCCCACCTGAAGAACAAGGGAATACAGTTAAAGTATTGGCAATCAGGCGCCCACTTGGAGAACAAGGGAATACAGTTCAAGTTTTGGCAATCATACGCCCACCTGGAGAACAAGGGAATACATTTCAAGTTTTTGCAATCAGGCGCCCACCTGGAGAACAAGGAAATACACTTAAAGTTTTGGCAATCAGGCACCCACCTGGAGAACAAGGGAATACTGTTCATGTTTTGGCAATCAGGCGCCTACCTGGATAACAAGGGAATGCAGCTCAGGTTTTTGCAATTAGGCACCCACCTGGAGAACAAGGGAATACAGTTCAAATTTGGGCAATCAGGCTCCCACTTAGAGAACAAGGGAATACAGTTCAAGGAGAACAAGGGAATATAGTTCAAGTTTTGGCAATAAGGTGCCCACCTGAAGAACAAGGGAATACAGTTAAAGTATTGGCAATCAGGCACCCACCTGGAGAACAAGGGAATACAGTTCAAGTTTTGGCAATCATACGCCCACCTGGAGAACAAGGGAATACATTTCAAGTTTTTGCAATCAGGCGCCCACCTGGAGAACAAGGAAATACAGTTAAAGTTTTCGCAATCAGGCGCCCACCTGGAGAACAAGGGAATATAGTTAAAGTTTTGGCAATCAGGCGCCCACCTGGAGAACAAGGGAATACAGTTCAAGTTTTGGCAATCAGGCGCCCACCTGGAGAACAAGGGAATACAGTTCAAGTTTTGTCAATTAGGCGCCGACCTGGAGAACAAGGGAATACAGTTAAAGTTTTGGCAATCAGGCGCCCACCTGGAGAACAAGGGAATACAGTTAATGTTTGGCCAATCAGGCGCCCACCTAGAGAACAAAGGAATATAGTTCAAGTTTTGGCAATCAGGCGCCCACCTGGAGAACAATGGAATACAATTCAAGTTTTGGCAATCAGGCACCCACCTGAGAACAAGGGAATACAATTCAAGTTTTGGCAATCAGGCGCCCACCTAAAGAACAAGGAAATACAGTTAAAGTTTTGGCAATCAGGCGCCCACTTAGAGAACAAGGGAATACAGTTAAAGTTTGGCTAATCAGGCGCCCACCTGGAGAGTAAGGGAATACAGTTCAAGTTTGGGCAATCAGGTGCGCACCTGGAGAACAAGGACAAATAGTTAAAGTTTTGGCAATCAGGCGCCCACTTGGAGAATAAGGGAATATAGTTAAAGTTTTGGCAATCAGGCGCCTAGCTGGAAAATAAGGGAATACAGTTAAAATTTTGGCAATCCGGCGCCCACCTGGAGAATAAGGGAATACAGTTCAAGTTTCGGCAATTAGGGGCCTACCTATAGAACAAAGGAATGCAGTTCATGTTTTCGCTATTAGGCGCCCACCTGGAGAAACAGGGAATACAGTTAAAGTTTTAGTAATCAAGCTCCTACCTGGAGAACAAGGGAATAAAGTTTCAAGTTTTGGCAATCAGGCGGCAACCTGGAGAACAAGGGAAAACAGTTTCAAGTTTTGGCAATTAGGCACCCACCGGGAGAATAATGGAATACAGTTCAAGTTTCGGCAATCAGGCGCCCACTTAGAGAACAAGGGAATGTAGTTCAGGTTTTGGCAATCAGGCGCCCACCTAGAGAACAAGGGAATACAGTTCAAGTTTGGATAATCAGGCATCCACCTGGAGAACAAGGGAATACAATTAAAGTTTTGGCAATCAGGTGCCCACCTGGAGAACAAGGGAATATAGTTCAAGTTTTGGCAATCAGGCGCCCACCTGGAGAACAAGGGAATACCGTTAAAGTTTTGGCAATCAGGCGCCTACCTGGAGAACATGGGAATACAGTTAAAGTTTTGGCCATCAGGCGCCCACCTAGAGAACAAGGAAATACAGTTAATGTTTTGGCAATCAGGCGCCTACCTAGAGAACAAGGGAATACAATTAAAGTTTTGGCAATCAGGCACCCACCTGGAGAACAAGGGAATACAGTTCAAGGAGAATAAGGGAATATAGTTCAAGTTTTGGCAATTAGGTGCCCACCTGGAGAACAAGGGAATGTAGTTCAGGTTTTGACAATCAGGCGCCCACCTAGAGAACAAGGGAATACAATTCAAGTTTCGGCAATCAGGCGCCCACCTGGAGATCAATGGAATGCAGTAAAAGTTTCGGTAATCAGGCGCCCACTTGGAGAACAAGGAAATACAGTTCAAGTTTTGGCAATCAGGCGCCCACCTGGGGAACAAGGGAATATAGTTTCAAGTTTTGGCAATCATGCGCCCATCTGGAGAACAAGGGAATACAGTTCAAGTTTTTGCAATCAGGCGCCCACTTGGAGAACAAGGAAATACAGTTAAAGTTTCAACAATCAGGCTCCCACCTGGAGAACAAGGGAATACAATTCAAGTTTTCGCAATTGGGCGCCCACCTGGAGAAATAGGGAATACAGTTAAAGTTTGGGAAATCAGGCGCACACCTCGAGAACAACGGAATACAATTAAAGTTTTGGCAATCAGGCACCCACTTGAGAACAAGGGAATACAGTTCAAGTTTGGGCAATCAGGTGCGCACCTGGAGAACAAGGGCATACAGTTCATGTTTTGGCAATCAGACACCCACCTGGAGAACAAGGGCATACAATTCAAGTTTTGGCAATCAGGCGCCCACCTGGAGATCAAGGGAATGTGTATAAAGTTTTGGCAATCAGGCTCCCATCTGGAAAATAAGGGAATACAGTTCAAGTTTTGGCAATCAAGCGCCCACCTGGAGAATAAGAGAATACAGTTCAAGTTTCAGCAATCAGGCGCCCACTTAGAGAACAAAGGAATGCAGTTCAAGTTTTTGCTTTTAGGCGCCCACTTGGAGAACAAGGGAATACAATTCAAGTTTAGGCAATTAGGTGCCCACCTAGAGAAACAGGGAATAAAGTTTCAAGTTTTGCCAATCAGGCGGCAACCTAGAAAACAAGGGAATACAGTTCAAGTTTCGACAATCAGGTGCCCACCTGGAGAACAAGGGAATAAAGTTCAAGTTTCGGCAATCAGGCGCCCACTTGGAGAACAGGGGAATACAGTTCAAGTTTCGGCAATCAGGCGCCCACTTAGAGAACAAGGGAATGTAGTTCAGGTTTTGGCAATCAGGCGCTCACCTAGAGAACAAGGGAATACAGTTCAAGTTTGGGCAATCAGGCACCCACCTTGAGAACGAGGGAATAGAGTTTCAGGTTTTGGCAATCAGGCGCCCACATGGAGAACAAGGTAAAATAGTTTCAAGTTTTGGCAATTAGGCGCCCACCTGGAGAACAAGGGAATACAATTCATGTTTTGGCAATCAGGCGCCCACTTGGAGAACAAGGGATTTGCGTTCAAGTTTTGGCAATCAGGCGCCCACCTAGAGAACAAGGGAATACAGTTAAAGTTTTGGCAATCAGGCTCCCACTTGGAGAACAAGGGCATACAATTCAAGTTTTGGCAATCAGGCGGCAACCTGGAGAACAAGGGAAAATAGTTTCAAGTTTTGGCAATTAGGCGCCCACCTATAGAACAAGGGAATACAGTTCAAGTTTTGGCAATTAGGCGCCCACCTGGAGAACAAGGGAATACAGTTCAAGTTTCGGCAATCAGGCACCCACCTAGAGAACAAAGGAATGCAGTTCAAGTTTTCGCTATTAGGCGCCCACCTGGAGAAACAGGGAATACAGTTCAAGTTTTGGTAATAAAGCGGCTACTTGGAGAACAAGGGAATAAAGTTTCAAGTTTTGGCAATCAGATGCCCACCTGGAGAACAAGGGAATACAGTTCAAGTTTCGACAATCAGGCGCCCACCTAGGGAACAAGGGAATACAGTTTCAAGTTTTGGCAATCAGGCGCCCACCTGGAGAACAAGGGAAGACAGTTAAAGTTTCGACAATCAGGCGCCCACTTAGAAAACAAGGGAATGTAGTTCAGGTTTTGATAATCAGGCACCAACCTAGAGAAAAAGGGAATACAGTTCAAGTTTGGGCAATCAGGCACCCACCTTGAGAACAAGGGAATAGAGTTAAAGTTTTGGCAATCAGGCGCCCACCTGGAGAACAAGGGAATATAGTTCAAGTTTTGGCAATCAGGCGCCCACCAGGAGAACAAGGGAATACAGTTCAAGTTTTGGCAATCAAGCGCCTACCTAGACAACTAGGGAATACAGTTAAAGTTTTGGCAATCAGGCACCCACCTGGAGAACAAGGGAATACAGTTCAAGGAGAATAAGGGAATATAGTTCAAGTTTTGGCAATCAAGTGCCCACCTGGGGAACAAGGGAATGTAGTTTAGGTTTTGACAATCAGGCGCCCACCTAGAGAACAAGGGAATACAGTTCAAGTTTCGGCAATAAGGCGCCCACCTGGAGATCAAGGGAATCCAGTTCAAGTTTCGGCAATCAGGCGCCCACTTAGAGAACAAGGAAATACAGTTCAAGTTTTGGCAATCAGGCGCCCACCTGGAGAACAAGGGAATACAGGTCAAGTTTTCACAATCAGGCGCCCACCTAGAGAACAAGGAAATACAGTACAAGTTTTGGCAATCAGACGCCCACCTGGAGAACAAGGGAATACAGTTCTAGTTTTGGCAATCAGGCGCCTACCTGGAGAACAAGGGAATAAAGTTAAAGTTTTGGCATTCAGGCGCCCACCTGGAGAACATGGGAATAAATTGAAGTTTTCGCAATTAGGCGCCCACCTAGAGAAATAGGGAATACAGTTCAAGTTTTGGCAATTAGACGCCCACCTTGAGAACAAGGGAATATAGTTCAAGTTTTGGCAATCAGGCGCCCACCTGGAGAACAAGGGAATACAGTTAAAGTTATGGCAATCAGGCACCCACCTGTAGAATAAGGGAATACAGTTCAAGTTTCGGCAATCAGGCGCCCACTTGGAGAACAGGGAAATATAGTTCAAAGTTTTGGCAATCAGGCGCCCACCTGGAGAACAAGGGAATACAGTTAAAGTTATGTCACTCAGGCGCCCACCTGGAGAATAAGGGAATACAATTCAAGTTTTGATAATCAAGCGCCTACATGGAGAAGAAGGGAATATAGTTTCAAGTTTTGGCAATCAGGCGCCCACATGGACAACTAGGGAAAACAATTTCAAGTTTTGGCATTTAGGCGCCCACCTGGAGAACAAGGGAATATAGTTCAAGTTCTGGCAATCAGGCACCCACCTGGGGAACAAGGGAATACTGTTCAAGTTTTGGCAATCACGCGCCCACCTGGATAACAAGGGAATGCAGTTCACGTTTTTGCAATTAGGAACCCACCTGGAGAACAAGGGAATACAGTTCAAGTTTGGGCAATCAGGCACCCACCTGGAGAACAAGGGAATACAATTCAAGGAGAACAAGGGAATATAGTTCAAGTTTTGGCAATCAGGTGCCCACTTGGAGAACAAGGGAATACAGTTAAAGTATTGGCAATCAGGCGCCCACCTAGAGAACAAGGGAATACAGTTCAAGTGTTGGCAATCATACGCCCACCTGGAGAACAAGGGAATACATTTCAAGTTTTCGCAATTAGGCGCCCACCTGGAGAACAAGGAAATACAGTTAAAGTTTCGGCAATCAGGCGCCGACCTGGAGAACAAGGGAATAGAATTCAAGTTTTCGCAATTGGGCGCCCACCTGGAGAAATAGGGAATACAATTCAAGTTTCGGCAATCAGGCGCCCACCTAGAGAACAAAGGAATGCAGTTCAAGTTTCGGCAATCAGGCGCCCACTTAGAGAACAAGGGAATGTAGTTCAGGTTTTGGCAATTAGGCGTCCATCTAGAGAACAAGGGAATACAGTTCAAGTTTGGGCAATCAGGCACCTACCTGGAGAACAAGGGAATACAGTTAAAGTTTTAGCAATCAGGCGCCCACCAGGAGAACAAGGGAATATAGTTCAAGTTTTGGCAATCAGGTGCGCACCTGGAGAACAAGGGAAAATAGTTAAAGTTTTGGCAATCAGGCGCCCACCTGGAGAATAAGGGAATATAGTTAAAGTTTTGGCAATCAGGCGCCTAGCTGGAAAATAAGGGAATACAGTTAAAATTTTGGCAATCCGGCGCCCACCTGGAGAATAAGGGAATACAGTTCAAGTTTCGGCAATTAGGGGCTCACCTATAGAACAAAGGAATGCAGTTCAAGTTTTCGCTATTAGGCGCCCACCTGGAGAAACAAGGAATACAGTTAAAGTTTTAGTAATCAAGCTCTTACCTGGAGAACAAGGGAATAAAGTTTCAAGTTTTGGCAATCAGGCGGTAACCTGGAGAACAAGGGAAAACAGTTTCAAGTTTTGGCAATTAGGCGCCCACCGGGAGAATAATGGAATACAGTTCAAGTTTCGGCAATCAGGCGCCCACTTAGAGAACAAGGTAATGTAGTTCAGGTTTTGGCAATCAGGCGCCCACCTAGAGAACAAGGGAATACAATTCAAGTTTGGATAATCAGGCACCCACCTGGAGAACAAGGGAATACAATTAAAGTTTTGGCAATCAGGTGCCCACCTGGAGAACAAGGGAATATAGTTCAAGTTTTGGCAATCAGGCGCCCACCTGGAGAACAAGGGAATACCGTTAAAGTTTTGGCAATCATGCGCCTACCTGGAGAACATGGGAATACAGTTAAATTTTGGCAATCAGGCGCCCACCTAGAGAACAAGGAAATACAGTTAATATTTTGGCAATCAGGCGCCTACCTAGAGAACAAGGGAATACAATTAAAGTTTTGGCAATCAGGCACCCACCTGGAGAACAAGGGAATACAGTTCAAGGAGAATAAGGGAATATAGTTCATGTTTTAGCAATCATGTGCCCACCTGGGGAACAAGGGAATGTAGTTCAGGTTTTGACAATCAGGCGCCCACCTAGAGAACAAGGGAATACACTTCAAGTTTCGGCAATCAGGCGCCCACCTGGAGATCAAGGGAATGCAGTTCAAGTTTCGGCAATCAGGCGCCCACTTGGAGAACAAGGAAATACAGTTCAAGTTTTGGCAATCAGGCGCCCACCTGGGGAACAAGGGAATATAGTTTCAAGTTTTGGCAATCATGCGCCCACCTGGAGAACAAGGGAATACAGTTCAAGTTTTTGCAATCAGGCGCCCACCTGGAGAACAAGGAAATACAGTTAAAGTTTCAACAATTAGGCGCCCAGCTGGAGAACAAGGGAATACAATTCAAGTTTTCGCAATTGGGCGCCCACCTGGAGAAACAGGGAATACAGTTAAAATTTTGGCAATCCGGCGCCCACCTGGAGAATAAGGGAATACAGTTCAAGTTTCGGCAATTAGGGGCCCACCTATAGAACAAAGGAATGCAGTTCAAGTTTTCGCTATTAGGCGCCCACCTGGAGAAACAGGGAATACAGTTAAAGTTTTAGTAATCAAGCTCCTACCTGGAGAACAAGGGAATAAAGTTTCAAGTTTTGGCAATCAGGCGGCAACCTGGAGAACAAGGGAAAACAGTTTCATGTTTTGGCAATTAGGCGTCCACCGGGAGAATAATGGAATACAGTTCAAGTTTCGGCAATCAGGCGCCCACTTAGAGAACAAGGTAATGTAGTTCAGGTTTTGGCAATCAGTCGCCCACCTAGAGAACAAGGGAATACAGTTCAAGTTTGGATAATCAGGCACCCACCTGGAGAACAAGGGAATACAATTAAAGTTTTGGCAATCAGGTGCCCACCTGGAGAACAAGGGAATATAGTTCAAGTTTTGGCAATCAGGCGCCCACCTGGAGAACAAGGGAATACAGTTAAAGTTTTGGCAATCAGGCGCCTACCTGGAGAACATGGGAATACAGTTAAAGTTTTGGCAATCAGGCGCCCACCTAGAGAACAAAGAAATACAGTTAATGTTTTGGCAATCAGGCGCCTACCTAGAGAACAAGGGAATACAATTAAAGTTTTGGCAATCAGGCACCCACCTGGAGAACAAGGGAATACAGTTAAAGGAGAATAAGGGAATATAGTTCAGGTTTTGGCAATCAGGTGCCCACCTGGGGAACAATGGAATGTAGTTCAGGTTTTGACAATCAGGCGCCCACCTAGAGAACAAGGGAATACAGTTCAAGTTTCGGCAATCAGGCGCCCACCTGGAGATCAAGGGAATGCAGTTCAAGTTTCGGCAATCAGGAACCCACTTGGAGAACAAGGAAATACAGTTCAAGTTTTGGCAATCAGGCGCCACCTGGGGAACAAGGGAATATAGTTTCAAGTTTTGGCAATCATGCGCCCACCTGGAGAACAAGGGAATACAGTTCAAGTTTTTGCAATCAGGATCCCACCTGGAGAACAAGGAAATACAGTTAAAGTTTCAACAATCAGGCGCCCACCTGGAGAACAATGAATACAATTCAAGTTTTCGCAATTGGGCGCCCGCCTGGAGAAACAGGGAATACAGTTAAAGTTTGGGAATCAGGCGCACACCTGGAGAACAAGGGAATACAATTAAAGTTTTGGCAATCAGGCACCCACTTGAGAACAAGGGAATACAGTTCAAGTTTGGGCAATCAGGTGCGCACCTTGAGAACAAGGGCATACAGTTCAAGTATTGGCAATCAGACACCCACCTGGAGAACAAGGGCATACAATTCAAGTTTTGGCAATCAGGCGCCCACCTGGAGATAAAGGGAATGTGGTTAAAGTTTTGGCAATCAGGCTCCCATCTGGAAAATAAGGGAATACAGTTCAAGTTTTGGCAATCAAGCGCCCACCTGGAGAATAAGAGAATACAGTTCAAGTTTCAGCAATCAGGCGCCCACCTAGAGAACAAAGGAATGCAGTTCAAGTTTTTGCTTTTAGGCGCCCACTTAGAAAACAAGGGAATACAATTCAAGTTTAGGAAATTAGGTGCCCACCTAGAGAAACAGGGAATAAAGTTTCAAGTTTTGCCAATCAGGCGGCAACCTAGAGAACAAGGGAATACAGTTCAAGTTTCGACAATCAGGTGCCCACCTGGAGAACAAGGGAATAAAGTTCAAGTTTCGGAAATCCGGCGCCCACTTGGAGAACAGGGGAATACAGTTCAAGTTTCGGCAATCAGGCGCCCACTTAGAGAACAAGGGAATGTAGTTCAGGTTTTGGCAATCAGGCGCTCACCTAGAGAACAAGGGAATACAGTTCAAGTTTGGGCAATCAGGCACCCACCTTGAGAACGAGGGAATAGAGTTTCAGGTTTTGGTAATCAGGCGCCCACATTGAGAACAAGGGAAAATAGTTTCAAGTTTTGGCAATTAGGCGCCCACCTGGAGAACAAGGGAATACAATTCATGTTTTGGCAATCAGGCGCCCACTTGGAGAACAAGGGATTTGAGTTCAAGTTTTGGCAATCAGGCGCCCACCTATAGAACAAGGGAATACAGTTAAAGTTTTGGCAATCAGGCTCCCACTTGGAGAACAAGGGCATACAATTCAAGTTTTGGCAATTAGGCGGCAACCTGGAGAACAAGGGAAAACAGTTTCAAGTTTTGGCAATTAGGCGCCCACCTATAGAACAAGGGAATACAGTTCAAGTTTTGGCAATTAGGCGCCCACCTGGAGAACAAGGGAATACAGTTCAAGTTTCGGCAATCAGGCACCCACCTAGAGAACAAAGGAATGCAGTTCAAGTTTTCGCTATTAGGCGCCCACCTGGAGAAACAGGGAATACAGTTCAAGTTTTGGTAATAAAGCGGCTACTTGGAGAACAAGGGAATAAAGTTTCAAGTTTTGGCAATCAGGCAGCAACCTGGAGAACAAGGGAAAACAGTTTCAAGTTTTGGCAATTAGGCGCCCACCGGGAGAATAATGGAATACAGTTCAAGTTTCGGCAATCAGGCGCCCACTTAGAGAACAAGGGAATGTAGTTCAGGTTTTGGCAATCAGGCGCCCACCTAGAGAACAAGGGAATACAGTTCAAGTTTGGATAATCAGGCACCCACCTGGAGAACAAGGGAATACAATTAAAGTTTTGGCAATCAGGTGCCCACCTGGAGAACAAGGGAATATAGTTCAAGTTTTGGCAATCAGGCGCCCACCTGGAGAACAAGGGAATACCGTTAATGTTTTGGCAATCAGGCGCCTACCTGGAGAACATGGGAATACAGTTAAAGTTTTGGCAATCAGGCGCCCACCTAGAGAACAAGGAAATACAGTTAATGTTTTGGCAATCAGGCGCCTACCTAGAGAACAAGGGAATACAATTAAAGTTTTGGCAATCAGGCACCGACCTGGAGAACAAGGGAATACAGTTCAAGGAGAATAAGGGAATATAGTTCAAGTTTTGGCAATCAGGTGCCCACCTGGGAAACAAGGGAATGTAGTTCAGGTTTTCACTACCAGGCGCCCACCTAGAGAACAAGGGAATACAGTTCAAGTTTCGGCAATCAGGCGCCCACCTGGAGATCAAGGGAATGCAGTTCAAGTTTCGGCAATCAGGCGCCCACTTGGAGAACAAGGAAATACAGTTCAAGTTTTGGCAATCAGGCGCCCACCTGGGGAACAAGGGAATATAGTTTCAAGTTTGGGCAATCATGCGCCCACCTGGAGAACAAGGGAATACAGTTCAAGTTTTTGCAATTAGGCGCCCACCTGGAGAACAAGGAAATACAGTTAAAGTTTCAACAATCAGGCGCCCACCTGGAGAACAAGGGAATACAATTCAAGTTTTCGCAATTGGGCGCCCACCTGGAGAAACAGGGAATACAGTTAAAGTTTGGGAAATCAGGCGCACACCTGGAGAACAAGGGAATACAATTAAAGTTTTGGCAATCAGGCACCCACTTGAGAACAAGGGAATACAGTTCAAGTTTGGGCAATCAGGTGCGCACCTGGAGAACAAGGGCATACAGTTCAAGTTTTGGCAATCAGACACCCACCTGGAGAACAAGGGCATACAATTCAAGTTTTGGCAATCAGGCGCCCACCTAGAGATCAAGGGAATGTGGTTAAAGTTTTGGCAATCAGGCTCCCATCTGGAAAATAAGGGAATACAGTTCAAGTTTTGGCAATCAAGCGCCCACCTGGAGAATAAGAGAATACAGTTCAAGTTTCAGCAATCAGGCGCCCACCTAGAGAACAAAGGAATGCAGTTCATGTTTTTGCTTTTAGGCGCCCACTTAGAGAACAAGGGAATACAATTCAAGTTTAGGCAATTAGGTGCCCACCTAGAGAAACAGGGAATAAAGTTTCAAGTTTTGCCAATCAGGCGGCAACCTAGAGAACAAGGGAATACAGTTCAAGTTTCGACAATCAGGTGCCCACCTGGAGAACAAGGGAATAAAGTTCAAGTTTCGGAAATCAGGCGCCCACTTGGAGAACAAGGGAATACAGTTCAAGTTTCGGCAATTAGGCGCCCACTTAAAGAACAAGGGAATGTAGTTCAGGTTTTGGCAATCAGGCGCTCACCTAGAGAACAAGGGAATACAGTTCAAGTTTGGGCAATCAGGCACCCACCTTGAGAATGAGGGAATAGAGTTTCAGGTTTTGGCAATCAGGCGCCCACATGGAGAACAAGGGAAAATAGTTTCAAGTTTTGGCAATTAGGCGCCCACCTGGAGAACAAGGGAATACAATTCATGTTTTGGCAATCAGGCGCCCACTTGGAGAACAAGGGATTTGAGTTCAAGTTTTGGCAATCAGGCGCCCACCTAGAGAACAAGGGAATACAGTTAAAGTTTTGGCAATCAGGCTCCCACTTGGAGAACAAGGGCATACAATTCAAGTTTTGGCAATCAGGCGGCAACCTGGAGAACAAGGGAAAACAGTTTCAAGTTTTGGCAATTAGGCGCCCACCTATAGAACAAGGGAATACAGTTCAAGTTTTGGCAATTAGGCGCCCACCTGGAGAACAAGGGAATACAGTTCAAGTTTCGGCAATCAGGCACCCACCTAGAGAATAAAGGAATGCAGTTCAAGTTTTCGCTATTAGGCGCCCACCTGGAGAAACAGGGAATACAGTTCAAGTTTTGGTAATAAAGCGGCTACTTGGAGAACAAGGGAATAAAGTTTCAAGTTTTGGCAATCAGATGCCCACCTGGAGAACAAGGGAATACAGTTCAAGTTTCGGAAATCAGGCGCCCACCTGGGGAACAAGGGAATACAGTTTTAAGTTTTGGCAATCAGGCGCCCACTTGGAGAACAAGGGAAGACAGTTAAAGTTTCGACAATCAGGCGCCCACTTAGAAAACAAGGGAATGTAGTTCAGGTTTTAATAATCAGGCGCCAACCTAGAGAACAAGGGAATACAGTTCAAGTTTGGGCAATCAAGCACCCACCTTGAGAACAAGGAAATAGAGTTAAAGTTTTGGCAATCAGGCGCCCACCTGGAGAACAAGGGAATATAGTTCAAGTTTTGGCAATCAGGCACCCACCAGGAGAACAAGGGAATACAGTTCAAGTTTTGGCAATCAGGCGCCTACCTAGAGAACAAGGGAATACAGTTAAAGTTTGGCAATCAGGCACCCACCCGGAGAACAAGGGAATACAGTTCAAGGAGAATAAGGGAATATAGTTCAAGTTTTTTGCAATCAGGTGCCCACCTGGGGAACAAGGGAATGTAGTTTAGGTTTTGACAATCAGGCGCCCACCTAGAGAACAAGGGAATACAGTTCAAGTTTCGGCAATAAGGCGCCCACCTAGAGATCAAGGGAATTCAGTTCAAGTTTCGGCAATCAGGCGCCCACTTGGAGAACAAGGAAATACAGTTCAAGTTTTGGCAATCAGGCGCCCACATGGGGAACAAGGGAATATAGTTTCAAGTTTTGGCAATCATGCGCCCACCTGGAGAACAAGGGAATACAATTCAAGTTTTCACAATCAGGCGCCCACCTAGAGAACAAGGAAATACAGTACAAGTTTTGGCAATCAGACGCCCACCTGGAGAACAAGGGAATACAGTTCAAGTTTTGGCAATCAGGCGCCTACCTGGAGAACAAGGGAATACAGTTAAAGTTTTGGAATTCAGGCGCCCACCTGGAGAACATGAGAATAAATTCAAGTTTTCGCAATTAGGCGCCCACCTGGAGAAATAGGTAATACAGTTCAAGTTTTGGCAATTAGGCGCCCACCTTGAGAACAAGGGAATATAGTTCAAGTTTTGGCAATCAGGCGCCCACCTCGAGAACAAGGGAATATAGTTCAAGTTTTGGCAATCAGGCGCCCACCTCGAGAACAAGGGAATATAGTTAAAGTTATGGCAATCAGGCACCCACCTGTAGAATAAGGGAATACAGTTCAAGTTTCGGCAATCAGGCGCCCACTTGGAGAACAGGGAAATATAGTTCAAAGTTTTGGCAATCAGGCGCCCACCTGGAGAACAAGGGAATACAGTTAAAGTTATGGCACTCAGGCGCCCACCTGGAGAATAAGGGAATACAGTTCAAGTTTTGATAATCAAGCGCCTACATGGAGAAGAAGGGAATATAGTTTCAAGTTTTGGCAATCAGGCGCCCACATGGAGAACTAGGGAAAACAATTTCAAGTTTTGGCATTTAGGCGCCCACCTGGAGAACAAGGGAATATAGTTCAAGTTCTGGCAATCAGACAACCACCTGGGGAACAAGGGAATACTGTTCAAGTTTTGGCAATCACGCGCCCACCTGGATAACAAGGGAATGCAGTTCAGGTTTTTGCAATTAGGCACCCACCTGGAGAACAAGGGAATAAAATTCAACTTTGGGCAATCAGGCACCCACCTGGAGAACAAGGGAATACAATTCAAGGAGAACAAGGGGATATAGTTCAAGTTTTGGCAATCAGGTGCCCACTTGGAGAACAAGGGAATACAGTTAAAGTATTGGCAATCAGGCGCCCACCACGAGAACAAGGGAATACAGTTCAAGTTTTGGCAATCATATGCCCACCTGGAGAACAAGGGAATACATTTCAAGTTTTCGCAATCAGGCGCCCACCTGGAGAACAAGGAAATACAGTTAAAGTTTCGGCAATCAGGCGCCGACCTGGAGAACAAGGGAATACAATTCATGTTTTCGTAATTGGGCGCCCACTGGAGAAACAGGGAATACAATTTAAGTTTCGGCAATCAGGCGCCCACCTGGAGAACAAGGGAATACAATTCAAGTTTTCGCAATTGGGCACCCACCTGGAGAAATAGGGAATACAGTTCAAGTTTCAGCAATCAGGCGCCCACCTAGAGAACAAAGGAATGCAGTTCAAGTTTCGGCAATCAGGCGCCCACTTAGAGAACAAGGGAATGTAGTTCAGGTTTTGGCAATTAGGCGTCCATCTAGAGAACAAGGGAATACAGTTCAAGTTTGGGAAATCAGGCACCTACCTGGAGAACAAGGGAATAAAGTTAAAGTTTTAGCAATCAGGCGCCCACCAGGAGAACAAGGGAATATAGTTCAAGTTTTGGCAATCAGGCGCCCACCTGGAGAACAAGGGAATACAGTTCAAGTTTTGGCAATCAGGCGCCTACCTGGAGAACAAGGGAATACAGTTAAAGTTTTGGCAATCAGGCGCCCACCTGGAGAACAAGGGAAAACAATTCATGTTTTCGCAATTAGGCGCCCACCTGGAGAAACAGGGAATACTGTTCAAGTTTTGGCAATCAGGCGCCCACCTAGAGAACAAGGGAATACAGTTCAAGTTTCAGCCATCAGGCGCCCACTTGGAGAACAGGGAAATACAGTTCAAGTTTCGGCAATGAGGCGCCCACCTGGGGAACAAGGGAAATACAGTTCAAGTTTTGGCAATGAGGCGCCCACCTGGGAAACAGGGAATAAAGTTTCAAGTTTTGGCAATCAGGCGCCCACCTGGAGAACAAGGGAATACAGTTCAAGTTTCGACAATCAGGTGCCCACCTGGAGAACAAGGGAATAAAGTTCAAGTTTCGGAAATCAGGCGCCCACTTGGAGAACAGGGGAATACAGTTCAAGTTTCGGCAATCAGGCGCCCACTTAGAGAACAAGGGAATGTAGTTCAGGTTTTGGCAATCAGGCGCTCACCTAGAGAACAAGGGAATACAGTTCAAGTTTGGGCAATCAGGCACCCACCTTGAGAACGAGGGAATAAAGTTTCAGGTTTTGGCAATCAGGCGCCCACATGGAGAACAAGGGAAAATAGTTTCAAGTTTTGGCAATCAGGCTCCCACTTGGAGAACAAGGGCATACAATTCAAGTTTTGGCAATCTGGCGGCAACCTGGAGAACAAGGGAAAACAGTTTCAATTTTTGGCAATTAGGCGCCCACCTATAGAACAAGGGAATACAGTTCAAGTTTTGGCAATTAGGCGCCCACCTGGAGAACAAGGGAATACAGTTCAAGTTTCGGCAATAAGGCACCCACCTAGAGAACAAAGGAATGCAGTTCAAGTTTTCGCTATTAGGCGCCCACCTGGAGAAACAGGGAATACAGTTCAAGTTTTGGTAATAAAGCGGCTACTTGGAGAACAAGGGAATAAAGTTTCAAGTTTTGGCAATCAGATGCCCACCTGGAGAACAAGGGAATACAGTTCAAGTTTCGGCAATCAGGCGCCCACCTGGGGAACAAGGGAATACAGTTTCAAGTTTTGGCAATCAGGCGCCCACCTGGAGAACAAGGGAAGACAGTTAAAGTTTCGACAATCAGGCGCCCACTTAGAAAACAAGGGAATGTAGTTCAGGTTTTAATAATCAGGCGCCAACCTAGAGAACAAGGGAATACAGTTCAAGTTTGGGCAATCAGGCACCCACCTTGAGAACAAGGAAATAGAGTTATAGTTTTGGCAATTAGGCGCCCACCTGGAGAACAAGGGAATATAGTTCAAGTTTTGGCAATCAGGCGCCCACCTGGAGAACAAGGGAATACAGTTCAAGTTTTGGCAATCAGGCGCCTACCTTGAGAACAAGGGAATACAGTTAAAGTTTGGCAATCAGGCACCCACCTGGAGAACAAGGGAATACAGTTCAAGGAGAATAAGGGAATATAGTTCAAGTTTTGGCAATCAGGTGCCCACCTGGGGAACAAGGGAATGTAGTTTAGGTTTTGACAATCAGGCGCCCACCTAGAGAACAAGGGAATACAGTTCAAGTTTCGGCAATAAGGCGCCCACCTGGAGATCAAGGGAATTCAGTTCAAGTTTCGGCAATCAGGCGCCCACTTGGAGAACAAGGAAATACAGTTCAAGTTTTGGCAATCAGGCGCCCACATGGGGAACAAGGGAATATAGTTTCAAGTTTTGGCAATCATGCGCCCACCTGGAGAACAAGGGAATACAGTTCAAGTTTTCACAATCAGGCGCCCACCTAGAGAACAAGGAAATACAGTACAAGTTTTGGCAATCAGACGCCCACCTGGAGAACAAGGGAATACAGTTCAAGTTTTGGCAATCAGGCGCCTACCTGGAGAACAAGGGAATACAGTTAAAGTTTTGGCATTCAGGCGCCCACCTGGAGAATATGGGAATAAATTCAAGTTTTCGCAATTAGGCGCCCACCTGGAGAAATAGGGAATACAGTTCAAGTTTTGGCAATTAGGCGCCCACCTTGAGAACAAGGGAATATAGTTCAAGTTTTGGCAATCAGGCGCCCACCTCGAGAACAAGGGAATACAGTTAAAGTTATGGCAATCAGGCACCCACCTGTAGAATAAGGGAATACAGTTCAAGTTTCGGCAATCAGGCGCCCACTTGGAGAACAGGGAAATATAGTTCAAAGTTTTGGCAATCAGGCGCCCACCTGGAGAACAAGGGAATACAGTTAAAGTTATGGCACTCAGGCGCCCACCTGGAGAATAAGGGAATACAGTTCAAGTTTTGATAATCAAGCGCCTACATGGAGAAGAAGGGAATATAGTTTCAAGTTTTGGCAATCAGGCGCCCACATGGAGAACTAGGGAAAACAATTTCAAGTTTTGGCATTTAGGCGCCCACCTGGAGAACAAGGGAATATAGTTCAAGTTCTGGCAATCAGGCACCCACCTGGGGAACAAGGGAATACTGTTCAAGTTTTGGCAATCACGCGCCCACCTGGATAACAAGGGAATGCAGTTCAGGTTTTTGCAATTAGGCACCCACCTGGAGAACAAGGGAATACAGTTCAAGTTTGGGCAATCAGGCACCCACCTGGAGAATAAGGGAATACAATTCAAGGAGAACAAGGGGATATAGTTCAAGTTTTGGCAATCAGGTGCCCACTTGGAGAACAAGGGAATACAGTTAAAGTATTGGCAATCAAGCGCCCACCTAGAGAACAAGGGAATACAGTTCAAGTGTTGGCAATCATACGCCCACCTGGAGAACAAGGGAATACATTTCAAGTTTTCGCAATCAGGCGCCCACCTGGAGAACAAGGAAATACAGTTAAAGTTTCGGCAATCAGGCGCCGACCTGGAGAACAAGGGAATACAATTCAAGTTTTCGTAATTGGGTGCCCACCTAGAGAAACAGGGAATACAATTTACGTTTCGGCAATCAGGCGCCCACCTGGAGAACAAGGGAATACAATTCAAGTTTTCGCAATTGGGCACCCACCTGGAGAAATAGGGAATACAGTTCAAGTTTGGGAAATCAGGCACCTACCTGGAGAATAAGGGAATACAGTTAAAGTTTTAGCAATCGGGCGCCCACCAGGAGAACAAGGGAATATAGTTCAGGTTTTGGCAATCAGGCGCCCACCTGGAGAATAAGGGAATACAGTTCAAGTTTTGGCAATCAGGCGCCTACCTGGAGAACAAGGGAATACAGTTAAAGTTTTGGCAATCAGGCGCCCACCTGGAAAATAAGGGAAAACAATTCATGTTTTCGCAATTAGGCGCCCACCTGGAGAAACAGGGAATACAGTTCAAGTTTTGGCAATCAGGCGCCCACCTAAAGAACAAGGGAATACAGTTCAAGTTTCAGCCATCTGGCGCCCACTTGGAGAACAGGGAAATACAGTTCAAGTTTCGGCAATGAGGCGCCCACTTGGGGAACAAGGGAAATACAGTTCAAGTTTTGGCAATGAGGCGCCCACCTGGGGAACAAGGGAATACAACTTCAAGTTTTGGCAATCAGGCGCCCACCTGGAGAACAAGGGAATGCAGTTAAAGTTATGGCAATCAGGCGCCCACCTGGAGAATAAGGGAATATAGTTCAAGTTTTGGTAATCAAGCGCCTACATGGAGAAGAAGGGAATATAGTTTCAAGTTTTGGCAATCAGGCGCCCACCTGGAGAACTAGGGAAAATAGTTTCAAGTTTTTGCATTTAGGCGCCCACAATATAGTTCATGTTTTGGCAATCATGCGCCCACCTGGAGAACAAGGGAATACAGTTCATGTTTTCGCAATCAGGCACCCACCTGGAGAACAAGGGGATTAAGTTCAAGTTTTGGTAATCAAGCGCCCACCTGGAGAACAAGGGAATACAGTTCAAGTTTTCGTAATCAAGCACCCCACCTGGAGAACAAGGGATTACAGTTCAAGTTTTGGCAATCAGGCACCTACCTGGAGAATAAGGGAATACAGTTCAAGTTTGGGCAATCAGGCACCCACCTGGAGACCAAGGGAATACAGTTAAAGTTTGGTCAATCAGGCACCCATCTGGAGAAAAAGGGAATACAGTTAAAGTCTGGCAAATCAGGCACCCACCTGGAGAACAAGGGCATACAATTCAAGTTTTGGCAATCAGGCGCCCACCTAGAGAATAAGGGAATATAGTTAAAGTTTTGGCAATCAGGCGCCTAGCTGGAAAATAATGAAATACAATTAAAATTTTGGCAATCAGGCGCCCAGCTGGAGAATAATGGAATACATTTCAAGTTTCGGCAATTAGGCGCCCACCTAGAGAACAAAGGAATGCAGTTTAAGTTTTCGCTATTAGGCGCCCACCTAGAGAAACAGGGAATATAGTTCAAGTTTTAGTAATCAAGCGCCTACCTGGAGAACAAGGGAATAAAGTTTCAAGTTTTGGCAATCAGGCGGCAACCTGGAGAACAAGGGAAAACAGTTTCAAGTTTTGGCAATTAGGCGCCCACCAAGAGAACAAGGGAATACAATTCAAGTTGTGGAAATCAGGCGCCCACCTGGAGAATAAGGGAATACAGTTCATGTTTCGGCAATCAGGCGCCCACTTAGAGAACAAGGGAATGTAGTTCAGGTTTTGGCAATCAGGCGCCCACCTAGAGAACAAGGGAATACAGTTCAAGTTTGGGCAATCAGGCACCCACCTGGAGAACAAGGGAATACAGTTAAAGTTTTGGCAATCAGGCGCCCACCTTGAGAACAAGGGAATATAGTTCAAGTTTTGGCAATCAGGCACCCACCTGAAGAACAAGGGAATACCGTTAAAGTTTTGGCAATCAGGCGCCTACCTGGAGAACAAGGGAATACAGTTAAAGTTTTAGCAATCAGGCGCCCACCTGGAGAATAAGGAAATACAGTTAAAGTTTTGGCAATCAAGCACCCACCTGGAGAACAAGGGAATACAGTTTAAGGAGAATAAGGGAATATAGTTCAAGTTTTGGCAATCAGGTGCCCACCTGGGGAACAAGGGAATGTAGTTCAGGTTTTGACAATCAGGCGCCCACCTAGAGAACATGGGAATACAGTTCAAGTTTCGGCAATCAGGCGCCCACCTAGAGATCAAGGGAATGCAGTTCAAGTGTCGGCAATCAGGCGCCCACTTGGAGAACAAGGAAATATAGTTCAAGTTTTGGCAATCAGGCGCCCACCTGGGGAACAAGGGAATATAGTTTCAAGTTTTGGCAATCATGCGCCCACCTGGAGAACAAGGGAATACAGTTCAAGTTTTCGCAATCAGGCGCCCACTTGGAGAACAAGGGAATGTAGTTCAAGTTTTGGCAATCAGGCACCCACCTGGAGTACAAGGGAATATAGTTCAAGTTTTGGCAATCAGGCACCCACATGGAGAACAAGGGAATACAATTCAAGTTTTGGCAATCAGGCGCCCACCTGGAGAACAAGGCAATACAGTTCATGTTTTGGCAATCAGGAACCCACCTGGAGAACAAGGGAATACAGTTAAAGTGTTGGCAATCAGGCGTCCACCTGGAGAACAAGGGAATACAGTTAAAGTTATGGCAATCAGGCGCCCACCTGGAGAATTAGGGAATACAGTTCAAGTTTTGGTAATCAATCGCCTACATGGAGAAGAAGGGAATATAGTTTCAAGTTTTGGCAATCAGGCGCCCACCTGGAGAACTAGGGAAAATAGTTTCAAGTTTTGGCATTTAGGCGCCCACCTGGAGAACAAGGAAATATAGTTCAAGTTTTGGCAATCAGGCACCCACCCGGAGAACAAGGAAATACTGATCAAGTTTTGACAATCAGGCGCACACCTGGATAACAAGGGAATGCAGTTCAGGTTTTTGCAATTTTGCACCCACCTAGAGAACAAGGGAATACAGTTCATGTTTGGGCAATCAGGCGCCCACCTAAAGAACAAGGGAATACAGTTCAAGTTTCAATAATTAGGCGCCCACCTGGAGAACAAGGGAATACAGTTCAAGTTTCGGCAATCAGGCACCCACTTGGAGAACAGGGAAATACAATTCAAAGTTTTGGCAATCAGGCGCCCACCTGGAGAACAAGGGAATACAGTTAAAGTTATGGCAATCAGGTGCCCACCTAGAGAACAAGGGAATACAGTTAAAGTTATGGCAATCAGGCGCCCACCTGGAGAATAAGGGAATACAGTTCAAGTTTTGGTAATCAAGTGCCTACATGGAGAAGAAGGGAATATAGTTTCTAGTTTTGGAAATCAGACGCCCACCTGGAGAACTAGGGAAAACAGTTTCAAGTTTTGGCATTTAGGCGCCCACCTGGAGAACAAGGGAATATAGTTCAAGTTTTGGCAATCAGGCACCCACCTGGAGAACAAGGGAATACTGTTCAAGTTTTGGCAATCAGGCGCCCACCTGGATAACAAGAGAATGCAGTTCAGGTTTTTGCAATTAGGCACCCACCTGGAGAACAAGGGAATACAGTTCAATTTTGGGCAATCAGGCACCCACCTGGAGAACAAGGGAATACAGTTCAAGGAGAACAAGGGAATATAGTTTAAGTTTTGGCAATCAGGTGCCCACCTGGAGAACAAGGGAATACAGTTAAAGTATTGTCAATCAGGCGCCCACCTGGAGAACAAGGGAATACCTTTCTAGTTTTGGCAGTCATACGCCCACCTGGAGAACAAGGGAATACAATTCAAGTTTTCGCAATCAGGCACCCACCTGGAGAACAAGGAAATACAGTTAAAGTTTCGGCAATCAGGCGCCCACCTAGAGAATAAGGGAATACAATTCAAGTTTTCGTAATTGGGCGCCCACCTGGAGAAACAGGGAATATAGTTTAAGTTTCGGCAATCAGGCGCCCACCTGAAGAACAAGGGAATACAATTCAAGTTTTCGCAATTGGGCACCCACTTGGAGAACAGGGAAATACAATTCAAAGTTTTGGCAATCAGGCGCCCACCTGGAGAACAAGGGAATACAGTTAAAGTTATGGCAATCAGGCGCCCACCTGGAGAATAAGGGAATATAGTTCAAGTTTTGGTAATCAAGCGCCTACATGGAGAAGAAGGGAATATAATTTCAAGTTTTGGCAATCAGGCACCCACCTGGAGAACTAGGGAAAACAGTTTCAAGTTTTGGCATTTAGGCGCCCACCTGGAGAACAAGGAAATATAGTTCAAGTTTTGGCAATCAGGCACCCACCTGGAGAACAAGGGAATACTGTTCAAGTATTGGCAATCAGGCGCCCACCTGGATAACAAGAGAATGCAGTTCAGGTTTTTGCAATTTCGCACCCACCTGGAGAACAAGGGAATACAGTTCATGTTTGGGCAATCAGGCACCCACCTGGCACCTAGAGAACAAGGGAATACAATTAAAGCTTTGGCAATCAGGCGCCCACCTGGAGAACACGGGAATATAGTTCAAGTTTCGGCAATCAGGCACCCACCTTGAGAACAAGGGAATACAGTTCAAGTTTAGGCAATCAGGCGCCTACCTAGAGAACAAGGGGATTAAGTTAAAGTTTTGGTAATCAGGCGCACACCTGGAGAACAAGGGAATACAGTTCAAGTTTCGGCAATCAAGCTCCCCCTTAGAGAACAGGGGAATGCAGTTTAGGTTTTTGCAATCAGGCGCCCACCTGGAGAACAAGGGAATATAGTTCAAGTTTGGGCAATCAGGCACCCACCTGGAGAACAAGGAAATACAGTTAAAGTTTTGGCAATCAGGCACCCACCTGGAGAACAAGGGAATACTGTTCAAGTTTTGGCAATCAGGCGTCCACCTGGATAACAAGTGAATACAGTTCAGGTTTTGGCAATTAGGCACCCACCTGGAGAACAAGGGAATACAATTCAAGTTTGGGCAATCAAGCACCCACCTGGAGAAACAGGGAATACAGTTCAAGTTTTGGTAATCAAGCGCCTACCAGGAGAACAAGGGAATAAAGTTTCAAGTTTGGGCAATGAGGCGGCAACCTGGAGAACAAGGGAATATAGTTAAAGTTTCGGCAATCAGGCGCCCACTTAGAGAACAAGGGAATGTAGTTCAGGATTTGGCAATCAGGCGCCCATCTAGAGAACAAAGGAAAACAGTTTCAAGTTTTGGCATTTAGGCACCCACCTTGAGAACGAGGGAATAGAGTTAAAGTTTTGGCAATCATGCGCCCACCTGGAAAACAAGGGAATATAGTTCAAGTTTTGGCAATCAGGCACCCACCTGGAGAACATGGGAATACAGTTCAAGTTTTGGCAATCAGGCGCCTACCTGGAGAACAAGGGAATATAGTTAAAATTTCGGCAATCAGGCGCCCACTTGGAGAACAAGGAAAACAGTTCAAGTTTTGGCAATTAGGCGCCCACTTGGGGAACAAGGGAATACAGTTAATGTTTTGGCAATCAGGCGCCCACCTGGAGAATAATGGAATATAGTTCAAGTTTTGGTAATCAAGCGCCTACCTGGAGAAGAAGGGAATATAGTTTCAAGTTTTGGCAATCAGGCGCCCACCTGGAGAACTAGGGAAAACAGTTTCAAGTTTGGCATTTAGGCGCCCACCTGGAGAACAAGAGAATATAGTTTAAGTTTTGGCAATCAGGCACCCACCTGTAGAACAAGGGAATACAGTTCAAGTTTTGGCAATCAGGCGCCCACCTAGATAACAAGGGAATGCAGTTCAGGTTTTTGCAATTAGGCACTCACTTGGAGAACAAGGGAATACATTTCAAGTTTGGGCAATCAGGCACCCACCTGGATAACAAGGGAATACAGTTCAAGGAGAACAAGGGAATATAGTTCAAGTTTTGGCAATCAGGTGCCCACCTGGAGAACTAGGGAATACAGTTAAAGTTTTGGCAATCAGGCGCCCACCTGGAGAACAAGGGAATACAGTTCAATTTTTGCAATCATGCGCCCACCTGGAGAACAAGGGAATACAGTTCAAATTTTCGCAATCATGCGCCCACCTGGAGAAAAAGGGGATTAAGATCAAGTTTTGGTAATCAGGCGCCCACCTGGAGAACTAGGGAATACAGTTCAAGTTTTGGTAATCAAGCACCCACCTGGAGAACAAGGGATTACAATTCAAGTTTTGGCAATCAGGCACCCACATGGAGAATAAGGGAATACAGTTCAAGTTTGGGCAATCAGGCACCCACCTGGAGAACAGGGGAATACAGTTAAAGTTTTGGCAATCAGGCGCCCACCTGGAGAACAAGGGAATATAGTTCAAGTTTTGGCAATCAGGCGCCCACCTGGAGAACAAGGGAATAGAGTTCAAGTTTTGACAATCAGGCGCCTACTTGGAGGACAAGGGAATACAGTTAAAGTTTTGGCAATCAGGCGCCCACCTGGAGAACAAGGGAATACAATTTAAGTTTTCGCAATTAGGCGTCCACCTGGAGAAACAGGGAATACAGTTCAAGTTTTGGCAATCAGGCACCCACCTAGAGAACAAGGGAATACAGTTTAAGTTTCGGCAATAAGGCGCCCACCTGGAGAATAATAGAATACAGTTCAAATTTTGGCAATCAGGCGCCTACCTGGAGATTTAGGGAAAACAGTTTCAAGTTTTGGCATTTATGCGCCAACCAGGAGAACAAGGGAATATAGTTCAAGTTTTGGCAATCAGGCACCCTCCTGGAGAACAAGGGAATACAGTTCAAGTTTTGGCAATCAGGCGCCCACCTGGATAACAAGGGAATGCAGTTCAGGTTTTTGCAATTAGGCACCCACCTGGAGAACAAGGGAATACAGTTCAAGTTTGGGCAATAAGGCGCCCACCTGGAGAACAAGGGAATACAGTTCAAGTTTTGGCAATCAGGCACCTACCTAGAGAACAAGGGAATACAGTTAAAGTTTGGCAATCAAGCGCCTACATGGAGAAAAAGGGAATACAATTCAATTTTTTGCAATTAGGCGCCCACCTGGAGAAACAGGGAATATAGTTCAAGTTTTGGCAATCAGGCGCCCACCTAGAGACAAGGGAATACAATTTAAGTTTCGGCAATCAGGCGCCCACCTGGAGAACAATGGAATACAGTTCAAGTTTCGGCAATCAGGCGCCCACTTGGAGAACAAGGAAATACAGTTCAAGTTTTGGCAATCAGGCACCCACCTGGAGAATAAGGGAATACAGTTCAAGTTTTGGTAGTCAAACGCCTACATGGAGAAGAAGGGAATATAGTTTAATGTTTTGGCAATCAGGCGCCCATCTGGAGAACTAGGGAAAACAGTTTCAAGTTTTGGCATTTAGGCGCCCACCTGGAGAACAAGGGAATATAGTTCAAGTTTTGGCAATCAGGCACCCACTAGGAGAACAAGGGAATACAGTTCAAGTTTTGGCAATCAGGCGCCCACCTGGATAACAAGGGAATGCAGTTCAGGTTTTTGCAATTAGGCACCCACATAGAGAACAAGGGAATACATTTCAAGTTTGGGCAATTAGGCACCCACCTGGATAACAAGGGAATACAGTTCAAGGAGAATAAAGGAATATAGTTCAAGTTTTGGCAATCAGGTGCCCACCTGGAGAACAAGGGAATGTAGTTCAGGTTTTGGCAATCAGGCGCCCACCTAGAGAAGGGAATACAGTTCAAGTTTTGGCAATCATGCGCCCACCTGGAGAACAAGGGAATACAGTTCAAGTTTTCGCAATCAGGCGCCCACCTGGAGAACGAGAGGATTAAGTTCAAGTTTTGGTAATCAAGCGCCCACCTGGAGAACAAGGGAATACAGTTCGAGTTTTGGTAATCAAGCACCTACCTGGAGAACAAGGGAATACAGTTCAAGTTTTGGTAATCAAGCACCTACCTGGAGAACAAGGGAATGCAGTTCAAGTTTTCGCAATCAGGCGCCCACCTGGAGAACAAGGGAATATTAATGGTTTGGCCAATCAGGCACCCACCTGGAGAGCAAGGGAATACAGTTAAAGTTTGGGCAATCAGGCGCCCACCTAGAGAACAAGGGCATACAATTCAAGTTTTGGCAATCAGGCGCCCACCTAGAGAACAAGGGAATACAGTTCAATTTTCGGCAATCAAGCACCCACTTGGAGAATAGGGAAATACAATTCAAAGTTTTGGTAATCAAGCACCCACCTGGAGAACAAGGGATTACAGTTCAAGTTTTCGCAATCAGGCACCCACCTGGAGACCAAGGGAATACAGTTCAAGTTTGGGCAATTAGGCACCCACCTGGAGAACAAGGGAATACAGTTAAAGTTTAGCCAATCAGGCACCCACCTGGAGAGCAAGGGAATACTGTTAAAGTTTGGGCAATCAGGCGCCCACCTGGAGAACAAGGGCATACAATTCAAGTTTTGGCAATCAGGCGCCCACCTGGAGAACAAGGGAATACTGTTAAAGTTTTGGCAATCAGGCACCCACCTGGAGAACAAGGGCATACAGTTCAAGTTTGGGCAATCAGGTGCCCACCTGGAGAACAAGGGCATACAATTCAAGTTTTGGCAATCAGGCGCCCACCTGGAGAACAAGGGAATATAGTTAAAGTTTTGGCAATCAGGCGCCCACCTAGAGAACAAAGGAATGCAGTTCAAGTTTCGGCAATCAGGCGCCCACTTAGAGAACAAGGGAATGTAGTTCAGGTTTTGGCAATCAGGCGCCCACCTGGAGAATAAGGGAATACAGTTCAAGTTTGGGTAATCAGGCACCTACCTGGAGAACAAGGGAATACAGTTCAAGTTTTGGCAATCAGGCGCCCACCTGGAGAACAAGGGCATACAATTCAAGTTTTGGCAATCCGGCGCCCACCTGGAGAACAAGGGAATATAGTTAAAGTTTTGGCAATCAGGCGCCCACCTAGAGAATAAGGTAATACCGTTCATGTTTTGACAATCAATCGCTCACCTGGAGAACTAGGGAATACTGTTCAAGTTTTCTCAATCAGGTGCCCACCTGGAGAACAAGGGAATACAGTTCAAGTTTTGGTAATCAAACACCTACTTGGAGAAAAAGGGAATACAATTTCAAGTTTTGGCAATGAGGCGCCCACCTGGAGAACAAGGGAAAACATTTTCAAGTTTTGGCATTTAGGCACCCACCTGGAGAACAAGGGAATATAGTTCAAGTTTTGGTAATCAGACGCCCACCTGGAGAACAAGGGAATATTGTTCAAGTTTTGGCAATCAGGCGTCCACCTGGATAACAAGTGAATACAGTTCAGGTTTTGGCAATTAGGCACCCACCTGGAGAACAAGGGAATACAGTTCAAGTTTTGGCAATCAGGCGCCCACCTGGATAACAAGGGAATGCAGTTCAAGTTTGGGCAATCAAGCACCCACCTGGAGAAACAGGGAATACAGTTCAAGTTTTTGTAATCAAGCGCCTACTAGGAGAACAAGGGAATAAAGTTTCAAGTTTGGGCAATGAGGCGGCAACCTGGAGAACAAGGGAATATAGTTAGAGTTTCGGCAATCAGGCGCCCACTTAGAGAACAAGGGAATGTAGTTCAGGATTTGGCAATCAGGCGCCCACCTAGAGAACAAGGGAATACAGTTCAAGTTTGGGCAATCAGGCACCCACCTTGAGAACGAGGGAATAGAGTTAAAGTTTTGGCAATCATGCGCCCACCTGGAAAACAATGGAATATAGTTCAAGTTTTGGCAATCAGGCACCCACCTGGAGAACATGGGAATACAGTTCAAGTTTTGGCAATCAGGCGCCTACCTGGAGAACAAGGGAATACAGTTAAAATTTCGGCAATCAGGCGCCCACTTGGAGAACAAGGAAAACAGTTCAAGTTTTGGCAATCAGGCGCCCACCTGGGGAACAAGGGAATACAGTTAATGTTTTGGCAATCAGGCGCCCACCTGGAAAATAATGGAATATAGTTCAAATTTTGGTAATCAAGCGCCTACCTGGAGAAGAAGGGAATATAGTTTCAAGTTTTGGCAATCAGGCGCCCACCTGGAGAACTAGGGAAAACAGTTTCAAGTTTTGGCATTTAGGCGCCCACCTGGAGAACAAGAGAATATAGTTCAAGTTTTGGCAATCAGGCACCCACCTGTAGAACAAGGGAATACTGTTCAAGTTTTGGCAATCAGGCGCCCACCTGGATAACAAGGGAATGCAGTTCAGGTTTTTGCAATTAGGCACTCACTTGGAGAACAAGGGAATACATTTCAAGTTTGGGCAATCAGGCACCCACCTGGATAACAAGGGAATACAGTTCAAGGAGAACAAGGGAATATAGTTCAAGTTTTGGCAATCAGGTGCCCACCTGGAGAACTAGGGAATACAGTTAAAGTTTTGGCAATCAGGCGCCCACCTGGAGAACAAGGGAATACAGTTCAATTTTGGCAATCATGCGCCCACCTGGAGAACAAGGGAATACAGTTCAAATTTTCGCAATCAGGCGCCCACCTGGAGAACAAGGGGATTAAGATCAAGTTTTGGTAATCAGGCGCCCACCTGGAGAAAGAGGGAATACAGTTCAAGTTTTGGTAATCAAGCACCCACCTGGAGAACAAGGGATTACAGTTCAAGTTTTGGCAATCAGGCACCCACATGGAGAATTAGGGAATACAGTTCAAGTTTGGGAAATCAGGCACCCACCTGGAGAACAGGGGAATACAGTTAAAGTTTTGGCAATCAGGCGCCCACCTGGAGAACAAGGGAATATAGTTCAAGTTTTGGCAATCAGGCGCCCACCTGGAGAACAAGGGAATAGAGTTCAAGTTTTGACAATCAGGCGCCTACTTGGAGGACAAGGGAATACAGCTAAAGTTTTGGCAATCAGGCGCCCACCTGGAGAACAAGGAAATATAGTTAACGTTTCGGCAATCAGGCGCCCACCTGGAGAACAAGGGAATACAATTTAAGTTTTCGCAATTAGGCGTCCACCTGGAGAAACAGGGAATACAGTTCAAGTTTTGGCAATCAGGCACCCACCTAGAGAACAAGGGAATACAGTTTAAGTTTCGGCAATCAGGCGCCCACCTGGAGAATAATAGAATACAGTTCAAGTTTTGGCAATCAGGCGCCTACCTGGAGATTTAGGGAAAACAGTTTCAAGTTTTGGCATTTATGCGCCCAGCAGGATAACAAGGGAATATAGTTCAAGTTTTGGCAATCAGGCACCCACCTGGAGAACAAGGGAATACAGTTCAAGTTTTGGCAATCAGGCGCCCACCTGGATAACAAGGGAATGCAGTTCAGGTTTTTGCAATTAGGCACCCACCTGGAGAATAAGGGAATAAAGTTCAAGTTTGGGCAATAAGGCGCCCACCTGTAGAACAAGGGAATACAGTTCAAGTTTTGGCAATCAGGCGCCTACCTAGAGAACAAGGGAATACAGTTAAAGTTTGGCAATCAAGCGCCTACATGGAGAAGAAGGGAATACAATTCAAGTTTTTGCAATTAGGCGCCCACCTGGAGAAACAGGGAATGCAGTTCAAGTTTGGGCAATCAAGCACCCACTTGGAGAAACAGGGAATACAGTTCAAGTTTTGGTAATCAAGCGCCTACCAGGAGAACAAGGGAATAAAGTTTCAAGTTTGGGTAATGAGGCGGCAACCTGGAGAACAAGGGAATATAGTTAAAGTTTCGGCAATCAGGCGCCCACTTAGAGAACAAGGGAATGTAGTTCAGGATTTGGCAATCAGGCGCCCACCTAGAGAACAAGGGAATACAGTTCAAGTTTGGGCAATCAGGCACCCACCTTGAGAACGAGGGAATAGAGTTAAAGTTTTGGCAATCATGCGCCCACCTGGAAAACAAGGGAATATAGTTCAAGTTTTGGCAATCAGGCACCCACCTGGAGAACATGGGAATACAGTTCAAGTTTTGGCAATCAGGCGCCTACCTGGAGAACAAGGGAATACAGTTAAAATTTCGGCAATCAGGCGCCCACTTGGAGAACAAGGAAAACAATTCAAGTTTAGGCAATCAGGCGCCCACCTGGGGAACAAGGGAATACAGTTAATGTTTTGGCAATCAGGCGCCCACCTGGAGAATAATGGAATATAGTTCAAGTTTTGGTAATCAAGCGCCTACCTGGAGAAGAAGGGAATATAGTTTCAAGTTTTGGCAATCAGGCGCCCACCTGGAGAACTAGGGAAAACAGTTTCAAGTTTTGGCATTTAGGCGCCCACCTGGAGAACAAGAGAATATAGTTCAAGTTTTGGCAATCAGGCACCCACCTGTAGAACAAGGGAATACAGTTCAAGTTTTGGCAATCAGGCGCCCACCTGGATAACAAGGGAATGCAGTTCAGGTTTTTGCAATTAGGCACTCACTTGGAGAACAAGGGAATACATTTCACGTTTGGGCAATCAGGCACCCACCTGGATAACAAGGGAATATAGTTCAAGTTTTGGCAATCAGGTGCCCACCTGGAGAACTAGGGAATACAGTTAAAGTTTTGGCAATCAGGCGCCCACCTGGAGAACAAGGGAATACAGTTCAATTTTGGCAATCATGCGCCCACCTGGAGAACAAGGGAATACAGTTCAAATTTTCGCAATCAGGCGCCCACCTGGAGAACAAGGGGATTAAGATCAAGTTTTGGTAATCAGGCGCCCACCTGGAGAACTAGGGAATACAGTTCAAGTTTTGGTAATCAAGCACCCACCTGGAGAACAAGGGATTACAGTTCAAGTTTTGGCAATCAGGCACCCACATGGAGAATTAGGGAATACAGTTCAAGTTTGGGAAATCAGGCACCCACCTGGAGAAAGGAATACAGTTAAAGTTTTGGCAATCAGGCGCCCACCTGGAGAATAAGGGAATATAGTTCAAGTTTTGGCAATCAGGCACCCACCTGGAGAACATGGGAATACAGTTCGAGTTTTGGCAATCAGGCGCCTACCTGGAGAACAAGGGAATACAGTTAAAATTTCGGCAATCAGGCGCCCACTTGGAGAACAAGGAAAACAGTTCAAGTTTTGGCAATCAGGTGCCCACCTGGGGAACAAGGGAATACAGTTAATGTTTTGGCAATCAGGCGCCCACCTGGAGAATAATGGAATATAGTTCAAGTTTTGGTAATCAAGCGCCTACCTAGAGAAGAAGGGAATATAGTTTCAAGTTTGGGAAATCAGGCACCCACCTGGAGAACAGGGGAATACAGTTAAAGTTTTGGCAATTAGGCGCCCACCTGGAGAACAAGGGAATATAGTTCAAGTTTTGGCAATCAGGTGCCCACCTGGAGAACAAGGGAATAGAGTTCAAGTTTTGACAATCAGGCGCCTACTTGGAGGACAAGGGAATACAGCTAAAGTTTTGGCAATCAGGCGCCCACCTGGAGAACAAGGAAATATAGTTAACGTTTCGGCAATCAGGCACCCACCTGGAGAACAAGGGAATACAATTTAAGTTTTCGCAATTAGGCATCCACCTGGAGAAACAGGGAATACAGTTCAAGTTTTGGCAATCAGGCACCCACCTAGAGAACAAGGGAATACAGTTTAAGTTTCGGCAATCAGGCGCCCACCTGGAGAATAATAGAATACAGTTCAAGTTTTGGCAATCAGGCGCCTACCTGGAGATTTAGGGAAAACAGTTTCAAGTTTTGTCATTTATGCGCCCAGCAGGATAACAAGGGAATATAGTTCAAGTTTTGGCAATCAGGCACCCACCTGGAGAACAAGGGAATACAGTTCAAGTTTTGGCAATCAGGCGCCCACCTGGATAACAAGGGAATGCAGTTCAGGTTTTTGCAATTAGGTACCCACCTGGAGAATAAGGGAATAAAGTTCAAGTTTGGGCAATAAGGCGCCCACCTGGAGAACAAGGGAATACAGTTCAAGTTTTGGCAATCAGGCGCCTACCTAGAGAACAAGGGAATACAGTTAAAGTTTGGCAATCAAGCGCCTACATGGAGAAGAAGGGAATACAATTCAAGTTTTTGCAATTAGGCGCCCACCTGGAGAAACAGGGAATGCAGTTCAAATTTGGGCAATCAAGCACCCACCTGGAGAAACAGGGAATACAGTTCAAGTTTTGGTAATCAAGCGCCTACCAGGAGAACAAGGGAATAAAGTTTCAAGTTTGGACAATGAGGCGGCAACCTGGAGAACAAGGGAATATAGTTAAAGTTTCGGCAATCAGGCGCCCACTTAGAGAACAAGGGAATGTAGTTCAGGATTTGGCAATCAGGCGCCCACCTAGAGAACAAGGGAATACAGTTCAAGTTTGGGCAATCAGGCACCCACCTTGAGAACGAGGGAATAGAGTTAAAGTTTTGGAAATCATGCGCCCACCTGGAAAACAAGGGAATATAGTTCAAGTTTTGGCAATCAGGCACCCACCTGGAGAACATGGGAATACAGTTCAAGTTTTGGCAATCAGGCGCCTACCTGGAGAACAAGGGAATACAGTTAAAATTTCGGCAATCAGGCGCCCACTTGGAGAACAAGGAAAACAGTTCAAGTTTTGGCAATCAGGCGCCCACCTGGGGAACAAGGGAATACAGTTAATGTTTTGGCAATCAGGCGCCCACCTGGAGAATAATGGAATATAGTTCAAGTTTTGGTAATCAAGCGCCTACCTGGAGAAGAAGGGAATATAGTTTCAAGTTTTAGCAATCAGGCGCCCACCTGGAGAACTAGGGAAAACAGTTTCAAGTTTTGGCATTTAGGCGCCCACCTGTAGAACAAGGGAATACAGTTCAAGTTTTGGCAATCAGGCGCCCACCTGGATAACAAGGGAATGCAGTTCAGGTTTTTGCAATTAGGCACTCACTTGGAGAACAAGGGAATACATTTCAAGTTTGGGCAATCAGGCACCCACCTGGATAACAAGGGAATACAGTTCAAGTTTTGGCAATCAGGTGCCCACCTGGAGAACTAGGGAATACAGTTAAAGTTTTGGCAATCAGGCGCCCACCTGGAGAACAAGGGAATACAGTTCAATTTTGGCAATCATGCGCCCACTTGGAGAACAAGGGAATACAGTTCAAATTTTCGCAATCAGGCGCCCACCTGGAGAACAAGGGGATTAAGATCAAGTTTTGGTAATCAGGCGCCCACCTGGAGAACTAGGGAATACAGTTCAAGTTTCGGCAATCAGGCGCCCACCTGGAGAACAAGGAATTACAGTTCATGTTTTGGCAATCAGGCACCCACATGGAGAATTAGGGAATACAGTTCAAGTTTGGGAAATCAGGCACCCACCTGGAGAACAGGGGAATACAGTTAAAGTTTTGGCAATCAGGCGCCCACCTGGAGAACAAGGGAATATAGTTCAAGTTTTGGCAATCAGGCGCCCACCTGGAGAACAAGGGAATAGAGTTCAAGTTTTGACAATCAGGCGCCTACTTAGAGGACAAGGGAATACAGCTAAAGTTTTGGCAATCAGGCGCCCACCTGGAGAACAAGGAAATATAGTTAACGTTTCGGCAATCAGGCGCCCACCTGGAGAACAAGGGAATACAATTTAAGTTTTCGCAATTAGGCGTCCACCTGGAGAAACAGGGAATACAGTTCAAGTTTTGGCAATCAGGCACCCACCTAGAGAACAAGGGAATACAGTTTAAGTTTCGGCAATCAGGCGCCCACCTGGAGAATAATAGAATACAGTTCAAGTTTTGGCAATCAGGCGCCTACCTGGAGATTTAGGGAAAACAGTTTCAAGGTTTGGCATTTATGCGCCCACCAGGATAACAAGGGAATATAGTTCAAGTTTTGGCAATCAGGCACCCACCTGGAGAACAAGGGAATACAGTTCAAGTTTTGGCAATCAGGCGCCCACCTGGATAACAAGGGAATGCAGTTCAGGTTTTTGCAATTAGGCACCCACCTGGAGAATAAGGGAATAAAGTTCAGGTTTGGGCAATAAGGCGCCCACCTGGCGAACAAGGGAATACAGTTCAAGTTTTGGCAATCAGGCGCCTACCTAGAGAACAAGGGAATACAGTTAAAGTTTGGCAATCAAGCGCCTACATGGAGAAGAAGGGAATACAATTCAAGTTTTTGTAATTAGGCGCCCACCTGGAGAAACAGGGAATACAGTTCAAGTTTTGGCAATCAGGCGCCCACCTAGAGAACAAGGGAATACAGTTCAAGTTTCGGCAATCAGGCGCCCACCTGGAGAACAAAGGAATACAGTTCAAGTTTCGGCAATCAGGCGCCCACTTGGAGAATAAGGAAATACAGTTCAAGTTTTGGCAATCAGGCACCCACCTGGAGAATAAGGGAATACAGTTCAAGTTTTGGTAGTCAAGCGCCTACATGGAGAAGAAGGGAATATAGTTTAGAGTTTTGGCAATCAGGCGCCCACCTGGAGAACTAGGGAAAACAGTTTCAAGTTTTGACATTTAGGCGCCCACCTGGAGAACAAGGGAATATAGTTCAAGTTTGGGCAATCAGGCACCCACCTGGAGAACAAGGGAATACAGTTCAAGGTTTGGCAATCAGGCGCCCACCTGGATAACAAGGGAATGCAGTTATGGTTTTTGCAATTAGGCACCCACCTGGAGAACAAGGGAATACAGTTCAAGTTTGGGCAATCAGGCACCCACCTGGAGAACAAGGGAATACAGTTCAAGGAGAATAAGAGAATATAGTTCAAGTTTTGGCAATCAGGTTCCACATGGAGAACAAGGGAATGTAATTCAGGTTTTGGCAATCAGGCGCTCACCTAGAGAAAGGAATACAGTTCAAGTTTTCGCAATCATGCGCCCACCTGGAGAACAAGGGAATACAATTCAAGTTTTCGCAATCAGGTGCCCACCTGGAGAACAAGAGGATTAAGTTCAAGTTTTGGTAATCAGGCGCCCACCTGAAGAACAAGGGAATACAGTTCAAGTTTTGGTAATCAAGCACCTACCTGGAGAACGAGGGAATACAGTTCGAGTTTTGGCAATCAGGCACCCACTTGGAGAACAAGGGAATACAGTTCAAGTTTGGGCAATAAGGCACCCACCTGGAGAACAAGGGAATACAGTAATGGTTTGGCCAATCAGGCACCCACCTGGAGAGCAAGGGAATACAGTTAAAGTTAGGGCAATCAGGCGCCCACCTAGAGAACATGGGCATACAATTCAAGTTTTGGCAATCAGGCGCCCACCTAGAGAAAAAGGGAATATAGTTAAAGTTTTGGCAATCAGGCACCCACCTGAAAACAAGGGAATTCAGTTCAAGTTTGGGCAATCAGGTGCCCACCTGGAGAACAAGGGCATACAGTTCAAGTTTCGCCAATCAGGCGCCGACCTGGAGAACAAGGGCATACAATTCAAGTTTTGGCAATCAGGCACCCACCTGGAGAACAAGGGAATATAGTTAAAGTTTTGGCAATCAGGCACCCATCTGGAAAATAAGGGAATACAGTTCAAGTTTTGGCAATCAGGCGCCCACCTGGAGAATAAGAGAATACAGTTCAAGTTTCGCCAATCAGGCGCCCACCTAGAGAACAAAGGAATGCAGTTCAAATTTTCGCGATTAGGTGCCCACTTGGAGAACAAGGGAAAACAATTCAAGTTTTGGCAATTAGGCGCCCACCTAGAGAAACAGGGAATAAAGTTTCAAGTTTTGCCAATCAGGCGGCAACCTGGAGAACAAGGGAATACAGTTCAAGTTTGGGCAATCAAGCACCCACCTAGAGAACAAGGGAATACAGTTCAAGGAGAACAAGGGAATACAATTCAAGTTTTGGCAACCAGGTGCCCACATGGAGAACAAGGGAATACAGTTAAAGTTTTGGCAATCAGGCGCCCACCTAGAGAACAAGGGAATACAATTAATGTTTTGGCAACCATGCGCCTACCTGGAGAACAAGGGAATACAGTACATGTTTTGGCAATCTTGCGCCCACCTGGAAAACAAGGGAATACAGTTCAAGTTTTGGTAATCAAGCACCCACCTGGAGAACAAGGGATTACAGTTCAAGTTTTTGCAATCAGGCACCCACCTGGAAAACAAGGGAATACAGTTCAAGTTTGGGCAATCAGGCACCCAACTGGAGAACAAGGGAATACAGTTAAAGTTTAGCCAATCAGGCACCCACCTGGAGAGCAAGGGAATACTGTTAAAGTTTGGTCAATCAGGCGCCCACTTGGAGAACAAGGGCATACAATTCAAGTTTTGGCAATCAGGCGCCCACCTGGAGAATAAGGGTACTGTTAAAGTTTTAGCAATCAGGCACCCACCTGGAGAACAAGGGCATACAGTTCAATTTTGGGCAATCAAGTACCCACCTGGAAAACAAAGGCATACAGTTCAAGTTTTTGCAATCGGGCGCCCACCTGGAGAACAAGGGCATACAATTCAAGTTTTCGCAATCAGGCGCCCACCTGGAGAACAAGGGAATATAGTTAAAGTTTTGGTAATCAGGCGCCCACCTAGAGAATAAGGGAATACCGTTCATGTTTTGGCAATCAGGCGCTCACCTGGAGAACAAGGGAATACTGTTCAAGTTTTCTCAATCTGGTGCCCACCTGGAGAACAAGGGAATACAGTTCAAGTTTTGGTAATCAAGCACCTACTTGGAGAAAAAGGGAATACAATTTCAAGTTTTGGCAATGAGGCGCCCACCTAGAAAACAAGGGAAAACATTTTCAAGTTTTGGCATTTAGGCACCCATCTAGAGAACAAGGGAATATAGTTCAAGTTTCGGCAATCAGACGCCCACCTGGAGAACAAGAGAATACAGTTCAAGTTTCGGCAATCAGGCGCCCACCTGGAGAACAAGGGAATACTGTTCAAGTTTTGGCAATTAGGCGTCCACCTGGATAACAAGTGAATACAGTTCAGGTTTTGGCAATTAGGCACCCACCTGGAGAACAAGGGAATACAATTCAAGTTTGGGCAATCAAGCACCCACCTGGAGAACAAGGGAATACAGTTCAAGCAGAACAAGGGAATACAGTTCAAGTTTTGGCAACTAGGTGCCCACATGGAGAACAAGGGAATACAGTTAAAGTTTTAGCAATCAGGCGCCCACCTAGAGAACAAGGGAATACAATTAATGTTTTGGCAACCATGCACCTACCTGGAGAACAAGGGAATACAGTTCAAGTTTTGGCAATCTTGCACCCACCTGGAGAACAAGGGGATTAAGTTCATGTTTTGGTAATGAGGTGCCCACCTGAAGAACAAGGGAATATAGTTCAAGTTTTGGTAATCAAGCACCCACCTGGAGAACAAGGGATTACAGTTCAAGTTTTGGCAATCAGGAACCCACCTGGAGAACAAGGGAATACAGTTCAAGTTTGGCCAATCAGGCACCCACCTGGAGAACAAGGGAATACAGTTAAAGTTTAGCCAATCAGGCACCCACCTGGAGAGCAAGGGAATACTGTTAAAGTTTGGGCAATCAGGCGCCCACTTGGAGAACAAGGGCATACAATTCAAGTTTTGGGAATCAGGCGCCCACCCGGAGAACAAGGGAATACTGTTAAAGTTTTGGCAATAAGGCACCCACCTGGAGAACAAGGGCATACAGTTCAAGTTTGGGCAATCAGGTGTCTACCTGGAGAACAAGGGCAAACAGTTCAAGTTTTGGAAATCAGGCGCCCACCTGGAGAACAAGGGCATACAATTCAAGTTTTGGCAATCAGGCGCCCACCTGGAGAACAAGGGAATACAGTTCAAGTTTTGGCAATCAGGCGCCCACCTGGAGAACAAGGGCATACAATTGAAGTTTTGGCAATCAGGCGCCCACCTGGAGAACAAGGGAATATAGTTAAAGTTTTGGCAATCAGGCACCCATCTGGAAAATAAGGGAATACAGTTCAAGCTTTGGCAATCAGGCGCCTACCTGGAGAATAAGGGAATACAGTTCAAGTTTCGGCAATCAGGCGCCCACCTAGAGAACAAAGGAATGTAGTTCAAGTTTTCACCATTAGGCGCCCACCTGGAGAAACAGGGAATACAGTTCAAGTTTTGGTAATCAAGCGCCTACCATGAGAACAAGGGAATAAAGTTTCAAGTTTTGGCAATGAGGCGGCAACCTGGAGAACAAGGGAATATAGTTAAAGTTTCGGCAATCAGGCGCCCACTTAGAGAAAAAGGGAATACAGTTCAAGTTTGGGCAATCAGGCACCCACCTTGAGAACGAGGGAATAGAGTTAAAGTTTTGGCAATCATGCGCCCACTTGGAGAACAAGGGAATATAGTTCAAGTTTTGGCAATCAGGCACCCACCTGGAGAACAAGGGAATACAGTTCAAGTTTTGGCAATCAGGTGCCTACCTGGAGAACAAGAGAATACAGTTAAAGTTTCGGCAATCAGGCGCCCACCTGGAGAACAAGGAAAACAGTTCAAGTTTTGGCAATCAGGCGCCCACCTGGGGAACAAGGGAATACAGTTAATGTTTTGTCAATCAGGCACCCACTTGGAGAATAATGGAATATAGTTCAAGTTTTGGTAATCAAGCGCCTACCTGGAGAAGAAGGGAATATAGTTTCAAGTTTTGGCAATCAGGCGCCCACCTAGAGAACTAGGGAAAACAATTTCAAGTTTTGGCATTTAGGCGCCCACCTGGAGAACAAGAGAATATAGTTCAAGTTTTGTCAATCAGGTACCCACCTGTAGAACAAGGGAATACAATTCAAGTTTTGGCAATCAGGCGCCCACCTGGATAACAAGGGAATGCAGTTCAGGTTTTTGCAATTAGGCACTCACTTGGAGAACAAGGGAATACATTTCAAGTTTGGGCAATCAGGCACCCACCTAGAGAACAAGGGAATACAGTTCAAGGAGAACAAGGGAATATAGTTCAAGTTTTGGCAATCAGGTGCCCACCTGGAGAACAAGGGAATACAGTTAAAGTTTAGCCAATCAGGCACCCACCTAGAGAGCGAGGGAATACTGTTAAAGTTTGGGCAATCAGGCGCCCACTTGGAGAACAAGGGCATACAATTCAAGTTTTGGCAATCAGGTGCCCACATGGAGAAGAAGGGAATACTGTTAAAGTTTTGGCAATCTTGCACCCACCTGGAGAACAAGGGGATTAAGTTCATGTTTTGGTAATGAGGTGCCCACCTGAAGAACAAGGGAATATAGTTCAAGTTTTGGTAATCAAGCACCCACCTGGAGAACAAGGGATTACAGTTCAAGTTTTGGCAATCAGGAACCCACCTGGAGAACAAGGGAATACAGTTCAAGTTTGGGCAATCAGGCACCCACCTGGAGAACAAGGGAATACAGTTAAAGTTTAGCCAATCAGGCACCCACCTGGAGAGCAAGGGAATACTGTTAAAGTTTGGGCAATCAGGCGCCCACTTGGAGAACAAGGGCATACAATTCAAGTTTTGGCAATCAGGCGCCCACCCGGAGAACAAGGGAATACTGTTAAAGTTTTGGCAATAAGGCACCCACCTGGAGAACAAGGGCATACAGTTCAAGTTTGGGCAATCAGGTGTCTACCTGGAGAACAAGGGCAAACAGTTCAAGTTTTGGCAATCAGGCGCCCACCTGGAGAACAAGGGCATACAATTCAAGGTTTGGCAATCAGGCGCCCACCTGGAGAACAAGGGAATACAGTTCAAGTTTTGGCAATCAGGCGCCCACCTGGAGAACAAGGGCATACAATTGAAGTTTTGGCAATCAGGCGCCCACCTGGAGAACAAGGGAATATAGTTAAAGTTTTGGCAATCAGGCACCCATCTGGAAAATAAGGGAATACAGTTCAAGCTTTGGCAATCAGGCGCCTACCTGGAGAATAAGGGAATACAGTTCAAGTTTCGGCAATCAGGCGCCCACCTAGAGAACAAAGGAATGTAGTTCAAGTTTTCACTATTAGGCGCCCACCTGGAGAAACAGGGAATACAGTTCAAGTTTTGGTAATCAAGCGCCTACCAGGAGAACAAGGGAATAAAGTTTCAAGTTTTGGCAATGAGGCGGCAACCTGGAGAACAAGGGAATATAGTTAAAGTTTCGGCAATCAGGCGCCCACTTAGAGAAAAAGGGAATACAGTTCAAGTTTGGGCAATCAGGCACCCACCTTGAGAACGAGGGAATAGAGTTAAAGTTTTGGCAATCATGCGCCCACTTGGAGAACAAGGGAATATAGTTCAAGTTTTGGCAATCAGGCACCCACCTGGAGAACAAGGGAATACAGTTCAAGTTTTGGCAATCAGGTGCCTACCTGGAGAACAAGAGAATACAGTTAAAGTTTCGGCAATCAGGCGCCCACCTGGAGAACAAGGAAAACAGTTCAAGTTTTGGCAATCAGGCGCCCACCTGGGGAACAAGGGAATACAGTTAATGTTTTGTCAATCAGGCACCCACCTGGAGAATAATGGAATATAGTTCAAGTTTTGGTAATCAAGCGCCTACCTGGAGAAGAAGGGAATATAGTTTCAAGTTTTGGCAATCAGGCGCCCACCTAGAGAACTAGGGAAAACAATTTCAAGTTTTGGCATTTAGGCGCCCACCTGGAGAACAAGAGAATATAGTTCAAGTTTTGGCAATCAGGTACCCACCTGTAGAACAAGGGAATACAATTCAAGTTTTGGCAATCAGGCGCCCACCTGGATAACAAGGGAATGCAGTTCAGGTTTTTGCAATTAGGCACTCACTTGGAGAACAAGGGAATACATTTCAAGTTTGGGCAATCAGGCACCCACCTAGAGAACAAGGGAATACAGTTCAAGGAGAACAAGGGAATATAGTTCAAGTTTTGGCAATCAGGTGCCCACCTGGAGAACAAGGGAATACAGTTAAAGTTTAGCCAATCAGGCACCCACCTAGAGAGCGAGGGAATACTGTTAAAGTTTGGGCAATCAGGCGCCCACTTGGAGAACAAGGGCATACAATTCAAGTTTTGGCAATCAGGTGCCCACATGGAGAACAAGGGAATACTGTTAAAGTTTTGGCAATAAGGCACCCACCTGGAGAACAAGGGCATACAGTTCAAGTTTGGGCAATCAGGTGTCTACCTGAAGAACAAGGGCATACAGTTCAAGTTTTGGCAATCAGGCGCCCATCTGGAGAACAAGGGCATACAATTCAAGTTTTGGCGATCAGGCGCCCACCTGGAGAACAAGGGAATACAGTTCAAGTTATGGCAATCAGGCGCCCACCTGGAGAACAAGGGCATACAATTCAAGTTTTAGCAATCAGGCGCCCACCTGGAGAACAAGGGAATATAGTTAAAGTTTTTGCAATCAGGCACCCATCTGGAAAATAAGGGAATACAGTTCAAGCTTTGGCAATCATGCGCCTACCTGGAGAATAAGGGAATACAGTTCAAGTTTCGGCAATCAGGCGCCCACCTAGAGAACAAAGGAATGTAGTTCAAATTTTCACTATTAGGCACCCACCTGGAGAAACAGGGAATACAGTTCAAGTTTTGGTAATCAAGTGCCTACCAGAAGAACAAGGGAATATAGTTTCAAGTTTTGGCAATGATGCGGCAACCTGGAGAACAAGGGAATATAGTTAAAGTTTCGGCAATCAGGCGCCCACTTAGAAAAAAGGGGAATACAGTTCAAGTTTGGGCAATCAGGCACCCACCTTAAGAACGAGGGAATAGAGTTAAAGTTTTGGCAATCATGCGCCCACCTGGAGAACAAGGGAATATAGTTCAAGTTTTGGCAATCAGGCACCCACCTGGAGAACAAGGGAATACAGTTCATGTTTTGGCAATCAGGCGCCTACCTGGAGAACAAGGGAATACAGTTAAAGTTTCGGCAATCAGGCGCCCACCTGGAGAACAAGGAAAACAGTTCAAAGTTTGGCAATCAGGCGCCCACCTGGGGAACAAGGGAATACAGTTAATGTTTTGGCAATCAGGCGCCCACCTGGAGAATAATGGAATATAGTTCAAGTTTTGGTAATCAAGCACCTACCTGGAGAAGAAGGGAATATAGTTTCATGTTTTGGCAATCAGGCGCCCACCTAGAGAACTAGGGAAAACAGTTTCAAGTTTTGGCATTTAGGCACCCACCTGGAGAACAAGAGAATATAGTTCAAGTTTTGGCAATCAGGCACCCACCTGTAGAACAAGGGAATACAGTTCAAGTTTTGGCAATCAGGCGCCCACCTGGATAACAAGAGAATGCAGTTCAGGTTTTTGCAATTAGGCACTCACTTAGAGAACAAGGGAATATATTTCAAGTTTGGGCAATCAGGCACCCACCTGGAGAACAAGGGAATACAGTTCAAGGAGATCAAGGGAATATAGTTCAAGTTTTGGCAATCAGGTGCCCACCTGGAGAATAAGGGAATATAGTTAAAGTTTAGCCAATCAGGCACCCACCTGGAGAGCAAGGGAATACTGTTAAAGTTTGGGCAATCAGGCGCCCAGTTGGAGAACAAGGGCATACAATTAAAGTTTTGGCAATCAGGTGCCCACCTGGAGAACAAGGGAATACTGTTAAAGTTTTGGCAATAAGGCACCCACCTGGAGAACAAGGGCATACAGTTCATGTTTTGGCAATCAAGTACCCACCTGGAGAACAAGGGATTACAGTTCAAGTTTTGGCAATCAGGCGCCCACCTAGAGAACAAGGGCATACAATTCAAGTTTTGGCAATTAGGCGCCCACCTGGAGAACAAGGGAATACAGTTCAAGTTTTAGCAATCAGGCGCCCACCTGGAGAACAAGGGCATACAATTCAAGTTTTAGCAATCAGGCGCCCACTTGGAGAACAAGTGAATATAGTTCAAGTTTTGGCAATCAGGCGCCTACTTGGAGAACAAGGGAATATAGTTAAAGTTTTAGCAATCAGGCGCCCACCTGGAGAACAAGGGAATACAGTTCAATTTTGGCAATCATGCGCCCACCTGGAGAACAAGGGAATACAGTTCAAATTTTCGCAATCAGGCGCCCACCTAGAGATCAAGGGGATTAAGATCAAGTTTTGGTAATCAGGCGCCCACCTGGAGAACTAGGGAATACAGTTCAAGTTTTGGCAATCAAGCACCCACCTGGAGAACAAGGGATTACAGTTCAAGTTTTGGCAATCAGGCACCCACATGGAGAACAAGGGAATTCAGTTCAAGTTTGGGCAATCAGGTGCCCACCTGGAGAACAAGGGCATACAGTTCAAGTTTTTGCAATCAGGCGCCCACCTAGAGAACAAGGGAATATAGTTCAAGTTTTGGCAATCAGGCGCCCACCTGGAGAACAAGGGAATACAGTTCAAGTTTTGGCAATCAGGCGCCTACTTGGAGAACAAGGGAATACAGTTAAAGTTTTGGCAATCAGGCGCCCACCTGGAGAACAAGGAAATATAGTTAACGTTTCGGCAATCAGGTGCCCACCTGGAGAACAAGGGAATACAATTTAAGTTTTCGCAATTAGGCGTCCACCTGGAGAAACAGGGAATACAGTTCAAGTTTTGGCATTTATGCGCACACCTGGAGAACAAGGGAATATAGTTCAAGTTTTGGCAATCAGGCACCCTCCTGGAGAACAAGGGAATACAGTTCAAGTTTTGGCAATCAGGCGCCCACCTGGATAACAAGGGAATGCAGTTCAGGTTTTTGCAATTAGGCACCCACCTGGAGAACAAGAGAATACAGTTCAAGTTTGGGCAATAAGGCGCCCACCTGGAGAACAAGTGAATACATTTCAATTTTTGGCAATCAGGCGCCTACCTAGAGAACAAGGGAATACAGTTAAAGTTTGGCAATCAAGCGCCTACATGGAGAAGAAGGGAATTTAATTCAAGTTTTTGCAATTAGGCGCCCACCTGGAGAAACAGGGAATACAGTTCAAGTTTTGGCAATCAGGCGCCCACCTAGAGAACAAGGGAATACAGTTTAAGTTTTGGCAATCAGGCGCCTACCTGGAGATTTAGGGAAAACAGTTTCAAGTTTTGGCATTTATGCGACCACCTGGAGAACAAGGTAATATAGTTCAAGTTTTGGCATTTATGCGACCACCTGGAGAACAAGGGAATACAGTTCAAGTTTTGGCAATCAGGCACCCTCCTGGAGAACAAGGGAATACAGTTCAAGTTTTGGCAATCAGGCGCCCACCTGGATAACAAGGGAATGCAGTTCAGGTTTTTGCAATTAGGCACCCACCAGGAGAACAAGGGACTACAGTTCAAGTTTTGGCAATCAGGCGCCCACCTGGAGAACAAGGGAATATAGTTCAAGTTTCGGCAATCAGGCGCCCACTTGGAGAACAAGGAAATATAGTTCAAGTTTTGGCAATAAGGCACCCACCTGGAGAATAAGGGAATACAGTTCAAGTTTTGGTAGTCAAGCGCCTACATGGAGAAGAAGGGAATATAGTTTTAAGTTTTGGCAATCAGGCGCCCACCTGGAGAACTAGGGAAAACAGCTTCAAGTTTTGGCATTTAGGCGCCCACCTGGAGAACAAGGGAATATAGTTCTAGTTTTGGCAATCAGGCACCCACCAGGAGAACAAGGGACTACAGTTCAAGTTTTGGCAATCAAGCGCCCACCTGGATAACAAGGGAATGCAGTTCAGATTTATGCAATTAGGCACCCACCTGGAGAACAAGGGAATACAGTTCAAGTTTGGACAATCAGGCACCCACCTGGAGAACAAGGGAATACAGTTCAAGGAGAATAAGGGAATATAGTTCAAGTTTTGGCAATCAGGTGCCCACCTGGAGAACAAGGGAATGTAATTCAGGTTTTGGCAATCAGGCACCCACCTAGAGAAGGGAATACAGTTCAAGTTTTGGCAATCATGCGCCCACCTGGAGAACAAGGGAATACAATTCAAGTTTTCGCAATCAGGCGCCCACCTAGAGAACAAGAGGATTAAGTTCAAGTTTTGGTAATAAGGCGCCCACCTGGAGAACAAGGGAATACAGTTCAAGTTTTGGTAATCAAGCACCTACCTGGAGAACAAGGGAATACAGTTCAAGTTTTGGCAATCAGGCACCCACCTGGAGAACAAGGGAATACATTTCAAGTTTTGGCAATCAGGCACCCACCTGGAGAACAAGGGAATATAGTTAAAGTTTTGGCAATCAGACACCCACCTGAGAACAATGGAATACAGTTCAAGTTTGGGCAATCAGGCACCCACCTGGAGAACAAGGGCATACAGTTCAAGTTTTTGCAATCAGGCGCCCACCTGGAGAACAAAGGCATACAATTCAAGTTTTGGCAATCAGGCGCCCACCTGGAGAACAAGGGAATATAGTTAAAGTTTTGGCAATCAGGCACCCATCTGGAAAATAAGGGAATACAGTTCAAGTTTTGGCAATCAGGCGCCCACCTGGAGAATAAGAGAATACAGTTCAAGTTTCGCCAATCAGGCGCCCACCTAGAGAACAAAGGAATGTAGTTCAAATTTTCGCTATTAGGTGCCCACTTGGAGAACAAGGGAATACAATTAAAGTTTTGGCAATTATGCGCCCACCTGGAGAAACAGGGAATAAAGTTTCAAGTTTTGGAAATCAGGCGGCAACATGGAGAACAAGGGAATACAGTTCAAGTTTTGGCAATTAGGCGCCCACCTGGAGAACAAGGGAATACAGTTCAAGTTTTTGCAATTAGGCGCCCACCTGGAGAACAAGGGAATACAGTTCAAGTTTCGGCAATCAGGCGCCCACTTGGAGAACAAGGAAATATAGTTCAAGTTTTGGCAATCAGGCACCCACCTGGAGAATAAGGGAATACAGTTCAAGTTTTGGTAGTCAAGCGCCTACATGGAGAAGAAGGGAATATAGTTTTAAGTTTTGGCAATCAGGCGCCCACCTGGAGAACTAGGGAAAACAGCTTCAAGTTTTGGCATTTAGGCGCCCACCTGGAGAACAAGGGAATATAGTTCTAGTTTTGGCAATCAGGCACCCACCAGGAGAACAAGGGACTACAGTTCAAGTTTTGGCAATCAAGCGCCCACCTGGATAACAAGGGAATGTAGTTCAGATTTATGCAATTAGGCACCCACCTGGAGAACAAGGGAATACAGTTCAAGTTTGGACAATCAGGCACCCACCTGGAGAACAAGGGAATACAGTTCAAGGAGAATAAGGGAATATAGTTCATGTTTTGGCAATCAGGTGCCCACCTGGAGAACAAGGGAATGTAATTCAGGTTTTGGCAATCAAGCACCCACCTAGAGAAGGGAATACAGTTCAAGTTTTGGCAATCATGCGCCGACCTGGAGAACAAGGGAATACAATTCAAGTTTTCGCAATCAGGCGCCCACCTGGAGAACAAGAGGATTAAGTTCAAGTTTTGGTAATCAGGCGCCCACCTGGAAAACAAGGGAATATAGTTCAAGTTTTGGTAATCAAGCACCTACCTGGAGAACAAGGGAATACAGTTCAAGTTTTGGCTATCAGGTACCCACCTGGAGAACAAGGGAATACATTTCAAGTTTTGGCAATCAGGCACCCACCTGGAGAACAAGGGAATATAGTTAAAGTTTTGGCAATCAGACACCCACCTGAGAACAATGGAATACAGTTCAAGTTTGGGCAATCAGGCACCCACCTGGAGAACAAGGGCATACAGTTCAAGTTTTTGCAATCAGGCGCCCACCTGGAGAACAAGGGCATACAATTCAAGTTTTGGCAATCAGGCGCCCACCTGGAGAACAAGGGAATATAGTTAAAGTTTTGGCAATCAGGCACCCATCTGGAAAATAAGGGAATACAGTTCAAGTTTTGGCAATCAGGCGCCCACCTAGAGAATAAGAGAATACAGTTCAAATTTTCGCTATTAGGTGCCCACTTGGAGAACAAGGGAATACAATTAAAGTTTTGGCAATTATGCGCCCACCTGGAGAAACAGGGAATAAAGTTTCAAGTTTTGGAAATCAGGCGGCAACATGGAGAACAAGGGAATACAGTTCAAGTTTTGGCAATTAGGCGCCCACCTAGAGAACAAGGGAATACAGTTCAAGTTTTTGCAATTAGGCGCCCACCTGGAGAAACAGGGAATACAGTTCAAGTTTTGGCAATCAGGCGCCCACCTGGAGAACAAGGGAATACAATTCAAGTTTTCGCAATTAGGCGCCCACCTGGAGAAACAGGGAATACAGTTCAAGTTTCGGCAATCAGGCGCCCACCTAGAGAACAAGGGAATACAGTTCATGTTTTGACAATCAGGCGCACACTTGGAGAACAAGGGAATACAGTTCGAGTTTTGGTAGTCAAGCGCCTACATGGAGAAGAAGGGAATATAGTTTAAAGTTTTGGCAATCAGGCACCCACCAGGAGAACAAAGGAATACAGTTCAAGTTTTGGCAATCAGTAGCCTACTTGGATAACAAGGGAATGCAGTTCAGGTTTTTGCAATCAGGCGCCTACCTGGAGAACAATGGAATACAGTTCAAGTTTGGGCAATTAGGCACCCACCTGGAGAACAATGGAATACAGTTCAAGGAGAATAAGGGAATACATTTCAAGTTTTGGCAATCAGGTGCCCACCTGGAGAACAAGGGAATGTAGTTCAGGTTTTGGCAATCAGACGCCCACCTGGAGAACAAGGGAATATAGTTCAAGTTTGGGCAATCATGCGCCCACCTGGAGAACAAGGGAATACAGTTCAAGTTTTCGCAATCGGGGGCCCACCTGGAGAACAAGTGGATTAAGTTCAAGTTTTGGTAATCAGGCGCCCACCTGGAGAACAAGGGAATACAGTTCAAGTTTTGGTAATCAAGCACCCACCAGGAGAACAAGGGAATTCATTTCAAGTTTTGGCAATCAGGCACCCACCTGGAGAACAAGGGAATACAGTTCAAGTTTGGGCAATCAGGCACCCACCTGGAGAACCCACCTGGAGAACCCACCTGGAGAGCAAGGGAATACAGTTAAAGTTTGGGCAATCAGGCGCCCACCTGGAGAACAAGGGCATACAATTCAAGTTTTGGCAATCAGGCGCCCACCTGGAGAACAAGGGAATATAGTTAAAGTTTTGGCAATCAAACACCTACCTGAGAACAAGGGAATACAGTTCAAGTTTGGGCAATTAGGTGCCCACCTAGAGAACAAGGGCATACAGTTCAAGTTTTGGCAATCAGGCGCCCACCTGGAGAACAAGGGCATACAATTTAAGTTTTGGCAATCAGGTGCCCACCTGGAGAAAAAGGGAATATAGTTAAAGTTTTGGCAATCAGGCGCCCACCTGGAGAATAAGAGAATACAGTTCAAGTTTCGGCAATCAGGTGCCCACCTAGAGAACAAAGCAATGCAGTTCAAGTTTTCGCTATTAGGTGCCCACTAGGAGAACAAGGGAATACAATTCAAGTTTTGGCAATTAGGCGCCCACCTAGAGAAACAGGGAATAAAGTTTCAAGTTTTGGGAATCAGGTGGCAACCTGGAGAACAAGGGAATACAGTTCAAGTTTTGGCAATGAGGCGCCCACCTGGAGAACAAGGGAATACAGTTAAAGTTTGGCCAATCAGGCACCCACCTGGAGAGCAAGGGAATACAGTTAAAGTTTGGGCAATCAGGTGCCCACCTAGAGAACAAGGGTATACAATTCAAGTTTTGGCAATCAGGCGCCCACCTGGAGAACAAGAGAATATAGTTCAAGTTTGGGCAATCATGCGCCCACCTGGAGAACAAGGGAATATAGTTCAAGTTTTCGCAATCAGGCGCCCACCTGGAGAACAAGAGGATTAAGTTCAAGTTTTGATAATCAGGCGTCCACCTGGAGACAAGGGAATACAGTTCAAGTTTTGGTAATCAAGCACCCACCTGGAAAACAAGGGAATACAGTACAAGTTTTGGCAATCAGGCACCCACCTGGAAAACAAGGGAATACAGTTCAAGTTTGGGCAATCAGGCGCCCACCTGGAGAACAAGGGCATACAATTCAAGTTTTGGTAATCAGGCGCCCACCTGGAGAACAAGGGAATATAGTTAAAGTTTTGGCAATCAGGCACCCACTTGAGAACAAGGGAATACAGTTCAAGTTTGGGAAATTAGGTGCCCACCTGGCGAACAAGGGCATACAGTTCAAGTTTTGGCAATCAGGCGCCCACCTGGAGAACAAGGGCATACAATTCAAGTTTTGGTAATCAGGTGCCCACTTGAAGAAAAAGGGAATATAGTTAAAGTTTTGGCAATCGGGCACCCATCTGGAAAATAAGGAAATACAGTTCAAGTTTTGGCAATCAGGCGCCCACCAGGAGAATAAGAGAATACAGTTCAAGTTTTGCCAATCAAGCGCCCACCTAGAGAACAAAGGAATGCAGTTCAAATTTTCGTTATTAGGTGCCCACTTGGAGAACAAGGGAATACAATTCAAGTTTTGGCAATTAGGCGCCCACCTGGAGAAACAGGGAATAAAGTTTCAGGTTTTGGCAATCAGGCGGCAACCTGGAGAACAAGGGAATACAGTTCAAGTTTTGGCAATTAGGCGCCCACCTAGAAAACAAGGGAATACAAATCAAGTTTTGGCAATCAGGCGCCCACCTGGAGAACTAGGGAAAACAGTTTCAAGTTTTGGCATTTAGGCGCCCACCTGGAGAACAAGGGAATATAGTTCAAGTTTTGGCAATCAGGCACCCACCAGGAGAACAAGGGAATACAGTTCATGTTTTGGCAATCAGGCGCCCACCTGGATAACAAGGGAATACAATTCAAGTTTTCGCAATTAGGCGCCCACCTGGAGAAACAGGGAATACAGTTCAAGTTTCGGCAATCAGGCGCCCACCTAGAGAACAAGGGAATACAGTTCATGTTTTGACAATCAGGCGCACACTTGGAGAACAAGGGAATACAGTTCAAGTTTTGGTAGTCAAGCACCTACATGGAGAAGAAGGGAATATAGTTTAAAGTTTTGGCAATCAGGCACCCACCAGGAGAACAAAGGAATACAGTTCAAGTTTTGGCAATCAGTAGCCTACTTGAATAACAAGGGAATGCAGTTCAGGTTTTTGCAATCAGGCGCCTACCTGGAGAACAATGGAATACACTTCAAGTTTGGGCAATTAGGCACCCACCTGGAGAACAAGGGAATACAGTTCAAGGAGAATAAGGGAATACATTTCAAGTTTTGGCAATCAGGTGCCCACCTGGAGAACAAGGGAATGTAGTTCAGGTTTTGGCAATCAGACGCCCACCTGGAGAACAAGGGAATATAGTTCAAGTTTGGGCAATCATGCGCCCACCTGGAGAACAAGGGAATACAGTTCAAGTTTTCGCAATCGGGCGCCCACCTGGAGAACAAGTGGATTAAGTTCAAGTTTTGGTAATCAGGCGCCCACCTGGAGAACAAGGGAATACAATTCAAGTTTTGGTAATCAAGCACCCACCAGGAGAACAAGGGAATTCATTTCAAGTTTTGGCAATCAGGCACCCACCTGGAGAACAAGGGAATACAGTTCAAGTTTGGGCAATCAGGCACCCACCTGGAGAACCCACCTGGAGAACCCACCTGGAGAGCAAGGGAATACAGTTAAAGTTTGGGCAATCAGGCGCCCACCTGGAGAACAAGGGCATACAATTCAAGTTTTGGTAATCAGGCGCCCACCTGGAGAACAAGGGAATATAGTTAAAGTTTTGGCAATCAGGCACCCACTTGAGAACAAGGGAATACAGTTCAAGTTTGGGAAATTAGGTGCCCACCTGGCGAACAAGGGCATACAGTTCAAGTTTTGGCAATCAGGCGCCCACCTGGAGAACAAGGGCATGCAATTCAAGTTTTGGTAATCAGGTGCCCACTTGAAGAAAAAGGGAATATAGTTAAAGTTTTGGCAATCAGGCGCCCACCTGGAGAATAAGAGAATACAGTTCAAGTTTCGGCAATCAGGTGCCCACCTAGAGAACAAAGGAATGCAGTTCAAGTTTTCGCTATTAGGTGCCCACTAGGAGAACAAGGGAATACAATTCAAGTTTTGGCAATTAGGCGCCCACCTAGAGAAACAGGGAATAAAGTTTCAAGTTTTGGGAATCAGGTGGCAACCTGGAGAACAAGGGAATACAGTTCAAGTTTTGGCAATGAGGCGCCCACCTGGAGAACAAGGGAATACAGTTAAAGTTTGGCCAATCAGGCACCCACCTGGAGAGCAAGGGAATACAGTTAAAGTTTGGGCAATCAGGTGCCCACCTAGAGAACAAGGGTATACAATTCAAGTTTTGGCAATCAGGCGCCCACCTGGAGAACAAGAGAATATAGTTCAAGTTTGGGCAATCATGCGCCCACCTGGAGAACAAGGGAATATAGTTCAAGTTTTCGCAATCAGGCGCCCACCTGGAGAACAAGAGGATTAAGTTCAAGTTTTGATAATCAGGCGTCCACCTGGAGACAAGGGAATACAGTTCAAGTTTTGGTAATCAAGCACCCACCTGGAAAACAAGGGAATACAGTACAAGTTTTGGCAATCAGGCACCCACCTGGAAAACAAGAGAATACAGTTCAAGTTTGGGCAATCAGGCGCCCACCTGGAGAACAAGGGCATACAATTCAAGTTTTGGTAATCAGGCGCCCACCTGGAGAACAAGGGAATATAGTTAAAGTTTTGGCAATCAGGCACCCACCTGAGAACAAGGGAATACAGTTCAAGTTTGGGAAATTAGGTGCCCACCTGGCGAACAAGGGCATACAGTTCAAGTTTTGGCAATCAGGCGCCCACCTGGAGAACAAGGGCATACAATTCAAGTTTTGGTAATCAGGTGCCCACTTGAAGAAAAAGGGAATATAGTTAAAGTTTTGGCAATCGGGCACCCATCTGGAAAATAAGGAAATACAGTTCAAGTTTTGGCAATCAGGCGCCCACCTGGAGAATAAGAGAATACAGTTCAAGTTTCGCCAATCAGGCGCCCACCTAGAGAACAAAGGAATGCAGTTCAAATTTTCGCTACTAGGTGCCCACTTGGAGAACAAGGGAATACAATTCAAGTTTTGGCAATTAGGCGCCCACCTGGAGAAACAGGGAATAAAGTTTCAAGTTTTGGCAATCAGGCGGTAACCTGGAGAACAAGGGAATACAGTTCAAGTTTTGGCAATTAGGCGCCCACCTAGAGAACAAGGGAATACAAATCAAGTTTTGGCAATCAGGCGCCCACCTGGAGAACTAGGGAAAACAGTTTCAAGTTTTGGCATTTAGGCGCCCACCTGGAGAACAAGGGAATATAGTTCAAGTTTTGGCAATCAGGCACCCACCAGGAGAAAAAGGGAATACAGTTCATGTTTTGGCAATCAGGCGCTCACCTGGATAACAAGGGAATGCAGTTCAGGTTTTTGCATTTAGGCACCCACCTGGAGAACAAGGGAATACAGTTCAAGTTTGGGCAATCAATCACCCACCCGGAGAACAAGGGAATACAGTTCAAGGAGAATAAGGGAATATAGTTCAAGTTTTGGCAATCAGGTTCCCACCTGGAGAACAAGGGAATGTAGTTCAGGTTTTGGCAATCAGGCGCCCACCTAGAGAATAAGGGAATACAGTTCAAGTTTTGGGAATCAGGCACCCACCTGGAGAACAAGGGCATACAATTCATGTTTTGGCAATCTGGTGCCCACCTGGAGAAAAAGGGAATATAGTTAATGTTTTGGCAATCAGGCACTCATCTGGAAAATAAGGGAATACAGTTCAAGTTTTGGCAATCAGGCGCCCACCTGGAGAATAAGAGAATACAGTTCAAGTTTCGGTAATCAGGCGCCCACCTAGAGGACAAAGGAATGTAATTCAAGTTTTCGCTATTAGGTGCCCACTTGGAGAACAAGGGAATACAATTCAAGTTTTGGCAATTAGGCGCCCACCTGAAGAAACAGGGAATAAAGTTACAAGTTTTGGCAATTAGGAGGCAACCTGGAGAACAAGGGAATACAGTTCAAGTTTTGGCAATTAGGCGCCCACCTAGAGAACAAGGGAATACAGTTCAAGTCTCGGCAATCAGCCCACCTGGAGAACAAGGGAATACAGTTCAAGTTTCGGCAATCAGGCGCCCACCTAGAGAACAAGGGAATACAGTTCAAGTTTGGCCAATCAGGCACACACCTGGAGAACAATGGAATATTGTTAAAGTTTTGGAAATCAGGCGCCCACGTGGAGAACAAGGGAATAGAGTTCAAGTTTTGGTAATCAGGTGCCCACCTGGAGAAAAAGGGAATATAGTTAAAGTTTTGGCAATCAGGCACTCATCTGAAAAATAAGGGAATACAGTTCAAATTTTGTCAATCAGGCGCCCACCTGGAGAATAAGAGAATACAGTTCAAGTTTCGGTAATCAGGCGCCCACCTAGAGAACAAAGGAATGTAATTCAAGTTTTTGCTATTAGGTGCCCACTTGGAGAACAAGGGAATACAATTCAAGTTTTGGCAATTAGGCGCCCACCTGAAGAAACAGGGAATAAAGTTTCAAGTTTTGGCAATCAGGCGGCAACCTGGAGAACAAGGGAATACAGTTCAAGTTTTGGCAATTAGGCGCCCACCTAGAGAACAAGGGAATACAGTTCAAGTCTCGGCAATCGGCCCACCTGGAGAACAAGGGAATACAGTTCAAGTTTCGGCAATCAAAGGCCCACCTAGAGAACAAGGGAATACAGTTCAAGTTTGGCCAATCAGGCACCCACCTGGAGAACAATGGAATACAGTTAAAACTTTGGCAATCAGGCGCCCACGTCGAGAACAAGGGAATAGAGTTCAAGTTTTGGCAATCTGGCGCCCACCTAGAGAACAAGGGAATACAGTTCAAGTTTTGGCAATCAGGCGCCCACCTGGAGAACAAGGGCATACAATTCAAATTTTGGCAATCAGGTGCCCACCTGAAGAACAAGGGAATATAGTTAAAGTTTTGGCAATCAGGCACCCATCTGGAAAATAAGGGAATACAGTTCAAATTTTGGCAATCAGGCGCCCACCTGGAGAATAAGGGAATACAGTTCAAGTTTCGGCAATCAGGCGCCCACCTAGTGAACAAAGAAATGCAGTTCAAGTTTTAGCTATTAGGCGCCCACCTAGAGAAACAGGGAATACAGTTCAAGTTTTGGTAATCAAGCGCCTACCTGGAGAACAAGGGAATAAAGTTTCAAGTTTTGCCAATCAGATGCCCACCTGGAGAACAAGGGAATACAGTTCAAGTTTCGGCAATCAGGCGCCCACTTGGAGAACAAGGAAATACAGTTCAAGTTTTGGCAAATAGGTGCCCACGTGGGGAACAAGGGAATACAGTTTCATGTTTTGGCAATCAGGCGCCCACCTGGAGAACAAGGGAATACAGTTAAAGTTTCGGCAATCAGGCGCCCACTTAGATAACAAGGGAATGTAGTTCAGGATTTGGCAATCAGGCACACACCAAGAGAACAAGGGAATACAGTTCAAGTTTTTGCAATCAGGCACCCACCTTGAGAACAAGGGAATAGAGTTAAAGTTTTGGCAATCAGGCGCCCACCTAGTGAACAAGGGAATACAGTTCAAGTTCTGGTAATCAAGCACCCACCTGGAGAACAAAGGAATACAGTTCAAGTTTTGGCAATCAGGCACCCACTTGGAGTACAAGGGAATACAGTCCAAGTTTTGGCAATCAGGCGCCCACCTGGATAACAAGGGAATGCAATTTAGGTTTTTGCAATTAGGCACCCACCTGGAGAACAAGGGAATACAGCTCAAGGAGAACAAGGGTATATAGTTCAAGTTTTGGCAATCAGGTGCCCACCTGGAGAACAAGGGAATACAGTTAAAGTTTTGTCAATCAGGCGCCCACTTGGAGAACAAAGGAATACAGTTCAAGTTTTGGCAATCATGCGCCCACCTGGAGAATAAGGGAATACAGTTCAAGTTTTCGCAATCAGGCGCCCACCTGGAGAACAAGGGGATTAAGTTCAAGTTTTGGTAATCAGGCGCCCACCTGGAGAACAAGGGAATACAGTTCTAGTTTGCGTAATCAAGCACCCCACCTGGAGAACAAGGGATTACAGTTCAAGTTTTTGCAATCAGTCGCCCACCTAGAGAACAAAGGAATGCAGTTCAAATTTTCGCTATTAGGTGCCCACTTGGAGAACAAGGGAATACAATTAAAGTTTTGGCAATTATGCGCCCACCTGGAGAAACAGGGAATAAAGTTTCAAGTTTTGGAAATCAGGCGGCAACATGGAGAACAAGGGAATACAGTTCAAGTTTTGGCAATTAGGCGCCCACCTGGAGAACAAGGGAATACAGTTCAAGTTTTTGCAATTAGGCGCCCACCTGGAGAACAAGAGAATACAGTTCAAGTTTCGGCAATCAGGCGGCAACATGGAGAACAAGGAAATATAGTTCAAGTTTTGGCAATCAGGCACCCACCTGGAGAATAAGGGAATACAGTTCAAGTTTTGGTAGTCAAGCGCCTACATGGAGAAGAAGGGAATATAGTTTTAAGTTTTGGCAATCAGGCGCCCACCTGGAGAACTAGGGAAAACAGCTTCAAGTTTTGGCATTTAGGCGCCCACCTGGAGAACAAGGGAATATAGTTCTAGTTTTGGCAATCAGGCACCCACCAGGAGAACAAGGGACTACAGTTCAAGTTTTGGCAATCAAGCGCCCACCTGGATAACAAGGGAATGCAGTTCAGATTTATGCAATTAGGCACCCACCTGGAGAACAAGGGAATACAGTTCAAGTTTGGACAATCAGGCACCCACCTGGAGAACAAGGGAATACAGTTCAAGGAGAATAAGGGAATATAGTTCAAGTTTTGGCAATCAGGTGCCCACCTGGAGAACAAGGGAATGTAATTCAGGTTTTGGCAATCAGGCACCCACCTAGAGAAGGGAATACAGTTCAAGTTTTGGCAATCATGCGCCGACCTGGAGAACAAGGGAATACAATTCAAGTTTTCGCAATCAGGCGCCCACCTGGAGAACAAGAGGATTAAGTTCAAGTTTTGGTAATCAGGCGCCCACCTGGAAAACAAGGGAATACAGTTCAAGTTTTGGTAATCAAGCACCTACCTGGAGAACAAGGGAATACAGTTCAAGTTTTGGCTATCAGGTACCCACCTGGAGAACAAAGGAATACATTTCAAGTTTTGGCAATCAGGCACCCACCTGGAGAACAAGGGAATATAGTTAAAGTTTTGGCAATCAGACACCCACCTGAGAACAATGGAATACAGTTCAAGTTTGGGCAATCAGGCACCCACCTGGAGAACAAGGGCATACAGTTCAAGTTTTTGCAATCAGGCGCCCACCTGGAGAACAAGGGCATACAATTCATGTTTTGGCAATCAGGCGCCCACCTGGAGAACAAGGGAATATAGTTAAAGTTTTGGCAATCAGGCACCCATCTGGAAAATAAGGGAATACAGTTCAAGTTTTGGCAATCAGGCGCCCACCTGGAGAATAAGAGAATACAGTTCAAGTTTCGCCAATCAGGCGCCCACCTAGAGAACAAAGGAATGTAGTTCAAATTTTCGCTATTAGGTGCCCACTTGGAGAACAAGGGAATACAATTAAAGTTTTGGCAATTATGCGCCCACCTGGAGAAACAGGGAATAAAGTTTCAAGTTTTGGAAATCAGGCGGCAACATGGAGAACAAGGGAATACAGTTCAAGTTTTGGCAATTAGGCGCCCACCTAGAGAACAAGGGAATACAGTTCAAGTTTTTGCAATTAGGCGCCCACCTGGAGAAACAGGGAATACAGTTCAAGTTTCGGCAATCAGGCGCCTACCTAGAGAACAAGGGAATACAGTTCATGTTTTGACAATCAGGCGCACACTTGGAGAACAAGGGAATACAGTTCAAGTTTTGGTAGTCAAGCGCCTACATGGAGAAGAAGGGAATATAGTTTAAAGTTTTGGCAATCAGGCACCCACCAGGAGAACAAAGGAATACAGTTCAAGTTTTGGCAATCAGTAGCCTACTTGGATAACAAGGGAATGCAGTTCAGGTTTTTGCAATCAGGCGCCTACCTGGAGAACAATGGAATACAGTTCAAGTTTGGGCAATTAGGCACCCACCTGGAGAACAAGGGAATACAGTTCAAGGAGAATAAGGGAATACATTTCAAGTTTTGGCAATCAGGTGCCCACCTGGAGAACAAGGGAATGTAGTTCAGGTTTTGGCAATCAGACGCCCACCTGGAGAACAAGGGAATATAGTTCAAGTTTGGGCAATCATGCGCCCACCTGGAGAACAAGGGAATACAGTTCAAGTTTTCGCAATCGGGGGCCAACCTGGAGAACAAGTGGATTAAGTTCAAGTTTTGGTAATCAGGCGCCCACCTGGAGAACAAGGGAATACAGTTCAAGTTTTGGTAATCAAGCACCCACCAGGAGAACAAGGGAATTCATTTCAAGTTTTGGCAATCAGGCACCCACCTGGAGAACAAGGGAATACAGTTCAAGTTTGGGCAATCAGGCACCCACCTGGAGAACCCACCTGGAGAACCCACCTGGAGAGCAAGGGAATACAGTTAAAGTTTGGGCAATCAGGCGCCCACCTGGAGAACAAGGGCATACAATTCAAGTTTTGGCAATCAGGCGCCCACCTGGAGAACAAGGGAATATAGTTAAAGTTTTGGCAATCAGGCACCCACCTGAAAATAAGGGAATTCAGTTCAAGTTTGGGCAATTAGGTGCCCACCTAGAGAACAAGGGCATACATTTCAAGTTTTGGCAATCAGGCGCCCACCTGGAGAACAAGGGCATACAATTTAAGTTTTGGCAATCAGGTGCCCACCTGGAGAAAAAGGGAATATAGTTAAAGTTTTGGCAATCAGGCGCCCACCTGGAGAATAAGAGAATACAGTTCAAGTTTCGGCAATCAGGTGCCCACCTAGAGAACAAAGGAATGCAGTTCAAGTTTTCGCTATTAGGTGCCCACTAGGAGAACAAGGGAATACAATTCAAGTTTTGGCAATTAGGCGCCCACCTAGAGAAACAGGGAATAAAGTTTCAAGTTTTGGGAATCAGGTGGCAACCTGGAGAACAAGGGAATACAGTTCAAGTTTTGGCAATGAGGCGCCCACCTGGAGAACAAGGGAATACAGTTAAAGTTTGGCCAATCAGGCACCCACCTGGAGAGCAAGGGAATACAGTTAAAGTTTGGGCAATCAGGTGCCCACCTAGAGAACAAGGGTATACAATTCAAGTTTTGGCAATCAGGCGCCCACCTGGAGAACAAGAGAATATAGTTCAAGTTTGGGCAATCATGCGCCCACCTGGAGAACAAGGGAATATAGTTCAAGTTTTCGCAATCAGGCGCCCACCTGGAGAACAAGAGGATTAAGTTCAAGTTTTGATAATCAGGCGTCCACCTGGAGACAAGGGAATACAGTTCAAGTTTTGGTAATCAAGCACCCACCTGGAAAACAAGGGAATACAGTACAAGTTTTGGCAATCAGGCACCCACCTGGAAAACAAGGGAATACAGTTCAAGTTTGGGCAATCAGGCGCCCACCTGGAGAACAAGGGCATACAATTCAAGTTTTGGTAATCAGGCGCCCACCTGGAGAACAAGGGAATATAGTTAAAGTTTTGGCAATCAGGCACCCACCTGAGAACAAGGGAATACAGTTCAAGTTTGGGAAATTAGGTGCCCACCTGGCGAACAAGGGCATACAGTTCAAGTTTTGGCAATCAGGCGCCCACCTGGAGAACAAGGGCATACAATTCAAGTTTTGGTAATCAGGTGCCCACTTGAAGAAAAAGGGAATATAGTTAAAGTTTTGGCAATCGGGCACCCATCTGGAAAATAAGGAAATACAGTTCAAGTTTTGGCAATCAGGCACCCACCTGGAGAATAAGAGAATACAGTTCAAGTTTCGCCAATCAGGCGCCCACCTAGAGAACAAAGGAATGCAGTTCAAATTTTCGCTATTAGGTGCCCACTTGGAGAACAAGGGAATACAATTCAAGTTTTGGCAATTAGGCGCCCACCTGGAGAAACAGGGAATAAAGTTTCAAGTTTTGGCAATCAGGCGGCAACCTGGAGAACAAGGGAATACAATTCAAGTTTTGGCAATTAGGCGCCCACCTAGAGAACAAGGGAATACAAATCAAGTTTTGGCAATCAGGCGCCCACCTGGAGAACTAGGGAAAACAGTTTCAAGTTTTGGCATTTAGGCGCCCACCTGGAGAACAAGGGAATATAGTTCAAGTTTTGGCAATCAGGCACCCACCAGGAGAACAAGGGAATACAGTTCATGTTTTGGCAATCAGGCGCCCACCTGGATAACAAGGGAATACAATTCAAGTTTTCGCAATTAGGCGCCCACCTGGAGAAACAGGGAATACAGTTCAAGTTTCGGCAATCAGGCGCCCACTTAGAGAACAAGGGAATACAGTTCATGTTTTGACAATCAGGCGCACACTTGGAGAACAAGGGAATACAGTTCAAGTTTTGGTAGTCAAGCGCCTACATGGAGAAGAAGGGAATATAGTTTAAAGTTTTGGCAATCAGGCACCCACCAGGAGAACAAAGGAATACAGTTCAAGTTTTGGCAATCAGTAGCCTACTTGGATAACAAGGGAATGCAGTTCAGGTTTTTGCAATCAGGCGCCTACCTGGAGAACAATGGAATACAGTTCAAGTTTGGGCAATTAGGCACCCACCTGGAGAACAAGGGAATACAGTTCAAGGAGAATAAGGGAATACATTTCAAGTTTTGGCAATCAGGTGCCCACCTGGAGAACAAGGGAATGTAGTTCAGGTTTTGGCAATCAGACGCCCACCTGGAGAACAAGGGAATATAGTTCAAGTTTGGGCAATCATGCGCCCACCTGGAGAACAAGGGAATACAGTTCAAGTTTTCGCAATCGGGCGCCCACCTGGAGAACAAGTGGATTAAGTTCAAGTTTTGGTAATCAGGCGCCCACCTGGAGAACAAGGGAATACAGTTCAAGTTTTGGTAATCAAGCACCCACCAGGAGAACAAGGGATATCATTTCAAGTTTTGGCAATCAGGCACCCACCTGGAGAACAAGGGAATACAGTTCAAGTTTGGGCAATCAGGCACCCACCTGGAGAACCCACCTGGAGAGCAAGGGAATACAGTTAAAGTTTGGGCAATCAGGCGCCCACCTGGAGAACAAGGGCATACAATTCAAGTTTTGGCAATCAGGAGCCCACCTGGAGAACAAGGGAATATAGTTAAAGTTTTGGCAATCAAACACCCACCTGAGAACAAGGGAATACAGTTCAAGTTTGGGCAATTAGGTGCCCACCTAGAGAACAAGGGCATACAGTTCAAGTTTTGGCAATCAGGCGCCCACCTGGAGAACAAGGGCATACAATTTAAGTTTTGGCAATCAGGTGCCCACCTGGAGAAAAAGGGAATATAGTTAAAGTTTTGGCAATCAGGCGCCCACCTGGAGAATAAGAGAATACAGTTCAAGTTTCGGCAATCAGGTGCCCACCTAGAGAACAAAGGAATGCAGTTCAAGTTTTCGCTATTAGGTGCCCACTAGGAGAACAAGGGAATACAATTCAAGTTTTGGCAATTAGGCGCCCACCTGGAGAAACAGGGAATAAAGTTTCAAGTTTTGGCAATCAGGTGGCAACCTGGAGAACAAGGGAATACAGTTCAAGTTTTGGCAATGAGGCACCCACCTGGAGAACAAGGGAATACAGTTAAAGTTTGGCCAATCAGGCACCCACCTGGAGAGCAAGGGAATACAGTTAAAGTTTGGGCAATCAGGTGCCCACCTAGAGAACAAGGGTATACAATTCAAGTTTTGGCAATCAGGCGCCCACCTGGAGAACAATAGAATATAGTTCAAGTTGGGGCAATCATGCGCCCACCTGGAGAACAAGGGAATATAGTTTAAGTTTTCGCAATCAGGCGCCCACCTGGAGAACAAGAGGATTAAGTTCAAGTTTTGATAATCAGGCGTCCACCTGGTGACAAGGGAATACAGTTCAAGTTTTGGTAATCAAGCACCCACCTGGAAAACAAGGGAATACAGTACAAGTTTTGGCAATCAGGCACCCACCTGGAAAACAAGGGAATACAGTTCAAGTTTGGGCAATCAGGCGCCCACCTGGAGAACAAGGGCATACAATTCAAGTTTTGGTAATCAGGCGCCCACCTGGAGAACAAGGGAATATAGTTAAAGTTTTGGCAATCAGGCACCCACCTGAGAACAAGGGAATACAGTTCAAGTTTGGGAAATTAGGTGCCCACCTGGCGAACAAGGGCATACAGTTCAAGTTTTGGCAATCAGGCGCCCACCTGGAGAACAAGGGCATACAATTCAAGTTTTGGTAATCAGGAGCCCACTTGAAGAAAAAGGGAATATAGTTAAAGTTTTGGCAATCGGGCACCCATCTGGAAAATAAGGAAATACAGTTCAAGTTTTGGCAATCAGGCGCCCACCTGGAGAATAAGAGAATACAGTTCAAGTTTCGCCAATCAGGCGCCCACCTAGAGAACAAAGGAATGCAGTTCAAATTTTCGCTACTAGGTGCCCACTTGGAGAACAAGGGAATACAATTCAAGTTTTGGCAATTAGGCGCCCACCTGGAGAAACAGGGAATAAAGTTTCAAGTTTTGGCAATCAGGCGGCAACCTGGAGAACAAGGGAATACAGTTCAAGTTTTGGCAATTAGGCGCCCACCTAGAGAACAAGGGAATACAAATCAAGTTTTGGCAATCAGGCGCCCACCTGGAGAACTAGGGAAAACAGTTTCAAGTTTTGGCATTTAGGCGCCCACCTGGAGAACAAGGGAATATAGTTCAAGTTTTGGCAATCAGGCACCCACCAGGAGAACAAGGGAATACAGTTCATGTTTTGGCAATCAGGCGCCCACCTGGAGAACAAGAGGATTAAGTTCAAGTTTTGATAATCAGGCGTCCACCTGGAGACAAGGGAATACAGTTCAAGTTTTGGTAATCAAGCACCCACCTGGAAAACAAGGGAATACAGTACAAGTTTTGGCAATCAGGCACCCACCTGGAAAACAAGGGAATACAGTTCAAGTTTGGGCAATCAGGCGCCCACCTGGAGAACAAGGGCATACAATTCAAGTTTTGGTAATCAGGCGCCCACCTGGAGAACAAGGGAATATAGTTAAAGTTTTGGCAATCAGGCACCCACCTGAGAACAAGGGAATACAGTTCAAGTTTGGGAAATTAGGTGCCCACCTGGCGAACAAGGGCATACAGTTCAAGTTTTGGCAATCAGGCGCCCACCTGGAGAACAAGGGCATACAATTCAAGTTTTGGTAATCAGGTGCCCACTTGAAGAAAAAGGGAATATAGTTAAAGTTTTGGCAATCGGGCACCCATCTGGAAAATAAGGAAATACAGTTCAAGTTTTGGCAATCAGGCACCCACCTGGAGAATAAGAGAATACAGTTCAAGTTTCGCCAATCAGGCGCCCACCTAGAGAACAAAGGAATGCAGTTCAAATTTTCGCTATTAGGTGCCCACTTGGAGAACAAGGGAATACAATTCAAGTTTTGGCAATTAGGCGCCCACCTGGAGAAACAGGGAATAAAGTTTCAAGTTTTGGCAATCAGGCGGCAACCTGGAGAACAAGGGAATACAATTCAAGTTTTGGCAATTAGGCGCCCACCTAGAGAACAAGGGAATACAAATCAAGTTTTGGCAATCAGGCGCCCACCTGGAGAACTAGGGAAAACAGTTTCAAGTTTTGGCATTTAGGCGCCCACCTGGAGAACAAGGGAATATAGTTCAAGTTTTGGCAATCAGGCACCCACCAGGAGAACAAGGGAATACAGTTCATGTTTTGGCAATCAGGCGCCCACCTGGATAACAAGGGAATACAATTCAAGTTTTCGCAATTAGGCGCCCACCTGGAGAAACAGGGAATACAGTTCAAGTTTCGGCAATCAGGCGCCCACTTAGAGAACAAGGGAATACAGTTCATGTTTTGACAATCAGGCGCACACTTGGAGAACAAGGGAATACAGTTCAAGTTTTGGTAGTCAAGCGCCTACATGGAGAAGAAGGGAATATAGTTTAAAGTTTTGGCAATCAGGCACCCACCAGGAGAACAAAGGAATACAGTTCAAGTTTTGGCAATCAGTAGCCTACTTGGATAACAAGGGAATGCAGTTCAGGTTTTTGCAATCAGGCGCCTACCTGGAGAACAATGGAATACAGTTCAAGTTTGGGCAATTAGGCACCCACCTGGAGAACAAGGGAATACAGTTCAAGGAGAATAAGGGAATACATTTCAAGTTTTGGCAATCAGGTGCCCACCTGGAGAACAAGGGAATGTAGTTCAGGTTTTGGCAATCAGACGCCCACCTGGAGAACAAGGGAATATAGTTCAAGTTTGGGCAATCATGCGCCCACCTGGAGAACAAGGGAATACAGTTCAAGTTTTCGCAATCGGGCGCCCACCTGGAGAACAAGTGGATTAAGTTCAAGTTTTGGTAATCAGGCGCCCACCTGGAGAACAAGGGAATACAGTTCAAGTTTTGGTAATCAAGCACCCACCAGGAGAACAAGGGATATCATTTCAAGTTTTGGCAATCAGGCACCCACCTGGAGAACAAGGGAATACAGTTCAAGTTTGGGCAATCAGGCACCCACCTGGAGAACCCACCTGGAGAGCAAGGGAATACAGTTAAAGTTTGGGCAATCAGGCGCCCACCTGGAGAACAAGGGCATACAATTCAAGTTTTGGCAATCAGGAGCCCACCTGGAGAACAAGGGAATATAGTTAAAGTTTTGGCAATCAAACACCCACCTGAGAACAAGGGAATACAGTTCAAGTTTGGGCAATTAGGTGCCCACCTAGAGAACAAGGGCATACAGTTCAAGTTTTGGCAATCAGGCGCCCACCTGGAGAACAAGGGCATACAATTTAAGTTTTGGCAATCAGGTGCCCACCTGGAGAAAAAGGGAATATAGTTAAAGTTTTGGCAATCAGGCGCCCACCTGGAGAATAAGAGAATACAGTTCAAGTTTCGGCAATCAGGTGCCCACCTAGAGAACAAAGGAATGCAGTTCAAGTTTTCGCTATTAGGTGCCCACTAGGAGAACAAGGGAATACAATTCAAGTTTTGGCAATTAGGCGCCCACCTGGAGAAACAGGGAATAAAGTTTCAAGTTTTGGCAATCAGGTGGCAACCTGGAGAACAAGGGAATACAGTTCAAGTTTTGGCAATGAGGCACCCACCTGGAGAACAAGGGAATACAGTTAAAGTTTGGCCAATCAGGCACCCACCTGGAGAGCAAGGGAATACAGTTAAAGTTTGGGCAATCAGGTGCCCACCTAGAGAACAAGGGTATACAATTCAAGTTTTGGCAATCAGGCGCCCACCTGGAGAACAATAGAATATAGTTCAAGTTGGGGCAATCATGCGCCCACCTGGAGAACAAGGGAATATAGTTCAAGTTTTCGCAATCAGGCGCCCACCTGGAGAACAAGAGGATTAAGTTCAAGTTTTGATAATCAGGCGTCCACCTGGTGACAAGGGAATACAGTTCAAGTTTTGGTAATCAAGCACCCACCTGGAAAACAAGGGAATACAGTACAAGTTTTGGCAATCAGGCACCCACCTGGAAAACAAGGGAATACAGTTCAAGTTTGGGCAATCAGGCGCCCACCTGGAGAACAAGGGCATACAATTCAAGTTTTGGTAATCAGGCGCCCACCTGGAGAACAAGGGAATATAGTTAAAGTTTTGGCAATCAGGCACCCACCTGAGAACAAGGGAATACAGTTCAAGTTTGGGAAATTAGGTGCCCACCTGGCGAACAAGGGCATACAGTTCAAGTTTTGGCAATCAGGCGCCCACCTGGAGAACAAGGGCATACAATTCAAGTTTTGGTAATCAGGAGCCCACTTGAAGAAAAAGGGAATATAGTTAAAGCTTTGGCAATCGGGCACCCATCTGGAAAATAAGGAAATACAGTTCAAGTTTTGGCAATCAGGCGCCCACCTGGAGAATAAGAGAATACAGTTCAAGTTTCGCCAATCAGGCGCCCACCTAGAGAACAAAGGAATGCAGTTCAAATTTTCGCTACTAGGTGCCCACTTGGAGAACAAGGGAATACAATTCAAGTTTTGGCAATTAGGCGCCCACCTGGAGAAACAGGGAATAAAGTTTCAAGTTTTGGCAATCAGGCGGCAACCTGGAGAACAAGGGAATACAGTTCAAGTTTTGGCAATTAGGCGCCCACCTAGAGAACAAGGGAATACAAATCAAGTTTTGGCAATCAGGCGCCCACCTGGAGAACTAGGGAAAACAGTTTCAAGTTTTGGCATTTAGGCGCCCACCTGGAGAACAAGGGAATATAGTTCAAGTTTTGGCAATCAGGCACCCACCAGGAGAACAAGGGAATACAGTTCATGTTTTGGCAATCAGGCGCCCACCTGGATAACAAGGGAATGCAGTTCAGGTTTTTGCATTTAGGCACCCACCTGGAGAACAAGGGAATACAGTTCAAGTTTGGGCAATCAATCACCCACCCGGAGAACAAGGGAATACAGTTCAAGGAGAATAAGGGAATATAGTTCAAGTTTTGGCAATCAGGTTCCCACCTGGAGAACAAGGGAATGTAGTTCAGGTTTTGGCAATCAGGCGCCCACCTAGAGAATAAGGGAATACAGTTCAAGTTTTGGGAATCAGGCACCCACCTGGAGAATAAGGGCATACAATTCATGTTTTGGCAATCTGGTGCCCACCTGGAGAAAAAGGGAATATAGTTAATGTTTTGGCAATCAGGCACTCATCTGGAAAATAAGGGAATACAGTTCAAGTTTTGGCAATCAGGCGCCCACCTGGAGAATAAGAGAATACAGTTCAAGTTTCGGTAATCAGGCGCCCACCTAGAGAACAAAGGAATGTAATTCAAGTTTTCGCTATTAGGTGCCCACTTGGAGAATAAGGGAATACAATTCAAGTTTTGGCAATTAGGCGCCCACCTGAAGAAACAGGGAATAAAGTTACAAGTTTTAGCAATTAGGAGGCAACCTGGAGAACAAGGGAATACAGTTCAAGTTTTGGCAATTAGGCGCCCACCTAGAGAACAAGGGAATACAGTTCAAGTCTCGGCAATCAGCCCACCTGGAGAACAAGGGAATACAGTTCAAGTTTCGGCAATCAGGCGCCCACCTAGAGAACAAGGGAATACAGTTCAAGTTTGGCCAATCAGGCACACACCTGGAGAACAATGGAATATTGTTAAAGTTTTGGCAATCAGGCGCCCACGTGGAGAACAAGGGAATAGAGTTCAAGTTTTGGTAATCAGGTGCCCACCTGGAGAAAAAGGGAATATAGTTAAAGTTTTGGCAATCAGGCACTCATCTGAAAAATAAGGGAATACAGTTCAAATTTTGTCAATCAGGCGCCCACCTGGAGAATAAGAGAATACAGTTCAAGTTTCGGTAATCAGGCGCCCACCTAGAGAACAAAGGAATGTAATTCAAGTTTTTGCTATTAGGTGCCCACTTGGAGAACAAGGGAATACAATTCAAGTTTTGGCAATTAGGCGCCCACCTGAAGAAACAGGGAATAAAGTTTCAAGTTTTGGCAATCAGGCGGCAACCTGGAGAACAAGGGAATACAGTTCAAGTTTTGGCAATTAGGCGCCCACCTAGAGAACAAGGGAATACAGTTCAAGTCTCGGCAATCGGCCCACCTGGAGAACAAGGGAATACAGTTCAAGTTTCGGCAATCAAAGGCCCACCTAGAGAACAAGGGAATACAGTTCAAGTTTGGCCAATCAGGCACCCACCTAGAGAACAATGGAATACAGTTAAAACTTTGGCAATCAGGCGCCCACGTCGAGAACAAAAGAATAGAGTTCAAGTTTTGGCAATCTGGCGCCCACCTAGAGAACAAGGGAATACAGTTCAAGTTTTGGCAATCAGGCGCCCACCTGGAGAACAAGGGCATACAATTCAAATTTTGGCAATCAGGTGCCCACCTGAAGAACAAGGGAATATAGTTAAAGTTTTGGCAATCAGGCACCCATCTGGAAAATAAGGGAATACAGTTCAAATTTTGGCAATCAGGCGCCCACCTGGAGAATAAGGGAATACAGTTCAAGTTTCGGCAATCAGGCGCCCACCTAGTGAACAAAGAAATGCAGTTCAAGTTTTAGCTATTAGGCGCCCACCTAGAGAAACAGGGAATACAGTTCAAGTTTTGGTAATCAAGCGCCTACCTGGAGAACAAGGGAATAAAGTTTCAAGTTTTGCCAATCAGATGCCCACCTGGAGAACAAGGGAATAAAGTTTCAAGTTTTGCCAATCAGATGCCCACCTGGAGAACAAGGGAATACAGTTCAAGTTTCGGCAATCAGGCGCCCACTTGGAGAACAAGGAAATACAGTTCAAGTTTTGGCAAATAGGTGCCCACGTGGGGAACAAGGGAATACAGTTTCATGTTTTGGCAATCAGGCGCCCACCTGGAGAACAAGGGAATACAGTTAAAGTTTCGGCAATCAGGCGCCCACTTAGATAACAAGGGAATGTAGTTCAGGATTTGGCAATCAGGCACCCACCAAGAGAACAAGGGAATACAGTTCAAGTTTTTGCAATCAGGCACCCACCTTGAGAACAAGGGAATATAGTTAAAGTTTTGGCAATCAGGCGCCCACCTAGTGAACAAGGGAATACAGTTCAAGTTCTGGTAATCAAGCACCCACCTGGAGAACAAAGGAATACAGTTCAAGTTTTGGCAATCAGGCACCCACTTGGAGAACAAGGGAATACAGTCCAAGTTTTGGCAATCAGGCGCCCACCTGGATAACAAGGGAATGCAATTTAGGTTTTTGCAATTAGGCACCCACCTGGAGAACAAGGGAATACAGCTCAAGGAGAACAAGGGTATATAGTTCAAGTTTTGGCAATCAGGTGCCCACCTGGAGAACAAGGGAATACAGTTAAAGTTTTGTCAATCAGGCGCCCACTTGGAGAACAAAGGAATACAGTTCAAGTTTTGGCAATCATGCGCCCACCTGGAGAATAAGGGAATACAGTTCAAGTTTTCGCAATCAGGCGCCCACCTGGAGAACAAGGGGATTAAGTTCAAGTTTTGGTAATCAGGCGCCCACCTGGAGAACAAGGGAATACAGTTCTAGTTTGCGTAATCAAGCACCCCACCTGGAGAACAAGGGATTATAGTTCAAGTTTTTGCAATCAGTCGCCCACCTAGAGAACAAAGGAATGCAGTTCAAGTTTCGGCAATCAGGCGCCCACCTAGAGAACAAAGGAATACAGTTCAAGTTTCGGCAATCAGGCGCCCACCTAGAGAATAAAGGAATGCAGTTCAAGTATTCGCTATTAGGCGCCCACCTGGAGAAACAGGGAATACAGTTCAAGTTTTAGTAATCAAGGGCCTACCTGGAGAACAAGGGAATAAAATTTCAAGTTTTGGCAATTAGGCGGCAACCTGGAGAACAAGGGAAAATAGTTTCAAGTTTTTGCAATTAGGAGCCTACCTAGAGAACAAGGGAATACAATTCAAGTTTTGGCAATCAGGCGCCCACCTGGAGAATAAGGGAATATAGTTAAAGTTTCGGCAATCAGGCGCCCACTTAAAGAACAAGGGAATGTAGTTCAGGTTTTGGCAATCAGGCGCCCACCTAGAGAACAAGGGAATACAGTTCAAGTTTGGGCAATCAGGCACCCACCTGGAGAACAAGGGAATACAGTTAAAGTTTTGGCAATCAGGCGCCCACCTGGAGAACAAGGGAATATAGTTCAAGTTTTGGCAATCAGGCGCCCACCTAGAGAACAAGGGAATACAGTTAAAGTTTTGGCAATCAGGCGCCCACCTGGAGAACAAGGAAATACAGTTAAAGTTTTGGCAATCAGGCGCCCACCTGGAAAACAAGGGAATACAGTTAAAGTTTGGCCAATCAGGCACCCACCTGGAGAGCAAGGGAATACAGTTAAAGTTTGGGCAATCAGGCACCCACCTGGAGAACAAGGGAATACAATTCAAGTTTTGGAAATCAGGCACCCACCTGAGAACAAGGGAATGCAATTCATGTTTTGGCAATCAGGCGCCCACCTGGAGAACAAGGGAATACAGTTCAAGTTTTGGCAATCAGGCGCCTACATGGAGAACAAGGGAACACAGTTAAAGTTTTTGCAATCAGGCACTCACCTAAAGAACAAGGAAATACAGTTAAAGTTTTGGCAATCAGGCGCCCACCTGGAGAACAAGGGAATACACTTAAAGTTTGGCCAATCAGGCACCCACCTGGAGAGCAAGGGAATACAGTTCAAGTTTGGGCAATCAGGTGCGCACCTGGAGAACAAGGGCATACAGTTCAAGTTTTGGCAATCAGGCACCCACCTGGAGAACAAGGGCATACAATTCAAGTTTTGGCAATCAGGCGCCCACCTGGAGAACAAAAGAATATGGTTAAAGTTTTGGCAATCAGGCTCCCATCTTGAAAATAAGGGAATACAGTTCAAGTTTTGGCAATCAGGCGCCCACCTGGAGAATAAGAGAATACAGTTCAAGTTTCGGCAATCAGGCGCCCACCTAGAGAACAAAGGAATGCAGTTCAAGTTTTTGCTATTAGGCATCCACTTGGAGAACAAGGGAATACAATTCATGTTTTGGCAATTAGGTGCCCACCTAGAGAAACAAGGAATAAAGTTTCAAGATTTGCCAATCAGGCGTCAACCTGGAGAACAAGGGAATACAGTTCAAGTTTCGGCAATCAGGCGCCCACCTGGAGAACAAGGGAATACAGTTCAAGTTTCGGCAATCAGCCGCCCACTTGGAGAACAAGGGAATACAGTTCAACTTTGGGCAATCAGGCGCCCACCTGGAGAACAAGGGAATACAGTTTAAGTTTTGGCAATCAGGCTCCCACCTGGAGAACAAGGGCATACAATTCAAGTTTTGGCAATCAGGCGCCCACCTGGAGAACAAGGGAATATAGTTAAAGTTTTGGCAATCAGGCACCCATCTGGAAAATAAGGGAATACAGTTCAAGTTTTGTCAATCAGGCGCCCACCAGGAGAATAAGAGAATACAATTCAAGTTTCGGCAATCAGGTGCCCACCTAGAGAACAATGGAATGCAGTTCAAGTTTTCGCTATTAGGCGCCCACCTGGAGAAACAGAGAATACAGTTCAAGTTTGGGCAATCAGGCTCCCACCTTGAGAACAAGAGAATAGAGTTAAAGTTTTAGCAATCAGGCGCCCACCTGGAGAACAAGGGAATACAATTCAAGTTTTGGCAATCAGGCGCCCACCTGGAGAACAAGGGAATACAGTTCAAGTTTTGGCAATCAGGCGCCTACCTGGAGAAACAGGGAATACAGTTTATGTTTTGGCAATCAGGCGCCCACCTAGGGAACAAGGGAATACAGTTTCAAGTTTTGGCAATCAGGCGCCCACCTGTAGAACAAGGGAATACAGTTAAAGTTTTGTCAATCAGGTGCCCACCTAGAGAAAAATGGAATATAGTTCAAGTTTTGGTAATCAAGCGCCTACCTGGAGAAGAAGGGAATATAGTTTCAAGTTTTGGCAATCAGGCGCCCACCTGGAGAACTAGGGAAAACAGTTTCAAGTTTTGTCATTTAGGCTCCCACCTGGAGAACAAGAGAATATAGTTCAAGTTTTGGCAATCAGGCGCCCACCGTGATAATAAGGGAATGCAGTTTAGGTTTTTGCAATTAGGCACCCACCTGGAGAACAAGGGAATACAGTTCAAGGAAAACAAGGGAATATAGTTCAAGTTTTGACAATCAGGTGCCCACCTGGAGAATAAGGGAATATAGTTAAAGTTTTGGCAATCAGGCGCCCACCTGGAGAACAAGGGAATACAACACAAGGAGAACAAGGGTGTATAGTTCAAGTTTTGGCAATCAGGTGCCAACCTGGAGAACAAGGGAATACAGTTAAAGTTTTGGCAATCAGGCGCCCACCTGGAGAACAAGGGAATACAGTTCAAGTTTTGGTAATCATGCGCCCACCTGGAGAATAAGGGAATACAGTTCAAGTTTTCGCAATCAGGCACCCACCTAGAGAACAAGAGAATACAGTTCTAGTTTGCGTAATCAAGTACCCCACCTGGAGAACAAGGGATTACAGTTCAAGTTTTGGCAATCAGGCGCCCACCTAGAGAACAAAGGAATGCAGTTCATGTTTCGGCAATCAGGCGCCCACCTAGAGAACAAAGGAATACAGTTCAAGTTTCGGTAATCAGGCGCCCACCTAGAGAACAAAGGAATGCAGTTCAAGTATTCGCTATTAGGCGCCCACCTGGAGAAACAGGGAATACAGTTCAAGTTTTAGCAATCAAGGGCCTACCTGGAGAACAACGGAATAAAATTTCAAGTTTTGGCAATTAGGCGGCAACCTGGAGAACAAGGGAAAATAGTTTCATGTTTTTGCAATTAGGAGCCTACCTAGAGAACAATGGAATACAATTCAAGTTTTGGCAATCAGGCGCCCACCTGGAGAATAAGGGAATACAGTTCAAGTTTCGGCAATCAGGCGCCCACATAGAGAACAAGGGAATGTAGTTCAGGTCTTGGCAATAAGGCGCCCACATAGAGAACAAGGGAATACAGTTCAAGTTTGGGCAATCAGGCACCCACCTGGAGAACAAGGGAATACAGTTAAAGTTTTGGCAATCAGGCGCCCACCTGGAGAACAAGGGAATATAGTTCAAGTTTTGGCAATCAGGCGCCCACCTAGAGAACAAGGGAATACAGTTAAAGTTTTGGCAATCAGGCGCCCACCTGGAGAACAAGGAAATACAATTAAAGTTTTGGCAATTAGGCGCCCACCTGGAAAACAAGGGAATACAGTTAAAGTTTGGCCAATCAGGCACCCACCTGGAGAGCAAGGGAATACAGTTAAAGTTTGGCCAATCAGACGCCAACCTGGAGAACAGGGGAATACAATTCAAGTTTTGGCAATCAGGCACCCACCTGAGAACAAGGGAATACAGTTCAAGTTTCGGCAATCAGGCGCCCACCTAGAGAACAAAGGAATGCAGTTCAAGTTTTTGCTATAAGGCGTCCACTTGGAGAACAAGGGAATACAATTCAAGTTTTGGCAATTAGGCGCCCACCTAGAGAAACAAGGAATAAAGTTTCAAGATTTTCCAATCAGGCGTCAACCTGGAGAACAAGGGAATACAGTTCAAGTTTCGGCAATCAGGCGCCCACCTGGAGAACAAGGGAATACAGTTCAAGTTTCGGCAATCAGGCGCCCACTTGAAGAACAAGGGAATACAGTTCAAGTTTCAGCAATCAAGCAACAAGGGAATACAGTTAAAGTTTTGGCAATCAGGCGCCCACTTAGAAAAAAAGGAAATACAGTTAATGTTTTGGCAATCAGGCGCCCACCTGGAGAACAAGGGAATACAATTCAAGTTTCGGCAATCAGCCGCCCACTTGGAGAACAAGGGAATACAGTTCAAGTTTGGGCAATCAGGCGCCCACCTGGAGAACAAGGGAATACAGTTAAAGTTTTGTCAATCAGGCTCCCACCTGGAGAACAAGGGCATACAATTCAAGTTTTGGCAATCAGGCGCCCACCTGGAGAACAAGGGAATATAGTTAAAGTTTTGGCAATCAGGCACCCATCTGGAAAATAAGGGAATACAGATCAAGTTTTGTCAATCAGGCGCCCACCAGGAGAATAAGAGAATACAATTCAAGTTTCGGCAATCAGGTGCCCACCTAGAGAACAAAGGAATGCAGTTCAAGTTTTCGCTATTAGGCGCCCACCTGGAGAAACAGGGAATACAGTTCAAGTTTGGGCAATCAGGCTCCCACCTTGAGAATAAGAGAATAGAGTTAAAGTTTTGGCAATCAGGCGCCCACCTGGAGAACAAGGGAATACAGTTCAAGTTTTGGCAATCAGGCGCCCACCTGGAGAACAAGGGAATACAGTTCAAGTTTTGGCAATCAGGCGCCCACCTGGAGAACAAGGGAATACAGTTCAAGTTTTGGCAATCAGGCGCCTACTTGGAGAAACAGGGAATACAGTTTAAGTTTTGGCAATCAGGCGCCCACCTAGAGAACAAGGGAATATAGTTCAAGTTTCGGCAATCAGGCGCCCACCTGGAGAACAAGGGAATACAGTTCGAGTTTTGGTAATCAAGCACCCACCTAGGGAACAAGGGAATACAGTTTCAAGTTTTGGCAATAAGGCGCCCACCTGGAGAACAAGGGAATACAGTTAATGTTTTGGCAATCAGGCGCCCACCTGGAGAAAAATGAAATATAGTTCAAGTTTTGGTAATCAAGCGCCTACCTGGAGAAGAAGGGAATATAGTTTCAAGTTTTGGCAATCAGGCGCCCACCTGGAGAACTAGGGAAAACAGTTTCAAGTTTTGTCATTTAGGCGCCCACCTGGAGAACAAGAGAATATAGTTCAAGTTTTGGCAATCAGGCACCTACCTGTAGAACAAGGGAATATTGTCCAAGTTTTCGCAATCAAGCGCCCACCGTGATAACAAGGGAATGCAGTTTAGGTTTTTGCAATTAGGCACCCACCTGGAGAACAAGGGAATACAGTTCAAGGAAAACAAGGGAATATAGTTCAAGTTTTGGCAATCAGGTATCCACCTGGAGAATAAGGTAATATAGTTAAAGTTTTGGCAATCAGGCGCCCACCTGGAGAACAAGGGAATACAACACAAGGAGAACAAGGGTATATAGTTCATGTTTTGGCAATCAGGTGCCCACCTGGAGAACAAGGGAATACAGTTAAAGTTTTGGCAATCATGCGCCCACCTGGAGAACAAGGGAATACAGTTCAAGTTTTGGCAATCATGCGCCCACCTGGAGAATAAGGGAATACAGTTCAAGTTTTCGCAATCAGGCGCCCACCTGGAGAACAAGGGGATTTAGTTCAAGTTTTGGTAATCAGGCGCCCACCTGGAGAACAAGAGAATACAGTTCTAGTTTGCGTAATCAAGCACCCCACCTGGAGAACAAGGGATTACAGTTCAAGTTTTGGCAATCAGGCGCCCACCTAGAGAACAAAGGAATGCAGTTCATGTTTCGGCAATCAGGCGCCCACCTAGAGAACAAAGGAATACAGTTCAAGTTTCGGCAATCAGGCGCCCACCTAGAGAACAAAGGAATGCAGTTCAAGTATTCGCTATTAGGCGCCCACCTGGAGAAACAGGGAATACAGTTCAAGTTTTAGTAATCAAGGGCCTACCTGGAGAACAAGGGAATAAAATTTCATGTTTTGGCAATTAGGCGGCAACCTGGAGAACAAGGGAAAATAGTTTCATGTTTTTGCAATTAGGAGCCTACCTAGAGAACAAGGGAATACAATTCAAGTTTTGGCAATCAGGCGCCCACCTGGAGAATAAGGGAATACAGTTCAAGTTTCGGCAATCAGGCGCCCACTTAGAGAACAAGGGAATGTAGTTCAGGTTTTGGCAATCAGGCACCCACCTAGAGAACAAGGGAATACAGTTCAAGTTTGGGCAATCAGGCACCCACCTGGAGAACAAGGGAATACAGTTAAAGTTTTGGCAATCAGGCGCCCACCTGGAGAACAAGAGAATATAGTTCAAGTTTTGGCAATCAGGCGCCCACCTAGAGAACAAGGGAATACAGTTAAAGTTTTAGCAATCAGGCGCCCACCTGGAGAACAAGGAAATACAGTTAAAGTTTTGGCAATCAGGCGCCCACCTGGAAAATAAGGGAATACAGTTAAAGTTTGGCCAATCAGGCACCCACCTGGAGGGCAAGGGAATACAGTTAAAGTTTGGGCAATCAGGCGCCCACCTGGAGAACAAGGGAATACAATTCAAGTTTTGGCAATCAGGCACCCACCTGAGAACAAGGGAATACAATTCATGTTTTGGCAATCAGGCGCCCACCTGGAGAACAAGGGAATACAGTTCAAGTTTTGGCAATCAGGCGCCCACCTGGAGAACAAGGGAACACAGTTAAAGTTTTTGCAATCAGGCACTCACCTAAAGAACAAGGAAATACAGTTAAAATTTTGGCAATCAGGCGCCCACCTGGAGAACAAGGGAATACACTTAAAGTTTGCCAATCAGGCACCCACCTGGAGAGCAAGGGAATACAGTTCAAGTTTAGGCAATCAGGTGCGCACCTAGAGAACAAGGGCATACAGTTCAAGTTTTGGCAATCAGGCACCCACCTGGAGAACAAGGTCATACAATTCACGTTTTGGCAACCGGGCGCCCACCTGGAGAACAAGAGAATATGGTTAAAGTTTTGGCAATCAGGCTCCCATCTGGAAAATAAGGGAATACAGTTCAAGTTTTGGCAATCAGGCGCCTACCTGGAGAATAAGAGAATACAGTTCAAGTTTCGGCAATCAGGCGCCCACCTAGAGAACAAAGGAATGCAGTTCAAGTTTTTGATATTAGGCATCCACTTGGAGAACAAGGGAATACAATTCAAGTTTTGGCAATTAGGCGCCCACCTAGAGAAACAAGGAATAAAGTTTCAAGATTTGCCAATCAGGCGTCAACCTGGAGAACAAGGGAATACAGTTCAAGTTTCGGCAATCAGGCGCCCACTTGGAGAACAAAGGAATACAGTTCAAGTTTCGGCAATCAGGCGCCCACTTGGAGAACAAGGGAATACAGTTCAAGTTTCAGCAATCAAGCAATAAGTGAATACAGTTAATGTTTTGGCAATCAGGCGCCCACCTGGAAAAAAAGGAAATACAGTTAAAGTTTTGTCAATCAGGCGCCCACCTGGAGAATAAGGGAATACAGTTCAAGTTTCGGCAATCAGCCGCCCACTAGGGGAAACAGGGAATACAGTTCAAGTTTGGGCAATCAGGCTCCCACCTTGAAAAAAAGGAAATACAGTTAAAGTTTTGGCAATCAGGCGCCCACCTGGAGAACAAGGGAAAACAATTCAAGTTTTGGCAATCAGGCGCCTACCTGGAGAAACAGGGAATACAGTTCAAGTTTTAGCAATCAGGCTCCCACCTAGAGAACAAGGGAATACAGTTCATGTTTCGGCAATCAGGCGCCCACCTGGAGAACAAGGGAATACAGTTCAAGTTTTGGTAATCAAGCGCCCACCTAGGGAACAAGGGAATACAGTTTCAAGTTTTGGCAATCAGGCGCCCCCCTGGAGAACAAGGGAATACAGTTAAAGTTTTGGCAATCAGGCGCCCACCTGGAGAAAAATGGAATATAGTTCAAGTTTTGGTAATCAAGCACCTACCTGGAGAAGAAGGGAATATAGTTTCAAGTTTTGGCAATCAGGCGCCCACCTGGAGAACTAGGGAAAACAGTTTCAAGTTTTGTCATTTAGGCGCCCACCTGGAGAACAAGAGAATATAGTTTAAGTTTTGGCAATCAGGCACCCACCTGGAGAACAAGGGAATACAGCCCAAGTTTTGGCAATCAAGCGCCCACCGTGATAACAAGGGAATGCAGTTTAGGTTTTTGCAATTAGGCACCCACCTGGAGTACAAGGGAATACAGTTCAAGGAAAACAAGGGAATATAGTTCAAGTTTTGGCAATCAGGTGCCCACCTGGAGAATAAGGGAATAAAGTTAAAGTTTTGGCAATCAGGCGCCCACCTGGAGAACAAGGGAATACACTTCAAGTTTTGGCAATCATGCGCCCACCTGGAGAACAAGGGAATACAGTTCAAGTTTTCGCAATCAGGCGCCCACCTGGAGAACAAGAGGATTAAGTTCAAGTTTTGGTAATCAGGCGCCCACCTGTATAATGAGAGGAATACAGTTCTAGTTTTTGTAATCAAGCACCCCACCTGGAGAACTAGGGATTACAGTTTAAGTTTTGGCAATCAGGCACCCACCTGGAGAATAAGGGAATACAGGTCAAATTTGGGCAATCAGGCACCCACCTGGAGAACAAGGGAATACAGTTAAAGTTTGGCCAATCAGGCACCCATCTGGAGAGCAAGGGAATACAGTTAAAGTTGGGCCAATAAGGCACCCACCTGGAGAACAAGGGCATACAATTCAAGTTTTGGCAATCAGGCACCCACCTGGAGAATAAGGGAATATAGTTAAAGTTTTGGCAATCCGGCGCCTAGCGGGAAAATAAGGGAATACAGTTAAAATTTTGGCAATCAGGCGCCCACCTGGAGAATAATGGAATACAGTTCAAGTTTCGGCACTCAGGCGCCCACCTAGAGAATAAAAGAATGCAGTTCAAGTATTCGCTATTAGGCGCCCACCTTGAGAAATAAGAAATACAGTTCAAGTTTTAGTAATCAAGCGCCTACCTGGAGAACAAGGGAATAAAGTTTCAAGATTTGCCAATCAGGAGTCAACCTGGAGAACAAGGGAATACAGTTCAAGTTTTGGCAATCAGGCGCCCACCTGGAGAACAAGGGAATACAGTTCAAGTTTCGGCAATCAGGCGCCCACTTGAAGAACAAGGGAATACAGTTCAAGTTTCAGCAATCAAGCAACAAGGGAATACAGTTAAAGTTTTGGCAATCAGGCGCCCACTTAGAAAAAAAGGAAATACAGTTAATGTTTTGGCAATTAGGCGCCCACCTGGAGAACAAGGGAATACAGTTCAAGTTTCGGCAATCAGCCGCCCACTTGGAGAACAAGGGAATACAGTTCAAGTTTGGGCAATCAGGCGCCCACCTGGAGAACAAGGGAATACAGTTAAAGTTTTGGCAATCAGGCTCCCACCTGGAGAACAAGGGCATACAATTCAAGTTTTGGCAATCAGGCGCCCACCTGGAGAACAAGGGAATATAGTTAAAGTTTTGGCAATCAGGCACCCATCTGGAAAATAAGGGAATACAGATCAAGTTTTGTCAATCAGGCGCCCACCAGGAGAATAAGAGAATACAATTCAAGTTTCGGCAATCAGGTGCCCACCTAGAGAACAAAGGAATGCAGTTCAAGTTTTCGCTATTAGGCGCCCACCTGGAGAAACAGGGAATACAGTTCAAGTTTGGGCAATCAGGCTCCCACCTTGAGAACAAGAGAATAGAGTTAAAGTTTTGGCAATCAGGCGCCCACCTGGAGAACAAGGGAATACAGTTCAAGTTTTGGCAATCAGGCGCCCACCTGGAGAACAAGGGAATACAGTTCAAGTTTTGGCAATCAGGCGCCTACTTGGAGAAACAGGGAATACAGTTTAAGTTTTGGCAATCAGGCGCCCACCTAGAGAACAAGGGAATACAGTTCAAGTTTCGGCAATCAGGCGCCCACCTGGAGAACAAGGGAATACAGTTCGAGTTTTGGTAATCAAGCACCCACCTAGGGAACAAGGGAATACAGTTTCAAGTTTTGGCAATCAGGCGCCCACCTGGAGAACAAGGGAATACAGTTAAAGTTTTGGCAATCAGGCGCCCACCTGGAGAAAAATGGAATATAGTTCAAGTTTTGGTAATCAAGCGCCTACCTGGAGAAGAAGGGAATATAGTTTCAAGTTTTGGCAATCAGGCGCCCACCTGGAGAACTAGGGAAAACAGTTTCAAGTTTTGTCATTTAGGCGCCCACCTGGAGAACAAGAGAATATAGTTCAAGTTTTGGCAATCAGGCACCTACCTGGAGAACAAGGGAATACAGTCCAAGTTTTCGCAATCAGGCGCCCACCGTGATAACAAGGGAATGCAGTTTAGGTTTTTGCAATTAGGCACCCACCTGGAGAACAAGGGAATACAGTTCAAGGAAAACAAGGGAATATAGTTCAAGTTTTGGCAATCAGGTGCCCACCTGGAGAACAAGGGAATACAGTTAAAGTTTTGGCAATCAGGCGCCCACCTGGAGAACAAGGGAATACAGTTCAAGTTTTGGCAATCATGCGCCCACCTGGAGAATAAGGGAATACAGTTCAAGTTTTGGCAATCATGCGCCCACCTGGAGAATAAGGGAATACAGTTCAAGTTTTTGCAATCAGGCGCCCACCTGGAGAACAAGGGGATTTAGTTCAAGTTTTGGTAATCAGGCGCCCACCTGGAGAACAAGAGAATACAGTTCTAGTTTGCGTAATCAAGCACCCCACCTGGAGAACAAGGGATTACAGTTCAAGTTTTGGCAATCAGGCGCCCACCTAGAGAACAAAGGAATGCAGTTCATGTTTCGGCAATCAGGCGCCCACCTAGAGAACAAAGGAATACAGTTCAAGTTTCGGCAATCAGGTGCCCACCTAGAGAACAAAGGAATGCAGTTCAAGTATTCGCTATTAGGCGCCCACCTGGAGAAACAGGGAATACAGTTCAAGTTTTAGTAATCAAGGGCCTACCTGGAGAACAAGGGAATAAAATTTCATGTTTTGGCAATTAGGTGGCAACCTGGAGAACAAGGGAAAATAGTTTCATGTTTTTGCAATTAGGAGCCTACCTAGAGAACAAGGGAATACAATTCAAGTTTTGGCAATCAGGCGCCCACCTGGAGAATAAGGGAATACAGTTCAAGTTTCGGCAATCAAGCGCCCACTTAGAGAACAAGGGAATGTAATTCAGGTTTTGGCAATCAGGCACCCACCTAGAGAACAAGGGAATACAGTTCAAGTTTGGGCAATCAGGCACCCACCTGGAGAACAAGGGAATACATTTAAAGTTTTGGCAATCATGCGCTCACCTGGAGAACAAGGGAATATAGTTCAAGTTTTGGCAATCAGGCGCCCACCTAGAGAACAAGGGAATATAGTTAAAGTTTTAGCAATCAGGCGCCCACCTGGAGAACAAGGAAATACAGTTAAAGTTTTTGCAATCAGGCGCCCACCTGGAAAACTAGGGAATACAATTAAAGTTTGGCCAATCAGGCACCCACCTGGAGGGCAAGGGAATACAGTTAAAGTTTGGCCAATCAGGCGCCCACCTGGAGAACAAGGGAATACAATTCAAGTTTTGGCAATCAGGTACCCACCTGAGTTCAAGGGAATACAATTCATGTTTTGGCAATCAGGCGCCCACCTGGAGAACAAGGGAATACAGTTCAAGTTTTGGCAATCAGGCGCCTACATGGAGAACAAGGGAACACAGTTAAAGTTTTTGCAATCAGGCACTCACCTAAAGAACAAGGAAATACAGTTAAAATTTTGGCAATCAGGCACCCACCTGGAGAACAAGGGAATACACTTAAAGTTTGCCAATCAGGCATCCACCTGGAGAGCAAGGGAATACAGTTCAAGTTTGGGCAATCAGGTGCGCACCTGGAGAACAAGGGCATACAGTTCAAGTTTTGGCAATCAGGCACCCACCTGGAGAACAAGGGCATACAATTCACGTTTTGGCAACCAGGCGCCCACCTGGAGAACAAGAGAATATGGTAAAAGTTTTGGCAATCAGGCTCCCATCTGGAAAATAAGGGAATACAGTTCAAGTTTTGGCAATCAGGCGCCTACCTGGAGAATAAGAGAATACAGTTCAAGTTTCAGCAATCAGGCGCCCACCTAGAGAACAAAGGAATGCAGTTCAAGTTTTTGCTATTAGGCATCCACTTGGAGAACAAGGGAATACAATTCAAGTTTTGGCAATTAGGCGCCCACCTAGAGAAACAAGGAATAAAGTGTCAAGATTTGCCAATCAGGCGTCAACCTGGAGAACAAGGGAATACAGTTCAAGTTTCGGCAATCAGGCGCCCACTTTGAGAACAAGGGAATACAGTTCAAGTTTCGGCAATCAGGCGCCCACTTGGAGAACAAGGGAATACAGTTCAAGTTTCAGCAATCAAGCAACAAGGGAATACAGTTAAAGTTTTGGCAATCAGGCGCCCACCTGGAAAAAAAGGAAATACAGTTAAAGTTTTGGCAATCAGACGCCCACCTGGAGAACAAGGGAATACAGTTCAAGTTTCGGCAATCAGCCGCCCACTTGGATAAACAGGGAATACAGTTCAAGTTTGGGCAATCAGGCTCCCACCTTGAGAACAAGGGAATAGAGTTAAAGTTTTGGCAATCAGGCGCCCACCTGGAGAACAAGGGAATACAATTCAAGTTTTGGCAATCAGGCGCCTACCTGGAGAAACAGGGAATACAGTTCAAGTTTTAGCAATCAGGCGCCCACCTAGAGAACAAGGGAATACAGTTCATGTTTCGGCAATCAGGCGCCCACCTGGAGAACAAGGGAATACAGTTCAAGTTTTGGTAATCAAGCGCCCACCTAGGGAACAAGGGAATACAGTTTCAAGTTTTGGCAATCAGGCGCCCACCTGGAGAACAAGGGAATACAGTTAAAGTTTTGGCAATCAGGCTCCCACCTGGAGAAAAATGGAATATAGTTCAAGTTTTGGTAATCAAGCGCCTACCTGGAGAAGAAGGGAATATAGTTTCAAGTTTTGGCAATCAGGCGCCCACCTGGAGAACTAGGGAAAACAGTTTCAAGTTTTGTCATTTAGGCGCCCACCTGGAGAACAATAGAATATAGTTCAAGTTTTGGCAATCAGGCACCCACCTGGAGAACAAGGGAATACAGTCCAAGTTTTGGCAATCAGGCGCCCACCGTGATAACAAGGGAATGCAGTTTAGGTTTTTGCAATTAGGCACCCACCTGGAGTACAAGGGAATACAGTTCAAGGAAAACAAGGGAATATAGTTCAAGTTTTGGCAATCAGGTGCCCACCTGGAGAATAAGGGAATATAGTTAAAGTTTTGGCAATCAGGCGCCCACCTGGAGAACAAGGGAATACACTTCAAGTTTTGGCAATCATGCGCCCACCTGGAGAACAAGGGAATACAGTTCAAGTTTTCGCAATCAGGCGCCCACCTGGAGAACAAGAGGATTAAGTTCAAGTTTTGGTAATCAGGCGCCCACCTGTATAATGAGAGGAATACAGTTCTAGTTTTTGTAATCAAGCACCCCACCTGGAGAACTAGGGATTACAGTTTAAGTTTTGGCAATCAGGCACCCACCTGGAGAATAAGGGAATATAGGTCAAATTTGGGCAATCAGGCACCCACCTGGAGAACAAGGGAATACAATTAAATTTTGGCCAATCAGGCACCCATCTGGAGAGCAAGGGAATACAGTTAAAGTTGGGCCAATAAGGCACCCACCTGGAGAACAAGGGCATACAATTCAAGTTTTGGCAATCAGGCGCCCACCTGGAGAATAAGGGAATATAGTTAAAGTTTTGGCAATCGGGCGCCTAGCGGGAAAATAAGGGAATACAGTTAAAATTTTGGCAATCAGGCGCCCACCTGGAGAATAATGGAATACAGTTCAAGTTTCGGCACACAAGCGCCCACCTAGAGAACAAAAGAATGCAGTTCAAGTATTCGCTATTAGGCGCCCACCTTGAGAAATAAGAAATACAGTTCAAGTTTTAGTAATCAAGCGCCTACCTGGAGAACAAGGGAATAAAGTTTCAAGTTTTGGCAATTAGGCGGCAACCTAGAGAACAAGGGAAAATAGTTTCAAGTTTTGGCAATCAGGCGCCCACCTGGAGAACAAGGGAATATAGTTCAAGTTTTGGCAATCAGGCGCCCACCTGGAGAATAAGGGAATACCGTTCAAGTTTTGGCAATCAGGCGCTTACCTGGAGAACAAGCGAATACAGTTAAAGTTTTGGCAATCAGGCGCCCACCTGGAGAACAAGGGAATACAGTTAAAGTTTGGCCAATCAGGCACCCACCTGGAGAGCAAGGGAATACATTTAAAGTTTGGGCAATCAGGCGCCCACCTGGAGAACAAGGGAATACAATTCAAGTTTTGGCAATCAGGCACCCACTTGAGAACAAGGTAATACAGTTCAAGTTTGGGCAATCAGGTGTGCACCTGGAGAACAAGGGCATACAGTTTAAGTTTTGGCAATCAGGCACCCACCTGGAGAACAAGGGCATACAATTCAAGTCATGGCAATCAGGTGCCCACCTGGAGAACAAGAGAATATGGTTAAAGTTTTGGCAATCAGGCTCCCATCTGGAAAATAAGGGAATACAGTTCAAGTTTTGGCAATCAGGCGCCCACCTGGAGAATAAGAGAATACCGTTCAAGTTTCGGCAATCAGGCACCCACCTAGAGAAAAAAAGAATGCAGTTCAAGTTTTTGCTATTAGGCGCCCATTTGGAGAACAAGGGAATACAATTCAAGTTTTGGCAATTAGGCGCCAACCTAGAGAAACAAGGAATAAAGTTTCAAGTTTTGCCAATCAGGCGGCAACCTGGAGAACGAGGGAATACAGTTCATGTTTTGGCAATTAGGCGCACACCTAGAGAACAAGGGAATACAGTTCAAGTTTCGCCAATCAGGCGCCCACCTAGAGAACATAGGAATGCAGTTCAAGTTTTCGCTATTAGGCGCCCACCTAGAGAAACATGGAATAAAGTTTCAAGTTTTGCCAATCAGACGGCAACCTGGAGAACAAGGGAATACAGTTCAAGTTCTGGAAATTAGGCGCCCACCTAGAGAATAAGGGAATACAGTTCAAGTTTCGGCAATCAAGCGCCCACCTGGAGAACATAGGAATGCAGTTCAAGTTTTCGCTATTAGGCGCCCACCTAGAGAAACATGGAATAAAGTTTCAAGTTTTGCCAATCAGGCGGCAACCTGGAGAACAAAGGAATACAGTTCAAGTTTTGGCAATTAGGCGCCCACCTAGAGAACAAGGGAATACAGTTCAAGTTTCGGCAATCAGGCGCCCACCTGGAAAACAAGGGAATACAGTTCAAGTTTCGGCAATCAGGCGCCCACTTGGAGAACAAGGGAATACAATTCAAGTTTCGGCAATCAGGCGCCCACATGGAGAACAAGGTAATACAGTTCAAGTTTCGGCAATCAGGCAACAAGGAAATACAGTTATAGTTTTGGCAATCAGGCGCCCACCTGGAGAACAAGGAAATACAGTTAAAGTTTTGGCAATCAGGCGCCCACCTGGAGAACAAGGGAATACAATACAAGTTTCGGCAATCAGCCGCCCATTTGGAGAACGAGGGAATATAGTTCAAGTTTGGGCAATCAGGCGCCCACCTGGAGAACAAGCGAATATAGTTAAAGTTTTGGCAATCAGGCTCCCACCTGGAGAACAAGGGCATACAATTCAAGTTTTGGCAGTCAGGCGCCCACCTGGAGAACAAGGGAATATAGTTAAAGTTTTGGCAATCAGGCACCCATCTGGAAAATAAGGGAATACAGTTCAAGTTTTGGCAATCAGGCGCCAACCAGGAGAATAAGGGAATACAATTCAAGTTTCGGCAATCAGGCGCCCACCTAGAGAACAAAGGAATGCAGTTCAAGTTTTCGCTATTAGGCGCCCACCTGGAGAACAAGGGAATATAGTTAAAGTTTTGGCAATCAGGCACCCATCTGAAAAATAAGGGAATACAGTTCAAGTTTTGGCAATCAGGCACCCACCAGGAGAATAAGAGAATACAATTCAAGTTTCGGCAATCAGGCGCCCACCTAGAGAGCAAAGGAATGCAGTTCAAGTTTTCGCAATTAGGCGCCCACCTGGAGAAACAAGGAATATAGTTTAAGTTTTGGCAATCAGGCGGCAACCTAGAGAACAAGGGAAAATAGTTTCAAGTTTTGGTAATTAGGCGCCCACCTAGAGAACAAGGGAATACAATTCAAGTTTCGGCAATCAGGCGCACACTTGGAGAACAAGGGAATACAGTTTAAGTTTTGGCAATCAAGCGCCCACCTGGATAACAAGGGAATGCAGTTCATGTTTTTGCAATTAGGCACCCACCTGGAGAACAAGGGAATACAGTTCAAGGAGAACAAGGGAATATAGTTCTAGTTTTGGCAATCAGGTGCCCACCTGGAGAACAAGGGAATACAGTTAAAGTTTTGGTAATCAGGAGCCCACCTGGAGAACAGGGGAATACAGTTCAAGTTTTGGCAATCATGCACCCACCTGGAGAACAAGGGAATACTGTTCATGTTTTCGCAATCAGGCGCCCACCTGGAGAACAAGGGGATTAAGTTCAAATTTTTGTAATCAAGCGCCCATCTGGAGAATATGGGAATATAGTTCAACTTTTCGTAATCAAGCACCCCACATGGAGAACAAGGGATTACAGTTCAAGTTTTGGCAATCAGGCACCCATTTGGAGAATAAGGGAATATAGTTCAAGTTTGGGCAATCAGGCACCCACCTGGAGAACAAGGGAATACAGTTAAAGTTTGGCCAATCAGGCACCCATCTGGAGAGCAAGGGAATACAATTAAAGTTTGGCCAATCAGGCTCCCACCTGGAGAACAAGGGCATACAATTCAAGTTTTGGCAATCAGGCGCCCACCTGGAGAATAAGGGAATATAGTTAAAGTTTTGGCAATCAGGCGCCTAGCTAGAAAATAAGTGAATACAGTTAAAATTTTTGCAATCAGGCGCCCACCTGGAGAACAAGGGAATATAGTTCAAGTTTTGGCAATCAGGCGCCCACCTAGAGAACAAAGGAATGCAGTTCAAGTTTTTTGCTATTAGACACCCACCTGGACAAACAGGGAATACAGTTCAAGTTTTTGTAATCAAGCGCCTACTTGGAGAACAAGGGAATAAAGTTTCAAGTTTTGGCAATCAGGCGGCAACCTGGAGAACTAGGGAAAATAGTTTCAAGTTTTGGCAATTAGGCGCCCACCTAGAGAACAAGGGAATACAATTCAAGTTTCGGCAATCAGGCGCCCACCTGGAGAATAAGGGAATACAGTTCAAGTTTCGGCAATCAGGCGCCCACTTAGAGAATAAGGGAATGTAGTTCAGGTTTTGGCAATCAGGCGCCCACCTAGAGAACAAGGCAATACAGTTTATGTTTGGGAAATCAGGCACCCACCTGGATAACAAGGGAATATAGTTAAAGTTTTGGCAATCAGGTGCCCACCTGGAGAACAAGGGAATATAGTTCAAGTTTTGGCAATAAGGCGCCCACCTGGAGAACAAGGGAATATCGTTCAAGTTTTGGCAATCAGATGCCTACCTGGAGAACAAGGGAATACAGTTAAAGTTTTGGCAATCAGGCGCCCACCTGGAGAACAAGGAAATACAGTTAAAGTTTTGGCAATCAGGCGCCCACCTGGAGAACAAGGGAATACAGTTAAAGTTTGGCCAATCAGGCACCCACCTGGAGAGCAAGGGAATACGGTTAAAGTTTTGGCAATCAGGCGCCCACCTTGAGAACAAGGGAATACAATTCATGTTTTGGCAATCAGGCACCCACTTGAGAACAAGGGAATACAGTTCAATTTTGGGCAATCAGGTGTGCACCTGGAGAACAAGGGCATACAGTTCAAGTTTTGGCAATCAGGCACCCACCTGGAGAACAAGGGCATACAATTCAAGTTTTGGCAATCAGGCGCCCACCTAGAGAATAAGGGAATATGGTTAAAGTTTTGGCAATCAGGCTCCCATCTGGAAAATAAGAGAATACAGTTCAAGTTTCGGCAATCAGGCGCCCACCTAGAGAACATAGGATTGCAGTTCAAGTTTTTGCTATTAGGCGCCCACCTAGAGAAACATGGAATAAAGTTTCAAGTTTTGCCAATCAGGCGGCAACCTGGAGAACAAGGGAATATAATTCAAGTTTTGGTAATTAGGCGCCCACCTAGAGAACAAGGGAATACAGTTCAAGTTTCGGCAATCTGGCGCCCACCTGGAAAACAAGGGAATTCAGTTCAAGTTTCGGCAATCAGGCGCCCACTTGGAGAACAAGGGAATACAGTTCAAGTTTCGGCAATCAGGTAACAAGGGAATACAGTTAAAGTTTTGGCAATCAGGCACCCACCTGGAGAGCAAGGGAATACAGTTAAAGTTTGGGCAATCAGGCGCACACCTTGAGAACAAGGGAATACAATTCAAGTTTTGGCAATCAGGCACCCACTTGAGAACAAGGGAATACAGTTCAAGTTTGGGCAATCAGGTGCGCACCTGGAGAACATAGGAATGCAGTTCAAGTTTTGGTAATCAAGCGCCCACCTGGAGAACAAGGGAATACAGTTCAAGTTTTCATAATCAAGCACCCCACCTGGAGAACAAGGGATTACAGTTCATGTTTTGGCAATCAGGCACCCACCTGGAGAATAAGGGAATACAGTTCAAGTTTGGGCAATCAGGCACCTACCTGGAGAATAAAGGAATACAGTTAAAGTTTTGGCAATCAGGCGCCCACCTGGAGAACAAGGGAATATAGTTCAAGTTTTGGCAATCAGGTGCCCACCTGGAGAACAAGGGAATACCGTTCAAGTTTTGGCAATCAGGCGCCTACCTAGAGAACAAGGTAGTACAGTTAAAGTTTTGGCAATCAGGTGACCACCTGGAGAACAAGGAAATACAGTTAAAGTTTTGGCAATCAGGCGCCCACCTGGAGAACAAGGGAATACAGTTAAAGTTTGGCCAATCAGGCACCCACCTGGAGAGCAAGGGAATCCAGTTAAAGTTTGGGCAATCAGGCGCCCACCTGGAGAACAAGGGAATACAATTCAAGTTTTGGCAATCAGGCACCCTCTTGAGAACAAGAGAATACAGTTCAAGTTTGGGCAATCAGGTGCGCACCTGGAGAACAAGGGCATACAATTCAAGTTTTGGCAATAATGGCACCCACCTGGAGAACAAGGGCATACAATTCAAGTTTTGGCAATCAGGCGCCCACCTAGAGAACAAGGGAATATGGTTAATGTTTTGGCAATCAGGCTCCCATCTGGAAAATAAGGGAATACAGTTCAAGTTTTGGCAATCAAGCGCCCACCTGGAGAATAAGAGAATACAGTTCAAGTTTCGGCAATCAGGCGCCCACTAGAGAACATAGGAATGCAGTTCAAGTTTTCGCTATTAGGCGCCCACCTAGAGAAACATGGAATAAAGTTTCAAGTTTTGCCAATCAAGCGGCAACCTGGAGAACAAGGAAATACAATTCAAGTTTTGGTAATTAGGCTCCCACCTAGAGAACAAGGGAATACAGTTCAAGTTTCGGCAATCAGGCGCCCACCTAGAAAACAGGGGAATACAGTTCATGTTTCGGTAATCAGGCGCCTACTTGGAGAACAAGGGAATACAGTTCAAGTTTTGGCAATCAAGCGCCCACCTGGATAACTAGGGAATGCAGTTCAGGTTTTTGCAATTACGCACCCACCTAGAGAACAAGGGAATACAGTTCAAGGAGAACAAGGGAATATAGTTCAAGTTTTGGCAATCAGGTGCCCACCTGGAGAACAAGGGAATACATTTAAAGTTTTGGCAATCAGGCGCCTACCCGGAGAACAAGGGAATACAGTTTAAGTTTTGGCAATAATGCGCCCACCTGGAGAACAAGGGAATATAGTTCATGTTTTCGCAATCAGGCGCCCACCTATAGAACAAGGGGATTAAGTTCAAGTTTTGGTAATCAAGCGCCCACCTGGAGAACAAGGGAATACAGTTCAAGTTTTCATAATCAAGCACCCCACCTGGAGAACAAGGGATTACAGTTCATGTTTTGGCAATCAGGCACCCACCTGGAGAATAAGGGAATACAGTTCAAGTTTGGGCAATCAGGCACCTACCTGGAGAATAAAGGAATACAGTTAAAGTTTTGGCAATCAGGCGCCCACCTGGAGAACAAGGGAATATAGTTCAAGTTTTGGCAATCAGGTGCCCACCTGGAGAACAAGGGAATACCGTTCAAGTTTTGGCAATCAGGCGCCTACCTAGAGAACAAGGTAGTACAGTTAAAGTTTTGGCAATCAGGTGCCCACCTGGAGAACAAGGAAATACAGTTAAAGTTTTGGCAATCAGGCGCCCACCTGGAGAACAAGGGAATACAGTTAAAGTTTGGCCAATCAGGCACCCACCTGGAGAGCAAGGGAATCCAGTTAAAGTTTGGGCAATCAGGCGCCCACCTGGAGAACAAGGGAATACAATTCAAGTTTTGGCAATCAGGCACCCTCTTGAGAACAAGAGAATACAGTTCAAGTTTTGGCAATCAGGTGCGCACCTGGAGAACAAGGGCATACAATTCAAGTTTTGGCAATCAGGCACCCACCAGGAGAACAAGGGCATACAATTCTAGTTTTGGCAATCAGGCGCCCACCTGGAGAACAAGGGAATATGGTTAAAGTTTTTGCAATAAGGCTCCCATATGGAAAATAAGGGAATACAGTTCAAGTTTTGGAAATCAAGCGCCCACCTGGAGAATAAGAGAATATAGTTCAAGTTTCGTCAATCAGGCGCCCACCTAGAGAACAAAGGAATGCAGTTCAAGTTTTCGCTATTAGGCGCCCACTTGGAGAACAAGGGAATACAATTCAAGTTTTGGCAAATAGGCGCCCACCTAGAGAAACAGGGAATAAAGTTTCAAGTTTTGCCAATCAGGCGGCAACCTGGAGAACAAGGGAATACAGTTCAAGTTTTGGCAATTAGGCGCCCACCTAGAGAACAATGGAATACAGTTCAAGTTTCGGCAATCAGGCGCCCACCTGGAGAACAAGGGAATACAGTTCAAGTTTCGGCAATCAGGCGCCCACTTGGAGAACAAGGGAATACAGTTCAAGTTTCGGTAATCAGGCAACAAGGGAATACAGTTAATGTTTTGGCAATCAGGCGCCCACCTGGAGAACAAGGAATATAGTTAAAGTTTTGGCAATCAGGCGCCCACATGGAGAAAAAGGGAATACAGTTCAAGTTTCGGCAATCAGCCGCACACTTGGAGAACAAGGGAATACAGTTCAAGTTTGGGCAATCAGGCACCCACCTGGAGAACAAGGGAATACAGTTAAAGTTTTGGCAATCAGGCTCCCACCTGGAAAACAAGGGCATACAATTCAAGTTTTGGCAATCAGGCGCCCACCTAGAGAACAAGGGCATACAATTCAAGTTTTGGCAATCAGGAACCCACCTGGAGAACAAGGGCATACAATTCAAGTTTTGGCAATCAGGCGCCCACCTAGAGAATAAGGGAATATGGTTAAAGTTTTGGCAATCAGGCACCCATCTGGAAAATAAGGGAATACAGTTCAAGTTTTGGCAATCAGGCGCCCACCAGGAGCTTAAGAGAATACAATTCAAGTTTCGGCAATCAGGCGCCCACCTAGAGAACAAAGGAATGCAGTTCAAGTTTTCGCTATTAGGCGCCCACCTGGAGAAACAGGGAATACAGTTCAAGTTTTGGTAATCAAGCGGCTACCTTGAGAACAAGGGAATAAAGTTTAAAGTTTTGGCAATTAGATGCCCACCTGGAGAACAAGGGAATACAGTTCAAGTTTCGGCAATCAGGCGCCCACTTGGAGAACAAGGGAATACAGTTCAAGTTTTGGCAATCAAGCGCCCACCTGGATAACAAGGGAATGCAGTTCAGGTTTTTGCAATTAGGCACCCACCTGGAGAACAAGGGAATACAGTTCAAGGAGAACAAGGGAATATAGTTCAATTTTTGGCAATCAGGTGCACACCTGGAGAACAAGGGAATACAGTTAAAGTTTTGGTAATCAGGCGCCCACCTAGAGAACAAGGGAATACAGTTCAAGTTTTGGCAATCATGCGCCCACCTGGAGAACAAGGGAATACAGTTCATGTTTTCGCAATCAGGCGCCCACCTGGAGAACAAGGGGATTAAGTTCATGTTTTGGTAATCAAGCGCCCACCTGGAGAACAAGGGAATACAGTTCAAGTTTTCGTAATCAATTACCCCACCTGGAGAACAAGGGATTACAGTTCAAGTTTTGGTAATTAGGCACCCACCTTGAGAATAAGGGAATACAGTTCAAGTTTGGGCAATCAGGCACCCACCTGGAGAACAAGGGTATACCGTTAAAGTTTGGCCAATCAGGCACCCATCTAGAGAGCAAATAAGGGAATACAGTTAAAATTTTGGCAATCAGGCGCCCACCTGGAGAATAAGTGAATACAGTTCAAGTTTCGGCAATCAGGCGCCCACCTAGAGAACAAAGGAATGCAGTTCAAGTTTTCGCTATTAGGCGCCCACCTGGAGAAACAGGTAATACAGTTCAAGTTTTAGTAATCAAGCGCCTACCTGGAGAACAAGGGAATAAAGTTTAAACTTTTGCCAATCAGGCGGCAACCTGGAGAACAAGGGAAAACAGTTTCAAGTTTTGGCAATTAGGCGCCCACCTAGAGAACAAGGGAATACAATTCAAGTATTGGCAATCAGGCGCCCACCTGGAGAATAAGGGGATACAGTTCAAATTTCGGCAATCAGGCGCCCACTTAGAGAACAAGGGAATGTAGTTCAGGTTTTGGCAATTAGGCGCCCACCAAGAGAACAAGGGAATACAGTTCAAGTTTGGGCAATCAGGCACCCACCTGGAGAACTAGGGAATACAATTAAAGTTTTGGCAATCAGGCGCCCACCTGGAGAACAGGGGATTATAGTTCAAGTTTTGGCAATCAGGCGCCCACCTGGAGAACATGGGAATACTGTTCAAGTTTTGGCAATTAGCATGCCTACCTGGAGAACAAGGGAATACAGTTAAAGTTTTGGCAATCAGGCGCCCACCTGGAGAACAAGGAAATACAGTTAAAGTTTTGGCAATCAGGCGCCCACCTGGAGCACAAGGGAATACAATTAAAGTTTGGCCAATCAGGCACCCACCTGGAGAGCAAGGGAATACAGTTAAAGTTTGGGCAATCAGGCGCCCACCTGGAGAACAAGGGATTACAATTCAAGTTTTGGCAATCAGGCACCCACTTGAGAACAAGGGAATACAGTTCAAGTTTGGGCAATCAGGTGCGCACCTGGAGAACAAGGGCATACAGTTCAAGTTTTGGCAATCAGGCACCCACCTGGAGAACAAGAGCATACAATTCAAGTTTTGGCAATCAGGCGCCCACCTGGAGAACAAGGGAATATGGTTAAAGTTTTGGCAATCAGGCTCCCATCTAGAAAATAAGGGAATACAGTTCAAGTTTTGGCAATCAAGCACCCACCTGGAGAATAAGTGAATATAGTTCAAGTTTCGGCAATCAGGCGCCCACCTAGAGAACAAAGGAATGCAGTTCAAGTTTTCGCTATTAGGCGCCCCCTTGGAGAACAAGGGAATACAGTTAAAGTTTTGGCAATTAGGCGCCCACCTAGAGAAACAGGGAATAAAGTTTCAAGTTTTGCTAATCAGGCGGCAACCTGGAGAACAAGGGAATACAATTCAAGTTTTTACAATTAGGCGCCCACCTAGAGAACAAGGTAATACAGTTCAAGTTTCGACAATCAGGCGCCCACCTGGAGAACAAGGGAATACAGTTCAAGTTTCGGCAATCAGGCGCCCACTTGGAGAACAAAGGAATACAGTTCAAGTGTTGGCAATCAGGCGCCCACTTAGTGAACAAGGGAATGTAGTTCAGGTTTTGGCAATCAGGCGCCCACCTAGAGAACAAGGGAATACAGTTCAAGTTTTGGAAATCAAGCACCCATCTGGAGAACAATGGAATACAGTTAAAGTTTGGCAATCAGGCGCCCACTTGGAGAACAAGGGATTAGAGTTCAAGTTTTGGAAATCAGGCGCCCACCTAGAGAACAAGGGAATACAGTTCAAGTTTTGGCAATCAGGCGCCTACTTGGAGAACAAGGGAATACAGTTCAAGTTTTGGCAATCAGGCACCCACCTGGAGAACAAGGGAATACAGTTAAAGTTTTGGCAATCAGGCTCCCACCTGGAGAACAAGGGCATACAATTCAAGTTTTGGCAATCAGGCGGCAACCTGGAGTACAAGGGAAAACAGTTTCAAGTTTTGGCAATTAGGCGCCCACCTAGAGAACAAGGGAATACAGTTCAAGTTTTGGCAATCAGGAGCCCACATGGAGAACAAGGGAATACAGTTCAAGTTTCGGCAATTAGGCGCCCACCTAGAGAACAAAGGAATGCAGTTCAAGTTTTCGCTATTAGGCGCCCACCTGGAGAAACAGGGAATACAGTTCAAGTTTTGGTAATCAAGCGGCTACTTGGAGAACAAGGGAATAAAGTTTCAAGTTTTGGTAATCAGATGCCCACCTGGAGAACAAGGGAATACAGTTCAAGTTTCGGCAATCAGGCACCCACTTGGAGAACAAGGAAATACAGTTCAAGTTTTGGCAATCAGGTGCCCACCTGGGGAACAAGGGAATACAGTTTCAAGTTTTGGCAATCAGGCGCCCACCTGAAGAACAAGGGAATACAGTTAAAGTTTCGGTAATCAGGCGCCCACTTAGAGAACAAGGGAATGTAATTCAGGTTTTGGTAATCAGGCGCCAACCTAGAGAACAAGGGAATACAGTTCAAGTTTGGGCAATTAGGCACCCACCTTGAGAACAAGGGAATAGAGTTAAAGTTTTGGCAATCAGGCACCCACCTGGAGAAAAAGGGAATATTGTTCAAGTTTTGGCAATCAGGCGCCCACCTGGAGAACAAGGGAATACAGTTCAAGTACGGCAATCAGGCGCCTACCTGGAGAACAAGGGAATACAGTTAAAGTTTTGGCAATCAGGTACCCACCTGGAGAACAAGGGAATACAGTTCAAGGAGAATAAGGGAATATAGTTCATGTTTTGGCAATCAGGTGCCCACCTGGGGAATAAGGGAATGTAGTTCAGGTTTTGACAATTAGACGCCCACCTAGAGAACAAGGGAATACATTTCAAGTTTCGCCAATCAGGCGCCCACCTGGAGATCAAGGCAATGCAGTTCAAGTTTCGGCAATCAGGTGCCCACTTGGAGAACAAGGGAATACAGTTAAAGTTTTGGTAATCAGGCGCCCACCTAGAGAACAAGGGAATACAATTCAAGTTTTGGCAATCATGCGCCCACCTGGAGAATAAGGGAATACAGTTCATGTTTTCGCAATCAGGCGCCCACCTGGAGAACAAGGGGATTAAGTTTAAGTTTTGGTAATCAAGCGCCCACTTGGAGAACAAGGGAATACAGTTCATGTTTTCGTAATCAACCACCCCACCTGGAGAACAAGGGATTACAGTTCAAGTTTTGGCAATCTGGCACCCACCTGGAGAATAAGGGAATATAGTTCAAGTTTGGGCAATCAGGCACCCATCTGGAGAGAAAATAAGGGAATACAGTTAAAATTTTGGCAATCAGGCGCACACCTGGAGAATAAGTGAATATAGTTCAAGTTTCGGCAATCAGGCGCCCACCTAGAGAACAAAGGAATGCAGTTCAAGTTTTCGCTATTAGGCGCCCAACTGGAGAAACAGGGAATACAGTTCAAGTTTTAGTAATCAAGCGCCTACCTGGAGAACAAGGGAATAAAGTTTCAAGTTTTGGCAATCAGGCGGCAACCTGGAGAACAAAGGAAAACAGTTTCAAGTTTTGGCAATTAGGCGCCCACCTAGAGAACAAGGGAATACAATTCAAGTTTTGGCAATCAGGCGCCCACCTGGAGAATAAGGGAATACAGTTCAAGTTTCGGCAATCAGGCGCCCACTTAGAGAACAGGGGAATACAGTTAAAGTTTTGGCAATCAGGCGCCCACTTGGAGAACAAGGGTTTATAGTTCAAGTTTTGGCAATCAGACGCCCACCTGGAGAACATGGGAATACCGTTCAAGTTTTGGCAATCAGGCGCCTACCTGGAGAACAAGGGAATACAGTTAAAGTTTTGGCAATCAGGCGCCCACCTGGAGAACAAGGAAATACAGTTAAAGTTTGGGCAATCAGGCGCCCACCTGGAGGACAAAGGAATATAGTTAAAGTTTGGCCAATCAGGCACCCACCTGGAGAGCAAGGGAATACAGTTAAAGTTTGGGCAATCAGGCGCCCACTGGAGAACAAGGGAATACAATTCAAGTTTTGGCAATCAGGCACCCACTTGAGAACAAGGGAATATAGTTCAAGTTTGGGCAATCAGGTGCGCACCTAGAGAACAAGGGCATACAGTTCAAGTTTTGGCAATCAGGCACCCACCTGGAGAATAAGAGCATACAATTGAAGTTTTGGCAATCAGGTGCCCACCTGGAGAATAAGGGAATATGGTTAAAGTTTTGGCAATCAGCCACCCATCTGGAAAATAAAGGAATACAGTTCAAGTTTTGGCAATCAGGCGCCAACCTGGAGAACAAGAAATATGGTTAAAGTTTTGGCAATCAGGCACCCATCTGGAAAATAAGGGAAATACAGTTCAAGTTTCAGCAATCAGGCGCCCACCTAGAGAACAAAGGAATGCAATTCAAGTTTTCGCTATTAGGCGCCCACTTGGAGAACAAGGGAATACAATTCAAGTTTTGGCAATTAGGCGCCCACCTAGAGAATAAGGTAATACAGTTCAAGTTTCGACAATCAGGCGCC